>NW_027465935.1:0-708735 GCF_049634645.1 Pelodiscus sinensis | reverse complement strand
AGTGTCTATCTGAGAGAGACTCTGTCTATGTGAGTGAGAGTCTCTGTCTATGTGAGTGAGAGACTCTCTATGAGTGTCTATCTGAGAGACTCTCTGTCTATGTGAGTGAGAGTCTCTCTATGAGTGTCTATCTGAGTGAGAGTGTCTATCTGAGAGTCTCTGTCTATGTGAGTGAGAGTCTCTGTCTCTGTGAGTGAGAGACTCTCTATGAGTGTCTATCTGAGAGAGTCTCTGTCTATGTGAGTGAGAGACTCTCTATGAGTGTCTATCTGAGAGAGTCTCTGTCTCTGTGAGTGAGAGTCTCTGTCTATGTGAGTGAGAGACTCTCTATGAGTGTCTATCTGAGAGACTCTCTGTCTATGTGAGTGAGAGTCTCTCTATGAGTGTCTATCTGAGTGAGAGTGTCTATCTGAGAGACTCTCTGTCTCTGTGAGTGAGAGACTCTCTATGAGTGTCTATCTGAGAGAGTCTCTGTCTATGTGAGTGAGAGTCTCTCTATGAGTGTCTATCTGAGAGAGTCTCTGTCTATGTGAGTGAGAGTCTCTCTATGAGTGTTTATCTGAGAGAGTCTCTCTATGTGAGTGTGAGTCTCTATGAGTCTCTCTATCTCTCTATGTGAGTCTATCTGAGAGAGTCTCTGTCTATGTGAGTGTGAGTCTCTATGAGTCTCTCTATCTCTCTATGTGAGTCTATCTGAGAGAGTCTCTGTCTATGTGAGTGTGACTCTCTATCTGTGAGTGTCTCTGTGATCACTAGTGGTGGCTATTTGAGCCGAGGAAAGCTCGTGTCTAACAACCCAAAGTCCTGCCTAGTCCTTTATTGTGGTAAATTACAAACAGGCTTCCAGGGCTCAGGCTCCCTTCTCCGTCCGGCCAGTGTCTCCGCCAGCTGCAGTGAGTCACGTGCTGCAGAGGGGGAAACAGCAGCCCTTAGTTATCACTTCTCTCCCCCAAGGGCGGGTTTGCTCGTCCTGACACTGCCCGGGCAATCTAGAGACCAGCCCCCCCCCCCCCCGAAACCTCCTTGCCGGGCGCGCGCCTCGGGCCGGTCCGAACCCACCTTCCTGCGGGGAGGCCGCCGGGCGGCTCCGGTCTCCGGGGGCTGCGGGCGGGTCGGTCGGTCGCTCCGGACGGGGCCGCTCCGGCTTCTCCCTGCTCCGGAGGCAGCAGCCACCGCCGCTCCCCGCGCGTGAGCCGCTGGCGCCTTTATCCCCGCCCCCGGCCGCCCATTGGCTGCGGGCCGCGCGACTGCGCATGCGCCGCCGGCCCCGCCCGCCCGCGACGATGACGACGTCCTTGCGCGCTGCGTCACGGGGCGGAGCCCAGCGGGTTCCCTGCGGGCTGGCATAAAGCCAGCATAGACCCGGCCCGGCCCGGGAGGGGGGGGAGAGAGAGGCAAGAGCGGCCGGGGGCGGGCGCTATAGGAAGAGCAGGGCTAGCGCCCAAGGACAGGAAGAGGCAGCAGGATGGATACACCCCCCCCCCCCCCGCACCTTCTCTTTGCTGGGTGCTCGGGCGACCTGCGGAACTCCTCGCCGCTGGGTGCCGTCAAGGCTAGAATTTTAACTGAGTTCAAAACCCAGGTCCATGGATTTGTGCCTGGGAACAAGATGAGCCCTCCCGCTCAGGGACTTGGGCAGTTTCTCAACATGGCTCCCACTACTTACCAAAGGTACATGGGATGGCAAGAGACCACCCTCATCCCAGCCCGTCCAGGAGATGGGGGGGGCGGGAGGATGTGTTCTCTGGAGGGATGCGATGGGGACAGAATGGGTGGAGGGGGCAGATTCACACACACAGAACAGGCAGCGACCATCTAGGAAGGGACGAAGGGGCAGAGTGGAGCGCAAGCTAAACAGGAGCCAGCAATGCAATGCAATGCTCGCAAAGACAGGAAAGAGGAGTCGGGGACGGGAACACGTTCCCACCGCTGTTGCGAGCCGGACGCCGGAAGGTCTTTCTTCCCTGCTTTTGCTCTGCGCCCATCGGGCCTCGCTTTTCAGAACCATGTGGAGAAGGCCCCGAGAGAACCTGAGCTATGGGGGAAGACCAAGGAACTGGGCTTGTTTGCTTTGGAAAGGAGAAGACCAAGAGGGGGGACAGGATAGCAGTTTTCAGATACCTAAAAGGGTGTCACAAGGAAGGGGAGGGGGGGGGAGGTTCTCCTCGGCCTCTGAGGACAGCACAAGAAGCTGAAACTGCAGCGAGGGAGGTTGAGGTTAGACATTGGGGAAAAGTTCCTACCTGTCCGGGTGGTGAAACGCTGGAATACATTGCTGGGGAGGTGGTGGAGTGGAATCGCCATCTCCGCAGGTGCTGAAGAGCAGGTTGGGGGGGGGGGGGGGAGGACCGTCTGGGGGGTGCTCGACTGGATCGGATGACCTCTCACGGTCCCTTCCGGTTCTGCTATTTTCTGGACACTTAACAATGAAACATCATCAAAACGCTACAAAATGATGAACCTTCCCCCCTCCCTTTTTTTAAACAAAATGTCAAAGGTGCTAATGTCTTCCAATCTATTATGAGCCAAAAAGTGCCATTAATACACATCGCTCAGCTCACATCAAACGACCTATAATTACAAGAAACAGAAATTTTTCTCTCTCAAAACAAAGTCTACGCAGACTGCGGCAATCTGAAAAGGAATACAAAATATCTCCTTGTAGGCGTAACGTGCCTACCTTCTGGGTCATCCAAGTCCCGAATAAATAAAATGTTCCCAAACGTTTCTCCAAAAGATCAGTGACACGTTAGCCTCCAAAGTATATTAGCTCCACGAAACGAACAATAGAACGCCACGCTTTAACGCCCGTGCATAGAAACAGAAATGTCACGTGCGTATTGCTATTGACCGGTACCGTCCATGTTCAGAATAGACATTCATGTCTTTTAGGGAAACCCTTTAAGCGTGCTAAAATCTGAAAACACGCCTCGTGACCAAAATAAACCTTTGCGACTATTAATACCTATTTTAAAATGTAACAAGCCTAAAATACGCCGCCGCCTCTTCAAGCGATTCGACAAGACAAGCGCTCGCCCTACACCCTTTAAAAGCAAAAGCCGTCGGAGCCCGGCCTGCCTGCAAAAGCAAACCCGAAAGGAATATCTGTCCGTACGTGAGTTGAAGCAAGAATCTGCCACCCCGCAAGAAATGTTCTTTTCCCTCTTTTCGAAAAATTGTCGTACCCGTTAAAAAACCAAATCAACTGTCGCAACAAATAGCGCGGAAATACTGTGCTGCTCCCGTTCGGGCAAAAGGGCCAGTGTAGACAGCACAGTAGTATTTTCCGCAAAAAAGCCCCCCTCGCCATTTTCGCAATCGGGGCTTTTTTTTGCAGAAAATCGCATCTAGATTGGCCACCGACGCTTTTCCGCAAGAAGTGCTTTTCCGGAAAATCATGGCAGTGTAGACATAGCCTCTGTGGTTGCCTTCTTGCCAGCGTTGTTGTGCATTGTATCACACACACACGCCTCAGCATTTTAACTGTATTTACAAAAACAGCACATCCCTTCCCCCCCCCCCCCCCCCCCAAAAAACCCAAAATCTCAACACAAAGTTCCTGTGGGAGGACAGCCAGCACGTCACTCTGTGTCACCGCACCCCCCCCCCCCCCCGCAGCCCCGCCTCCTAGGCCGCTGCCCCCCTCAACCCCATCCAGGACACACTCACTCCCCTACCCGTCTCCGTCCCTGGCCAACAACCCGGAAGCCCCCTCTCCCCCAGTAACTCACTCCCATCCGTGGCCAACAATCTATTGGTTCCACCCGGGCTGTGTCTTTGCTACGGCCGCTGACAGCAGCAGCGTTGACCGAGGCGTCAGCCCCGTTGTAGCAGTGTGCTTCCTCGGAGGGATTTTTCTCATGCCCCCTTGTGTGAGTCCCCCAAGTGTCTCCAGATCGCTCCCTGTCATTCCCTCCGAGCACAGCTTTCTGTTCGCCCCGCTAGTCTGCTGGCAAGGGACCGTCCTGCCCCACGGGCGCGTCCGGGATTTCTCCCCCGCACCCGCTGAGCCGAGCCTGTTTCGTGGTGGCCGGCTCGAGCCGTTCCTGCGCCCTGGGCAGCGGGCGTGCGACGCGCCCCTTACGGCTGCCGTCAGGCGCCCCGGGCAGCTGCCCGGCTAGCCCCGCACCTCCTTAATCCGGCCCTGCTCCCGAGATCCACCGAGGACTCGGGGGCTGCGTCTACACTGCCACGGTTTTGCCCAAATACTTTTAACGGAAGAGTTTTTCCGTTAAAGTATTTGTGCAACAGAGCGTCTACACTGGCACGTCCCTTTGCGCAAAAGCTCCGCTGGCCATTTTAGCCGTAGTATTTCTACTGTTGCAGGGGTTCCCAATCACGGTCCTCTCTTAACCGTACAGCTGCTACCACCCCCTTATGGCCACTAAATTGGGCACGTAGCTTACTGACCTCTGCCTCACGCTTCTGGTGGCCGGCTGCTGCCTTGTCGTCATCTGCTAGGAAGCCAGTTGCTGCTCCTGCTTCCTCCGCCAACATTTTAGTGCGAGACGACTCTTTTCTGTACCGCTCTGCGGCCATCTCAGCCCCGTCCCTTTCCTCTTGGATATTTCTAAGTCAAGTCGCCATTTTCAGCTTGTCTGCTCTACACTCACACCCACCAGTCTCACACTTGTCCAAACGCTGCTGTAACTGCTCTTGCTCCAGCTCCAGCGCCTGCCTCCCCTTCCCCGTTTCGGCCACGTCCAGACCTGCATAAAGCGATGCCCATGCAGCAGCTGCATCTTTTGCACGAACCGCGCGGCTTACTGGTTGTGCAGGATTGGTCACAGCTCCAACTTGCTTCACGCAGGGGACCCTCCCCCTTAATGCACCCTCTTTCCCAGGGACATTTCCCCTTCTTCATTACCCATCTCTACCCTCTTGCTTCTCTCCTGTCTCAAGCGAGCAGCCCAAGGGGTTCTCTCGGACATCTCTGCTGTCCTTATTTCACTAGTGAGCGTTACCTGCAGTCAATAGAACTCCAAAACATTTACTGTCAAGCCCGAAATTTAATTTCCAGTTGCACAGTCGCACAATAACTCAAGCACAATTCAGAACTTTTACCACCTTAATGCCTAGTTGCACAGCTCGACAATAATTCCAAGCACAATTCTTGCTTGCTTGGTCTGAGGTAAACAGGATGAAGTTTAATAAAGACCAATGTAAAATGCTGCACTTAGGAAGGAACAATCAGTGTCACACACACAGAATGGGAAGCTACTGTCTGGGAAGGAGTACGGCAGAAAGGGATCTAGGGTTTATAGCGGAGCACAAGCTAAATATGAGTCAGCAGTGTGATGCTGTTGCAAAAAACCAAACATGATTCTAGGAGGCATTAACAGGTGTGTTGTGAGCCATACATACAAGATGGGAAGCGACTGTCTGGGAAGGAGTACGGCAGAAAGGGATCTAGGGGTCGTAGTGGACCACAAGCTGAATATGAGTCAACAGTGTGATGCTGTTGCAAAAAAAGCAAAACACGATTCTGGGCTGCATTAACAGAGTGTTGTGAGCAAGACACGAGAAGTCATTCTTCCGCTCTACTCTGCGCTGATTCGGCCTCAATTGGAATATTGTGTCCAGTTCTGGGCACCGCATTTCAGGAAAGAGGTGGAGAAATTGGAGAGGGTGCAGAGAAGAGCAACGAGAATGATGAAAGGTCTAGAGAACATGACCTATGAGGGAAGCCTGAAAGAATTGGGCTTAGAAAAGAGAAGATTGAGGGGGGACATGAGAGCCGTTTTCAGGTATCTAAAAGGGTGTCAATAAGGAGGAGGGAGAAAACTTGTTCTCCTTGGCCTCCGAGGACAGGACAAGAAGCAATGGGCTTAAACTGCAGCAAGGGAGGTTTAGGTTGAACATTAGGAAAAAGTTCCTACCTGTCAGGGGGGTCAAACACTGGAATAAATTGCCCAGGGAGGTTGTGGAATCCCCATCTCTGGAGATATTTAGGAGTAGGTTAGATAAACGTCTACCAGGGATGGTCTAGACAGTATTTGGTCCTGCCATGGGGACAGATGACTTGACTTGATGACCTCTCGAGATCCCTTCCAGTCCTAGTATTCTGTGATTCTATGAATTCAGAGCCGTTACCACATTCATTCTGAGTTGTACAGTCCCACAATAATTCCAAGCACAATTTACAACTGTTACCACATTCATTCCTAGTTGCAGTCCTACAGTAATTCCAAGCACAATTCAGAACCGTTACCACATTCATTCCTAAATGCCCAGTTCTACAATCATTCCACGCATAGTTCAGAACTTTATCAAGTATTCTATGTGAATGATAGAAGGAGCTTTAAAAAAAAACCCTCAAGAAAGACAGAAGAAAAAAAAATGACTCAGGCCTGTGCCTCAGTTTCCCCACTGTGGAGCAACTACTCAGAACTTTACCAAGTAGTGTATAGAAATCATAGAAAGAGCTCACTAAAAGGCAAAAAGGAAAGACAAGAAAAGAGGGGGAAAAAAAACTTGCTCAGGCTTGTGCCTCAGTTTCCCCACTCTGCAGCAACGATTCAACAAGTACCCCGTGATCAGGAGCACGTGCTGCCCACATTCTCCCCCAATTTGTTACCAGATGTGCCCAATACTCTGGGGTATGCTCATTGATCAGGGTTACTCTTGTGGGACTGGGGAAGTTCACAATTCTATCCGTGTGCTGCTTGTGCGACTTGTGCTCTCTCACGGGAGCTGAATTCTCCCTGCTGCCAATTCCCGTACTCCCACTGGGAGTACAGTGGGGGTTGGGTTCGATCCGGATCATCACGCAGGACTGGGTACAGGGGAGCGCTCGGGCTGGTGCTGGGAGAGGCTGCATCCAATAGGGCCTTTCATTTACCATTAGAATTTTTACGGGAGGCGAGCTTCGATTCGGTCCAGCTACGATTTGCCTCTTCCCACCACCGCAGGAAGCAATCCACCTGCCCTCTAGCCAATTGAGTTTGGGGGAGGGGAAGTTTGTCTTTTAAGACGTCCGCTCGGGCTTTGTCCCAGGATCCCAACAGCGGCCCCTGCGATTTGGGATCCCCTAGGCTGAACCTAGACCGTGTCTCCAGGAATTCACAAGAGTCCGGTCCCTTTCTAAAATGAGCCGGGATCCCTTTAGCGAACGGCCCCCCTGACACGGCCGGTTACCCCTACAGGAGGACTTCACACACACCGATCACACCAGGAGGAAATTCGGGTTCGTCAGAGCGGTGCCCGGTGCAACACACAAAAGGAGCCCGCCGGCTACTGCCTCAATCGCCCTTGCGTTCGCTCCAAGGATTTCATCCGAGGCGCGGTGCGGCTGCGATTGTGCAGATTCCAGTCACACGGACCGCGGGGACAGGAGCCCTTGGTCGGCCAGTCCCCGGACAGGGATGGCTCCCAGACTCACTCACGCCACGGGGAGGACGGATAGACACAGAGACAAGACAGTCCTCAGTCCGGACAAAACATAGAAATAATTACCTGATCAGAGTCCTTATGTTAGACCCCAGGATCCCTACCAGAAGGGAGCGGGAACCAACAGGTTCGATGGCGTAGACTTTGCTGTGGTCGTGCCCCTGTCCGTGCTGGCGGAGGACCGCTCGGGCCAAACGCCCAGGTGCCGGCTGCCACGGTCGTCCGGCAAGACGGTCGGGGATCACGCAGCCTCAGCGAAGACGGTTGCCATCTCGGTGGGACCTCCAAATTGTCAACGTCAGACACGGGACTCGCAGATTTGTCCGACCGCGCTGTTTCTACACCCAGAAAATGGGAGTGCCCTACCAGGCTCAAAGCCTTGATTGATACACACGAAAGAAAGCCAAATTCACACCATCCGAAAAGGAGGCAAAACTCACATGATCGTATGAGACTAGTCCAGGTTCTTCATTTCCACATGCAGCACACAGCACTCTCCTGGCCATATGCACCCTCTTTCCCAGGGACATTTCCCCTTCTTCATTACCCATCTCTCTACCCTCTTGGTTTTCTCCTGTCTCAAGCGAGCAGCCCAAGGGGTTCTCTCGGACATCTCTGCTGTCCTTATTTCACTAGTGATCGTTACCTGCAGTCAATAGAACTCAAAACATTTACTGTCAAGCCCGAAATTTAACTTTCAGTTGCACAGTCGCACAATCATTCCAAGCACAATTCAGAACCGTTACCACATTCATTCCAAGCACAGTTCAGAACTTTATCAAGTATTCTATGTGAATGATAGAAGGAGCTCAAAAAAAACCCCCCAAGAAAGACAGAAGAAGAAAAACTGACTCAGGCCTGTGCCTCAGTTTCCCCACTCTGCAGCAACTACTCAACAAGTGCCCCATGATCAGGAGCACGTGCTGCCCACATTCTCCCCCAATTTGGTACCAGATGTGCCCAATACTCTGGGGTATGCTCATTGATCAGGGTTACTCTTGTGGGACTGGGGAGGTTCACAATTCTATCCGTGTGCTGCTTGTGCGACTTGTGCTCTCGTGTGGAGCTGAATTCTCCCTGCTGCCAATTCCCCTCCCGCTGGAGCTCTCCTGCAGGAACTAGGTTCCTCAGGGCGGGTTCTTCCCACCTAGTGACACACCCAGACACTCACCCCACTAACGGAGCAGTCTGAGAGGACTGGGGAATCGGCTCTCACACGCCGACCCCCTCATATGTCCCTGGACTCAGCCGGCTGGGTTCACAGCAATGCCACACTGCACCCTCATGTGCCTCTGGACTCCGTGGGCTGGATTAAACAGCACTTTCAGCTGCCATCCTCATACGGCCCCAGGTTCAGCACCCCCCATCCCCACTCTCACCCCACCCTCATTCACTGGTAACCACACGATGAGCAAACCCCACAGGACTTGGGGCACTGCAGGGATCTGGAGCTGGGTACGAAGAGCGTTGTTGCAGAGCAAATGGGGGAGCCAAAACAACCCCCCTGGAGGAAGAGTGAGCGAGAGAGAAAGGAAGAGAAAAGCAGCCAGCTTAACAATGAACGGGATTTATGTCTGAGTAGTGAATAGATCTCACACAGATACACTATTCAATCGAAACGGGAACTGATTACAAACGTGAGGGAACCAGAGAACAGTTGACACGGGGCAGGGGCAGGCGGCTGTGCTTAGAGAGGTAGCGGATGGGGGAGAGAGAGAGAGACCTCACCAATCCATGGAGCTTGCACTGATCGGGGTTCCCAGCCAACAACCCGCAACCCCCGAACCTGTCACTCAACTCTGACCAGCCAACAACCCGAAACCGCCTGTCTCCCCGGCCAACCACCTGCAACCCCACAGCCCCTCCCCCTCACTCACACACCCCCTACCTGTCTCCCTGGGCAACAACCCGCAACCCCGAAGACACTCACTCACCTCCCCCCGCCCTTCTCGGCCAACAACCCGCAAACCTTCGGCCACGTCACACACATCCCCGCTCAAAAACCCCCTCCGCTCACTCACAAACCCACCCAGCCAACAACCTGCAACTGCCCCCAGTGTCCTCACTCACATCCGTGGTGAACAACCTGTAACTGCCCCCCCCCCAGCTCCCTCACTCCCCCTCTCCCTGGCCAACAACTTGCACCCCACCCACCCCAGCCCATCGCTCACCGCCTCCCCAACTCTGTCCCTGGCTAACAACCCGTAAGCCCCCATCACCCCACTCACAACACCCAGCCCCCTTACTCACTGTCCCCTACCCCTCTCCCCGGCCAACCCCAACACCCTCACTCACACGCACCTCCCCGCGTCCCCAGCAAACAACCCTCATCGCCACCCCAAGTTCCCTCGCTCACAATCCCACACAGCTAACGACCTCTAACCCCCCCCCCCCCCCAGCAACCTCACTGACAACTCCACCCTGGTCTCTCGCTGTCCCCTACCCCTCTTCCTCAACCACCAGCCGCCCACTCACAACGTCCCCCAACAACCCTCAACCCCCCAGCCGCCCACTCGCAACCCCCCCAACAACCCTCAACCCCCAGCATCTCACTCGCAACCCCCCCAAGAACCCGTAACGCCCAGCCTCTCACTCGCAACCCCCAGCCGCTCACTCCCTCCCCCCCAACAAACAGCAACCCCCAGCCTCTCACTCACAACGTCCCCCAACAACCCGTAACCCCCAGCCTCTCACTCACAACCCCCTCAACAACCCGTAACCCCCAGCCGCCCACTCGCAACGTCCCCCAACAACCCGCAACGCCCAGCCTCTCACTGGCAACCCCCCCAACAACCCGTAACCCCCAGCCGCTCACTCGCAACCCCCCCAACAACCCGTAACCCCCAGCCGCTCACTCGCCACCCCCCCAACAACCCGTAACCCCCAGCCGCTCACTCGCAACGTCCCGCAACAACCCGCAACCGCCAGCCTCTCACTCGCAACCCCCCCTACAACCCGTAACCCCCAGCCGCTCACTCGCAACGTCCCCCAACAACCCGTAACCCCCAGCCTCTCACTAGCAACCCCCCCAACAACCCGTAACCCCCAGCCGCTCACTTCGCAACGTCCCCCAACAACCCGTAACCCCCAGCCTCTCACTCGCAACCCCCCCAACAACCCGCAACCCCCAGCCTCTCACTCGCAACGTCCCCCAACAACCCGTAACCCCCAGCCTCTCACACACAACGTCCCCCAACAACCAGCAACCCCCAGCCTCTCACTCAACGTGCCCCAACAACCAGCAACCCCACAGCCGCTCACTCACGTCCCCCAACAACCAGCAACCCCCCAGCCGCTCACTCACGTCCCCCAACAACCAGCAACCCCCAAACTCTTACTCACAACGTCCCCCAACAACTCACAACCCCCAGCCGCTCACTCGCAACCCCCCCAACAACCAGCAACCCCCAGCCTCTCACTCACGTCCCCCAACAACCAGCAACCCCCAGCCTCCCACTCACAAGGTCCCCCAACAACCCCCAGCCGCTCACTCACTATGTCCCCCAAAAACCAGCAACCCCCAACCGCTCACTTGCAACCCCCCCAACAACCCTCAACCCCCAGCCTCCCACTCGCAACCCCCCCCAACAACCAGCAACCCCCAGCCGCTCACTCACTATGTCCCCCAACAACCCTCAACCCCCAGCCTCTCACTCGCAACCCTCCCCAACAACCCGCAACCCCCCAGCCGCTCACTCATGTCCCCCAACAACCACCAACCCCAACCTCTTACTCACAACGTCCCCAAACAACCCACAACCCCCAGCCGCTCACTCGCAACCCCGCCAACAACCAGCAACCCCCAGCCTCTCACTCAAAACGTCCCCCAACAACCAGCAACCCCCCAGCCGCTCACTCACGTCCCCCAACAACCAGCAACCCCCAACCTCTTACTCACAACGTTCCCCAACAACCCAAAACCCCCAGCTGCTCACTCGCAACCCCCCCAACAACCAGCAACCCCCAGCCTCTCACTCACAACGTCCCCCAAAAACCAGCAAACCCCAGCCGCTCACTCACAACCCCCCCCCAACAACCTGCAACCCCCAGCCGCTCACTCACTATGTCCCCCAACAACCAGCAACCCCCAACCGCTCACATCGCAACCCACCCAAAAACCAGCAACCCCCAGCCGCTCACTCACAGCCCCCCCCCCAACAACCTGCAACCCCCAGGCGCTCACTCGCAAAGCCCCCAACAACCCGCAACCGCCAGCCGCTCACTCGCAACCCCCCAACAACCAGCAACCCTCAGCCTCCCACTCGCACCCCCCAACAACCAGCAACCCCCAGCCTCTCACTCGCACCCCCCAACAACCAGCAACCCCCAGCCGCTCACTCACAACATCCCCCAACAACCAGCAACCACCAGCCGCTCACTCGCACCCCCCCAACAACCCGTAACCCCCAGCCTCTCACACACAACGTCCCCGAACAACCAGCAACCCCCAGCCTCTCACTCACAACGTCCCCCAACAACCAGCAACCCCCCAGCCGCTCACTCACGTCCCCCAACAACCAGCAACCCCCAACCTCTTACTCACAACGTTCCCCAACAACCCGTAACCCCCAGCCACTCACTCCCAACCCCCCCAACAACCCGTAACCCCCAGCCACTAACTCGCAACCACCCCCAACAACCAGCAACCCCCAGCTGCTCACTCGCAGCCCCCCAACAACCAGGAACCCCCAGCCTCCCACTCGCACCCCCCCAACAACCAGCAACCCCCAGCCCCTCACTCACAACATCCCCCAACAACCCGCAACCCCCAGCCTCTCACTCGCAATCCCCCCAACAACCAGCAACCCCCAACCTCTTACTCACAACGTCCCCCAACAACTCACAACCCCCAGCCGCTCACTCACGTCCCCCAACAACCAGCAACCCCCAGCCTCTCACTCGCAACCCCCCCAACAACCAGCAACCCCCAGCCTCTCATTCACGTCCCCCAACAACCAGCAACCCCCAGCCGCTCACTCGCAACCCCCCCCAACAACCCGCAACCCCCAGCCGCTCACTCGCAAACCCCCCAACAACCCGCAACCCCCAGCCTCTCACTCACAACGTCCCCCAATAACCAGCAACCCCCAACCTCTTACTCACAACGTCCCCCAACAACCCACAACCCCCAGCCGCTCACTCACAACGTCCCCCAACAACCAGCAACCCCCAGCCGCTCACTCGCAAACCCCCCAACAACCCGCAACCCCCAGCCTCTGACTCACAACGTCCCCCAACAACCAGCAACCCCCAACCTCTTACTCACAACGTCCCCCAACAACCCACAACCCCCCAGCCGCTCACTCACATCCCCGAACAACCAGCAACCCCCGACCTCTTACTCACAACGTCCCCCAACCACCCACAACCCCCAGCCGCTCACTCGCAACTCCCCCAACAACCAGCAACCCCCAGCCTCTCACTCACAACGTCCCCCAAACACCAGCAACCCCCAGCCTCCCACTCACAACGTCCCCCAACAACCAGCAACCCCCAGCCTCTCACTCACAACGTCCCCCAAACACCAGCAACCCCCAGCCTCCCACTCACAACGTCCCCCAACAACCAGCAACCCCAGCCGCTCACTCACTATGTCCCCCAACAACCCTCAACCCCCAGCCTCTCACTCGCAACCCTCCCCAACAACCCGCAACCCCCAGCCGCTCAGTCGCAAACCCCGCCAACAACCAGCAACCCCCAGCCTCTCACTCAAAACGTCCCCCAACAACCAGCAACCCCCCAGCCGCTCACTCACGTCCCCCAACAACCAGCAACCCCCAACCTCTTACTCACAACGTTCCCCAACAACCCACAACCCCCAGCTGCTCACTCGCAACCCCCCCAACAACCAGCAACCCCCAGCCTCTCACTCACAACGTCCCCCAAAAACCAGCAAACCCCAGCCGCTCACTCACAACCCCCCCCCAACAACCTGCAACCCCCAGCCGCTCACTCACTATGTCCCCCAACAACCAGCAACCCCCAACCGCTCACTCGCAACCCACCCAAAAACCAGCAACCCCCAGCCGCTCACTCACAACCCCCCCCCAACAACCTGCAACCCCCAGGCGCTCACTCGCAAAGCCCCCAACAACCCGCAACCGCCAGCCGCTCACTCGCAACCCCCCAACAACCAGCAACCCTCAGCCTCCCACTCGCACCCCCCAACAACCAGCAACCCCCAGCCTCTCACTCGCACCCCCCAACAACCAGCAACCCCCAGCCGCTCACTCACAACATCCCCCAACAACCAGCAACCACCAGCCGCTCACTCGCACCCCCCCAACAACCCGTAACCCCCAGCCTCTCACACACAACGTCCCCGAACAACCAGCAACCCCCAGCCTCTCACTCACAACGTCCCCCAACAACCAGCAACCCCCCAGCCGCTCACTCACGTCCCCCAACAACCAGCAACCCCCAACCTCTTACTCACAACGTTCCCCAACAACCCACAACCCCCAGCCGCTCACTCGCAACCCCCCCAACAACCAGCAACCCCCAGTCTCTCACTCACGTCCCCCAACAACCAGCAACCCCCAGCCTCCCACTCACAACGTCCCCCAACAACCAGCAACCCCCAGCCGCTCACTCACTATGTCCCCCAACAACCAGCAACCCCCAGCCGCTCACTCGCAACCCACCCAACAACGAGTAACCCCCAGCCGCTCACTCACAACCCCCCCCAACAACCTGCAACCCCCAGGCGCTCACTCGCAAACCCCCCAACAACCCGCAACCCCCAGCCGCTCACTCGCAACCCCCCAACAACCAGCAACCCTCAGACTCCCACTCGCACCCCCCCAACAACCAGCAACCTCTAGCCTCTCACTCGCACCCCCCAACAACCAGCAACCCTCAGCCTCCCACTCGCACCCCCCCAACAACCAGCAACCCCCAGCCTCTCACTCGCACCCCCCCAACAACCCGTAACCCCCAGCCTCTCACACACAACGTCCCCAAACAACCAGCAACCCCCAGTTTCTCACTCACAACGTCCCCCAAAAACAAGCAACCCCCAGCCTCTCACTCACAATGTCCCCCAACAACCAGCAACCACCAGCCTCTCACTTGCAACCCCTCCCAACAACCCTCAACCCCGAGCCGCGCACTTCGCAACGTCCCCCAACAACCCGTAACCCCCCGCCTCTCACTCGCAACCCCCCCAACAACCCGCAAACCCGAGCCCCTCACTCGCAACCCCCCCCACAATCCGCAACCCCAGCCTCTCACTCACAACCCCCCCCACAATCCACAACCCCCAGCCTCTCACTCGCAACCCCCCCAACAACCCGCAACCCCCAGCCTCTCACACGCACCCCCCGAACAAGCCGTAACCCCAGCCGCTCACTCACATCCCCCCAACAACCCGTAACCCCCAGCCGCTCACATCGCAACCCCCCCAACAACCCGTAACTCCCAGCCGCTCACTCGCACCCCCCCAACAACCCGCCACCCCAGCCGCTCACTCGCAACGTCCCCCAACAACACGTAACCCCCAGCCGCTCACTTGCAACCCCCCAACAACCCGTAACCCCCAGCCTCTCACTCGCAACCCCCCCAACAACCCGCAGCCCCCAGCCGCTCACTCGTAGCCCCCCCAACAACCCGCATCTCCAGCCGCTCACTCGCCACCCCGCCAACAACCCTCAACCCCCAGCCACTCACTCGCAAACCCCCCCAACAACCCTCAACCCCCAGCCGCTCACTCGCAAACCCCCCCAACAACCCGTAACCCCCAGCCTCTCACTCGCAACATCCCCCCAACAACCCGTAACCCCCAGCCGCTCGCTCGCAACCCTCCCAACAACGGGAACCCCCAGCCTGTCACTCGCACCCGCCAACAACCCGGAACCCCCAGCCTCTCACTCGCACCCCCCAACAACCCGCAACCCCCAGCCTCTCACTCGCAAAGTCCCCCAGCAACCCGTAACCCCCAGCCTCTCACTCGCAACCACCCCAACAACCCGTAACCCCCAGCCTCTCACTCGCACCCCCCCAACAACCGGCAACCCCAGCCACTCACTCCCAACCCCCCCAACAACCCGTAACCCCAGCCACTAACTCGCAACCACCCCCAACAACCCTCCATCCCCAGCCGCTCACTTGCACCCCTCCCAACAACCAGCAACCCCCAGCTGCTCACTCGCAGCCCCCCAACAACCAGGAACCCCCACCCTCCCACTCGCACCCCCCAACAACCAGCAACCCCCAGCCCCTCACTCACAACATCCCCCAACAACCCGCAACCCCCAGCCTCTCACTCGCAATCCCCCAACAACCAGAAACCCCCAGCCTCTCACTCACAACGTCCCCCAACAACCAGAAACCCCCAGCCTCTCACTCACAACGTCCCCAACAACCAGCAACCCCCCAGCCGCTCACATCACGTCCCCCAACAACCAGCAATCCCCAACCTCTCACTCAACGTGCCCCAACAACAGCAACCCACAGCCGCTCACTCACGTCCCCCAACAACCAGCAACCCCCCAGCCGCTCACTCACGTCCCCCAACAACCAGCAACCCCCAAACTCTTACTCACAACGTCCCCCAACAACTCACAACCCCCAGCCGCTCACTCGCAACCCCCCCAACAACCAGGAACCCCCAGCCTCTCACTCACGTCCCCCAACAACCAGCAACCCCCAGCCTCCCACTCACAAGGTCCCCCAACAACCCCCAGCCGCTCACTCACTATGTCCCCCAAAAACCAGCAACCCCCAGCCGCTCACTCGCAACCCCCACAACAACCAGCAACCCCCAGCCTCTCACTCGCAACCCCCCCAACAACCCTCAACCCCCAGCCTCCCACTCGCAACCCCCCCCAACAACCAGCAACCCCCAGCCGCTCACTCGCAAACCCCCCAACAACCCGCAACCCCCAGCCTCTCACTCACAACGTCCCCCAACAACCAGCAACCCCCAACCTCTTACTCACGTCCCCCAACAACCCACAACCCCCCAGCCGCTCACTCACGTCCCCCAACAACCAGCAACCCCCAACCTCTAACTCACAACGTTCCCGAACCACCCACAACCCCCAGCCGCTCACTTCGCAACCCCCCCCAACAACCAGCAACTACCAGCCTCTCACTCACAACGTCCCCCAAACACCAGCAACCCCAGCCTCCCACTCACAACGTCCCCCAACAACCAGCAACCCCCAGCCGCTCACTCACTATGTCCCCCAACAACCCTCAACCCCCAGCCTCTCAGTCGCAACCCCCCAACAACCGCAACCCCCAGCCGCTCAGTCGCAAACCCCCCAACAACCCGCAACCCCCAGCCTCTCACTCAAAACGTCCCCCAACAACCAGCAACCCCCAGCCGCTCACTCATGTCCCCCAACAACCACCAACCCCAGCCTCTCACTCACAACGTCCCCCAACAACCAGCAACCCCCCAGCCGCTCACTCACGTCCCCCAACAACCAGCAACCCCCAACCTCTTACTCACAACGTTCCCCAACAACCCACAACCCCCAGCCGCTCACTCGCAACCCCCCCAACAACCAGCAACCCCCAGCCTCTCACTCACAACGTCCCCCAAAAACCAGCAACCCCCAGCCTCCCACTCACAACGTCCCCCAACAACCAGCAACCCCCAGCCGCTCACTCACTATATCCCCCAACAACCAGCAACCCCCAGCCGCTCACTCGCAACCCACCCAACAACCAGCAACCCCCAGCCGCTCACTCACAACCCCCCCCAACAACCTGCAACCCCCAGCCGCTCACTCGCAACCCACCCAACAACCAGCAACCCCCAGCCGCTCACTCACAACCCCCCCCAACAACCTGCAACCCCCAGCCGCTCACTCACAACCCCCCCAACAACCCGCAACCCCCAGCCGCTCACTCGCAACCCCCCAACAACCAGCAAACCTCAGCCTCCCACTCGCACCCCCCCAACAACCAGCAACCCCAGCCTCTCACTCGCACCCCCCAACAACCAGCAACCCCCAGCCGCTCACTCACAACATCCCCCAACAACCAGCAACCACCAGCCGCTCACTCGCACCCCCCAACAACCCGTAACCCCCAGCCTCTCACACACAACGTCCCCCAACAACCAGCAACCCCCAGCCTCTCACTCACAACGTCCCCCAACAACCAGCAACCCCCCAGCCGCTCACTCACGTCCCCCAACAACCAGCAACCCCCAACCTCTTACTCACAAAGTTCCCCAACAACCCACAACCCCCAGCCGCTCACTCGCAACCCCCCCAACAACCAGCAACACCTAGTCTCTCACTCACAACGTCCCCCAACAACCAGCAACCCCCAGCCTCCGACTCACAACGTCCCCCAACAACCAGCAACCCCCAGCCGCTCACTCACTATGTCCCCCAACAACGAGCAACCCCAGCCGCTCACTCGCAACCCACCCAACAACCAGCAACCCCCAGCCGCTCACTCACAACCCCCCCCAACAACCTGCAACCCCCAGGCGCTCACTCGCAAACCCCCAACAACCCGCAACCCCCAGCCGCTCACTCGCAACCCCCCAACAACCAGCAACCCTCAGCCTCCCACTCGCACCCCCCCAACAACCAGCAACCCCCAGCCTCTCACTCGCACCCCCCCAACAACCCGTAACCCCCAGCCTCTCACACACAACGTCCCCAAACAACCAGCAACCCCCAGTTTCTCACTCACAACGTCCCCCAAAAACAAGCAACCCCCAGCCTCTCACTCACAATGTCCCCCACCAGCCAGCAACCCCCAGCCTCTCACTTGCAACCCCCCCAACAAACCCGGAACCCCAGCCTCTCGCTCGTAACCCCCCCAACAACCCTCAACCCCCAGCCGCGCACTCGCAACGTCCCCAACAACCCGTAACCCCCAGCCTCTCACTTGCAACCCCCCAACAACCCGCAGCCCCAGCCGCTCACTCGTAACCCCCCCAACAATTCATAACCCCCTGCCTCTCACTCGTAACCCCCCCAACAACCCGCAACCTCCAGCCGCTCACTCGCCACCCCGCCAACAACCCTCAACCCCAGCCGCTCACTCGCAACCCCCCCAACAACCCTCAAACCCCCAGCCGCTCACTCGCAAACCCCCCCAACAACCCTCAACCCCCAGCCACTCACTCGCAAACCCCCCCAACAACCCTCAACCCCCAGCCGCTCACTCGCAAACCCCCCCAACAACCCGTAACCCCCAGCCTCTCACTCACAACCCCCCGAACAACCCGCAACCTCCAGCCTCTCACTAGCAAACCCCCAACAACCCGTAACCCCCAGCCGCTCACTCGCAACATCCCCCCAACAACCCGTAACCCCCAGCCTCTCACTCGCAACCCTCCCAACAACGGGAACCCCCAGCCTGTCACTCGCACCGGCCAACAACCCGGAACCCCCAGCCTCTCACTCGCACCCCCCAACAACCCGCAACCCCCCAGCCTCTCACTCGCAAGCACCCCCAACAACCCGTAACCCCCAGCCACTCACTCCCAACCCCCCCAACAACCCGTAACCCCCAGCCACTAACTCGCAACCACCCCCAACAACCTTCAACCCCCAGCCGCTCACTTGCACCCCTCCCAACAACCAGCAACCCCCAGCTGCTCACTCGCAGCCCCCCAACAACCAGGAACCCCCAGCCTCCCACTCGCACCCCTCCAACAACCAGCAACCCCCAGCCCCTCACTCACAACATCCCCCAACAACCCGCAACCCCCAGCCTCTCACTCGCAATCCCCCCAACAACCAGCAACCCCCAGCCTCTCACTCACAACGTCCCCCAACAACCAGCAACCCCCAACCTCTCACTCAACGTGCCCCAACAACCAGCAACCCCACAGCCGCTCACTCACGTCCCCCAACAACCAGCAACCCCCAACCGCTCGCTCACGTCCCCCAACAACCCGCAACCCCCAACCTCTTACTCACAACGTCCCCCAACAACTCACAACCCCCAGCCGCTCACTCGCAACCCCCCCAACAACCAGCAACCCCCAGCCTCTCACTCACGTCCCCCCAACAACCAGCAACCCCCAGCCTCCCACTCACAAGGTCCCCCAACAACCCCAGCCGCTCACTCACTATGTCCCCTAAAAACCAGCAACCCCCAGCCGCTCACTTCGCAACCCCCACAACAACCAGCAACCCCCAGCCTCTCACTCGCAACCCCCCCCAACAACCCTCAACCCCCAGCCTCCAACTCGCAACCCCCCCCAACAACCCGCAACCCCCAGCCGCTCACTCGCAAACCCCCCAACAACCCGAAACCCCAGCCTCTCACTCACAACGTCCCCCAACAACCCACAACCCCCCAGCCGCTCACTCACTATGTCCCCCAACAACCAGCAACCCCCAGCCGCTCACTCGCAAACCCCCCAACAACCCGCAACCCCCAGCCTCTCACTCACAAAGTCCCCCAACAACCAGCAACCCCCAACCTCTTACTCACAACGTCCCCCAACAACCCACAACCCCCCAGCCGCTCACTCACGTCCCCCAACAACCAGCAACCCCCAACCTCTAACTCACAACGTTCCCCAACCACCCACAACCCCCAGCCGCTCACTCGCAACCCCCCCAACAACCAGCAACCCCCAGCCTCTCACTCACTATGTCCCCCAACAACCCTCAACCCCCAGCCTCTCACTCGCAACCCCCCCCAACAACCCGCAACCCCCAGCCGCTCACTCGCAAACCCCCCAACAACCCGCAACCCCCAGCCTCTCACTCAAAACGTCCCCCAACAACCAGCAACCACCAGCCTCTCTCACAACGTCCCCCAACAACCAGCAACCCCCCAGCCGCTCACTCATGTCCCCCAACAACCACCAGCCCCAACCTCTTACTCACAACGTCCCCAAACAACCCACAACCCCCAGCCGCTCACTCGCAACCCCCCCAACAACCAGCAACCCCCAGCCGCTCACTCGCAACCCCCCCAACAACCAGCAACCCCCAGCCTCTCACTCACAACGTCCCCCAACAACCAGCAACCCCCCAGGCGCTCACTCACGTCCCCCAACAACCAGCAACCCCCAACCTCTTACTCACAGCGTTCCCCAACAACCCACAACCCCCAGCCGCTCACTCGCAACCCCCCCAAGAACCAGCAACCCCCAGCCTCTCACTCACAACGTCCCCCAACAACCAGCAACCCCCAGCCTCCCACTCACAACGTCCCCCAACAACCAGCAACCCCCAGCCGCTCACTCACTATGTCCCCAACAACCAGCAACCCCCAGCCTCTCGCTCGTAACCCCCCCAACAACCCTCAACCCCCAGCCTCTCACTCGCAACCCCCCCAACAACCCGCAAACCCGAGCCCCTCACTCGCAACCCCCACAATCCGCAACCCCCAGCCTCTCACTCGCAACCCCCCCCAACAACCCGCAACCCCCCAGCCTCTCACTCGCACCCCCCCAACAAGCCGTAACCCCCAGCCGCTCACTCACATCCCCCCCAATAACCCGTAACCCCCAGCCGCTCACTCGCAACCCCCCCAACAACCCGCCACCCCAGCCGCTCACTCGCAACGTCCCCCAACAACCCGTAACCCCCAGCCGCTCACTCGCACCCCCCCCAACAACCCGCCACCCCAGCCGCTCTCACTCGCAACGTCCCCCAACAACACGTAACCCCCAGCCGCTCACTTGCAACCCCCCAACAACCCGTAACCCCCAGCCTCTCACTCGCAACTCCCCCAACAACCCGCAGCCCCCAGCCGCTCACTCGTAACCCCCCCAACAATTCGTAACCCCCAGCCTCTCACTCGTAACCCCCCCAACAACCCGCAACCTCCAGCCGCTCATTCGCCACCCCGCCAACAACCCTCAACCCCCAGCCGCTCACTCGCAACCCCCCCAACAACCCTCAACCCCCAGCCGCTCACTCGCACCCCCCCAACAGCCCGTAACCCCCAGCCGCTCACTCGCAACCCCCCCAACAACCCGTAACCCCCAGCCGCTCACTCGCAACCCCCCCAACAACCCGTAACCCCCAGCCGCTCACTCGCAACGTCCCCCCAACAACCCATAACCCCCGGCCTCTCACTCGCAACGTCCCCCCAACAACCCATAACCCCCGGCCTCTCACTCGCAACCCCCCCAACAACCCGCAACCTCCAGCCTCTCACTAGCAAACCCCCCAACAGCCCGTAACCCCCAGCCTCTCACTCGCACCCCCCCAACAGCCCGTAACCCCCAGCCGCTCACTCGCAACCCCCCCAACAACCCGTAACCCCCAGCCGCTCACTCGCAACCCCCCCAACAACCCGTAACCCCCAGCTGCTCACTCGCAACCCCCCCAACAACCCGTAACCCCCAGCCTCTCACTCGCAACCCCCCCAACCACCCGCAGCCCCCCAGCCTCTCACTCGCCACCCCCCCCCACAACCCTCAACCCGCAGCCGCTCAGTCGCAACCCCCCCAACAACCCATAACCCCCAGCCGCTCACTCGCAACCCCCCCAAGAACCCGTAACCCCCAGCCTCTCACTCGCGACCCCCCCCAACAACCCGTAACCCCCAGCTGCTCACTCGCAACCCCCCCAACAACCCACAACCCCCAGCCGCTCACTCGCAACCCCCCCAACAACCCACAACCCCCAGACGCTCACTCGCAACACCCCCAACAACCCGTAACCCCCAGACGCCCACTCGCAACCCCCCCAACAACCCGCAACCTCCAGCCTCTCATTCGCAACCCCCCCAACAACCCGCAACCCCCAGCCTCTCATTCGCAACCCCCCCAACAACCCGTAACCCCCAGCCGCTCACTCGCAACCCCCCCAACAACCCGTAACCCCCTGCCTCTCACTCGCAACCCCCCCAACAACCCGTAACCCCCAGCCTCTCACTTGCAACCCCCCCCAACAACCCTCAACCCCCAGCCGCTCACTCGCAACGTCCCCCAACAACCCGTAACCCCCAGCCTCTCGCTCGTAACCCCCCCAACAACCCTCAACCCCCAGCCGCTCACTCGCAACCCCCCCCAACAACCCGTAACCCCCAGCCGCTCACTCGCACCCCCCCAACAGCCCGTAACCCCCAGCCGCTCACTCGCACCCCCCCCAACAACCCGCAAACCCCAGCCGCTCACTCGCAACCCCCCAACAACCGGTAACCCCCAGCCGCTCACTCGCAACCCCCCCAACAATCCGTAACCCCCGGCCTCTCACTCGCAACCCCCCCAACAACCCGCAACCTCCAGCCGCTCACTCGCAACCCCCCCAACAACCCGCAAACCCGAGCCCCTCACTCGCAACCCCCAGAATCCGCAACCCCCAGCCTCTCACTCGCAACCCCCCCAACAACCCGCAACCCCCCAGCCTCTCACTCGCACCCCCCCAACAAGCCGTAACCCCCAGCCGCTCACTCACATCCCCCCCAACAACCCATAACCCCCAGCCGCTCACTCGCAACCCCCCCAACAACCCGCCACCCCAGCCGCTCACTTCGCAACGTCCCCCAACAACCCGTAACCCCCAGCCGCTCACTCGCACCCCCCCCCAACAACTCGTAACCCCCAGCCGCTCACTTCGCAACGTCCCGTAACAACACGTAACCCCCAGCCGCTCACTTGCAACCCCCCAACAACCCGTACCCCCAGCCTCTCACTCGTAACCCCCCCAACAATTCGTAACCCCCAGCCTCTCACTCGTAACCCCCCCAACAACCCGCAACCTCCAGCCGCTCATTCGCCACCCCGCCAACAACCCTCAACCCCCAGCCGCTCACTCGCAACCCCCCCAACAACCAGTAACCCCCAGCCGCTCACTCGCAACCCCCCCAACAACCAGTAACCCCCAGCCGCTCACTCGCAACCCCCCGAACAGCCCGTAACCCCCAGCCGCTCACTCGCACCCCCCCCAACAACCCTCAACCCCCAGCCGCTCACTCGCAAACCCCCCCAACAACCCGTAACCCCCAGCCGCTCACTCGCACCTCCCCAACAGCCCGTAACCCCCAGCCGCTCACTCGCACCCCCCCCCAACAACCCGCAACCCCCAGCCGCTCACTCGCAACCCCCCCCAACAACCCGTAACCCCCAGCCGCTCACTCGCAACCCCCCCAACAACCCGTGACCCCCAGCCGCTCACTCGCAACCCCCCCAACAACCCGTGACCCCCAGCCGCTCACTCGCAACCCCCCCAACAACCCATAACCCCCAGCCTCTAACTCGCAACGTCCCCCCAACAACCCATAACCCCCGGCCTCTCACTCGCAACCCCCCCAACAACCCGCAACCTCCAGCCTCTCACTAGCAAACCCCCCAACAGCCCGTAACCCCCAGCCTCTCACTCGCACCCCCCCAACAGCCCGTAACCCCCAGCCGCTCGCTCGGAACCCCCCCAACAACCCGTAACCCCCAGCCGCTCACTCGCAACGTCCCCCAACAACCCGTAACCCCCAGCCGCTCACTCGCAACCCCCCCAACAGCCCGTAACCCCCAGCCGCTCGCTCGGAACCCCCCCAACAACCCGTAACCCCCAGCCGCTCACTCGCAACATCCCCCCAACAACCCGTAACCCCCAGCCTCTCACTCGCAACGTCCCCAACAACCCGTAACCCCCAGCCGCTCACTCCCAACCCCCACCAACAACCCGTAACCCCCAGCCTCTCACTCGCAACGTCCCCAACAACCCGTAACCCCCAGCCGCTCACTCCCAACCCCCACCAACAACCCGTAACCCCCAGCCTCTCATTCGCAACCCCCCCAACAACCCGTAACCCCGAGCTGCTCACTCGCAACCCCCCAACAAGCCGTAACCCCCAGCCGCTCATTCGCAACCCCCCCAACAACCCTCAGCCCCCAGCCGCCCGCTCGCCACCCCCCCAAAAACCCGTAACCCCCAGCCGCTCACTCCCAACCCCCACCAACAACCCGTAACCCCCAGCCGCTCACTCCCAACCCCCACCAACAACCCGTAACCCCCAGCTGCTCACTCACATCCCCCCCAACAACCCGTAACCCCCAGCCGCTCACTCGCAACCCCCCCAACAACCCGTAACCCCCAGCCGCTCACTCACAACCCTCCCAACCACCCGCAGCCCCCCAGCCTCTCACTCACAACCCCCCCAACAACCCGTAACCCCCAGCCTCTCACTCGCAACCCCCCCAACAACCCTCAACCCGCAGCCTCTCACTCGCAACCCCCCCAACAACCCGTAACCCCCAGCCGCTCACTCGCAACCCCCCCAACAACCCGTAACCCCCAGCCGCTCACTCGCAACCCCCCCAACAACCCGTAACCCCCCAGCCTCTCACTCGCGACCCCCCCCAACAACACGTAACCCCCAGCCGCTCACTCGCAACCCCCCCAACAACCCACAACCCCCAGCCGCTCACTCGCGACCCCCCCCAACAACCCGTAACCCCCAGCCTCTCACTCGCAACGTCCCCCCAACAACCCGTAACCCCCAGCCGCTCACTCCCAACCCCCACCAACAACCCGTAACCCCCAGCCGCTCATTCGCAACCCCCCCAACAACCCGCAACCCCCAGCCCCTCACTCGCAACCCCCCCCCACAATCCGCAACCCCCAGCCTCTCACTCGCAACCCTCCCCAAGAAACCGCAACCCCCAGCCGCTCACTCGCACCCCCCCAACAACCCGTAACCCCCAGCTGCTCACTCACATCCCCCCCAACAACCCGTAACCCCCATCCGCTCACTCGCAACCCCCCCAACAACCCGTAACCCCCAGCCGCTCACTTCGCAACCCTCCCAACCACACGCAGCCCCCAGCCGCTCACTCGCACCCCCCCAACAACCCACAACCCCCAGCCTCTCACTCCCAACCCCCCCAACAACCCGCAGTCCCCCAGCCTCTCACTCGCAACCCCCCCAACAACCCACAACCCCCAGCCTCTCACTCCCAACCCCCCCAACAACCCGCAGTCCCCCAGCCTCTCACTCGCAACCCCCCCAACAACCCACAACCCCCAGCCTCTCACTCCCAACCCCCCCAACAACCCGCAGTCCCCCAGCCTCTCTCTCGCAACCCCCCCAACAACCCACAACCCCCAGCCTCTCACTCCCAACCCCCCCAACAACCCGCAGTCCCCCAGCCTCTCACTCGCAACCCCCCCAACAACCCACAACCCCCAGCCTCTCACTCCCAACCCCCCCAACAACCCGCAGTCCCCCAGCCGCTCACTCGCAACCCTCCCAACCACCCGCAGCCCCCACCCGCTCACTCGCACCCCCCCAACAACCCACAACCCCCAGCCTCTCACTCCCAACCCCCCCAACAACCCGTAACCCCCAGCCTCTCACTCGCAACGTCCCCCCAACAACCCGTAACCCCCAGCCTCTCACTCGCAACGTCCCCCCAACAACCCGCAACCCCCCAGCCTCTCATTCGCAACCCCCCCAACAACCCGCAACCCCCAGCCTCTCATTCGCAACCCCCCCAACAACCCGCAACCCCCAGCCTCTCATTCGCAACCCCCCCAACAACCCGCAACCCCCAGCCTCTCACTCGCAACCCCCCCCAACAACCCGCAACCCCCAGCCTCTCATTCGCACCCCCCCAACAACCCGCAACCCCCAGCCTCTCATTCGCACCCCCCCAACAACCCGCAACCCCCAGCCGCTCACTTCGCAACCCCCCCAACAACCCGTAACCCCCAGCCTCTCACTCGCAACCCCCCCAACAACCCGTAACCCCCAGCCGCTCACTCGCAACCCCCCCCAACAACCCGTAACCCCCAGCCTCTCACTGGCAACCCCCCCAACAACCCGTAACCCCCAGCCTCTCACTCGCACCCCCCCACCAACCCGTAACCCCCAGCCGCTCACTGGCAACCCCCCCAACAACCCGTAACCCCCAGCCTCTCACTGGCAACCCCCCCAACAACCCGCAACCCCCCAGCCGCTCACTCGCACCCCCCCAACAACCCTTAACCCCCAGCCTCTCACTCGCAACCCCCCCAACAACCCGTAACCCCCAGCCTCTCACTGGCAACCCCCCCAACAACCCGCAACCCCCCAGCCTCTCACTCGCAACCCCCCCAACAACCCGTAACCCCCAGCCGCTCACTCGCACCCCCCCAACAACCCGTAACCCCCAGCCGCTCTCTCGCAACCCCCCCAACAACCCGCAACCCCCAGCCGCTCACTCGCAACCCCCCCAACAACCCGTAACCCCCAGCCGCTCAGTCGCAACCCCCCCAACAACCCGTAACCCCCAGCCTCTCACTCGCAACCCCCCACAACACCCCGTAACCCCCAACCCCCCAACACCCCGTAACCCCCAACCCCCCAGCACCCCGCAGCCCCCAGCCCCTCACTCGCTCGCACGCCCCTCTAGAGCCAACGGCAGCAATTTTGGACGGGTCAGGATTTACTGCCGGGGCCCTCCCAGGACTCTGGCTCGGTGAATGACGCTACCCAGAAGGCACCGCATGGTGCCCAACGCTCAGCTGACCCCAAGGGGCATAGACGGGACCCGTTCAAGGTGCCCGTAGCCCGAGTTCATCGGAAATGGGGGGCCCCACGGAAGTGGGGGTCACCGGCACTTGCCCACGGAGGTGCTGTGGGGGGCGACCTAGAGGAGTGGCCAGACGGACGCCGCAGGACCCTGGTCACCGCCCGGAGCCAGAGCCAGAGAGGGGCTGGTGACCCTGACCCAAGGGAGGGCTCAGGGCCCCATCCCAAGGGACACGGGGTCCAGCCAGGCTGGGTCTCCGGACCTAGGCAAGGGTGTGGGACAGGTCTGAATTGCAGACCCCTCCTTGCAGAGGCCGAGGGACCGGACTGGCCGGCGCAGCTCAGCCCCTGGGGGAGGTTGCCAGGAGGGAGCGGGGATTCCTGTCCCGGGAACGGCTCCCCCCAGGGAAGGTGGGGACGTGGAGGTCCCCAATAGTATCGCCGCAAGCTGCTCCACCTGGCCATGCCGTCCCACTCGCGGGGCCCCTGGGGATCGGTGCATCCGGCTGAGGCTGCTGCAGAATTTGTCCTGGCGCCCGGCCCAGCGGGCTGGTGGGGAGGTGCCCGGGGACCCCGAAGAACATGCTGGAGGCCTTTATGCACCGACACCCGCAGGACTGGGCCGAGTACCTGCCCCCCTGCTGCCTGCACACTGGGAGGTGCCCCGAGGGTCTCCCCGACAGGGCCGGGGTGCAGAAACCAAGAAACCTTCTGTTCCACCTGCCAGCGGAGCGTCGCCTCTGGGCTGTAGGGTCGGGGCTCCCCGACGCGCCGTGACGGTGGTGGCAGCGGTGGGATGGGCGGCATCCGGCAGGACGCGAAGAGGTGCAGGAGAAAGAAGGGGGCTTGCAAGAGCCAAGCGTGCCGGAGGCCGTGAGACACGGACACAACCAAAAAACCCAGCCCCGCCAAAAGTCGTGTGTCTTCTCCTAGGGAGGAGACATTAGTTAAAACACAAACAGAAAAGCTGCCAAAGACAGTTTGGGCTCTCGGGTAAAAACCTAAAAAAGCCCAACTCCCACCGCCTCAAAGGACAGGTCTGAATATTATCACCCACCAAACACATCAGCAACACGCAAAAGCCTTCTTGACAACGCCCGTCCCTACCAACGCTCCCGGCGTAAAAATCCTAGTAACAATTCACGTTCTCAATCTACACGTTCCAGTTAAAATCACTTGCCCCCATTCCACAGTAAATCGCCTTAACCCCCTTCGTCTAGTATTGATCCAAACACCACAGGGAAAGAAATACACGTGTCCCAAATTAAGCTGCTTGCATCAATCAGAAACTAAAGACATTTCCACGAATCCGCATCAAGCACTGCTCACCGCAACTTCAGTTTATCAACAGGGCAACTCCCGGGGAAAGGCAAAGGCAAAGGCTGGCTTTATCCAGTCCGAAAAAGATGAAATATTCAAATAATTGTAAAACGTTACATTAAAAACCTGTCGTCCGTAGGCCAGCATTTAAAAATGGTTCACTTCCTAGCACTAGGGAACGCCGCTGAACAATCCAATCCTCCCCATCGATTCCTACGAACAACACGAGCCACATTTTGAAACCGCTAAACAAACCCAACACAGACGCCTAAAAAGCCTCCTGAAAATTCATCCTACGAATGTGACAAAACCAGCCTCTCTGCAAACTCCAAAGGGGAAGGAACGACCCCTCGCGAACACGCGACTGGCTTGGCCGCAGACGGCGCTGAAATGCGAATTGGCGGCTGCTCAGAAACCGCGTCGCTACGCACCGTGTCACTAGCACGGCTTTTACGACAAGGAAAACGTCATTTTTCAACACAGATATATTGGGGGCGGGGCCCCCCTTCTCGCCAGCCCCCCCCCCCCAAGATAGGCAACCCCGGATCTCCCCCCAGCCGCGGGTAGGGCCGGGCCGAGGTGTCATTCCTGGACTCCCCGGCTCTCTCCCCTGGCCGACGGGTCCCCCACCCCATGGCCGGTCCAGTCCTGGCTCTGCCCCCTCAGCACCAAGTGGGTTGTACCAGGCCACAGCTGCCCCGGCTCTGTCCCTCCAGCCGCCGGTGGGTTTGTGCCGGGTCGGTACCCGCGACCGGCCCGGCTCTCTCCCTCCAGCCGCCGGTGGGTTTGTGCCGGGTCGGTACCCGCGACCGGCCCGGCTCTCTCCCTCCAGCCACCGGTGGGTTTGTGCCGGGTCGGTACCGCGACCGGCCCGGCTCTCTGCCTCCGGCCGCCGGTGGGTTCGTGCCGGGTCAGAACCGCGACCGGCCCGGCTCTCTCCCTCCAGCCACCGGTGGGTTTGTGCCGGGTCAGAACCGCGACCGGCCCGGCTCTCTGCCTCCGGCCGCCGGTGGGTTCGTGCCGGGTCGGAACCGCGACCGGCCCGGCTCTCTGCCTCCGGCCGCCGGTGGGTTCGTGCCGGGTCGGAACCGCGACCGGCCCGGCTCTCTGCCTCCGGCCGCCGGTGGGTTCGTGCCGGGTCGGAACCACGACCGGCTCGGCTCTCTCCCTCCGGCCGCCGGAGGGTTCGTGCCGGGTCGGAACAGCGACCGGCCCGGCTCTCTCCCTCCGGCCGCCGGTGGGTTCGTGCCGGGTCGAAACTGCGACCGGCCCGGCTCTCTGCCTCCGGCCGCCGGTGGGTTCGTGCCGGGTCGGAACCGCGACTGGCCCGGCTCTCTGCCTCCGGCCGCCGGTGGGTTCGTGCCGGGTCGGGGCCGCAACCGGCCCGGCTCTCTCCCTCCGGCCGCCGGTGGGTTCGTGCCGGGTCGGTACCGCGACCGGCCTGGCTCTCTCCCTCCGGCCGCCGGTGGCTTTGTGCCGGGTCGGAACCGCGACCGGCCCGGCTCTCTCCCTCCGGCCGCCGGTGGGTTCGTGCCGGGTCGGAACCGCGACCGGCCCGGCTCTCTGCCTCCGGCCCCCGGTGGGTTCGTGCCGGGTCGGAACCGCGACCGGCCCGGCTCTCTCCCTCCGGCCGCCGGTGGGTTTGTGCCGGGTCGGAACTGCGACCGGCCCGGCTCTCTGCCTCCGGCCGCCGGTGGGTTTGTGCCGGGTCGGAACTGCGACCGGCCCGGCTCTCTCCCTCCAGCCACCGGTGGGTTCGTGCCGGGTCGGTACCGCGACCGGCCCGGCTCTCTCCCTCCGGCCGCCGGTGGGTTCGTGCCGGGTCGGAACTGCGACCGGCCCGGCTCTCTCCCTCCGGCCGCCGGTGGGTTCGTGCCGGGTCGGTACCGCGACCGGCCCGGCTCTCTCCCTCCGGCCGCCGGTGGGTTCGTGCCGGGTCGAAACCGCGACCGGCCCGGCTCTCTGCCTCCGGCCGCCGGTGGGTTCGTGCCGGGTCGGAACCGCGACCGGCCCGGCTCTCTGCCTCCGGCCGCCGGTGGGTTCGTGCCGGGTCGGTACCGCGACCGGCCTGGCTCTCTCCCCTCCGGCCGCCGGTGGCTTTGTGCCGGGTCGGAACCGCGACCGGCCCGGCTCTCTCCCTCCGGCCGCTGGTGGGTTTGTGCCGGGTCGGAACCGCGACCGGCCCGGCTCTCTGCCTCCGGCCCCCGGTGGGTTCGTGCCGGGTCGGAACCGCGACCGGCCCGGCTCTCTCCCTCCGGCCGCCGGTGGGTTTGTGCCGGGTCGGAACTGCGACCGGCCCGGCTCTCTGCCTCCGGCCGCCGGTGGGTTTGTGCCGGGTCGGAACTGCGACCGGCCCGGCTCTCTCCCTCCGGCCGCCGGTGGGTTCGTGCCGGGTCGGTACCGCGACCGGCCCGGCTCTCTCCCTCCGGCCGCCGGTGGGTTCGTGCCGGGTCGGAACCGCGACCGGCCCGGCTCTCTGCCTCCGGCGGGTTCGTGCCGGGTCGGAACTGCGACCGGCCCGGCTCTCTCCCTCCGGCTGCCGGTGGGTTTGTGCCGGGTCGGGGCCGCGACCAGCCTGGCTCTCTCCCTCCGGCCGCCGGTGGGTTTGTGCCGGGTCAGAACCGCGACCGGCCCGGCTCTCTCCCTCCGGCCGCCGGTGGGTTCGTGCCGGGTCGGAACCGCGACCGGCCCGGCTCTCTCCCTCCGGCCGCCGGTGGGTTCGTGCCGGGTCGGAACCGCGACCGGCCCGGCTCTCTCCCTCCAGCTGCCGGTGGGTTCGTGCCGGCTCACTTCTGGCGTTGCTGGCCCAGGGGCAGGGTGAGGGCACGAGACGGGCCGGCAGAGACCAGGCGGGATGGGTCTGGCCCTCCCGGGACAAGCTGCAGCCTGGCCAAGCGAGCGACTAGATCCCGTGTCCATTGGATCCCACGTCCCCTGCCCGGCTCAGGCCTGGGTCCCACGATCTCCCCCTGCAGAAGGATTTGGGGGAATTGCAAACAGCCCGGAGGGACGAAGCAGCAAATCCCGGGTCCCCGCGTGGCTCGTGGACAGACCTGGCTCTCCGGCGCTGGGTGCTGCTCCAGTTCGACCTCGCTGCCAACGCCGACTCGCTGCCTCGCAGCCCCGGGACTTGCTGGGAGCGACGCCGCCCCGCGCCCCACGGCCCCTTCTGCTCCGGCGGGGACCCGCCCATGGGGGCAAGCTCTGCGGGGGATGGGACGCCTCGGGCCCGGCCTCGTTGGGGGAGGAGCTGAGATGGGCCCCAGGAGAGGGGGGGAGGCAGGGACAGCCGGGATCGGGGCTGTGCGGGCGCCAGGGGCACCAGCAGAACCAGGGTCCGCTCCTGGCCTGGGCACCGGCGGCACAGAGCCCCGATCCAAAGCAGGGGGCCTCTGTGCCGGGCGCATTCTCAGCAGCCCGGCCCCATGGGCTCCCCGTGTCCATAGGGCCTGGGGGAGCCCAACCCCCATGCGCTCCCCGTGTCCATAGGGCCTGGGGGAGCCCAACCCCCATGGGCTCCCCGTGTCCATAGGGCCTGGGGGAGCCCGGCTGTGAGGAAGTGGGGAGTCGTGGGGATTCAAAGGGGGGTTACATACAGGGGGCGCTCAGTGCCCGGGGGTTACTGGTTCAACGTGACAAAGGGGGCCGTGTGTTGTTTCAGGGAACGGCCCAGAGTTGGCGCCACGGTGTCTGGTGCCCTGCCGACAAGGGGCGGCCGAGGGGACCCCAGAGAGGGGGGAACATTGGACGGGGAGGGAGGCGGAGAAGAGGGGCCCGGGGCGACCCTGCTACCTGGGGAGAGACACTGGAAGGGGAGGGGCTATTGCAGGGGGGCGCTATTCCCTCTGGGAGGGGAGACCCGGGAGGGTCAGGGGGAGGGGAGGGGCTCAGAGCAGAGGCGGGCGGCTGGGGGTGGAGGGGCGCCCCCGACCCCCGCTGAGAGTGGGCCCCCCAAGAGGGGGTCGTCGCACTGGAGGGGGCCCCTGGGGAGGAGGGGCTGCCCGAGAAGGCGCAGCCGCACTGGAGGGTGGGGGTCCGCCCAGGAGCCGAGGGGCCATGTGTGGGCACGACCCATGAGCCGTGACACCCGCCCCATGGGCTCCCCGTGTCTATAGGGCCTGGGGGGAGCCCAACCCCCATGGGCTCCCCGTGTCTATAGGGCCTGGGGGGAGCCCAACCCCCATGGGCTCCCCGTGTCTATAGGGCCTGGGGGGAGCCCAACCCCTATGGGCTCCCCGTGTCTATAGGGCCTGGGGGGAGCCCAACCCCCATGGGCTCCCCGTGTCTATAGGGCCTGGGGGAGCCCAACCCCCATGGGCTCCCCGTGTCTATAGGGCCTGGGGGGAGCCCAACCCCCATGGGCTCCCCGTATCTATAGGGCCTGGGGGGAGCCCAACCCCTATGGGCTCCCCGTGTCTATAGGGCCTGGGGGAGCCCAACCCCCATGGGCTCCCCGTGTCTATAGGGCCTGGGGGGAGCCCAACCCCCATGGGCTCCCTGTGTCTATAGGGCCTGGGGGAGCCCAACCCCCATGGGCTCCCCGTGTCTATAGGGTCAGGGGGAGCCCAACCCCCATGGGCTCCCTGTATCTATAGGGCCTGGGGGGAGCTCAACCCCCATGGGCTCCCTGTATCTATAGGGCCTGGGGGGAGCCCAACCCCTATGGGCTCCCCGTGTCTATAGGGCCTGAGGGGAGCCCAACCCCCATGGGCTCCCTGTATCTATAGGGCCTGAGGGGAGCCCCGCCCCTTCCGACTCCCCAGGGCTATAGCCAAGGGGTAGCCTGGCTCCTACATGTTCCCTGTGTTTATAGGGCCCACGTCCCAGAGCGCTTGGCCTGTCTGGCCCCGGCACGAGGGGGAGAGGGGGGGCGTGGAAGGGGGGGCTGGTTGACCTGGGGACCCAGGGAAGAGAGGGGCTGGAGGCCCCAGGACAGGGTTGGGGGGGGGGAAGTGGTATCCTGGCTGCCCCAGGGCAGGGCTGGGTGCTTGGGGGGCCCAGGGCGGGGGGGGGCCGGGTGCTCTGAGGGCCCAGGGCGGGGGGGTCTGGGGTGCTCGGGGGGCCCGGGGCGGGAGGGGCCGAGTGCTCGGGGGGCCCGGGGCGGGGGGGGAGCTGGGTGCTCGGGGGGCCCGGGGCGGGGGGGGGAGCCGGGTGCTCGGGAGGCCCGGGGGCGGGGGGGGCAGCCGGGTGCTCGGGAGGCCCAGGGCGGGGGGGGCCGGGAGCTCGGGGGGGGCCGTGGACAGGGGGGGCCGGGTGCTCTGAGGGCCCAGGGCGGGAGGGGCCGAGTGCTCGGGGGGCCAGGGCGGGGGGGGGGCTGGGTACTGGGGGGGCTGGTGGCTCTGGGGGCCCAGGGCGGGGGGGGGCTGGGTGCTCTGGGAGGCCCAGGGCGGGGGGGGCTGGGTGCTCTGGGAGGCCAGGGCGGGGGGGGGGCTGGGTGCTCTGGGAGGCCCAGGGCGGGGGGGGCTGGGTGCTCTGGGGGCCCAGGGCGGGGGGGGGGCTGGGGTGCTCTGGGAGGCCCAGGGCGGGGGGGGGCTGGGTGCTCTGGGAGGCCCAGGGCGGGGGGGGGGCTGGGTGCTCTGGGAGGCCAGGGCGGGGGGGGCTGGGTGCTCTGGGAGGCCCAGGGCGGGGGGGGGCTGGGTGCTCTGGGAGGCCCAGGGCGGGGGGGGCTGGGTGCTCTGGAGGCCCAGGGCGGGGGGGGCTGGGTGCTCTGGGGGCCCAGGGCGGGGGGGGGCTGGGTGCTCTGGGGGCCCAGGGCGGGGGGGGGGGGCTGGGGTGCTCTGGGGGCCCAGGGCGGGGGGGCTGGGTGCTCTGGGGCCCAGGGCAGGGGGGGGGGGGGCTGGGTGCTCTGGGGGCCCAGGGCGGGGGGGCTGGGTGCTCTGGGGGGCCAGGGCGGGGGGGGCTGGGTGCTCTGGGGGCCCAGGGCGAGGGGGGGCTGGGTGCTCTGGGGGCCCAGGGCGGGGGGGGCTGGGTGCTCTGGGGGCCCAGGGCGGGGGGGGCTGGGTGCTCTGGGAGGCCCAGGGCGGGGGGGGCTGGGTGCTCTGGGAGGCCCAGGGCGGGGGGGGGCTGGGTGCTCTGGGGGCCCAGGGCGGGGGGGGGCTGGGTGCTCTGGGGTCCAGGGCAGGGGGGGCTGGGTGCTCTGGGGGCCCAGGGCGGGGGGGGCTGGGTGCTCTGGGGGCCCAGGGCGGGGGGGGGCTGGGGTGCTCTGGGGGCCCAGGGCGGGGGGGCTGGGTGCTCTGGGGGCCCAGGGGCGGGGGGGGCTGGGTGCTCTGGGGGCCCAGGGCGGGGGGGGGGCTGGGTGCTCTGGGGGCCCAGGGCGGGGGGGGGCTGGGTGCTCTGGGAGGCCCAGGGCGGGGGGGGGGCTGGGTGCTCTGGAGGCCAGGGCGGGGGGGGGGCTGGGTGCTCTGGGGAGGCCCAGGGCGGGGGGGGGGGCTGGGTGCTCTGGGAGGCCCAGGGCGGGGGGGGGGGCTGGGTGCTCTGGGGGGCCCAGGGTTGGGGGGGGGCTGGGTGCTCTGGGAGGCCCAGGGCGGGGGGGGGGGGCTGGGTGCTCTGGGGGCCCAGGGCGGGGGGGAGCTGGGTGCTCTGGGTACTGGGGGGGCTGGGTGCTCTAGGGGCTCAGGGGCGGGGGGGGTTGGGTACGGGGGGGGGGGGCTGGGTGCTCGGGGGGCTCATGGCGGGGGGGTCTGGGTGCTCTGGGGGCCCAGGGCGGGGGGGGCTGGGTGCTCGGGGGGCTCATGGCGGGGGGGGTCTGGGTGCTCTGGGGCTCATGGCGGGGGGGTCTGGGTGCTCTGGGAGGCCCAGGGAGGGGGGGGCTGGGTACTGGGGGGGGCTGGGTGCTCGGGGGACCCCAGGCCGACAGGGACACACTCACCAGAGAGCAGGGTGCTGGGGGGGGCAGAGCGGTGCTGGGGGGGGGCAGGGGGGCCGGACACCCCCCCCCCCGGTGCAGGCTGCAGCAGCAGCTCCATGGCCCCTGCCCTGCTCCCAAGGGAGCGCCCGCCCCGCAGCTGCCCCTTAAATACCCCGCCTGGCCCCGCCTCCCCCCTCTGATTGGCTGCAGCTGGGGTGTGGCTCTGCCCGTCAGCTCAGCTGGCCCCGCCCCCCGGCCAGGCAGCCCCAGCTGATGAGGCCTTGGCTGGGCCTGGGGTCCCGGCTCTGCCAGCCCCCTGCCCCACAGCCCCCCCTGTGCCGGCCTGCAGGCCCCGAGCCCTCCCTGCTGGGCCCAGAGGAAATCCCAAGGGAGCCCCCCCCCACACTCTGTCCTCAGCAAGGCCCCTCTCTTTGTGCCCTCGTCTGTGCGGAATAAATTTTGTCCCACGCGCCCCAGCCTGTGCCCCACGCGCCGAAACACGCGCTGTCGGCTGTGGAGTCTGTGGGCACCGTGCTAATCATCGGGGCAGCATTCACATGCCCCCTGCACCAATCGTGTGGCCTGGGGGGAGTCCCGGGGGGCTGGCATCCCCTATAGGTCCAATCCCCTATATGGTCCAATTCCCCCTGTGAGGAAGTGGGAGTGTATTCACTCTCTTTGCTTGTCCTTCCTGCTGGCCTGCGCTGCTCTGATGTGCGTGCCTCAGTTTCCCTGGGCCACTGCACCCGTGCCTGGCTGGGGTGGGGCGCTGGTGGGGTCTCCAGGAAGGGGACATGGGGGGGCAGGGCCGTCTTTAGGGCTGGAGCCGGTTGCTGGGCGGGCGTGGGGCGTTCGGATTGATGCACCATAGGGATTCACACACTGACCAGTTGATTAGCAGAGTGCCCACCGCACGGGTTCCTAGTGGTGGTGCACATCTGTACGCACCTTGGTGCCCGTGACAAAATTTATTCCGTACCAAAATGGGAAAAAAATTAGAACCACCACCCTCATCCTATTTCCTAGCAGGTGAAGAGATGATTTTACAGGAGATCGTCAGTGCTTTTCCGGAAATTCAAGCGGCCAGTGTAGACAGCTGGCAAGTTTTTCCGCAAAATCAGATGATTTTAGGAAAAACTTGCCAGTCTAGACACAGCCCTGGAATCAAGCACCCATAGGGCAAAGGGGGATAGGCAGCACCCAGAGCGGAAATCAAATGGGGAACATGATCAGTTTTGGGCGGCTAACAGCTATTCTGGGTGGAGGGAGTTTGTTTAGAAACGGAGGCAGGGAGATTAACAGAACCAACGGCTTGCGGCTCAAACCAAACAAAACCCCCACTCCGTGTGCAGCGGCAGTCAAAAAAGCAAACAGAACGTGCGGCATCATTAAAAAACGGGATAGAGACGAAGACAGAAAATCTCTGTATCAATCCATGGCACGCCCACAGCTGGAATACGGCGTCCACAAGTGGCCGCCTCCTCTCCGAAAAGATCTCTCGGCATTGGACGAGGTTCCGAAAAGGGCAACAAAAACGAGTCAGGGTTGGGAACATGAAGAGAGGTTAAAAAGACGGGGACGTTTCAGCTTAGGAAAGAGGAGACCGAGGCAGGATAGGATGGAGGTCTATACCATCACGGCTGATGTGGAAAAAGTGAACACGGAAACGTTGTTGACTGATTCCCACGATATTAGGAGGGGTCGCCAGATGAAATGAACGGGCAGCAGGTTTCAAACAAAAGAACGTTTTTCTTCACTCGGCGCGCAACCTGTGGAACTCCTCGCCAGGGGATGCGGTGAAGGCTAGAACTTCAACAGGGTTCAAAAAAAAGAGCTGACTAGTTTCAGGGAGGTTAGGTCCGCCAACGAAAGCTCAGGATACTGCCTCTCTATTTTTGTCGGGCTCTACGGCCGTGTCGACGCTGGGAAATTAGGGTGAAAGAAGTGATTTCAAAATACAGGCTGGAACTCAAGCTCTGTTGAAGCCCATTTGCATCTGCATTTGGTGACCCCCCCTAGTTCTTGCCTTCACAACAGCCTCCGGCGAGGAGTTCCACAGGTCGGCTGTGCGCTGCGTGAAGAAAAACATCCTTTGGTTTGTTTTCTACCTGCTACCTATTCTTTTCATTTGGTGGCCTCCCTAGTTCTTGCCTTCACAGCATCCTCCGGCGAGGAGTTCCACAGGTTGACTGTGCGCTGCGTGAAGAAAAAAAATCCTTTGGTTTGCTTTCAACCTACTGCCTCTCCATTTCATTTCATGACCCCCCCCCCCCCCCAGTTCTTATGTGATGGGAACAAGTCAATCACGTTTCCTTAACTCATTTGACGCCACCCTCTTCCTAGTGACCGGCACGGGCTCTGTATTCCAGCCTGTCCTCCGGGAACAGCCCCTGGAGCCCGTATTCAGCTGGGCATGACAGCACCGTCCGGATTACTGCAGGGACCAGCGCTCAGCTGTGCGAAGCAGGGGTGTCCAAAAAGTGAACCCATTCCACAGAAACTGTGAACCAGGATGTCCGCGCCAGCTTTCCGGGTGACCGGCTAGCCCGCTCCTCTTGGTTTGCCGCCGCGGCGTGAGCCCAATTAAGATACCCCAGGTCTTGAAACAGCTGGAGCATTTCCCGCACCAGACTAGTGTCTGGTTTTCTGGAAAATACTTTCCAACGGCATTTCCACAGGCACCCCGGCTGCCCCCGCCTAACGGCTCGTCCTCCCCTCCCCCAACTGCATTTTTAATGGAAAATAGATTAAAATAATAAATAAAACCCTGGCAAATTTTACCATCTTTTTCAGTTTTCATTCCATCAGCCTGGCGTGTATCCTGCGGTCTCCCTGCACAACCCGTGGAGGAGGGACAAGGGAAGGGTGCAATTCAACAGCCTGCTGGTGGAGCATGGGATACGGCCCTGGGGCATGAGCGGAGCCGTGGGGCTGGGCCGGAGGGACCATGGGGATACAGACCAAGCCTGAGTTCCTTGGTGGAAATTTCAGGGTCCCCGGGTTGGAACGGAAGGCAGGCTGGGGTGCACTGGTAGGAGCTCCAGTGGGGTGTGATCCCTGGTCAACAAAGGAGGCAAAGCTGGAACTCAAGCTCTGTTGAAGCCCGTCTGCATCTGCACTTGGTAACCCCCCCCCCCCCCAGTTCTTGCCTTCACAACAGCCTCCGGCGAGGAGTTCCACAGGTTGGCTGTGCGCTGCATGAAGGAAAACATCCTTTGGTTTGTTTTCAACCGGCTACCTATTCTTTTCACTTGGTGACCCCCCTGGTTCTTGCCTTCACTGCAACCTCCGGCGAGGAGTTCCACAGGTTGGCTGTGCGCTGCATGAAGGAAAACATCCTTTGGTTTGTTTTCAACCGGCTACCTATTCATTTCATTACTGCCTCCTGTTTAAGAAGAGGGTAGATCCTGGTGCCCCGCCCTTTCCTCCTCCTCCCAGAGACACAAGAGCAGGGATCCACAGAATTGGGGGGTGGGAGACACCCTTCCCGCATGGTGCCTTGCTCTCGGAGGAACCTGAGCAAAGAGGACCTACCTTCTGGAGCATGGAGCCTGGGAGAGTTGTCCCCTCCGCAAACCCCGGGGGTTAGAACAATATTCTGCATCCACAGTATCATAACGATGTTCTTAACCCAATATCCGCCAAGCCTCAGGGCCTTGACGTGACAGACAGAGGCGCTGGCGGAGCTCTCCAATTCACTGTACCCATCACCCGCTTCCTTTTCCTGTGCCTGCTCTGGATCTCGCGGCGGCGCGGGGCGCCGAAGTACCGATCGGCCTTTGTGCCGATGCCGCACAACTTGCTCGGCGAGAGTGAAGAGGATGCGGACCTGCGGGAACTGGGGATGATTCAGATCGTTTTCTGAAGCCCCCTGGTTTCTCGGATGGCGTTTTCGCTTCTTCAGCCGGGCCGGGTGTCGAGACGTGTGAGCGCTGCCTCCCATCCTGGGGGGAGGCGGACCCAGTCGATCTGGGGAGAGCTGAAATCCCTCGCTATCGCCGCGGGGGTGATTTTTAGTCTCGCTAACCTCCCTGAGCATTTACAGACACTGCCCCCCGTCCTGGGCAGGCGGTCCGTAATAGAGCCCTGCTGCTCTTGGCGATAGAGCCCTACAGCTCTCGGCGAGAGAGCCCTACTGGCGATAGAGCACTATTGCTCTCAGCGATAGAGCCCTACTGGCGATAGAGCACTATTGCTCTCAGCGATAGAGCCCTACTGGCGATAGAGCGCTATTGCTCTCAGCGATAGAGCCCTACTGGCGATAGAGCGCTATTGCTCTCGGCGATAGAGCCCTACTGGCGATAGAGCACTATTGCTCTCGGCGATAGAGCCCTACTGGCGATAGAGCACTATTGCTCTCGGCGATAGAGCCCTACTGGCGATAGAGCACTATTGCTCTCGGCGATAGAGCCCTACTGGCGATAGAGCACTATTGCTCTCGGCAATAGAGCCCTACTGGCGATAGAGCACTATTGCTCTCGGCGATAGAGCCCTACTGGCGATAGAGCACTATTGCTCTCGGCGATAGAGCCCTACTGGCGATAGAGCACTATTGCTCTCGGCGATAGAGCCCTACTGGCGATAGAGCCCTACTGGTGATAGAGCACTACTGCTCTTGGCGATAGAGCCCTACTGGCGATAGAGCACTACTGCTCTCGGCGATAGAGCCCTACTGGCGATAGAGCGCTATTGCTCTCGGCGATAGAGCCCTACTGGCGATAGAGCACTATTGCTCTCGGCGATAGAGCCCTACTGGCGATAGAGCCCTACTGGTGATAGAGCACTACTGCTCTTGGCGATAGAGCCCTACTGGCGATAGAGCACTACTGCTCTCGGCGATAGAGCCCTACTGGCGATAGAGCCCTACTGCTCTCGGTGATAGAGCCCTACTGGTGATAGAGCCCTACTGGCGATAGAGCACTACTGCTCTTGGCGATAGAGCCTTACTGGCGATAGAGCACTACTGCTCTCGGCGATAGAGCCCTACTGGCGATAGAGCCCTACTGCTCTTGGCGATAGAGCCTTACTGGCGATAGAGCACTACTGCTCTCGGCGATAGAGCCCTACTGGCGATAGAGCCCTACTGCTCTTGGCGATAGAGCCCTACTGGCGATAGAGCCCTACTGCTCTCGGTGATAGAGCCCTACTGGCGATAGAGCCCTACTGGCGATAGAGCACTATTGCTCTTGGCAATAGAGCCCTACTGGCGATAGAGCACTATTGCTCTCGGCGATAGAGCCCTACTGGCGATAGAGCACTATTGCTCTCGGCGATAGAGCCCTACTGGCGATAGAGCACTATTGCTCTCGGCGATAGAGCCCTACTGGCGATAGAGCCCTACTGGTGATAGAGCACTACTGCTCTTGGCGATAGAGCCCTACTGGCGATAGAGCACTACTGCTCTCGGCGATAGAGCCCTATTGGCGATAGAGCGCTATTGCTCTCGGCGATAGAGCCCTACTGGCGATAGAGCACTATTGCTCTCGGCGATAGAGCCCTACTGGCGATAGAGCCCTACTGGTGATAGAGCACTACTGCTCTTGGCGATAGAGCCCTACTGGCGATAGAGCACTACTGCTCTCGGCGATAGAGCCCTACTGGCGATAGAGCCCTACTGCTCTCGGTGATAGAGCCCTACTGGTGATAGAGCCCTACTGGCGATAGAGCACTACTGCTCTTGGCGATAGAGCCTTACTGGCGATAGAGCCCTACTGGCGATAGAGCCCTACTGCTCTTGGCGATAGAGCCTTACTGGCGATAGAGCACTACTGCTCTCGGCGATAGAGCCCTACTGGCGATAGAGCCCTACTGCTCTTGGCGATAGAGCCTTACTGGCGATAGAGCACTACTGCTCTCGGCGATAGAGCCCTACTGGCGATAGAGCCCTACTGCTCTTGGCGATAGAGCCCTACTGGCGATAGAGCCCTACTGCTCTCGGTGATAGAGCCCTACTGGCGATAGAGCCCTACTGGCGATAGAGCACTACTGCTCTTGGTGATAGAGCCTTACTGGCGATAGAGCACTACTCCCAGACAGCCCAAGTGTTAGCACCAGGCAAAACAGCTTCTGATCATGCTCCCCATCTCTCCTCTTGCCTCTCAATCCCTACCCTCATTCCTGTCCCCCTCCATCCCAGGATCAGGCCCATCTCACTCAGCATGACAACAGCCTGCTCTTGACTGGCCCTTTCCCATATGCGGAGAGGTTAAAGCGACGGGGACTTTTCAGTTTAGAAAAGAGGAGACTGAGGGGGGGATAGGATAGAGGTCTATAAAATCATGAGTGGTGTGGAGAGGGCCGATAAAGAAAAGTTATTTATTCGTTCCCTAAATAGAAGAACTAGAGGACACCAAATGAAATTAATGGGTAGCAGGTTTAAAACTAATAACAGAAAGTTCTTCTTCACACAGCGTGTAGTTAACCTGTGGAACTCCTCGCCGGAGGAGGCTGTGAAGGCTAGGACTAGAATAGAGTTTAAAGAGAAGCTAGATAATTTCATGGAGGTTAGGTCCATAAAAGGCGATTAGCCAGGGGATACAATGGTGTCCTTGGCCTCTGTTTGTCAGAGGCTGGAGAGGGATGGCAGGAGACAAATCGCTTGATCATTGTCTTCGGTCCACCCCCTCCGGCACCTGGTGCTGGCCACTGTCAGGAGACAGGCTACTGGGCTAGATGGACCTTTGCTCTGACCCAGTACGGCCGTTCTTATGTTCTTATGTTTCCCGTCAGGCATTTCGCTGCCCAGCCGAAACGTTCGCCCGTAACCGTTGGGCGAGGACGCTGCAGCTTTGGGGCTGCGGAAAACCACATACGGGGCGCTCCAGGGAACGCAGACGCTGGCAGGCCCCCTCGCCTGTAGCAAGGCTGCCCCCCAGCTCGGGAGACGGCACACACATTTTCACACCACCGTTTTAAGTAACCTGCACCCTCCCCCGGACAGATTTCGCTTTTGTCCCCGTCCCTCCAACCCTCCCCAAAAGTAGGGCTCAATTATCTCAGCCAGGGCTCGGTCAAGCTGGGACTTACACACCTCTAGGGATGGAGACGTTTGGCCCAGTCCTCCAATCTGTCTAGGTCACTCTGGACCCGATCCCTGCCCTCCAGCGTATCTACCTCTCGGGTTTTTTTTACAGGGGCTAAGTGACATGCCCAAGGGCACACGGGTCAGCTGTGGCAGAGCAAGCGACTGTGCTAGCCCGTGGGCTGCTCTACAGAAACGGCGAGCCAGGATCGACCCTAATCGGGACAGTCTGCGACCCAAGCAAGAGACACTTTGAAAATGTCAGCAGGAGGCTACATCTTCAGACACTCCAACCCACCCTCCCGAATATCCTGATTTCTGTTTGGGGAATAAATTCACACGCACGTGCATGTCCTGCCTGGCTCTGTTATGCTCTGACAATACACCAGATGAATAATCAAACCCTTCCAGCTCTTCTGGGGTATTGCCACACCCCCAACTCTGCTCCCTGTCCCAACCCCTCTCCACGCTTTATGAAACTTGCCTTACTAATATGCATCCCGTTATGCAAAGCAGGGCACGTAACCTCTCATTCACGAGCTGCAAAATGTGCATCTCCTCGTTTTGTGCAGGTAGCATCCTTGTAAGTGCTGTTCGACGTGGGACTCGGTTTTAATTGTTAACGGGCTAATGAGGCTTTTGGAACTTAATGGCTCAGCGATCAAGTCAACAATCTGCGAATGGATTGGTTGTTCTTATCTCAGACAGGGAGCGGTGTTAGTCTGTAACTTTAAAACCAACGGTGGCACCGAAGGGCTCGGTCTACACCAGGGAGCGATTTATTTCAAAAGAATCACTCCCGGAAGAACTATTTCGAAATACGCTCTTCCTTTTCACAAGCCGGAGTTCCTCTTTCGAAATAACAAGCCCTTTATTTTGCATGGTAGCGTGGCTACGCACCTGATTTCGAAATAAGGGCAATTATTCCGATGTCACGCCCCGGTGTAGACACACCCGCAGAGACTAACAAAAATATATCTATAGTATCATGAGCTTTTAGGGTTGCCAGGTGTCTGTTTTTTGTCCGGATCGTTCGGTAGTCTGTTTAAAAAAACCCAGAAAATTTCCTGTTTCCCTTGGATGGAAGCCCGGTGGGGACAATTTTCTCCTGCTGCGTCCGGCGGGGGTGGGGGAGTGAGGAGTGCAGGGCCATTTAAAGGCGCAGCGACTTTTTTTTTTTTTTTTTTTGTCTCAACCAAGTTTGCCATGTTCAGGATTTTTGTTGCAAGCATCTGGCAAGCCTATGAGTTTTCACGGGCAAAACTCACTTCTTCAGACAAACAGAGTGTTTTTCCTGTGCGCCCAAACGGCAGTTGGTCTTACCAAGACGATGTGGCCGGGCCACATGATTCTCAACCCCCTTTGGGGGGAGGAAAGGTTGAACTGAACACAGAGAATTCCCGACCTTGGGCAAAAGGGATCTAAAGCGGGGAGGCAAACAATAGAGCGTATCAGAAAAGTCGCCGTGTTAGTCTGAATCTGCAAAAGCGGCGAGGAGTCGTGTGGCACCTTATAGACTAACCGAAGTTAGAGACGAACCGCATGCATCTGATGAAGTGGGTCTTTGCCCACGAAAGCTTATGCTCCAACACTTCGGTTAGTCTATAAGATGCCACAGGACTCCTCGCCGCTTTTGCAAACAATCGAGAGTCATCAGACACCAAGAGACGCCCCTCCTTCTAATTACCACCTAAGATACCTGCTGGAAACATTTAAGACTGAAGAGCGGGGAGGATCGGGCCCAAGGTAGGCGGTAGCTTAACTGTCTTAGTGCCTTAAAATTAGCTGGTGTGTTTTGATTTCGCAACTTGCTTTGCCCTGTCTGCTATCGCTTGCAATCACTTACAGCCGCTTTTCTAGACGCAATAAAAACATTTTTGTTTATGATCTCATGCACTGTGTAAATAACTGCCAGCTGGGGGAAGCAACCAGTGTGCATATCTCTCTTTCACTGCTAAAAAGGGTGAACTTACAAGCTCTCTCCGGCTCCGTCTAGACTGCACTGTTAAATCAGAAAAAGAGATGCAATGTCCGTGCTGCAACTTGCATATTTTTTTTTAATTTACTTTCAAAAGAGGCGCCTTCGAAATTTGGTGCATTTACACAGCACCAAATTGCGAAAGAAAGTGCTCTTTTGAGCCATACCTCGCAGAACGAGGTTGATGGGGATGGTGAAAGAGCGTGTCCGTTCTTTTCAAACAATTTTGGAAAAAACGGAGGCCTCCTTGGACATGGCGTTGCTCTTTTGCGATACCGCCGGTGTCCCGAGAAAGCAATGCAATCTAGATGTAACCCCTAGGTGTAAAACTTTTTATACTTCAGATTTGTGTGGGAGTTTAGGCTTCTTTGGAGCTGTGCTCCCCCCCAAATTTGTGGCTTGGCTGGGGGGAGACCGCAGCTTCTGGCCCGGCAGGACAGGATGGTGGAGAACTCCAACACTGCTTCAGGGCAGAGCACCCTGGAGTCTGGAGTTAACAGGCATCTTTGGGGTGTCTCGTGGCAGATACGTGGGGGGTTTTTTGTCCGACTCGGCCTCTTGTGGCTTAACGTGTCTGGATTCATGAGAATTGGAGAACCACTGGGCAGGATGTAGGAGTCCTGGGTACTACGTGATGTCAGGCAAACCTGTGCCTCAGTTTCCCCTCCCACTTATGGTTTGTCTAACTCATGGATTCCCAAATTGGGGGGCATGAAGAAATTCCAGGGGGGGGCACAAGGCAACCCAGCCCCCACCCCTCCATCAATCTCCCTCCCAAGGAAAATCCCGGTCCGTCTGGTAAAAAAAATTCAGGGGAGGATGGAGCGTCACAGGCAGACTTCAAAATAGCCACCTTAAAAGGGCAATGCCTGCTCTGCTCTTAAAAGGGCAACTTTTTGTGTTTTTTTTTTTGCTCAGTAAGTTTTACTGCTATTTTTTGGGGGTGGGTGGGACATGAGGGTTTTTCAAAACTCAAAAAGGGGGGCGTGATGCCTAAACGTTTGGGAACCACTGAAGCTGATTAAGAGTAGAAGCTGTTCAGGGAAGGGTCTCTCTTACCTGTCCAGTGTCCGACACAGCCTTCATCCTGTTCGGGGTCTGTCATCGAGCATGGCTGCCCTGCCACGCCCTCTGCGCATGGGGTGGCGCTGCCTCAGTTTCCCCACACCCAGGTTTCCTGTCTTTCCAGGGATTCATTTGGCTCAGGCCTTTGGCTATGTCTCAGCGAGTCCAGGGCGATCAGGGTCCTGAGCAAACGAACCCGACGTTTTCCCACCCTGCTTGGATTTCAATCCGTCCGCCCCCGGGGGCTCCATTTCCGGTCCCTGCTGGAATCTCCCTGGCCTTCCTCCCTGCAGTGGAGTTTGGCCTAGCCTGGGAGGCAGCTCGTTATGGCCGATGTAGTGCTGATTACCTGTCGCTGGCTAATTGCCCCGTGGCTCTTAAAGGGACAGGCCACCCTGCCACTTGGTGCTACCCTAGTATAAATCCAAGTAGGGATTTTGCACACACCCCGCCCATGGATGCACAGAGCCAGCGGGTAGGAAGCAGATGGTGGCGGCGAGGCGTGTGTGTGTGTCCATGGCTCTTTTAAATTACATAGAGGGGGTAGCAGGCAGAGCCAGAAGAAAAACCCAGCCCCGAACTAGGGCTCCGAGCCAGGAATATTCCTGGTGCCGATAGAATTTGCAGCTAGGGCCAAACTAGGACTGCGATCCACCAGGCCCGCGGATGGGCAAAGTCCCTCTGAATTTGAGCTCCATCCCCCAAAGTGTCTGCCGAGCCCGGCCTCTCGCTGGCTGGGATCGCTCCCAGTCACTGGATCTGGGCACACGTGGATCCGTTTATAAATTCCATTTTTATTTGGATTGAAAATTAAAAAAAAGAAAAAAGAAAAACCAAACCCAAACTGGTCTGATGCTACATCCAGGCTGTAGGGGCATGAGTATGAGGGATGGTCGGGGACAGGGGCACCCAGGGGTGACAGGGGATGAGAAGGCTGTGCCCGGAAGGCAGCTCCCAAGTGGCTCTCCGGCCGGGACACGTGCTTACCGGAGGGGCAGAGAGCGGTGTCAGCCCCCTCTCCATGTGGGGTGGGGAGGGGCTCAGAGACAGGCAGTGGAGGATGAGTGGTGAGGTTAGCGGGATCGCAACCCAGCTGTTACCCAGTGCTTCTGCGCAGGACAAAGCTCACGATGTCCGGTTTTGCAGCAGGGGAAACTGAGGCCCGGTGCCTGACCGACAGTCACCCCACAGCATGAGCGGTGGGGTTACTGGGCTCGCAACCCAGCTGTTACCCAGCGCTTCTGCGCAGGATAAAACTCACAATGTCCGGTTTTGCAACAGGGGAAACTGAGGCACGGTGCCTGACCAACGGTCACCCCGCAGCATGAGCGGTGGGGTTACCGGGCTTGCAACCCAGCTGTTACCCAGTGCTTCTGCGCAGGATAAAACTCACAATGTCCGGTTTTGCAACAGGGGAAACTGAGGCACGGTGCCTGACCGGCGGTCGCCCCGCAGGCCAGGGGCACGGTGGGTGGCCGGGGTGTGGAGGGGGCGGTTTCGGGGAGATGGCGCAACCGTGAGTGGTGGAATCCAGCCCTTGGGCACAAGGACCGTGTATTGCTTACGGGACGATTTGGCTTCTCGTAAATATAGAGCTATAGAATATATTCGGCTCTGCTAGGGGGCTAATCTCCAGGTACAAAAGCACACGCGAGGGCGGGGCGGGGGGGGCTCCATGCGCGGGACATGCACTTTTGGCTGCGTCTAAATGTGCTGCAAACAGCCATGCGAGGCCGGCGGCCTCTCCTGCCCCCGGGGGACCTGGGCCCTGCCCTCGGGAGACAGGGCGCTCCCCGCCAGGGTGGGGGCAGGGCGGAGGCAGGGGGGGTGCACGGGACACGCTCCATGGAGGAAGCGTCAGGGGGTCCCCCCCCGTGGCGTAGATATTCAATATATCGGAGATATCTCTCTCTATGTATATATTTATATCGGTCGGTCCGTCTGTCCTTGTCCGCCCGGCTACTTCATCCCGCTCCTCAGCACCTGGTTGGCGGCGATGAGCATGACGCTGATGATAAAGGCAATGGCGAAGGCGCAGATCAGGCTCTTCCGGACGCAGGTCTGGCGGATTTGCTGGTTGGAGCCGGCTGCGGGGCAGGGGACAGGTCGGCTGGGTGTCCTCCGTCCTGCTCCTAGTCCACCCTGCACGCAGCCAGCCCTCCCACTGGTCTCCTTAGTCCACCCTGCACGCAGCCAGCCCTCCCACCCGCCTCCCTGCCCTGCCCTGCACCGGCTCCTGCCACTCGGCATGCGGAACCGACCCCGCACCGGGGCCGCCTCCTTCATTAACATACTCTTAATTAACAGGTGCTGTCTTAATTACAATGGTGCCTGGCTGGCTCCTCGGAGAAGGCTCTGGGCCGACACCTTCCCTGCGATGGAAGGGGCCCGCAGAAGTCTCCCCGGGCTAGATTCGGGCTGAGCAATCATTTTGGTGGGAAGGGGGGGTCACTTTATGTCTGGTGGTACTTAGGTGCAGGCTGGCTCCCGGCAGCTTAGAAAGGGCGGGGCCTCCGCCAAAGGGGCGTGGCCTCCGCCAAAGGGGGCGGGGCAACAGAACGAGAAAACGTGTGTGAGAGCGCAAAAGAGCCACTCAGAGCGGGAGCCCGGGGGCCAGGGCCGGCCCTACCATGAGGCAAACTGAGGCAGCCACCTCAGGTGCCAGACTTAGGGGGCACCACTAGGACCCAGGGTGTAGAAATTTGTGTCTGCTGCTGGTGCAGCATGGGAACATGGGGGCGGCAATTGAGCTCCCCGCCTCAGGTGCCAAAATTTTGTGGGCCTTGACAGAGAGCCCGGAGCGGCCGGGGGGAGAGGCCTAGGGCAGCTAGGGGAGTGGGAGGCCGTGGACGGAGTCTGCTGGAGCAGAGCAGGGCCGTGGGGCAGGAGCCCAGTGGCAAGCGAGGCCCTGGAACAGGAGGTCCCGTCTGTTGGGGAGGTGGGCTAGCTGAGGAGAGCCTGCTACTCCATGCTCAGCCACCAGGGGGACGGTCCGGCCGCAAGCTCGCCCCCTGTCTGTGGACTCTGGTATTTCAGTAGCTCGGGCGATAATGTTCACAGGGGGCCACTTTATGAGTGGTGGTATGGGGTCACGGCTCAGCTCCGGGCCCGGGGACGGGGCGGGGCCTCGGGCGGAAGGGGCGGGGCCTCGGGCGGAAGGGGCGGGGCCTCGGGCGGAAGGGGCGGGGCAGGGGCACTCACGCTCCACGTCGACCGGGCACGCCTCGGCGGTGCCCGTGTGGCTCTCCTCCTCCGTCATGATGATGTTCTCGATGTCCTTCATGGACAGGTGCTCGCAGAAGGTGTCGTAGAGCAGCCGCTTGAGTTCGTCCACCGTCAGCTTCTGCATGTCGCACTGTGGCCGGGCGGGATCGGCACTCAGAGCCCCGCCTAGGGGGCTGCAAGAACTGGGCCAGCCCGAGGGGGCCTCCCCCCGGCATCACCTCCCCTGCAGGCTTGGCCCCGATACCTCGCCGGCTGGGACTGACCGACGTGATGACAACGGTAGATGGTCAACTGGAGCGTCTTGGGCCCCGAGCGAAAACCAGCGTCCTCCGGTGCCCCCCACACCCGCCCTGGGCCCTCTCGCCTTGGGGTAACTTGGGGAGGGCATGGACGGGGACGTGGAGAGGGGCTCCCGTTACCTTCCAGAAGACGGTGTCGAAGTCGGTGCCGTGGAATTTCTCGGGGACGCCCGAGGTGGACAGCTTGGGCCCCAGTAACGTCACAAACTCCTCAAAATCCACCTGCCCGTCTCCTGGGAAAGAGAGAGGACCGAGTTACCTGGCCAGCGGCGAGGGGGAGGCAGGCGCGGGGGAGACTGCCCCGGGGGTCTGTTTTCAGCCAAACCCAGTCGGGCACCTCGTTTTCACTCCGAGGCAAAGCTGTGCAGCACGTCGGCAAATCTGACCTCCCCAGGGATGTTGATCCGGGGACATGGCCAGAGGGACCCCTGGGGGTCATTTCTCCTTCCCCCCGGCTTCTCCGGAGACACCCCCCGGCTCCCTTCAGTGCTGCCTCTTCCACCAACCACCCGCTGGGGGCAGCCTCCCCGGAGAGCCTGGGGGGAAGAGGGGAATGAGCCGGTTTAGGATTGCCAACGTCCTAATGACCCCAACTCGATCGGCGCTAGCCGACGCCGGTGTGGGGGGGCCCCTCAATCCCTCCTCAAACCCACCGGCTCCTGTACGGGGCTGGCAAGAGAACACAGCACCCCGCTAAAGGGAGGAGCTCGGCTGAAAAGCTTTGGGGAGGTCATGCACGGCGTGGCTGGGCGGGAGGGACTTCACAAGCTGTTTAAGGTCCCCGAGCAGCCAGGTGCAGCCGGGAATGGGATCCAATGGCCGCAGAGCGGACCCACCTCCGTCGCACCGTGGCCACGAGGAGGCCCACGCCGGCTGACGCGCCATCGGCTGGCTCCTCGCAGGCAGCCTGCTCCCTCTGGCCTTGGGGTCACCACAGCGGCAGGGTGGCACAGTGGCAGGTGTAGTAGGCGGCAGGGGTACAGGGTGGCCGGGCAGCACAGTGGCAGGGGTACAGCATTACGGTGCAGTAGGGTTACAGGGGTACGGGGCGGCAGGGTAGCACAGTGGCAGATGGCATGGATACAGGGTTAGCGGGGTACGAGGCAGCAGGTGCTGGGGTCCAGGGTGGTAGGGATACAGGGGTAGATAGTTACAGGGGTACAGGGTTACAGAGGCATAGGGGTACAGGGCAGCAGGTGCCAGGGGTACAGAATGGCAGGAATACAGGGGTACGGGGCGGCGGGCGCCAGGGATACAGAATGGCAGGAATACAGGGGGATGGGGCGGCGGGCGCCAGGGGTACAGAATGGCAGGAATACAGGGGGACGGGGCGGCGGGCGCCAGGGGTACAGAATGGCAGGAATACACGGGGACGGGGCGGCGGGCGCCAGGGGTACAGAATGGCAGGAATACAGGGGGACGGGGCGGCGGGCGCCAGGGATACAGAATGGCAGGAATACACGGGGACGGGGCGGCGGGCGCCAGGGGTACAGAATGGCAGGAATACAGGGGGACGGGGCGGCGGGCGCCAGGGGTACAGAATGGCAGGAATAAAGGGGGACGGGGCGGCGGGCGCCAGGGGTACAGAATGGCAGGAATACAGGGGGACGGGGCGGCGGGTGGCAGGGGTACAGAATGGCAGGAATACAGGAGGACGGGGGGGCGGGCGCCAGGGGTACAGAATGGCAGGAATACAGGAGGACGGGGGGGCGGGCGCCAGGGGTACAGAATGGCAGGAATACAGGGGGACGGGGGGGCGGGTGCCAGGGGTACAGAATGGCAGGAATACAGGGGGACGGGGGGGCGGGTGCCAGGGGTACAGAATGGCAGGAATACAGGGGGACGGGGCGGCGGGCGCCAGGGGTACAGAATGGCAGGAATACAGGGGGACGGGGCGGTGGGTGCCAGGGGTACAGAATGGCAGGAATACAGGGGGACGGGGCGGCGGGTGCCAGGGGTGCAGAATGGCAGGAATACAGGGGTACGGGGCGGCGGGCGCCAGGGGTACAGAATGGCAGGAATACAGGGGGACGGGGCGGCGGGCGCCAGGGGTACAGAATGGCAGGAATACAGGGGGACGGGGCGGCGGGCGCCAGGGATACAGAATGGCAGGAATACAGGGGGACGGGGCGGCGGGCGCCAGGGGTACAGAATGGCAGGAATACAGGGGGACGGGGCGGCGGGCGCCAGGGGTACAGAATGGCAGGAATACAGGGGGACGGGGCGGCGGGTGGCAGGGGTACAGAATGGCAGGAATACAGGGGGACGGGGCGGCGGGTGGCAGGGGTACAGAACGGCAGGAATACAGGGGGACGGGGGGGCGGGTGCCAGGGGTACAGAATGGCAGGAATACAGGGGGACGGGGCGGCGGGTGCCACGGGTACGGGGTGCCAGGTGAGAAGGAGGGCACAGACCCGGGTAGGGGCACAGCCACGACTCCCGACCCGGACGCGGAGACCCCGCGGTTGGAGGAGGGGCAGCCCTGCACTCTCATAGGACGACTTTCCCGGGAATCCCTTTCCCAGGCTGCTGGGCCTGGCCCTCCCCTGGCCTGGTGGCAAGAGGCCGGCAGCTCAGCTCCGGTCCAGGCGGCGTGCCGGGGTCTCTCTGGCCGGCCCTAACCCTGCGCCCCACCCGCTGGCAGACCGGCGCGACGCTGGTGGCAGCAGTAGGATACTTCCCCGGCGAGCGGCTCGGAGACCCTGCCGTAACACCGGCCGCCTGCCCACCCTGCACGCAGGCTCAGCACGGCGCCGGGCAGGGCGGGCCGGCCGGGGGGACTCACCGTCCATGTCCAGCCGCTGGATGATGACCTCCAGCTCCACCTCGTTGGGCATGTAGCCCAGGGAGCGCATGGCCGTGCCCAGCTCCTGCTTGGAGATGAAGCCGTTCCCGTCCCGGTCAAATACTTTGAAGGCTTCTCGGATCTCTGCAAAAGAGGGAGGGGAGGGGGTGAGCCCGAGCAGAGCCGCTAGCCCCCTTCCTAGGGGAGAAACTGAGGCACAGAGAGACCAGAGCAGAGCTGCTAGCCCCCTTCCTAGGGGAGAAACTGAGGCACAGAGAGACCAGAGCAGAGCCGCTAGCCCCCTTCCTAGGGGAGAAACTGAGGCACAGAGAGACCGGAGCAGAGCCGCTAGCCCCATTCCCAGGGGAGAAACTGAGGCACAGAGAGACCAGAGCAGAGCCGCTAGCCCCATTCCTAGGGGAGAAACTGAGGCACAGAGAGACCAGAGCAGAGCCGCTAGCCCCATTCCTAGGGGAGAAACTGAGGCACAGAGAGACCAGAGCAGAGCCGCTAGCCCCATTCCCAGGGGAGAAACTGAGGCACAGAGAGACCAGAGCAGAGCCGCTAGCCCCATTCCTAGGGGAGAAACTGAGGCACAGAGAGACCAGAGCAGAGACACTAACCCAGTTCGTATGGGGGAAACTGAGGCACAGAGAGACTAGAGCAGAGCTGCTAGCCCCATTCCTAGGGGAGAAACTGAGGCACAGAGAGACTAGAGCAGAGCCGCTAGCCCCATTCCTAGGGGAGAAACTGAGGCACGGAGAGACCAGAGCAGAGACACTAGCCCAGTTCGTATGGGGGAAACTGAGGCACAGAGAGACTAGAGCAGAGCTGCTAGCCCCATTCCTAGGGGAGAAACTGAGGCACAGAGAGACCAGAGCAGAGCCGCTAGCCCCATTCCTAGGGGAGAAACTGAGGCACAGAGAGACCAGAGCAGAGCTGCTAGCCCCATTCCTAGGGGAGAAACTGAGGCACAGAGAGACTAGAGCAGAGCCGCTAGCTCCATTCCTAGGGGAGAAACTGAGGCACAGAGAGACCAGAGCAGAGACACTAGCCCAGTTCGTATGGGGGAAACTGAGGCACAGAGAGACCAGAGCAGAGCCGCTAGCCCCATTCCCAGGGGAGAAACTGAGGCACGGAGAGACCAGAGCAGAGCCGCTAGCCCCATTCCTAGGGGAGAAACTGAGGCACAGAGAGACCAGAGCAGAGCCGTTAGCCCCCTTCCTAGGGGAGAAACTGAGGCACGGAGAGACCAGAGCAGAGCCGCTAGCCCCATTCCTAGGGGAGAAACTGAGGCACAGAGAGACCAGAGCAGAGCTGCTAGCCCCATTCCTAGGGGAGAAACTGAGGCACAGAGAGACTAGAGCAGAGCCGCTAGCTCCATTCCTAGGGGAGAAACTGAGGCACAGAGAGACCAGAGCAGAGACACTAGCCCAGTTCGTATGGGGGAAACTGAGGCACAGAGAGACCAGAGCAGAGCCGCTAGCCCCATTCCCAGGGGAGAAACTGAGGCACGGAGAGACCAGAGCAGAGCCGCTAGCCCCATTCCTAGGGGAGAAACTGAGGCACAGAGAGACCAGAGCAGAGCCGTTAGCCCCCTTCCTAGGGGAGAAACTGAGGCACGGAGAGACCAGAGCAGAGCCGCTAGCCCCATTCCTAGGGGAGAAACTGAGGCACGGAGAGACCAGAGCAGAGCCGCTAGCCCCATTCCTAGGGGAGAAACTGAGGCACGGAGAGACCAGAGCAGAGCCACTAGCCCCATTCCTAGGGGAGAAACTGAGGCACAGAGAGACCAGAACAGAGCCGCTAGCCCCATTCCTAGGGGAGAAACTGAGGCACAGAGAGACCAGAGCAGAGCCGCTAGCCCCATTCCTAGGGGAGAAACTGAGGCACCAGAGCAGAGCCGTTAGCCCCCTTCCTAGGGGAGAAACTGAGGCACGGAGAGATCAGAGCAGAGCCGCTAGCCCCATTCCTAGGGGAGAAACTGAGGCACAGAGAGACCAGAGCAGAGCCGCTAGCCCCATTCCTAGGGGAGAAACTGAGGCATGGAGAGACCAGAGCAGAGCCGCTAGCCCCGTTTGTATGGGGGAAACTGAGGCACAGAGAGACTAGAGCAGAGCCACTAGCCCAGTTCGTATGGGGGAAACTGAGGCACGGAGAGACTAGAGCAGAGCCACTAGCCCCATTCCTAGGGGAGAAACTGAGGCACAGAGAGACTAGAGCAGAGCCACTAGCCCAGTTCGTATGGGGGAAACTGAGGCACGGAGAGACTAGAGCAGAGCCACTAGCCCCATTCCCAGGGGATAATCCGAGGCATGGAGAGACCAGAGCAGAGCCACTAGCTCCCTGCCCAGGGGAGAAACTGAGGCACAGAGCCAGGCAGTGATGTGCTCCAGGGCTCTCAGCTCGGTGCCTGTTTATGCGCTGCAGTGACGGAAGGGTTTTTCCACCAAGGTTAAAGCCCCCCCAAGACACAACTGCTCCCCCCCCACCGTATCACAGCCCCCGGGAGCTCCCCGAGACAAGACTGCCCCCCCACCATATCACAGACCCCAGGAACCCCCACCGGAGACGTGACCCCCCCCCCCACCATATCACAGCCCCTGGGAACCTCAGCAGCTGGGGAAACTGAGTCCCGAATCCCATGGTGCAGATGGGACGCTCCCGCCCTTGGTCGCCCTGTCCGTCGGGTGTGGAAGGAAGCCGATTTCCCGCTGCCACCTGTCCTGCTCAGCCTTCCTCTGCGTCGTTGGGGAAGGGGAGCCCAGGGGGAAGGAAGGGGACAGAAAAGACACATCAGGGGAGCTGCCGGCCCTTCGAAATCCATCGGACCAGCCAACGGGGATTCGGGCGCCCCGACGATCCAGACACGAGGTATTTGGCGTTGTTTCGAGTGCGAGGACAGAACTCGGGACGCCCGCATCTTGAATACTGTCACAGATGTGGTCTCCTCACCTCAAAAAAGATATTTTGGCCTTGGAAAGGGTTCAGAAAAAGGCAACTAAAATGATTCGGGGTTTGGAACGGGTCCCATACGAGGAGAGGCTAAAGAGACGGAAAAAGTGAAAGTTCTTCGTCACACAGCGCGTAGTCAACCTGTGGAACTCCTCGCCGGAGGAGGCTGTGAAGGCGAGGACTAGAACAGAGTTTAAACAAGAGCTAGATAAATTCAGGGAGCAATCAGAATGAGGAAAGGTCTAGAGAACATGAGCGATGAGGGAAGACAGAAAATATCGGGCTTGCTTAGTTTGGAAAGGAGAAGACTGAGAGGAGACAGAACTCCCGTGGGAGCCGGATCTGCGGAACTCCCCGCTGCAGGAAAGAGACTCCAGGCCTCCCCATTCACTGCACAGCCCTGCCCTCCTTTCCAGGGCATCTCCTATGCTTGGGATTCAGCCCTCCTCTGTGGCAGGAGGCGGTGTGCTGGGTTGGCTCAGGGGCTGCATGCCGAGGGGTGCGACTCAGTATCCCCGGGGGCTACTGGTGTAACAAGGGGAGGGAGCTGATTGTCGCAGGGACAAGCACAGAACTGGGGACCCCAGTGACCGGGAGCCCCATCTCGGAGGGCACAGCCGGCTCTGGCCATGGGAGGCAGCAGTGGGAGCAAAGCACGGAGGAGAGAAGAAAGGGGCCCAAGTGATCTGGGGAGATCGGAGGCTGGGGACTGCGGGACGGGGCAGGGGGAATTCATTGTGACATCGTGGAGGTGACTCAGCTGTCTCGGGAACAGCCGCAGTTGTATGGCACTTCGCACCCATCCGGCTCCCAATGGTTAACAAGAGTGCATAGAAAGTAGTACTGCTGTTTTGCATACGGGGAAACTGAGGCACACAGGGGGTCGGGAGGTTAGTGGTGCAGGGCCACAAAGTGGCAGAGCAGGAAGGATTACATTGTTTTCCTCAAAAATGTTTCTCAACCGAAATGAACATCAGAACGGCCACACTGGGTGCACCTAGCCCGGCGTCCTGTCTGCCCGCAGCAGCCAGTGCCCGGTGCCTCAGAAGGAGTGAACAGAACCGGAAATCCTCACGTGATCCCTCCCCTATCACCTATTCCCAGCCCCTGACAAACAGAGGCCCCTGCCCAGCCTGGACCTGTCCTCCATAAACATATCTAGCTTTTTTTGGAACCCTGTTCCAGTCTTCACCCCATCCTGTGGCGAGGAGTTCCACAGGTTGTCAGTGCATTGTGTGAAGAAAAACTCCTTTCTGTTTGTCTGAAAGCTGCTACTTATCCATTTCATTCGGTGACCCCTAGTTCTTATGTGATGGGAACAAGTAAATCACTTTTCTTTATCCGCTCTCTCCACACCACGCATGATTTTACAGACCTCTATCCTACCCCCCCTCAGTCTCCTCTTTTCCAAGCTGAAAAGTCCCCGTCTTTTTAATCTCTCTTCATACGGGCCCCGTTCCAAACCCTGAATCATTTTTGTTGCCCTTTTCAGAAACTTTTTCCCATGCCAAGGTAGCTTTTCGGAGATGAGGCGACCACGTCTGTACACCGTATTCAAGAAGTGGGCGTACCGTGGCTTTATAGAGGCAATGAGAGATTTTCTGTCTCCTTCTCGCTCCCGTTTTTGATCATTCTATTTGCTTTTTTCACTGCCGCTGCCCACCGAGTGGATGTTTTCGGAGAACTCTCCACAGTGACTCCAAGTTCTCTCTCTCGAGTAGTTGTAGCCAAACTATCATACTCAGGGCTCGCCAAACCGCGGCGAGCTCTGCTCGTCAGCCGCGCTGTCCGGCAGATCACCCGAACTCGGCTCTTCCGGGTTGTAATCTCCTCGTAGATTGCATTATTTGTCGAGCCCTGGTCATATTGTCCATATAGTTGGGATTATGTTTTCCAACGTGCATTACCGTACATTTATCAACATTCAATTTCAGTTGCCGTTTTCATAGATCATAGAACGCTAGAACAGGAAGGGACCTCGAGCGATCTTTGAATCCAGTCCCCTGCCCTCGTGGCAGGACCAAATACTGTCCAGACCATCCCTGGTAGATTTCTATCTAACCTGCTCTTAACTATCTCCATTTTGCTATTATTTTTGGAGTTTTGGGCTAGTGGTTCGTCAAACTCCTTTCTGGCTTTTCTTATTCTATTTTTACACTTCAGTTGCCAGCGTGCATGCTCCTTTCTATTCTCCTCGCTACGATTTCACTCCCGCTTTTGAAACGATGCCTTTTTCATCTCGCTCCGCTTCTTTGACTTGGCACGTTTTTGGCTCTCTTCCGATGTTCTTTGTTTTATTTTTAACGGAGGCGGGGGGTACACATTTAAATTGGTCCTCCCTTATGGTGTCTTGGAAAAGTTTCCAGGGAGATTTTACTTTTGTCACTGCACCTTTTCATTGCGGTTTAACTAACTTCCTCATGTGTGTGTCGTTCCCCTTTCTGACACGAAAAGCCACCGTGTTGGGCCGCTGCGGTGTTTTTCCCACCAAGAGATGTTCCATTTAATTACCTTATGTTCACTATTTCTAAGCGGTCCAGCTACAATCAACGCTTGGACTTGATCCTGCGCTCCACTTAGGACTAAATCAAGAATTGTCTCGCCTCTTCTGGCGTCCAGAACAAGCTGTCCCAAGAAGAAGTCCTTTAAGGTGTCAAGAAATTTTCTCTCGGCCTCCCGTCCTCAGCTAACCGATACCTCATCAATACGGGGCAAATTGAACCTCCCCAATGTTTATTATTGAGTTTTTTTTTTATTTTTATAACCATTCTAATCTCCCCGAGCGTTTCGTGGTCAAGCGGTGGGTAGCATCTCTCTAGAATGTGACACGGCCTCTATTCAAAGATAAATGCGGTCTAATCCCATGGGGTACTTAGCTCTCTATCACCAGGGTGTTATTTTTCTCTGCACTACGCCGTTCAAGTCCTAAGAAGGTTGCTTGGGGGGGGAACAGACCATCTAATACACCCACCACACTCAACCAAGGTGCTTTCATTTGCGTTCCTCCTTCCTCCGTCTAGGCAGGGCCGAATTTCCTTTTGTGTAGCTGGCCGGCGGATCGTATCAATATTTCTCGTTACGCTTTTCCCTGGCTGATTTTTATGGATTGGAATGTTGACGGTTGTGAGAAATGGCAGGGACCTCCGACAATTATTTCAGCGAGCGATAGCGTTCCAAACGTCGCCACGCCGCCCGTCAGCATCACGGCGACGGCCACAGAGCCAGCCACCTGCCGTCAACCTCGTGAGTGCTGGAGGAAAGTCGGTGGCGAAGTTAAAATAGGAAAGCACGCACGTTACAAATCGTTTCGAGGCGTCGGACGTCTGCAAGTCATCGGGGCCGGAGGAAACGCAGCCTAGAATACGCAGGGAGCCGAAAGCGGAGGTATCTGAGCCTTAGCTGACTTTGAAAAGTCAGGGAAGTCGGGAGAGATTGCAGAAGACCGGTAAAGCGTGACTCTGGTACCCGTCTATAAAAAGGGAACTAAGAACCCAGGAATCTACAGACCAGTTGGTGTAACAGTCTACATCTACACTCTGAATTCTCTCAGCCAAAAATATGCTAATGAGGGACTCATTTGCATGAGTCGTAATCTCAGTTGCATATTTTCTGCCGATCCGGTTTAGCGCGAGGGGTTTTGGCGCAAAAACAGCTAGCGGAAAAACCGGATTGGCAGAAAATATGCAAATGAGATTGCCACTCATGCAAATGAGTCCCTCATTAGCATATTTTTTGCCACGAAAACTAGTCGTGTAGACGGAGCCGGCTTGTTTTTGCGCAAAAACCCCTCGCGCAAAACCAGATTGGCAGGAAATATGCAAATGAGATTGCCACTCATGTTAATTAGTCCCTCATTAGCATATTTTTTGCCACAAAAATTAGTCATGTAGATGTAGCCTTCTCGTTTTTGTGCAAAAGCCCCCAGCGCAAAACGGGATCCGCAGAAAATATGCAAATGAAATTGCCACTCATGCAAACGAGTCTCTCATTAGCATATTTTTTGCCACGAAAACTAGTCGTGTAGACGTAGCCTGCTTGTTTTTGGGCAAAAACCGGATTGGCAGAAACTATGCAAATGAGATTGCCACTCATGCAAACGAGTCTCTCATTAGCATATTTTTTGCCACGAAAAAGCGTTGTGTAGACATAGCCGGCTTGTGTTTGCGCAAAAGCCCCCAGTGCAAAACGGGATCAGCAGAAAATATGCAAATGAAATTCCCACTCATGCAAACGAGTCCCTCATTAGCATATTTTTGCCGTGAAAACTCGGCATGTAGACATAGCCGGCTTGTTGTTGCGCAAAAACCCCCAGCGCAAAACCGGATCGGCAGAAAATATGTAAATGAGATCGCCACTCATGCAAACGAGTCCCTCATCATTAGCATATTTTTTTGCTGAGAAAACTCGATGTGTAGACGTCGCCTTAGTGTTTGTAAGGCCAGCTCTCTGCAACGCTTGTGAAAGTGGGGTAGGGGTGGGGCGATAGAAAATGCCAGATCGTCCACGTAAAGTGCGAGGGTCCTCGCACGAATGCCCGTGCGCTCACGAGGCCGCGTCTGTGGGCTGAAGCCCCGATTCTCCATGCACACGCCTGAGATGCGCTTGCTACACCCCTCTCCCGGCGTAGGCAGCTTTGCGGCCGGACAAACATCAAGAGACAGTGGCACTGATCCGCACGGTGCGAGGAGGCAGCCCGGGTCACGGAAAAAGGCCAGAGGCCTGTCCCGCAGCGATCCCGGCCGGGCCCGCTCTTCCAACACCCCCTGCAACCTCCCCCCGCAAGCCGCAGGCGCCAACGCTGGATGGTTGCGTCCCCAAAGGACCCACGGACGATAAAACCCGCGAAAGGGACCAGCCTGGAAGGGTGTTGGGGATGACACCCCCCCCCCGCCCGGAAGCGACCCGAAAACAACACGGCACAGAGCCACGGAGGCCGAATTGCAAAACCCGGCACCTCTGGGATCCCGAGGAAGCCCTGCCGCACCCAGCCAGGGGCATCCTGGGGACATGCCGAGGAAGATGCTGTCTCCTCCGGATCCTGCTCCTTTCTGCTCTCCCTAAGGGCGAGCCCCTCGGACAGGGGACCCTGGTCACTCGGAGAACTCAGGACCCCCCACCCCCGTCACTCGGAGAACTCAGGACCCTGGTCACTCGGAGAACTCAGGACCCTGGTCACTCAGGGCCCCCCCGGTCACTCGGAGAACTCAGGACCCTGGTCACTCAGGGCCCCCCCGGTCACTCGGAGAACTCAGGACCCTGGTCACTCAGGGCCCCCCCGGTCACTCGGAGAACTCAGGACCCTGGTCACTCAGGGGCCCCCCCGGTCACTTGGAGAACTCAGGACCCTGGTCACTCAGGGGCCCCCCCGGTCACTTGGAGAACTCAGGACCCTGGTCACTCGGAGAACTCAGGACCCCCCCCTCCCGTCACTCGGAGAACTCAGGACTCCCCTCCGGTCACTCACAGAACTCAGGACCCTGGTCACTCAGGGGCCCCCCCGGTCACTTGGAGAACTCAGGACCCTGGTCACTCGGAGAACTCAGGACCCCCCCCTCCCGTCACTCGGAGAACTCAGGACTCCCCTCCGGTCACTCACAGAACTCAGGACCCTGGTCACTCAGGGGCCCCCCCGGTCACTTGGAGAACTCAGGACCCTGGTCACTCGGAGAACTCAGGACCCCCCCCCTCCCGTCACTCGGAGAACTCAGGACTCCCCTCCGGTCACTCACAGAACTCAGGACCCTGGTCACTCAGGGGCCCCCCCGGTCACTTGGAGAACTCAGGACCCTGGTCACTCGGAGAACTCAGGACCCCCCCCCTCCCGTCACTCGGAGAACTCAGGACTCCCCTCCGGTCACTCACAGAACTCAGGACCCTGGTCACTCAGGGCCCCCACCCTCCCAATCACTTGGAGAACTCAGGGCCCCCCTCCCCGGGTCACTCAGAGAACTCAGGCTCCCCCACCCCCACCCCCGGTCACTTGGAGAACTCAGGGCCCCCACCCCCCCAGTTACTTGGAGAACTCAGGCCCCCCCTGGTCACTCAAGAGAACTCAGCCCCCCCCCGGTCACTCAGGGCCCCCACTCCCACAGTCACTTGGAGAACTCAGGGCCCCCGCCCCGGTCACTCAGAAAACTCAGGACCCTGGTCACTCAAGAGAACTCAGGCCCCCCACCCCCACCCCCGGTCACTTGGAGAACTCAGGACCCTGGTCACTTGGAGAACTCCAGCCCCCCACCCCTCCCCCGGTCACTCAGAGGATTCAGGACCCTGGTCACTCAAGAGAACTCAGCCCGCCCCCCCCCCGGGTCACTCAGGGCCCCTCCCCCCAGTCACTTGGAGAACTCAGCCCCCCCCCCCAGTCACACAGAGAACTCAGGACCCTGGTCACTTGGAGAACTCCGGCCCCCCACCCCCACCCCGGTCACTCAGAAAACTCAGGACCCTGGTCACTTGGAGAACTCCGGCCCCACACCCCCACCCCCACCCCGGTCACTCGGAGATTTCAGGGCCCCATGTACATTTCTTTAGCTAGAAGAGCTTGTTCTGTGGCCAGGCCCCACTGCTGCATTTCAGCCCCCCTCCTTCCCCCCCCCCGAGCTGCACGCTGGCAGGTCCATCAGCCGCTCGCTCCCTGCCTTCCAGATGTCATGTGTGTTGGCTCCCGGCCGTCTCCGGCTCCCCGGCTCGCTGAGCCGCGCGGCCACAGGGGAAGCCCCACGTCCCTCGTCCAGCCAGGCAGGGTCTCACCCCTCGAAGGGGGGGGCAGGCCCTCTTCTGCCCCCCGCCCTGCTCGCTGAGGAGGGAACGACTGGAGCCGAGATCGGCCCGTCTCCTGGGGAAGGGTCCCGTCCCCTCCCGCCGCGCAGGGAGACCCCCACTCCCGCAGCCCTCAGTCGCACGTTTCTAGTGGCTAATTCGCCGGCTAGCCCCCGATCTGATTGGCCTGCCCCTCCCGAGTCTGCCGTGGTGCCCCCCGAGTCCGGGAGGGGAGCTGGGCTGGGAGTAGGACAGACGGGGGGAGATACTGGGAAACACGAGGCCAGCTGAGGATGGGACCCTGCAGGGTCCATGCCACCAGCACTCTGAGGATGCTCCCCCCACGGGGGCCGGGCTGGCACAGGGCGGGCGTTCCTGCTGCTGGCATGGGCTGGGCATCGCTCTGCGAGCGCTTGCACTGCAGGGACCCAGGCAACGTGAGCTGGGCGCCCGCCGCTCCCCATCTCCCCAGCCCCTCCCCTCGGCCAGCACCGCTTCTCCCGACCCGTCCTAGAGCTCAGCTGAGAGACAGACTTCCTCTATCTGGCCAGACGGCCGCCCCGCCAGACGGCACCGGTGCCAGACGGCCGCCCCGCCAGACGGCACCGGTGCCAGACGGCCGCCCCGCCAGACGGCACCGGCGCCAGACGGCCGCCCCGCCAGACGGCACCAGCGCCAGACGGCCGCCCCGCCAGACGGCACCGGTGCCAGACGGCCGCCCCGCCAGACGGCACCGGCGCCAGACGGCCGCCCCGCCAGACGGCACCGGCGCCAGACGGCCGCCCCGCCAGACGGCACCGGCGCCAGACGGCCGCCCCGCCAGACGGCACCGGCGCCAGACGGCCGCCCCGCCAGACGGCACCGGCTCCAGACGGCCGCCCCGCCAGACGGCACCGGCTCCAGACGGCCGCCCCGCCAGACGGCACCGGCTCCAGACGGCCGCCCCGCCAGACGGCACCGGCGCCAGACGGCCGCCCCGCCAGACGGCACCGGCGCCAAACGGCCGCCCCGCCAGACGGCACCGGCGCCAGACGGCCGCCCCGCTAGACGGCACCGGCGCCAGACGGCCGCCCCGCCAGACGGCACCGGTGCCAGACGGCCGCCCCGCTAGACGGCACCGGCGCCAGACGGCCGCCCCGCCAGACGGCACCAGTGCCAGACGGCCGCCCCGCCAGACGGCAGCAGTGCCAGACGGCCGCCCCGCCAGACGGCAGCAGTGCCAGACAGCAGCAGTGCCAGACGGCTGCCCACCACACGGCAGCAGTGCCAGACGGCACCAGCGCCAGACGGCCACCCCGCCAGACGGCACCAGTGCCAGACGGCCACCCCGCCAGACGGCCGCCCCGCCAGACGGCACCAGCGCCAGATGGCCACCCTGCCAGATGGCACCAGTGCCAGACGGCCGCCCCGCCAGACGGCACCAGTGCCAGACGGCCGCCCCGCCATCTAATCAGGCCCGTCCAGTTCACACGACAAGTTAATTCTGATTCATTCCCCAGCATCTCCCCGTCAAGTTCACACCTTGAGTTAATTCAGATTCACGTCCCAGTGTCCCTGTGTAGACGTGCTTGGAGCTGGCAGGGGGAATTCAGGCTCCACTACCAACTCCCCTCCCGGCCTCTCTGCTGAGATGGCCGGTTAATTCCAGGGAGGGCAGGGCTGGCTTTTGGGCGCTGGGTATCCGTGGGCAAGAAGTGGGAACCCCCCTTCCGTCTAGCCAGCACCTCGCTCCACTTTGCTGCCACTCCCCCCTCATCCTGCAGGGGCTGCTCTCGCGCCTCGGACCCAGCTCTGAACAGATCCACCCTGCCAAGGGGCCAGCCCTCCCGTCCCCAGCTGGAACACGCGGCTAAGACGCACCGCTCCCCCCCCCCCCCCCGGGGCCGGGAGGGTTAATGAGTTGCTGTCTGTAAGTGCCTGGAAGATGCCAAATATAACGATCTGCGCTTCATTAAAATGATGGAGCATTTCCCGCGCACCACTGGCGTGACGGCACCGGACCCGTTTGTCCTGGCGCTGATTTGTACTGTGTGTCCTGGCCCCCGCGCCGCCGCGCATACGGATGAGTTCAAAGGCACCGGCTTGCGGATGCCAAGGAGCCGGGGCCTAATTGAATTGATCCTGCTGATGTATTTATAGCCGCAAATGGCAGCCACCCGCCACAAAGTCAAACAGCCAGACGGGCGGGTTGGCTACTTCCTTCCCGGGGAGGGGGGGAAGGTGGGGTAAAGGACAAGAGTCTCCAGCCAGGGAAATCTGAATTCAGCTAATTCCTGCGTCACCAGCAGGAGGCGCCGCGCTCGTGAGTTCACCAGGGCACACCCGCTCAAACTCAAACATGGAGTAAAACGCCTAGGGTGAGCAAAATTGCATATCAGGCGTGGACTCTGTCGCCTTCCACGTGGGGGCTCAAAAAACGGTAACAAAAATAAAATGCTGCTTCAAAGGCATAAACGTGTCAACAGGCAACTGCGTGCGTTTCCCCCCCCCCCCCCCAAGAGAAAGACGCCGAAAAATCAAGGTAGAACGCGAGTTTAATGACGGGTTGCTTATTCGGGCACAGGACGGCCCCGGGAAGGGACAGCATCCGTAACGCAACGGCAGGAGGCACGATTAACCGTTGCTGGGTCTCCCGAAAAAACCAAAAGCGACGAGGAGTCCTGTGGCGCCTTATATGGAACGGGTCCCATATGAGGAGAGGTTAAAGCGACGGGGACTTTTCAGTTTAGAAAAGAGGAGACTGAGGGGGGATAGGATGGAGGTCTATAAAATCATGAGTGGTGTGGAGAGGGCGGATAAAGAAAAGTTATTTATTAGTTCCCATAATAGAAGAACTAGAGGACACCAAATGAAATGAATGGGGAGCAGGTTTAAAACTAATAAAAGAAAGTTCTTCACACAGCGTGTTGTCAACCTGTGGAACTCCTTGCCGGAGGAGGCTGTGAAGGCTAGGACTATAACAGAGTTTAAAGAGAAGCTAGATAATTTCCTGGAGGTTAGGTCCATAAAAGGCTATTAGCCAGGGTCCCTGACCTCTGTTGGTCAGAGGCTGGAGACGGATGGGACGAGACAAATCGCTTGATCGTTGTCTTCGGTCCTCCCCCTCCGGGGTACCTAGCACTGGCCACTGTCGGCAGACAGGATACTGGGCTAGATGGACCTTTGGTCTGACCCAGGACGGCCGTTCTTATAGAGTAACAGATGTATTGGAGTTTGGTGGGCAAAGACCCACGTCATCAGATGCTTGTGGTGGAAAGGCCAGAGGCAGGTACAAGGAATATATATATACCTGCCTCTGGACTTTCCACTCCATACACCTGACGAAGTGGGACTTTGCCCACGAAAGCTTCTGCTCTGATAAATCTCGAAGGTGCCCCAAGACTTCTCGTTGTTTATGCAGAGTCAGCCGAACACGGCGACCCCTCCGATACGGAAAAAAACCAACCAGCCTAAAAGATAGGAAGCGACTTTGGGGAAACGTGAAGGAGAAGGTCGAAATGCGACTGACACGAAGGAAGGGGCAAACCCAGGCTTTTAAAGCCGGCTCTCCCTCCCGGCTGTTAATCCTGAATGCCACGAGTCAGCCCAAAATTTCCCAGGCAGCGGCTCCCCGGGAGAGGCGTCCCAAAACTGACGCAATTGCAGGGGGACCCGCGCTCCGGATTTGATCACCAAGGCGTTTGGTTCTTTCTGGAAAGCCCCAGGCCTGGGATGCGAAGGAAGCCGGGTCTGAGAGCGTTACTCCCTAGTGTACTGCAATTGACTGGGATCACGCTGGCTGAGCAGGTGATGCAGGCGTGTGGGCGTGAGGAGAGAATCCAGAGGCCCCCGTCTTTTCGGTAAGCGAGAGGACGTGTCCGGAGTCCAGCCGAAACCCTCAAACACCGGATGCCCAAGACAAAGCTCCTCAGTGGATTTTATCCGTGATTTCAAGAAGCCGGTCGCTCTCTCTGAGGGCTAGAGGGGGGACATGCAAGTTGCTAGTGTCTCCTCCTGTGTCCAGGAGCCCGGATAGAAACCGGGAGCCTACAAAAGACCTGAAACCGAGTCCTCCCCATGGTCCCCCCCCCATGTCATCACCCTGGGATTCTGCCGCACCCACTAACACCCGTGTTCTCACACTGGAATCCCACCGCACCCGCCAACGTCCGCGCTCTCACACCGGAATTCCACTGCACCCACGTTCTCACACCAGAATCCCACCACACCCACCAACATTCGCACTCTCACACCGGAATCCCACTGCACCCGCCAACGTCCGCGCTCTCACACCGGAATCCCACCACACCCACATTCTCACACCGGAATCCCACTGCATCCACCAACATCCGCGTTCTCACACTAGAATCCCATGGCACCCACCAACAGCCGTGATCTCGCACTGGAATCCCACCGCACCCACCAACATCCGTGATCTCGCACCGGAATCCCATGGCACCCTCCAACATTTGTCATCTCGCACCGGAATCCCACCGCACCCGCCAATGTCTGTCATCTCGCACCGGAATCCCACCTCACCCGCCAATGTCCGCGCTCTCATGCCAGAATCCCACCGCATCCACCAACATCCGTGATCTCGCACCGGAATCCCACAGCACCCGCCAACATCTGTGATCTCGCACCAGAATCCCATGGCACCCGCCAACATCTGTGCTCTCACACCAGAATCCCACCGCACCCACCAATGTCCGCACTGTCACACCAGAATCCCATGGCACCCGCCAACATCTGTGCTCTCACACCAGAATCCCATGGCACCCGCCAACATCTGTGCTCTCACTCCAGAATCCCACCGCATCCACCAACATCCGTGATCTTGCACTGGAATCCCACGGCACCCGCCAACATCTGTGCTCTCACTCCAGAATCCCACCGCATCCACCAACATCCGTGATCTCGCACCGGAATCCCACCGCACCTACTAACACCCGCGTTCTCACACCAGAATCCCACCGCACCCACCAACATCTACGCTCTCACACTAGAATCCTACCGTGCCCCTGATAACATCCGGGATTTCACTCTGGGATCCTCTGCCCCCACCCGGCATAACCGAAAGCAAAATCCACCCATCCCCGCCCTTCCACCGGCTGCAGAAGTGTGTCAACTTGGGTGGCTCCCTGGACCACACAGTCCACATTGGCCAAATGGCACCCACTGCACCCAGGCCTATGTGGGAGCCGTGTGCACAGTAAAGTCCCTGTAGGACTCCTGCCCCGTCTCCTCCCCCTCCAGTCCGGCAGCTGCACAGGCCTGATGAAATAACTTTTGCAAAATATTTCATGAGCTGTAGCTGGCCTGTGGGTCAGGCAATTGAGACCCCTGCTCTGTTGCATGTGGGAGGGCTTAGACAGGGCAGCTAGTATGGGACAGCAGGAGGCTGAAGGCAGAGCGGATGTGGGGCCAATCAGAATGGGGGGACTCATAACGGGGGTGAGGGTGGGGCTGGCTGGAAGAGCCCCCTGCAAGCAGGGTATCCCCAGGGGGCAGGGAGCTGCCCTGGAGAAGTTACAATCTGGACAGAATAGCGACCCCAGAGCTCCCATGTTGTGCCGGAAGAGAGAACACCCGAGGGGGCTCCGTGACTTATCCAAGGAATCCAGGGGAGAGAGGAGACTTGAACCCAGGCCTCTGGGGTCCCAGCTGGGCGCCAGAGCCGGCTTGCCCCACATGCACCAAGGAGCAGGGAGGCGTTTGGCTCCAGGGGGTCGGTGGCTGGATCCCTGCTCCATTCAGAGAGGGAGACTGGGGAGGAATGATGGAGAGAGGAGAGCCTGGGTATGGTCGAGGGGCACCCGCCTGTCTCCCCTCCCTCTAACCCAGAGCACAGGTGCCCGTCAGCATCTCCAAAACTGACTCCCACTCGAACATGGACCCAGAAAGGCCCAGGGAACCCCCGCTATGTCCTGCAAAGGAATCCCACCGCACCCACCAACATCCGCGCTCTCACGCCGGAATCCCACCGCACCCGCCAACATCTGCGCTCTCACACCAGAATCCCACCGCACCAGTCAACATCCGCGCTCTCACGCCGGAATCCCACCGTACCCACCAACATCCGCACTCTCACTCCAGAAACCCACTGCACCCACCAACATCCGCGCTCTCACGCCAGAATGCCACCGCACCCACCAACATCTGTGCTCTCACTCCAGAGTCCTACGGCACCCGCCAATATCCACGCTCTCACACTGGAATCCCACCACACCCACCAACATCCAGAGACTCCACATCTTCCCCTCCCATGACAAAGGAGATCTGCAGCGGGGGGCGGGGGGACGTAAGGGAAGGCAGCAAAGAACGCCCGGGGGGATCTCATTACAATGGGGCTGCAGCCACTTTGGGGCCCCGACCCCCTGCCTGCTTGAGACCCACTTCTCGGTTACACGATTGCTCATTGACACCACCCCCTTCAGTCCACACAGGACTGAAACCAGGCTGTGCTCCGTGGGTTTGCGCCGAGGACCGGGGTGGAGAACCGCAGCCCGGCCACGCTGGCTGTTCTAGCTGTCTCGGCGCAGAGGGGGCCCTGTCCAAATCTGCCCCGGGACCAGCGTGGCCGGGGATGGCCGTGGCCGCAAGGCAGCGGCCGTAGCCTTCTGCCAAGCCCCGTGCTCCAGGCACGGAACAGGGATCTTGCCCTCGTCCTTCATAGGGGTCTCCAAAGGTGACCCGTCAATGTCGGCCGGGCAGGGAGGGGCCAGGGTCAAGCCACCTGGAGGAGAAACAGAGGGAGGGTAGTTTGCCACCTGCTGCAAGTGAGCCCTTGGCAGGGGTGGGGAGGGACGTGCCAGCCGGGATGGAGGTGGGGAACAGGCCGGAGCAATCTGCTTGGCACATGGAAACGAGAAGCCGAGAACGGCTGGTGGAATCAACGGGTGTGCGTGTGTGTGTGTGTGCGCAGAAAACAGCCCCTGCGACTCCAGGGTAGGACAGCCGAGTCCGGCTGACATGACACCGCGCCAGGACAGTCCCAGCCACCCTGCCTACTCCTGGGACACAGAAAAACGGAAGCAAAAGCCAGCAGGACTTGTGCGGGAACAGTACCGGTCACTCCGGGCCTGTGATTACAACACCACCCACCTGTCTGCTACACCCGGCCGGCCGCTACACCCGCCCGTCAGCTCGCTGCGCTGACACCACCGGCCACTTCCCCCGGGTTGTACCAGGACGGAGCCGCAGCTCGACAGCCAAACAGCCGTCGGCCAATCGCACCGCGAGAAAGCAACAGGCGGTTGGAACTACTCCGTGCGGCCAGCACCAGCAACCTGAGACACAGGCAGAAAAGAACAAGCTGCTTATGCCCGGGCAGGATTGTTTTTAACCCTCACTCTCGGCCATGTCGCACGACTGTGGCACCATCAGACTCCTAGAACACGGGCACTAGACCATCCCCGACAGGTGTGCGTCCAACCTGTCTCCAAATATCTCCAGAGATGCGGATGCCACAACCCCGCTGGGTGTTTCACCACCCGGCCAGGCAGAAAGTTCTTCCGACTGTCCAACTGAAACCTCCCTCGCTGCGGTTTCAGCCCATCCCCGCTAGGGAAGCGTCAGTCGTCTCTGGGGTATGGTTGTAGGTGGACTGTGCTAGGCCTAAAACAGCAACTACCGCCTGTGAGTGTGACCCACGCGGCATCAGGACAGGGACCCTCGCCAGTGACCCCTAAGTGTGACCCTCGCTGCACCGGGACAAGGACCTTCACTGGTGTCCCGTGCGTGACCCACACCGCACCAGGACAGGGATCCTTGCCAGCGCCCCATGCGTGTGACCCACGGCGCACCAAGAAGGGACCCTCGCCGGAGTCCCATGCGTGTGACCCACGGCGCACCAAGAAGGGACCCTCGCTGGCGTTCCAAACGCGTGACCCACGGTGCACCAAGACAGGGACCCTCGCAGGCGCCCCATGCGTGTGACCCACGGCACACCAAGACAGTGACCCTCGCCGGCGCCCCATGCGTGTGACCCACACCGCCCCAGGACAGAGACCCTCGCCAGTGCCCCATGTGTGTGACCCACGACGCACCAAGAAGGGACCCTCGCTGGAGCCCCATAAGCGTGACCCTCGCTGCACCGGGACAAGGACCTTCACTGGTGTCCCGTGCGTGACCCACACCACACCAGGACAGGGACCCTCGCCAGCGCCCCATGCGTGTGACCCACGGCGCAGCAGGACAGGGACCCTCGCCAGCGCCCCATGCGTGTGACCCACGGCGCACCAGGACAGGGATCCTTGCCAGCACCCCATGCGTGTGACCCACGGCGCACCAAGACAGGGACCCTCGCCGGCGCCCCATGCGTGTGACCCACGTCGCACCAAGACAGGGACCCTCACCGGTGCCCCATGCGTGTGACCCACACCGCACCAGGACAGAGACCCTTGCCAGCACCCCATGCGTGTGACCCACGTCGCAGCAGGACAGGGACCCTTGCCAGCACCCCATGCGTGTGACCCACACCGCACCAGGACAGGGACCCTCGCCGGCGCCCCATGCGTGTGACCCACGGCGCAGCAGGACAGGGACCCTCGCCGGCGCCCCATGCGTGTGACCCACGGCGCAGCAGGACAGGGACCCTCGCCGGCGCCCCATGCGTGTGACCCACGGCGCACCAAGACAGGGACCCTCGCCAACGCCCTGTCCCGGTGCCTGCGTGGCCGAGGCTCGCGGCTCTGTTGCCCGATCGCCCCGCACTGCCCCGCGGCCGGGACGCGCGGGGGCTGCGGGCGGGGGCGCACGGCGCCGGCCGACGCGCACGGAATGCCAATGGCGCTGTTTGGCTGCCGGCGCCCGGGGTTGCAGGGTTCCCGTCCCGCAGCGGGTGCGCGGGGGCGAGTCCCGGGCCGCGTTGCGGGGAGGAGCTGCCCCCCCCCCATGGGGTCCCGCCCCGGCACGTCCTATCCACCCCGCAGCCGCGAACCCGGCACCCGCTTGCCCAGCTGCCCCGAGATGCTGCGTCCCCCGCATTTCCCCGCAGCGCCCCCCGCATTCCCCGCGCCCGGCTCCCAGACCTGCGCATCCGGCGCCCCCCGCAGCCCCCTGAGGGCCAAGCATTCCCCGCGCCCGGAGCCCCCCGCACCGCCGGTTCCAGCCCCCCAGCTGGCCCCGCAGCCTCCGCGCCCGCAGCCCCCCGCACCGCCGGTTCCAGCCCCCCAGCGCGCCCCGCAGCCTCCGCGCCCGCAGCCCCCCGCACCGCCGGTTCCAGCCCCCTGCGCGCCCCGCACCGCCGGTTCCAGCCCCCCTGCGCGCCCCGCACCGCCGGTTCCAGCCCCCCTGCGCGCCCCGCACCGCCGGTTCCAGCCCCCCAGCGCGCCCCGCAGCCCCCCGCACCGCCGGTTCCAGCGCGCCCCGCAGCCCCTCACCCTCCAACTCGTCCTCGGGGATCTGCACCGGGCGCTGCTCGGCGAGGACGCTGGGCACCGTGTAGATGCCGCGGTACATGAGCGCCGCGGTGACCGGGTGGAACGGCATGGTGCCCCGCACGCCCGGCCGGGGGGCGCTGCGCCTGGTCCCGCTCAGCGCCCGCTCCCCATGCCGCCGGCGGGACCCGGCTGGGCGGGGCCCGGAGCCCGCCTCGCCCCGGCCCGCGGGCCTGCCATGGCCCGCCCGCCCGCTCGCTCCCCGCGCCAACCGTCCCGGCCGGAGTTGAGCGCGGACTTGCTCGCCGGAGCCGCCTGTGCCCGCGCGGCGCGCGCCCGCCGCCAGGGAGCGCGCGCCCGCCACGTGCGGCGGCTGCTCCGGCACCAACCACTAGGCATGACTGCCCCTCCCCCCCCTGGGCTGGATCCTTCTGAGCCCCCCCCATAGACCTGAGGAGTGGCCATTGGACCACCTTCTAGCCTGGGTCCCCCCCACCCCAGCCCCCCAGCAGTCCCGGATCCGACTGTCCCTCCAGCCCCCCAACCAGGGTCTGGGTGTGGGACGCTGTAGGCCAGCCCCCCATCCCTCTGTAGTGCTGAGGAATCAGCAGGATCGGTCCCTAACTCCCCCTTCCAGCCTGGACCCCTCTGTCCCAGCCCCCAGGGGATCCCAGCCCCCCAGCAGTCCCGGATCCGACTGTCCCCCCAGCCCCCCAACCAGGGTCTGGGTGTGGGACGCTGTAGGCCAGCCCCCCGTCCCTCTGTAATGCTGAGGAATCGGCAGGATCGGTCCCTATCTCCCCCTTCCAGCCTGGACCCCCCTGTCCCAGCCCCCAGGGGATCCCAGCCCCCCAGCAGTCCCGGATCCGACTGTCCCCCCAGCCCCCCAACCAGGGTCTGGGTGTGGGACGCTGTAGGCCAGCCCCCCATCCCTCTGTAGTGCTGAGGAATCGGCAGGATCGGTCCCTAACTCCCCTTTCCAGCCTGGACCCCCCTGTCCCAGCCCCCAGGGGATCCCAGCCCCCCAGCAGTCCCGGATCCGACTGTCCCCCCAGCCCCCCAACCAGGGTCTGGGTGTGGGACGCTGTAGGCCAGCCCCCCGTCCCTCTGTAATGCTGAGGAATCAGCAGGATCGGTCCCTATCTCCCCCTTCCAGCCTGGACCCCTCTGCCCCAGCCCACAGGGGATCCCAGCCCCAGCAGTCCCAGATCCGACTGTCCCTCCAGCCCCCCAACCAGGGTCTGGGTGTGGGACGCTGTAGGCCAGCCCCCCATCCCTCTGCAGTGCTGAGAAATGGGCAGGATCGGTCCCTAACTCCCCCTTCCAGCTCCTACATCCTAGCTCCGCTGCCACCCGGCAAGGCCAGGCCTCCCAAATCAAGCCACCCCGGCTGGCAGGCCGGCTCCCTGAGTTTGGGGGGCAGCCCACGAGGCCAAGCCACATTGGGGTTTAAATCAGTCCTCAGCCCGGGGGGATACGCGCCCCCAGCCGCAAAACGGAGCGGCTGATTAAAGCCAGCCCGGCTCTTCAATTATTCCTCGCTTTCTCCGGAGTCCTGATTACATTTGGTAACTTATTTCTCCCCTTGGCACTGATTAATCACCCTGCTGTCAGCTTACTGGGAGAGGCGACGTCTCCGGTGCTCTGCTATGGAGGCGGTGAGGCGGGGGGGTTGGCAGGCCACTGCTGGGAGGAAGTTCACAACGGCATCTCCCTGGGGTGAGGAGGGAATCAACCCAGACCAGCTATTCCCGGCATTTGCCCGGCCTGTACTTAAAACGGGATTCCAGAACCTGCCTTGGAAACCTCTTTACCTGCTCTCCTAGAAAGATTTTCTGACCTACATCTTCGCAGCTGCTCATGAACATAAAAAGGGTCAGAATTAGCCCAGAATCCTGCCTTAATGGGCAGCCGGTTGAAAACAAATCAAAGGAAGTTCTCCTGCACTGTCAACCTGTGGAACTCCTCGCCGGAGGAAGTTGGGAAGGCTAGGACTCGAACAGGGTTTGAAAGAGAGCTAGATACATTCATGGAGGTTAAGTCCATCAAAGGCTGTTAGCCAGGATGGGTAAGGAAGGGTGTCCCTAGTTTCTGTGTGTCAGAGGGTGGAGATGGATGCAGGAGAGAGATGGTTTGATCATTCCCTGTTCGGTTCACTCCCTCTGGGGCACCTGGTACTGGCCACTTTTGGAAGACAGGATACTGGGCTGGATGGACCTTTGATCTGATGCACTCTGGCCGTTCTGGTGTTCTTACGTAGGTGCCCCAGAGGGAGGGAACACAACAGGGAACCCTCATGTGATCCCTCCCCCGTCACCCATATCCAGACAAACCAAGACGAGGGACCTCCCATTCCTACCCATCCACTAAGGGACCTCGCCTCCGTGAATCGATCCAGCTCTTTTTTGAACCCTGCGAAAGTCCTAGTCTTCACCTCATCCTGTGGCGAGGAGTTCCACAGGTTGACCGTGAAGCTCATCCCTTCTGGTCCTACCTCCATTGGTCACTGCTGGCCTCTTTCTAACAACCCCTCTTAGCATGCAAAGGCTTTCAGGTCCCACTTTGGTTAACATGCCCCGTTTTTAAACCTTTCTTCCTAGGTCAAGTTTTTGGAACGGTGTCTCGTTGTTCCTGCTCTCTTCTGGGCTCGCTCCCCTAATGCAGAGGGCCCAGATCTGAGCTCAGTACCCCAGCGGAGGCCTCCCTACGGCCAAAACAGGGCAGACCAATTCCCTCCCGTGTTTACTTATGTCGTACTGGATCCAGGAGGGACTCAGACCCCCGTGAGAGATGCTCGCCCTGTTTGACAATGAGCCATCGAGATCTACTCTGCGTAAGATCTTCCAGCAAGTTGTGCTCTCCCCTGTTAGTAATTCCCTCTAGAAAACATTGTCTTGGTTTGATCGTGTGGGACGGCGTCGGAAGCATTACGGAAATCGTGGTGTAGCACAATGGTTCCCAACCTTTTCAAACATATGGACCCCTTTTCAATCCATTAACATTTCATGCCCGCCCCGCCGTTCCCTGAGGGAGAAAAAGAAAAGAAAAAGAAAGAGAGAGGAAAAAAAGAGAGGGAAAGAAGAAAAGAGAGAAAACAGAAGAAAAAAGAGAAAGAGAAAACAAAAAAAAGAGAAAGAAAAAAGAGGGGGGAAGAGAAAAAGAAGAGAGAGAAAAAGAGAGAGAGAAAAGAAAGAGAAAAGAGATGAAAAAGAGAAAAAAGACAGGGGGAAAGAAGAAAAAGAGAAAACAGAAGAAAAAGAGAAAGAGAAAACAAAAAAAGAGAAAGAAAAAAGAGGGGGAAAGAGAAAAAGAAGAGAAAAAGAGAGAGAGAAAAGAAAGAAAGAGAAAAAAGACAGGGGGAAACAAGAAAAAGAGAAAACAGAAGAAAAAGAGAAAGAGAAAATGAAAAGAGAAAGAAAAAAGAGGGAAAAAGAGAGAAAGAGAAAGAAAAAAGAGAAAAAGAAAAGAGAGAGAGAAAAGAGGGAAAAGAGCAAAAAGAGAGAGGGAAATGAGAAAAGAAGGAGAAAAAAAGAGAAAACAGAAGAAAAAGAGAAAGAGAAAATGAAAAGAGAAAGAAAAAAGAGGGGGAAAAGAGAAAGAAAAAGAAAAAGAGAGAAAAGGAGAAAAAAGGAAGAGAGAAAAAAGAAAAGAAAGAGAGAGAAAAGAGAAGAGAGAAAGAAAAAAGAAAACAAGAAAAGAGAGGGAAAAAAAGAGAAAAGAAAGAGAAAAAAGAGAGAAAAAAGAAAACAAGAAAAGAGAGAAAAAAGAAAGAAAAAAGACTGAAAAGAGAAAAGAGAAAAAAGAAGGGAGAGAAAAAAGAGAGCTAAGAAAGAGAAAAAAGAAAGTGAGAAAAGAGAAAAAGAGAAAAAAAGAAGAGAAAGAAAAGAGGAAAAAGAGAGAAAGAAAAAAGAAAACAAGGAGAGAAAAAAGAAGAGAAAAAAGAGTGAAAAGTGAAAAGAGAAAAAAGAAAAAGAGAGAGAAAAAGAGAAAAAAGAGCGAGGGAAGCAAGAGAGAAGAGAGAGAGAATGGAAGAAAAACAAGAAATAGAAAGAAAAAAGAGAAAGAGAAATACAAAGAGCGAGAGAGAGAGAGAGAGAGAAAAGAAAAAAGAAGAGGAAACAAGAAAAAGAGAAAGAAATAAAAAAGAGAGAAAAAAGAGAGAAAGAAACAGAAAAGAGAGAAAAAGAGAAAACTGAAGAAAAAGAGAAAAAGGAAATAAGAGAAGGAAACAAGATTAAAGAGAGAGAGAGAGAGAGAGAGAGAAAAGAAAGGATCAGGTCTGCTGCGGTGGGCCCGATCCTTATTTTTAACCCCCCCCCCCCCCCCCGGACCCCCTGCAGTACCGTCGCGGACCACGCGGACCTCAGGTTGGGAACCACTGGGCGATCCCCTTTACCGCTTCCCCCCAGCCCAGTTGCCCTGTCAACGAAGGAAACGGGGTTGCTTTGGGACGGTTGTTCTTGCCAAATCCAGGCTGACTCCTCTTTGACCCCTGCAACGATCCGTTTTAAGCCGTGCCGGTATTTGTCCCGGGTTCCAAGTCAGGCTGGCAGGCTAGAATTCCCTGGGCCCTCTTTGCGCCCCTGTTAAAGACAGGGAAATATGTGACAGGCTAACCCAACCTTTGCATCTGGCTGCTGGGCACGGAAGGCCTCCTCCGCCCCCCGGAGTTTGGCCGGCAAAAGTTTTCCCGAGGCTCAAAAAGCGCCGTGGGAAAATCAACATGGCGTGTTCCCGCTCGATCCTCTGGAGCTGGCTCCCATGATGCATCGCTCTCCGTCCCAGCATTCCCAGTGTGTGGCCTTTTTCACCTGCCCCGGTTCCCCTCCCCCCCCCCCGTCTCTGTGGGAAAGGACGGATCCCGGCCGGCTCCCTGCCATTAACACATCGTGCCTGGCAGCTCGGTTAATTGTGACTTTCCCACCGCAACAGGCCTCACAGTTGCCTGATGTGCTGTCTGACAGGGAGAGGAGCACGAGCGGATTACGTCTGACAGGCGGAGAACAGCTGCACCCGCTGGGATTGAATCCGTGTGCGTGTCTGGGAACAGGTGCCGTAGCTACACAACTGTCAGATGACGCCGGGGGTGTTACACTGGGGATCACCAGGGATGTTACACTGGGAATCACTAGGGGTGTTTCACTGCGGCTCAGTGGGGGTGTTTCACTGGGCATCACCGGGGATGTTACACTGGGAATCACTAGGGGTGTTTCACTGCGGATCACAGGGGGTGTTTAACTGTGGCTCACCAAGGGTATTTCACTGTGGCTCACTGGGCGTGTTTCACTGTGGATCACCAGGGGTGTTTCATTGCGGATAACGGAGTGTTTAACTGTGGCTCACCAAGGGTATTTCACTGCGGATCACCGGGTGTGTTTCACTGTTGATCACCAGGGGTGTTTCATTGCGGATCACGAGGAGTGTTTCACTGCGGATCACCGGGGGTGTTTCACTGTGGCTCACCAAGGGTATTTCACTGTGGCTCACCGGGCGTGTTTCACTGTGAATCACGGGGGGTGTTTCATTGCGGATCACAGGGGGTGTTTCACTGTGGATAACAGGGAGTGTTTAACTGTGGCTCACCAAGGGTATTTCACTGCGGATCACCGGGGATGTTTCACTGTGGCTCACCAAGGGTATTTCACTGTGGCTCACCGGGCGTGTTTCACTGTGGATCACTAGGGGTGTTTCATTGTGGATCACGGGGGGTGTTTCACTGTGAATCAGAGGGGGTGTTTCACTGCAGATCACAGGTGGTGTTTCACTGTGGCTCACCAACGGTATTTCACTGTGGCTCACCAGGCGTGTTTCACTGTGAATCACAAGGGGTGTTTCATTGTGGATCACGGGGAGTGTTTCACTGCGGATAACAGGGAGTGTTTAACTGTGGCTCACCAAGGGTATTTCACTGTGAATCACCGGGGGTGTTTCACTGTGGCTCACCAGGGGTGTTTCACTGCGGATAACAGGGGGTGTTTCACTGCGGATTACTGAGGGTATTTCACGGTGGATCACAAGGGGTGTTTCACTGCGGATCACTGAGGGTGTTTCACTGACATTAAAGCAGAGAGGTCCGGAGTGGCATGGGATTCAGGTATCTTCAGGAACACCGGCCTATCCAGAAAGCTGCAAGCGGGCCCTTCCCCTCCCCCCCCAGGCGATTCAAGCGGGGGACGTGGGTGAATCAGGGAGAGCCGGCATGCCCCTTAACGCCATGGCTCACAGAGCTTTCCCTGGGAAACCTGGAGCGCAGGACTGTGCAGGTGCGGGGTGACGGCCGGCTGTTTGACAGAATCAATCTCCATTGGTCACAGCCGCCTGTTGCGTGTCGCACTGTATTTGCGAGGGGAAGGGTGAAAGTTGGCAAGGGGCGGGCTGTTGCTTTGGAGCAGCCAGACCCACGCTGATCACAAGGGTGGGGGGCAGAGAATTCAAATCGGGGAAGTTTGGAAAATCAGCGTCTGTCCCGTATAGCACGGTGTTCCGGACGGCAGTGCTCCATGGTACGGAATTTTCCCACGCAGGACCTGGGAGTCGTGTGGCTGCAACCGAAATTCGGAGAAAACTGAATTGGTGTTTTAAGTCTGACTGTTTTATTCCGGTTGTACTTTTTACACCCCAAAATGTCATCGCCTGCCCGGCGACTATGCAGTGGTTGAAACAAACGTGTTGCAATGGTAGAAAAAAATTGTGTGTGTCTGAAAACTGTAGGGACTGGGGGTACTTACAATGTTTTTTAAAAGGGGTACTTTATAAAAAACGGTTGTGAAACACTGACCGAACCAACCCACCTAACATTGGGGCCTTAGAGAGGTGGAAATTATTCGTATCAGCCTCTTGTAACTTGAACACTCTCGCTACACTTTTCCCCTCTCTCTTCTCTCCCCCTTCACTTATTTATTCTTGGATCCAGACTTTTAATACCCCAGCCATCCGAAGAAGAGGGCTGTGACCACGAGAGCTCTTGGTACCGTCTCCATGTTTTGTTCGTCTGTAAGGTGCTGCTAGAATAGTTGTTGGTTTTCACGCTTTTCCAAACCGCTTGGGTATGTCCTGTGGCCGTCTGGCAGTACTTCTGACAGTCGGAGAACAGCTGCACCCGGAGGGATTGAATCCGCACACAAGTCCAGGAAGAGGCAAAATAGCTACAGAACTGTCAGATGACACCGGGGGTGTTTCACTGGGGATCACCGGGGGTGTTTCACTGCAGATCACCAGGGGTGTTTCACTGGAGATGACCGGGGGTGTTTCACTGGGGATCACCGGGGGTGTTTCACTGCGGATCATTGGGGGTGTTTCCCTGCGGATCATCGAGGGTGTTTCACTGGAGATGACCGGGGGTGTTTCACTGGGGATCACCGGGGGTGTTTCACTGCAGATCACCAGGGGTGTTTCACTGCGGATCATCGAGGGTGTTTCACTGCGGATCATCGAGGGTGTTTCACTGTGGATCACTGGGGGGTTTCACTGTGGATCAGCGGGGGTGTGATTAACTGCGGATCATGGGGATGTTTCACTGTGGACCACGGGGATGTTTCACTGCGGATCACGGGGTGTTTCACTGCTGATGACTGGGGGTATTTAACAGGGAATCACGGGAGTGTTTCACTGAGGATCACGGGGATGTTTCACTGGGGATCATGGGGATGTTTCACTGCTGATGACTGGGGGTATTTAACAGGGAATCAAGGGGGTGTTTCACTGGGGATCACGTGGGTGTTTCACTGGGGATCACGGGGATGTTTCACTGGGGATCACGTGGGTGTTTCACTGCTGATGACTGGGGGTATTTAACTGGGAATCACGGGGGTGTTTCACTGGGGATCACGTGGGTGTTTCACTGCTGATGACTGGGGGTATTTAACGGAATCACGGGGGTGTTTCACTGCGGATCACGGAGATGTTTCACTGCGGCTCACCGGGGGTGTTTCACTGCTGATGACTCGGGGTATTTAACTGGGAATCACCGGGGGTGTTTCACTGGGGATCACCGGGGGTGTTTCACTGCGGATCACCGGGGGTGTTTCACTGCTGATGACTGGGGGTATTTAACTGGGAATCACCGGGGGTGTTTCACTGCGGATCACCGGGGCTGTTTCCAAAAACACACGAGAAGGGGCCGAGTGCTATCGCCGCTTGCTGCACACAGGAGGATGGTGACGGCAGCAAAGCAGGCAGTGACCAGAAAAACAGCAGCAGCAGCAGCACCATTTCTCCTCTGTTTTCCTGTCTCTCTTCAACAGCGAGCACCAGCAGAAAGCGCAAACACAGTCCCCCACTACCACAAATTATGCAGGCGAGTTTCCCACATTTGGGGAAATTTATAGAACATAAAAACGGCCAGATTGGGGCAGACCAAAGGTCCATTCAGCCCAGTGTCCCGTCTGCTGACGGTGACCACTGCCAGGTGCCCCAGAGGGAGGGAACACAACAGGGAATCTGCACGTGATCCCTCCCCTGTCACCCACTTCCAGACAAACAGAGGCTAGGGGCACCGTTCCTACCCATCCTTGATGGACTTCACCTCCATGAATCTATCCAGCTCCTTTTTGAACCCTGTTCAAATTCTAGCCTTCACCACATCCTGTGGCAAGGAGTTCCACTGGTTAACTGTGCACTGAGCGAAGAAACCTTTCCTTTTTTAAAGTCCTAGTCTTCACCACATCCTCTGGTGAGGAGTTCCACAGGTTGGCTGTGCACTGAGCGACGAAACCTTTCCTTTTTTAAAGTCCTAGTCTTCACCACAGCCTCTGGCGAGGAGTTCCACAGGTTGGCTGTGCACTGAGCGACGAAACCTTTCCTTTTTTAAAGTCCTAGTCTTCATCACATCCGCTGGCGAGGAGTTCCACAGGTTGGCTGTGCAGTGAGCGACGAAACCTTTCCTTTTTTAAAGTCCTAGTCTTCACCACAGCCTCTGGCGAGGAGTTCCACAGGTTGGCTGTGCGCTGCGTGACGAAAAGCTTCCTTTTGTTTGTTTTAAACCTGCTGCCTATTGACTTCATTTGGTGACCCCTCATTAGATTGTGGGAATAAGTACAAAACTTTTCCTTATTCACTTTTTCCATACTAGTCATGGTTTTATAGACCTCTAGCCTATCATATCATAGAGGACACACAATGAAGTTTGCACAGCATGCACACACCTCTGGCTTTTGTTGCGCCGGATACGACCTCGCCCTCCTGCACACGAGGTAGGCGAGGAGGATCCGGGCAGCGCAGATGATCAGCGCCGTGTGTGAGTCCAGTTATAATGTGAAAAGGTGTCCATGGGGGTGGTGCGAACAGAGAAACGAGAAGGCCAGGAAAGCAGAAACGGACAGGGAAGCGCCATTCGGGCAGACGTTCTGAGTGTGCTCACCACATTACGAGGGACCCCAGCATCTAATTAGCTCCTCTGTAGCTTGTATGGCTCTTGCGGCCACGTCCTTAACAAAGGCGAAACAAAGACAAGCCTATGCTGCTCGTTAAAGACTAACAAGATGTCTTATTAGGTGATGCGCTTTCATGGGCTGGACCCATTTCCTCAGATCAATTTGTGGAAGAAAATTGGCGCAGCCATATATACCAAAGTGATACAATCGAAAAAAAGTGAACACGTATATATCACTTTGGTATATACGGTCGTGCCAATTTTCTTCCACAAATTGATCTGAGGAAGTGGGTCTGGCTCACGAAAGCTCATCACCTAATAAACCATCTTGTTCGTCTTTAAAGTGCTGCATAGCCCTGTTTTTTGTTTCAGCTCGACCAGACTAACACGGCTGCATCTCTATCACTATTCTACATGCAAGAAAATGTCTTGACACCTTCAATGACTGCTTCTTGGAACAGCTGGTGCTGGACCCCGGAACGGGAGAGACAATTCTCGATTTAGTCCTAAGTGGAGCGCAGGATCAAGTCCAAGCGTTGATTGTAGCTGGCCCGCTTCGAAATAGTGAGCATAAGGTAATTAAATGGAACATCCCTTGGTGGGAAAAACACCGCAGCAGCCCAACACGGTGGCCTTTCGTGTCAGAAAGGGGAGCGACACACACATGAGGAAGTTAGTTAAACCGCAATGAAAAGGTGCAGTGACAAAAGTAAAATCTCTGCAAGCTGCCTGGAAACTTTTCCAAGACACCATAAGGGAGGCCCAATTTAAATGTGTACCCCCCGCCCCCGTTAAAAATAAAACAAAGAACATCGGAAGAGAGCCAAAAACGTGCCAAGTCAAAGAAGCGGAGCGAGATGAAAAAGGCATCGTTTCAAAAGCGGGAGTGAAATCGTAGCGAGGAGAATAGAAAGGAGCATCCACGCTGGCAACTGAAGTGTAAAAATATATTAAGAATCATAGAATCAGAGACTACTAGGACTGGAAGGGACCTCGAGAGTCATCGAATCCAGTCCCCCGCCCTCATGGCAGGACCAAATACTGTCTAGGCCATCCCTGATAGACATTTATGTAACCAATTCTTAAATATCTCCACAGATGGGGATTCCACAACCTCCCTGGGCAATTTATTCCAGTGTTTGACCCTCCTGACGGTTAGGAACTTTTTGGCTACGTCTACACTGGCATGATTTTCCGAAAAGGCTTTTAACGGAAAAGTTTTCCGTTAAAGCATTTTCGGAAAAATCGCGTCTAGATTGGCAGGACGCTTTTCCACAAAAGCACTTTTTACAGAAAAGCGTCCGTGGCCAATCTAGATGTAGTTTTCCGCAAAAAAGCCCCGATCGCCATTTTCGCCATCGGGGCTTTTTTGCGGAAAACATTACTGTGCTGTTTACACTGGCCCTCTTGCGCAAATGACTAGCATACATGTCGGCAAACTCCCCCAAAGCATGTGGAGTGTGTGTGGGAGATTTTCCATGGGGAGACAAGCAATATGAAAGTGGTCCCCGTGCGGTCAACGAGAGGTAGCATTTTCAACGTTCCCACTCTAAAAACATCTCTCGGCATTGGAAAAGGTTCAGAAAAGGGCAAGCAAAATGATGCGGCGTTTGGAACGGGTCCCCTATGAGGAGAGATTAAAGAGACTTGGATTTTTTCAGCTTAGAAAAGAGGAGACTAAGGCGGAGAGAGGACCGAAGTCCATAAAATCATGACTGGTATGGAAAAAGCAAACAAGGAAACGTTGTTTGCTTATTCCCACAATGTAAGACCAAGCGGTCACCCAACGAAATGAAGAGGCAGCAGGTTTCAAACAAACCAAAGGAAGTTTTTCTTCATGCAGCGCACTGCCAACCTGTGGAACTCCTCGCCAGAGGAAGTTGGGAAGGCTAGAACTTTAACAGGATTCAAAAAAGAGCTAGATTCATAGAGGTTAGGTCCATCAATGGCTAGTAGCCAGGCTGGATAGGAATGGTGTCTCTAGCCTCTGTTTGTCTGGCAATGAATGACAGGGAGGGATCACGTAATGAGTCCCTGTTCTGCTCTTTCCCTCTGGGGCACCCGGTATTGGCCACTGTGGGCAGACAGGACACTGGGCTAGATGGACCGTTGGTCTGACCCAGTCTGGCCGTTCTTATGTTCTTAGGTTGCAAATGAGAAGTGGGCAGTGTTGGAACAACTGGCTGAACACACAGTAGGACTGGGTGGACTTGTAGGCGCGAACGGTTTTTTACCTGGTTTTGGTTGGAAGGCCGTTAGGCAGGTGAGTAATTCTACACTTGCGAGTCCCAAGCTGCGTTCACCCTTTTCCATAGGCGGGGGGCACTGTAGCAATCTGTCACTCCCCGGAACAAGCAAGAAAACCCAGGTGTGTTTCTCGCCTGTGTGTAGTGTCTGACGTGGTTCGTCATCTGCTCACCTGATCTCTGCACACGTGCTTGCTGATTAAGAACATAAGAACGGCGGTACTGGGTCAGACCAAAGGTCCATCTAGCCCAGTATCCTGTCTGCCGACAGTGGCCAGCACCAGGTGCCCCAGAGAGGGTAGACCGAAGACAGTGATCAAGCGATTTGTCTCCTGCCATCCCTCTCCAGCCTCTGACAAACAGAGGCCAAGGACACCATTTTATCCCCTGCCTAACAGTCTTTTATGGACCTAACCTCCATGAAATTATCTAGCTTCTCTTTAAACTCTATTATAGTCCTAGCCTTCACCGCCTCCTCCGGCAAGGAGTTCCACAGGTTGACTACACACTGTGTGAAGAAGAACTTTCTTTTATTCGTTTTAAACCTGCTCCCCATTGGCGTGGGTGGCTCTGGTATCCTATGCTTAACAAAGATCCCCCCGGCTCCTCCGAAATTCTAGACTGGCTACCGACCGCCTGGGAGTGGGACGGCTAAGACTTCCTTCTCCGAGAGATTGCCAATTTGGATTTTGTGCAGGTTGTGTGCGTGTGTGATTGGAATGTAATGGTCTCTATTTTCCTCTTTCGTTCCAACCTCCGGCCAGCTCGGCTCCGACAAGATACCGTTGTAGTCGGAAGAGGCAGACTTTGAAAAAGGACGCTTTCTGTGACATGTTTTGGAAAGCCACATCGCTGGTTTCAAAACTGGGTCAGCACCGGAGAAACGGAGAGCGTCTCAAATCCCTCAGCAGGCAGCCGATTCGGGGCCAACCAAAATCAGAAATATGTCCCCAAAAAGGAGGAGATGGATTTAAACCAAAATCACAAGCTGAAAATAAAATGGGGGGGCGGGGGGGTTGATTTGCCTTCTCATGTGTGAACCTTGAGGTCAGTGGTTCTCAGCCGGGGTATATTTATTCCGTGGGGGGGGGGGGGGGGTACACAGAGTTTTCCACGACTCACCTCTTGTTATTTGCCGAATTTTACGACAGGCTCCATGAAAAGCACTAGCAAAGTCAGTGCAAACGAAAATTTCACACGGAGAAGGACTTGTTTATGCGGCTGTCTGTCAGACTGACGGTACAATATTAGCGTCCACGTTGATTTATTTTATAACATGAGAAAGCCGGCCAATTTTCAGTAAGAGACCTGGGACTGTTCCGTATTTTTTCTTTCTGAGTTGGTAAGCAAGTCGTTTTTAAACGAAACTTGGGGTACACGACAAATCAGATTCCTAGAAGGGGGACAGTCGACCGGCAAGGTTTAAAGCCGCTGCTTCAGACTACCCGCGAGAAATGTTCTCAAGGTTTTCTCTGCAGCCACGCGGAGAAAAGCCGCCTACCCCGTCTTTAAGTCTTTCTTGGCTTGGCGGCTCAGAGCAGCTACCACGCTGTGGCCACAGACCTAGTCTTTCTTAATCACCACTAACGCATGTCATTAGCCGACTTGTGATTAAAAAAATTAATCACCGCTTTCCTTGCCCTGTTCAATTGCAGTTGGTATTCTAGTCACTATATTCCCGGCTCTTCTCCATTTCCAGACAGTTTCAATTACGACTCAGAACACCAAGGGCTCCTGTGACAGCTGGAGTCCAAACGATACGCCAAAGAAATAGCATTTTTCAATTCACCGCACACACGTGCTTTCGCTTTATAGTGCAAGTGCAACGCACGAAGGTAGCACTTTGCTGCAGAACTGCGCCCGGAAACACAACAACCGTCCGCAAGTCCACTCAGTCCTACTTCGTGTTCAGCCAATTGCTCAGAGGAGCCAGTTAGCTTGCGGGAGATGCTGCCTGTGTATTTACAATGTCACCTGGATGTAAGGATGTCTGGCGTTGCCAGGCATGTCCAAGCCCGATATTAATACGCCCCTTCGTGTGTCCTCCATGTTCCCAAAGGACATGCTCCCACATGGATGATTAAAAAAGTAACGTGCGAATTCAACTGGATCGCCTTAGAGGGGAGAATTGTAAGTCTCCTGCGCTGTTTTACTCCCATTCCGCTGTAGATTTCGTGGGAGAGCAGTCCGGAAGGACACGTCTGCTGCTCCTTCGACAAAACACAAAGTCGGTCCCTAGTTCCCCTCTTCTTGCCCCTGCCCCACCCTCGATCCACCCCCTTCCCGACACAGCTTAGCTGACGAGCACTTCCTGGTAGCAGGAAACAGAGCAACCCCACTTCACTCCCCCATCTCCCAGACACGCCCCTCTGCTTCCTCCCTCCACCCCTTCCCCCACAGCTCCTCCCCCATGGGACACACAACTTAGTTGTAAATATCGCACCGCGCCGGTTTCAACAGCGCCACATGAACGCCCGTTCTCACTTTCAGGCGAGGGTGTCTTTTTCCTTCACTTAGCACAGTCAACCTGTGGAACTCCTCGCCACAGGATGTGGTAAAGGCTAGAACTTCAACAGGGTTCAAAAAGGAGGTGGCTCAGGCTGCGAATTCCGGTCGTCCCTGGGCCAGGGTAGACGGCACAGCCCGGAGATGCTGGGACAAGGCTCCCTGGAAGTGTGTGTGGGGGGGTACACCCGGCTGCACCTCAGGCTCTGGAGAAGGCCTACAGGCCACAATGAGGGGCACGAAGGCAGGGCTTAGATCCCCTGTTGGGCTGCCCCCGGCTCTGCCCTCTCCCCGGGGAGCGTGTCTCACACACGGCCTGTCTCCCTCCCCGTTCTCCTGAGCGCTCACGCTTTGATGGATGGGACTTTTGTTCCAGAGCCTCGGCCTCCGTCCAGGGGAGAGGGGGCGGCAGGGAGGAAGCAGCCAAGGCCTCCGCCTCCTTTCCCGCGGCCGCAGAACGACAAAAGGAAAAGCTGCACATACACCCGGGCAGGGAGATGGGAGGGGGAGGTAGCCCCGTTGCTTTGAATGTTTGAGGGCAGGTGTCGAGGGACGCCCTGCCCAGCCCCCCCCCCCGAAAGCGGAGTGGAGTGGCCCAACAGCCACAGAGTCTAGGCAGAGTCCAGGGTAGTACGGCCTAGTGGGCACAGAGTCAATACACACCCCCTCTGGGATCAGGGTAGTATGGCCCAATAGCCACGGAGTCCACATGCACCCCCTCTACGATCAGGGTAGTACGACCCAACGGCCATGAGTCCATATAAACACCCCTCTGGGATCAGAGTAGTACAGCCCAACAGCCACAGAGTCCACATGCACCCCCTCTGGGATCAGAGTAGTATGGCCCAAAGGCCACGAGTCCATATACACACCCCTCCGGGATCAGAGTAGTATGGCCCAAAGGCCACGAGTCCCTATACACACCCCTCTGGATCAGGGTAGTATGGCCCAAAGGCCACGAGTCCCTATACACACCCCTCTGGGATCAGGGTAGTATGGCCCAAAGGCCACGAGTCCATATACACACCAGTCTGGGATCAGAGTAGTACGGCCCAATGGCCACGAGTCCATATACCCACCCCTCCGGGATCAGAGTAGTACGGCCCAATGGCCACGAGTCCATATACCCACCCCTCTGGGATCAGGGTAGTACGGCCCAATGGCCACGAGTCCATATACACACCCTTCCAGGATCAGGGTGGTACGGCCCAAAGGCCACGAGTCCATATACACACCCCTCCGGGATCAGAGTAGTACGGCCCAAAGGCCACAAGTCCATATACACACCCCTCCGGGGTCAGAGTAGTACGGCCCAATGGCCACGAGTCCATATACACACCCCTCCGGGATCAGGGTAGTACGGCCCAATGGCCATGAGTCCATATACACACCCCTCCGGGATCAGGGTAGTATGGCCCAATGGCCACCAGTCCATATACCCACCCCTCTGGAATCAGGGAAGCATGGCCCAATGATCATGGAGTCCATATACACACCCCTCTGGGATCAGGGTAGTATGGCCCAAAGGCCACGAGTTCATATACACACCCCTCTGGGATCAGGGTGGTACGGCCCAATAGCCATGAGTCCATATACACACCCCTCCGGGATCAGGGTAGTATGGCCCAATGGCCACCAGTCCATATACCCACCCCTCTGGGATCAGGGAAGCATGGCCCAATGATCATGGAGTCCATATACACACCCCTCTGGGATCAGGGTAGTATGGCCCAAAGGCCACGAGTTCATATACACACCCCTCTGGATCAGGGTGGTACGGCCCAAGGCCACAAGGCCACATGCACCCCCTCTGGATCAGGGTAGTACGGCCCAATGGCCATGAGTCTATAGAGAGTAGACAAGGCTGGACCACATGGGGGTATCTGGAGGGGGGAGTGGACCCTCTCCACCGGCCCCAGCTCAGGGCCCAGTTAGCAGTGGAGCAGCCCACGGCGAGCTCGGAGGGGAATCCCACCCCCACACACCGAGTTCTCGGGGAGCGGCTCCTCACCCGGGGAGCAGCGCCTCCCCCTCGTCACGGTCGGACCCCCAGCCCCTACCGCAGCCCCTCTCGGCCGTGCGACCTCCCTGGACCTCCTTGCCCTGCGGCCGCCAGCCCGGACTGAGCACCTCCAGGGGCTTTTATAGCCCTCTGCCGGCTGGAGCATGCCCAGTAGGGTCCTGGGGGCGGGGCCTCCTATGCCAGCTGGGCTGGGTTAACCCCTTCAGGCCCACAGGTCTCTGGGCTACATGGAGCAGGCCTGGCTGAACAAGAGAGATGGAAAATTATTGGGGAGGGGGGGACCCGCTCCACGTCTCGAATAAACAGGGGGGGGCGCTTTCCGAGGGCGAACCCCAAAAGGGTTCGACCCCCCCCTACAATGATCAAAAATACGTGAGCGAAAATACGGTGGCGGAACAGGTCGGCTTTACGGGACGTTTTCGGCCCCCCACCCCCACACTGGCTGTATCTAGGGGACTCGACTTAAATTCCCCCCTATTTGGAACCCTAACCACCTCCCACCCCCCTCCAGCTCTGTGCTCAGCGCCCCCACCTTCCCTGACTCCGCCCCCCACCCTCAGCCCCGCCCCCACTCCAATGGGAACGCACCCAGCAAACCAGAGGTATCGCTTTCACACGGCGCACCCGCTCCAGGGTACGGTGCCGCCCCCCCCAGCCATGGGGGAGGAGTCCGGCGGGTCAGGCGCACAGGTTACAGTCGGAAGGGATCACCCAGAAATGCCCCCTACGAATACCCCCCGCCCAGCATGGGGCAGGAGCCTCCAGGAGACACGGGGGACCCGAGGCACTAGGGCCGTGCCAAGGGCCCCGTGTCGAGTCACGTTTGAATGCACCACCTAGGGCGGCCCCAGGGGGCGCTGTGCTGCAGGGGGCAGAGCTGGTGACCACTAGGGGGCGCTGTCTCTGTTTCCACACAGTTCGCATGCCCCAGGGCACCACTAGGGGGCGCTATCTCTATTTCCACACAGTCCCCATGCCCCAGGGCACCACTAGGGGGCGCTGTCTCTATTTCCACGCAGTCCCCATGCCCCAGGGCACCACCAGGGGGCGCTGTCTCTGTTTCCACGCAGTCCCCATGCCCCAGGGCACCACCAGGGGGCGCTGTCTCTATTTCCACGCAGTTCCTATGCCCCAGGGCACCACTAGGGGGCGCTGTCTCTATTTCCATGCAGTCCCCATGCCCCAGGGCACCACTAGGGGGCGCTGTCTCTATTTCCATGCAGTCCCCATGCCCCAGGGCACCACCAGGGGGCGCTGTCTCTATTTCCACGCAGTTCCTATGCCCCAGGGCACCACTAGGGGGCGCTGTCTCTATTTCCATGCAGTCCCCATTCCCCAGGGCACCACCAGGGGGCGCTGTCTCTATTTCCACGCAGTTCCTATGCCCCAGGGCACCACCAGGGGGCGCTGTCTCTATTTCCACGCAGTCCCCATGCCCCAGGGCACCACCAGGGGGCGCTGTCTCTATTTCCACACAGTCCCCATGCCCCAGGGCACCACCAGGGGGTGCTGTCTCTATTTCCACGCAGTCCCCATGCCCCAGGGCACCACCAGGGGGCGCTGTGCTGCCAGGAGCAGCAATGGTGACCAGTAGGCGGCGCTGTCCCCTCTCTGAGTCAGTACCACCCTGATACCCTACAGGACTCTGCACTCGTCCCACCCCAGAGGCAGGCGCATCCCAGGGGTAGGTGAAGCGATCCTCCTCCCTGGCCTCTCTGCAGCCCAGGGAAAGGCTGTACGTCGAGCGCTGATTGGCAGCGCCCCCACGGCCAACCACAGCTGGCAGCGTGCGTTACCCCGGGTGGTGCACATCTGCACCCACTTGGTGCACAGAATAAAATTTATTCTGCACACGAGCAGGGAAAAAACATAAGAGGGGATATTGGTTCCTGCTCGCCTCACCCTCAGAGAGAGCGTGGTCATGGGAGGTAGGTGAAGGCACTCCCAGCCCCGCCCCTTCTGCCCGAGACTCCGCCCCTGAAGCCAAGCCACACCCACTGCCAGCCTGATCCTTCCTGGCCCCCTGGCAATTTGGGGAAGGCAATGCAGGGTGCAGCCCATGGAGGAACAGCGCCGGCAAAGGAAGCTGCCATAGGAAAGAACTCACTCTGTGCACAGCCAACTTGTGGAACTCCTCGCCACAGGATGCGGTCAAGGCGAGAACTTGACCAGGGTTCAAAAAAGAGCTAGATCGATTCCTGAAGGTTAGGTCCTGGCTATTAGCCAGGATGGGTAGGAAGGGTGTCCCTCGCCTTTGGGTGGGTGGGTGGGTGACAGGGGAGGGATCATGTGACGATTCTGGCCGTTCTTGTGCTCTGGGAAGTCGAGGTGACCTGCTGATGGATGGCAGGGGTGCCGGGACCCCGCTGCGGCTAGCCCCCCACTGGAACAGAGCCGGAATCAAACGTTAATCCGGCTCTTTGACGTGGCTTTCCGATGTCCCCTCCCCCGCCTGTAAAATATTCCATCGGAAAAGCCCCGGGCCGGCCGGGCTGCTGAATTCCAGGGGGGGATGTCGACGGCGCCGCCACTCACGCCCACCCGGCTGGAAGAGAAGCGCGCTGAGCCCCACAGCGACCGCCGCACAGCTCGACAACGCCCCGGGGAGATGTGCCTGGCGCTTCCCGCACCAGCCCACGAAAAGCCAGCGGCACGGGGGCGCGGATCCCCTGGGCGGGGGAGAATCGCGGCGCGTGTTCCTCTCGCGCCGCCAGAAGCAGCCCCCAATAGGGTTGTCAAATGATCCTCCCTCCCCCCCAAAATACACGACGCGGTATTTTGGTCAAGCAAAAATATTTTGATCGCGGCCCTGGATGCGTCAGAAGCGGGAGGGGGGAGGGTAGCGAGGGGAGTGGTTTCTGCCCAATCACAGGCTCCTAGCGCCGATCGTGGCCCCGCCTCCTAACCGCTCCCCCCGCCCACGCCAGGCCTCCGTCCGGCGCGCAGCCGGAAAAATCAAGAGAATATCGGACATTGCACATGTCCGGTATTGTCTGATTTTTTTTACCGGACAAAGAGAGCCAATACCGGACTGCCCGGTAGAACACCGGACACCTGGCAACCTTAACCCCCAAAGGGTCCCGCCGAGATGGGAACCGACCGAAACAGGGAAACGACGGAGCCGCTGGGGGCGTCGCGGGCCCAGCCGCGGAGACGCGCCACCGAGGGAAGGAACCAGCGAGTCCAGCGTTGGCCGGCGCGTCCCGCCACCAAGCAGGTCCGGCGTGGCCAGCCCAGGGCTGTGGCAAGAGAGAGACGCGCCATGGTTGGCTTCTCGGCCGTGGCTGGGGGAGACGCCGCCTCTAGGATCCGGACGATGCAAATTTCCAGGCAGAACCCTGAGCGGCCGGCGGGGGACCTGGTCTGCACCGGGCCAGGCAGACCGGGCGGGAACTCTGCCTGCTCCTGCCCGCTCCCCTCCCGCCCCCCCTCTTCTCCCCACCGCCTCCTGCCTACTCCCCTCCCACCCCCTCTCCTCCGCACTGCCTCCTGCCCGCTCCCTCTCCTCCCGACCCCCTCCTGCCCGCTCCCCTCCCGCCCCCCTCTTCTTCCCCACCACCTCCTGCGCGCTCCCCTCCCGCCCCCTCTTCTCCCACCGCCTCCTGCCCACTCCCCTCCTGCTCCCTCTCCTCCTGCCCCCCTCCTGCCCACATCCCCTCCCGCCCCTCTCCTCCCCACTGCCTCCTGCCTGCTCCCCACCCACCCCCTCTCCTCCGCACTACCTCCTGCCCGCTCCCTCTCCTCCCGACCCCCTCCTGCCCGCTCCCCTCCCACCCCCTCTCCTCCCCACTGCCTCCTGCCTACTCCCCTCCCACCCCCTCTCCTCCCCACTGCCTCCTGCCTGCTCCCCTCCCACCCCCTCTCCTCCGCACTACCTCCTGCCCGCTCCCTCTCCTCCCGACCCCCTCCTGCCCGCTCCCCTCCCACCCCCCTCTTCTCCCCACCACCTCCTGCCCGCTCCCCTCCCGCCCCCTCTTCTCCCCACCGCCTCCTGCCCACTCCCCTCCTGCTCCCTCTCCTCCTGCCCCCCTCCTGCCCGCTCCCCTCCCGCCCCCCTCTTCTCCCCACCACCTCCTGCCCGCTCCCCTCCCGCCCCCCTCTTCTCCCCACCGCCTCCTGCCCACTCCCCTCCTGCTCCCTCTCCTCCTGCCCCCCTCCTGCCCACTCCCCTCCCGCCCCCTCTCCTCCCCACTGCCTCCTGCCTGCTCCCCTCCCACCCCCTCTTCTCCCCACCACCTCCTGCCCGCTCCCCTCCCGCCCCCCTCTTCTCCCCACCACCTCCTGCCGGCTCCCCTCCCGCCCCCTCTCCTCCTGACCCCCTCCTGCCCGCTCCCCTCCCGCCCCCCTCTTCTCCCCACCACCTCCTGCCGGATCCCCTCCCGCCCCCTCTCCTCCTGACCCCCTCCTGCCCGCTCCCCTCCCATCCCCCTCTTCTCCCCACTGCCTCCTGCCTGCTCCCCTCCCGCCCCCTCTCCTCCTGACCCCCTCCTGCCCGCTCCCCTCCCATCCCCCTCTTCTCCCCACCACCTCCTGCCGGCTCCCCTCCCGCCCCCTCTCCTCCTGACCCCTCCTGCCCGCTCCCCTCCCATCCCCCTCTTCTCCCCACTGCCTCCTGCCTGCTCCCCTCCTGCTCCCTCTCCTCCTGACCCCCTCCTGCCCGCTCCCCTCCCGCCCCCCTCTTCTCCCCACTGCCTCCTGCCGGCTCCCTTCCCGCCCCCTCTCCTCCTGACCCCCTCCTGCCCGCTCCCCTCCCGCCCCCCTCTTCTCCCCACCACCTCCTGCCGGCTCCCTTCCCGCCCCCTCTCCTCCTGACCCCCTCCTGCCCGCTCCCCTCCCATCCCCCTCTTCTCCCCACCACCTCCTGCCCGCTCCCCTCCCGCCCCCTCTCCTCCTGACCCCCTCCTGCCCGCTCCCCTCCCATCCCCCTCTTCTCCCCACTGCCTCCTGCCTGCTCCCCTCCCGCTCCCTCTCCTCCCGACCCCCTCCTGCCCGCTCCCCTCCCGCCCCCCTCTCCTTCCCACCGCCTCCTGCCCACTCCCCTCCCGCCCCCTCTCCTCCCCACCGCCTCCTGCCCGCTCCCCTCCCGCCCACCTCTCCTCCCCACTGCCTCCTGCCCGCTCCCCTCCCACTCCCTCTCCTCCCGACCCCCTCCTGCCTGCTCCCCTCCTGCCCCCTCTCCTCCCCACTGCCTCCTGCCTTCTCCCCTCCTGCTCCCTCTCCTCCCAACCCCCTCCTGCCCGCTCCCCTCCCGCTCCCTCTCCTCCCCATCCCCTCTGCCTGCTGCCCTCCCTCTCCCTCTCCTCCCCACCCCCTCTGCCCGCTGCCCTCCCGCCCCCTCTCCTCCCCACCCCCTCTGCCCGCTGCCCTCCCGCCCCCTCTCCTCCCCACCCCCTCTGCCCGCTGCCCTCCCTCTCCCTCTCCTCCCCACCCCCTCTGCCTGCTGCCCTCCCGCCCCCTCTCCTCCCCACCCCCTCTGCCTGCTGCCCTCCCTCTCCCTCTCCTCCCCACCCCCTCTGCCCGCTGCCCTCCCGCTCCCTCTCCCCCCCACCCCCTCTGCCCGCTCCCCTCCCGCCCCCTCTCCTCCCCACCGCCTCCTGCCCGCTCCCCTCCCGCCCACCTCTCCTCCCCACTGCCTCCTGCCCGCTCCCCTCCCACTCCCTCTCCTCCCGACCCCCTCCTGCCCGCTCCCCTCCCGCTCCCTCTCCTCCCGACCCCCTCTGCCCGCTGCCCTCCCGCTCCCTCTCCTCCCCACCCCCTCTGCCCGCTGCCCTCCCGCTCCCTCTCCTCCCCATCCCCTCTGCCCGCTGCCCTCCCGCTCCCTCTCCTCCCCACCCCCTCTGCCCGCTGCCCTCCCGCTCCCTCTCCTCCCCATCCCCTCTGCCTGCTGCCCTCCCTCTCCCTCTCCTCCCCACCCCCTCTGCCTGCTGCCCTCCCTCTCCCTCTCCTCCCCACCCCCTCTGCCTGCTGCCCTCCCGCTCCCTCTCCCCCCCACCCCCTCTGCCCGCTCCCCTCCCGCCCCCTCTCCTCCCCACCGCCTCCTGCCCGCTCCCCTCCCGCCCACCTCTCCTCCCCACTGCCTCCTGCCCGCTCCCCTCCCACTCCCTCTCCTCCCGACCCCCTCCTGCCCGCTCCCCTCCTGCCCCCTCTCCTCCCCACTGCCTCCTGCCCACTCCCCTTCTGCTCCCTCTTCTCCCGACCCCCTCCTGCCCGCTCCCCTCCCGCTCCCTCTCCTCCCCATCCCCTCTGCCTGCTGCCCTCCCTCTCCCTCTCCCCCCCACCCCCTCTGCCCGCTCCCCTCCCGCTCCCTCTCCTCCCCACCCCCTCGTGCCCGCTCCCCTCCCGCCCCCTCTCCTCCCCACCCCCTCTGCCCGCTGCCCTCCCGCCCCCTCTCCTCCCCACCCCCTCTGCCTGCTGCCCTCCCTCTCCCTCTCCTCCCCACCCCCTCTGCCCGCTGCCCTCCCGCTCCCTCTCCTCCCCACCCCCTCTGCCCGCTGCCCTCCCGCTCCCTCTCCTCCCCACCCCCTCTTGCCCGCTCCCCTCCCGCTCCCTCTCCTCCCGACCCCCTCCTGCCCGCTCCCCTCCCACTCCCTCTCCCCCCCACCAGCTCCTGCCCTCTCCCCTCCTGCTCCCTCTTCTCCCCACTGGCTCCTGCCTGCTCCCGCCTCTAGTCCCGGATGCTGCAGGCATAAATCCCCGCTCTGCGTCACTCCCTGCCTCAGTTTCTCCCCGTGAGGGGCCAGCAATCCCTCCTGTGCCTGGGAGTGTGATCAGATCTCCGAGGTGGCCTTGGCCAGCCCGCCCGCTGGAGAGGACCAGTCCGGCTGTGTCCCACCCCTCCCGGGAGGGTCTAAGAGGCGTTACCTCGTCTCCAGGGGGCTGTCGGGCCGAGAAGCCCGTGTTCAGGCAACGCGAGATCTGTCCTGCCTCCTCCGCGCTTTAGGTTTCCCTCGGCGGGGTCTTGCAGGGACAAGGACTCCGGCTGCGTCAGCGGCTGCAACGCCCCGAGCCACATGAAAAATGCAAGACCTGCAGCCCGCTGGGGCGAATGCGCAAGCCGCCGTGAGCTGACTGCCCTTCCCGTGGGCTTCGCCTGCTCACGAGGTGCGGGCGGCAGCCACGTGCGGACCCCCCGGCTCCGGGATGGGGCCCGAGGGCTCCCCAGGGCCAGCAGCCGATCCGGGGACCCGGTCACAACCGGCTCCTGGCCCCCACATGCTGAGATGTGGCTCCTGCAGCCTCCGAATGGCTCGCCCTGCGGCCCGCCACACTCACAACTCGCCGCACGGATGACACGCGAGCGAGCCGAGCGCCACGTGCGGGCGGAGACCGCCCCCATGAAATGCCCCTGAGGCCAAACAGGCACTGCTACCCCCCCCCCATTCATTCCCAACACCCCTCCACAGGAGGGGTGACCGGATCCACCCCCCCCCGCCACACGAGGGCTGGACCCACGTGAAATCCACTTTCACCAGGACTCAGCCACGCGCTCACTTGCCCCCTAATGATCCCAGAACCCTAACACACTCGAACGGGAAGGGATCTCGCGGGGTCATCGAATCCAGTCCCCTGCCCCGCCGGCGCGCCCCACCACCAGCTAGAACGGGGGTGACCCACCAGTCGATCGGGATCGACGGGTCGATCTTGGAGCCTCTGACAGGGGATCCTGCCCGGTTTGGCCAAGCAGCTACCACGTGCCAGCTACGTCAGCTGCCCCTGCCCGCACTGCTGTGCATCTCCTGCCCTCCCGCTGGGGAACCTCCTACTTTCAGGAGAGGAGGGGGCTGATGTCAAGCTACCCCCTCTCCCAGCCTGTATCCTGTTTCCACAGAGCAGAAAGGGGACCACAGGACTTGGGGGGGGGGGGAGTTTGCTGGCTGCTTTAAGGAGTGGGCTAGCATGGGGTGAGCCTACCACCACCCAGGTGCCACCGGAGATAAGCAGGGCCCAGGTGGATCTCACATCCTGAAGCCCCTCCAGCACCCTGCATCCCAGAGCCTGCACCTAGAACCCCGCCTCCTACTGCCCGACTGCCTGCCCCAGGAGCAGCTCAGAGACCAGAGCCTGCCCCCCAACTCTCTGCCCCGGCCTGATGAAAGCGAGTGAGGATGGGCAAGAGAAAGAGAAAGGGGCGGGGCTTTGGGGAAGGAGGCGGGGCCAGGGTATTTATAGCGCTTGGATGGCACTTAAATTAAAAAAGGGATCTCGTGCGTAAAAAAGTTGGAGACCCCTAAACTAGAGCATCCCTGACAGGGATCGGTCCAACCTACCCTCAAAAGAGGGGGAGGGAGAGCTCAGGGCAGTGGGCTGTAAACTCAGGGTTGTGAGTTCAAGCCCTGATAGGCCAGTTAGGGATGTGGGGTAAATTTGTCAGGGATGGTATTTGGTCCAGGCAGGATCTCCTGTAAAATCATCAGGGCTTTTCCGGAAATACGATGCTGCTCCCGTTCGGGCAAAAGTCTTGTTCCAAAAGACGTTTGCGCAAAAGGGCCAGTGTAGACAGCACAGGACTGTTTTCCGCAAAAAAGCCCCGCTGGCGAAAATGGCGATCGGGGCTTTTTTGCGGAAAAGCGCGTCTAGATTGGCCACGGACGCTTGTCCACAAAAAGTGCTTGTGCGGAAAAGCATCCTGCCAATCTAGACGCGCTTTTCCGAAAATGCTTTTAACGGAAAACTTTCCCGTTAAAAGCATTTCCGGAAAATCATGCCAGTGTAGCCGTAGCCGCTAGGTATAGCTCCGTAATTATTTATAATATCTCCTGAGATAGCGATTCCCCAACCTCTCTTGGCAATTTATTCCCCCGTCGAACCCCCTGGGTAAGGACGTTTTTCCGCATGCGCGCGGCTTTTGCACCGTGCTTCCGACCACGTGGCTCCAAAATTGCTGGGGTGGCAGTTTCAGCGTTTACAATGCACCCAACAAGAACATAAGAACAGCCACACGGGGTCAGACCAAAGGCCCATCTGGCCCGGCGTCCTGTCTGCCCTCAGTGGCCAATACCAGGTGCCCCAGAGGGAGGGAACCGAACAGGAAATGATCAAGCGATTTCACTCCATCTCCATCCTCCGACAAACAGAGGCTGGGAACCCCACTCCTTACGCATCCTGGCTAATGTATGTACCTCCATGAATGTATCTAGTTCTCTTTTAAACCCTGTTACAGTCCTCGCCTGCACAGCCTCCTCCGGCGAGGAGTTCCACAGGTTGACTCTGCGCTGTGTGAAGACAAACAGAGGCCAGGGACACCATTTCTATCCCCTGGCTAATAGCCTTTGATGGACCTAACCTCCATGAACTTATCTAGCTTCTCTTTAAACTCTGTTCTAGTCCTAGCCTTCACAGCCTCCTCCGGCGAGGAGTTCCACAGATTGACTCTGCACTGTGTGAAGACAAACAGAGGCCAGGGACACCATTTCTATCCCCTGGCTAATAGCCTTTGATGGACCTAACCTCCATGAACTTATCTAGCTTCTCTTTAAACTCTATTATAGTCCTAGCCTTCACAGCCTCCTCCGGCGAGGAGTTCCACAGGTTGACAATGCGCTGCATGAAGAACTTTCTTTTATTCATTTGAAACCTGCTGCCCATTCATTTCATTTGATGGCCCCTAGTTCTTATATTATGGGAACAAGTCAAGAACTTTTCCTTATCCCTGTTCTCCACACCACTCATGATTTTATAGACCTCTATCCCATCCCCCCCTTAATCTCTTTTCCAGGCTGAAAAGTCCCAATTTCTTTAATCTCTCCTCATACGGGCCCCGTTCCAAACCCCGAATCATGTTAGTTGCCCTTCTCTGAACCTTTCCCAGTGCCAGTAGATCTTTTTGGAGATGAGGAGCCCACATCTGTACGTGACGAGGGCATGAAGTGTCCTTGAAAGGAGGCAGGAGGCTCCGTGCCCCAGGATTGGAGACAATCAAACAACGGTGCGAGACGCTTGACAGGATCACCGCAGGAGTTGGCCACGTGAAATATGGGCCGCTTCCTTCGTCTTGTACCCGTCTTGGCAGCTCAATTATTCTCCCGGGCAGCCTCCTGATGTCCAGACACCCCTCGCAGGGCGAGCGGGCTGGTAGCCTCATGCCTTGCATTCGCGTGCCCAGCACTGCCGCGGCGTGTCACAGGTGTAGCCACCGTGCCTCAGTTTCCCCACGACCCGCAGGCGGTGGTTTAGCCTCTGTGGGGGGCCTCCCAGGAAAGCTGCTGGGTGTGGTTATACACTGGCCCGACGATTCCCGTGCCAGCCTGTGAGAGCCAGGATGACTTTCCTGCCCTGCCACCTCAGGCAAGTCCCTTAGGCTCCTGCCTCAGTTTCCCATCTGAAAAATGGGCTCAGGCAGGCCTACCTCAGGCTCGTGCCTCAGTTTCCCATTTGGGAACTGGGCTAAGGCATGCAGACCTCAGACTCCTGCCTCAGTTTCTTATCTGAAAAATGGGCTCAGGCAGGCCTACCTCAGGCTCGTGCCTCAGTTTCCCATTTGGGAACTCGGCTAAGGCATGCAGACCTCAGACTCCTGCCTCAGTTTCTTATCTGAAAAATGGGCTCAGGCAGGCGTACCTCAGGCTCGTGCCTCAGTTTCCCATCTGGGAAATGGGCTAAGGCAGGCCTACTGCAGACTCCTGCCTTAGTTTCTTATCTGAAAAATGGGCTCAGGCAGGCCTACCTCAGGCTCGTGCCTCAGTTTCCCATCTGGGAAATGGGCTAAGGCAGGCCTACTGCAGACTCCTGCCTTAGTTTCTTATCTGAAAAATGGGCTCAGGCAGGCCTACCTCAGGCTCGTGCCTCAGTTTCCCATCTTGGAAATGGGCTAAGGCAGGCCTACCTCAAGCTCCTGCCTCAGTTTCCAATCTGAGATACGGGCTCAGGCAGGCCTACTGCAGACTCCTGCCTTAGTTTCCCATGTGGGAAATGGGCTAAGGTGGGCCTACCGTAGGCTTCTGCCTCAGTTTCCCAACTGAGAAATGTGCTAAGGCAGGTCTGCTGTAGGCTCCTGCCTCAGTTTCCCATCTGGGAAATGGACTAAGGCACAGCGACTTCAGGCTCCTGCCTCAGTTTCCCATCTGAGAAACGGGCTTAAGGCAGGCCTACCGCAGGCTCCTGCCTCAGTTTCCCATCTGAGAAACCAGCTAAGGCTGGCTTACCTCGGGCTCCTGCCTCAGTTTCCCATCTGGCTGACCCTGGGTGCGTGAGCTACACGTAGGGGACGGGGACGGAGCCAGCCAGGTCCCAGGGAGAAGAGCCGCTCTCTGTGTAGGTTCGCTTTGAAGGGGTTCGGGTTGGGACCGGCTAGTGGGGCCCCTCCCTGCAAAGATCCGCGAGGCTGCCCGTGTGCGGAGACCGCGGCCCCGGCGTCTGGCTCCCCCCTCGCTGGGCTACGAAACTAGGTCACCCCCCCCGCCGCCGCTGCAGCAATTCAATCCGCTCTCCCGCTTCAATCGGCTCCCCACGGGATCGGGCCCCGGCAGCAGCGCAGGGGGGCCCGAGAGCCGCGTGGGGTCCCAGCCGCCCCCCCCCCCCCCGGGGCTGTTTCCCTGCACGGCGCCGCGCACGAGTGAAATTGACGCGCTGGTCAGTTTCACCTGCTCCGCACGGGGCGTTCCCGCAGCTCGGCGCGCCGCAGGGCCCGGCGCAGGGGATCGGGGCCGCAAGGGGATCGGAGCCCCCCCCCCGGGCCGCGAACCAGGCAGACGGGACCCCCCCCGTCTCGCTTCCCGCTGTATCCGCCCGAGGGCCCCCTGCCTGCCACACCCAGGGGGAAATTGACCAGCGCGTCAATTTCACTCCTGCCTGGCACCGTGCTGGGAAACGGAGCCCCCGGGGGGGGGAGCGGGGACCCCACGCGGCTCTCGTGCCCCCCGACGCTGCTGCCGGTGCCCGATCCAGTGGGGGCGGGGAGCCGGTGCAGGATCAGGGCGCCAGCCGCAGACCCCGGGGGCCGTGGGGCGGGAGGGGGGGAGGTGATGGAGAGGGCTCCGTTTGCGGGTCCAGCCCGCCGCACCCTGCCTGACCCCCCTGCTCGCGGCCCCGGCGTCTGGTGCCCCCAATCCCAGCCCCCCAGCTGCGGCGCCCAGCATGGAGAGCCGGGAGTCCGGTGCCCATGAAGGGCGAGGCCGAGCGGCTGGGTTAGCAGATGGCGCCGCGCTTGGCTGGTTTTTACCACCAGGCCGGGGCTGATCGGGCCAAATAGGCGAGGCCGGGCGACGCTTTTCTCCTGCGGCCTGGCGCTCCGCCACCAGCCCCGGCCACAGCCCTCCCCCCCAGCTGCTCTCCTGATGCGCCCCTGGCTGTGCCCTAGCTCAGAATCCCAGAGCTGGAGGAGACCTCAGGAGGCATCAAGTCCACCCCCTGCCCAAGGCAGGACCCCTCTGGACCTGCCAGGCCCCTCTGGCTGGATGCAGGGGCACAGGGCAGCCAAGACAGCCGGCTCAGGGCTGGGCACCCAAAAGCAAGGAGGCCCCCTGGCCGCCGGGGGAGGCTGGAAGGAGAATTCGCATTCAGTACGATGGGGGCAAATTTGGCTACGACAAATCAGGAAAGAGATCTTGGACAGTTCTCTGAAAACTTCCACACAGTGTGCAGCGGCGGTCAAAAAGGCAAATAGGACGCTAGGAATTATTAGGAAAGGGATAGAAAATAAGACCCAGAATATCTTACTGCCCCTGTGTAAAACTATGGGACGCCCACATCTGGAATACTGTGGACAGATGTGGTCTCCTCACCTCCAAAAAGATATTTTGGCCTTGGAGAGGTTCAGAAAAGGGCAACTAAAATGATTCGGGGTTTGGAACGGGTCCCCTATGAGGAGAGGTTAAAGCGACTGCGACTTTTCAGTTTAGAAAAGAGGAGACTGAGGGGGGATAGGATCGAGGTCTATAAAATCGTGAGTGGTGTGGAGAGGGCGGATAAAGAAAAGTTCTTTATTAGTTCCCATAATAGAAGAACTAGAGGACACCAAATGAAATGAATGGGGAGCAGGTTTAAAATTAATAAAAGAAAGTTCTTCTTCACACAGCGTGTTGTCAACCTGTGGAACTCCTTGCCAGAGGATAAAGAAAAGTTACTTATTCGTTCCCATAGCAGGAGAACTAGAGGACACCAAATGAAACTAATGGTAATAAAAGTAATAAAGGAAAGTTCTTCACACAGCACACAGTCAACCTGTGGAACTCCTCGCTGGAGGAGGCTGTGAAGGCTAGGACTAGAACAGAGTTTAAAGAGAAGCTGGATAATTTCATGGAGGTCAGGTCCATAAAAGGCGATTAGCCAGGGGATAGAAATGGTGTCCCTGGCCTCTGTTTTTCAGAGGCTAGAGAAGGATGGCAGGAGACAAATCGCTTGATCGTTGTCTTTGGTCCACCCTCTCCGGGGCACCTGGTGCTGGCCACTGTCGGCAGACAGGATACTGGGCTAGATGGACCTTTGGTCTGACCCAGTACGGCCGTTCTTATGTTCTTATTCACCAGACACCAGGAGAACTTCCATGCCCTCTCGCCCACCGCACAGCTGGGGACCCCCCAGTTCAGGCCTTGTCCTGCCTTTCACTCTATCCCCCCTCGCGGGGAATCCCGGCTCCGTGGCGAGGGGCCCAGGGCGGACAGATTCACGCCAGAGGCTCCGGCAAAGGGCACCCACAGCGAGAGATGCCGGGGCTAAGCAGGAAGGGATATTTACCGAGATCGGCCCACACGCCATGGCCAGATCTTCCCGCCCAAAGCCAGGCCTTGGGCTGTGAAAGGTTCCCAGCAAGCCCTGGATCTGGGCACCTGGAAACCCCCAAAATCAGCCCCCCCCCTCCAGATCCCCAAGCAGTGGGACCTGCTCCCCTCCTCAGCAGACCCCTCCCCAGCACCCTCAGCCTCGGTGGGCCCGCAGGTGTCTGCCCCGCAGGACCAGGGCCGGGCGCGTCACACGCCGGGTGAATTCTGCGGCACACGGAGGCCGCATGAGGTCTGACCCCGGATGCCCAGCCAAGCACCTTCCCCAGAGACACAGGCCTGCCAGGCCCGGCTGGCCACCGGCTGCGGGTCTGGCCAAGTCTCCTACCCACCGCCACTGGGACCTGAGTCAGGCAGAACCCAGGCGCCCGCTGGTGGGACAGCCCCTTAGAAGAACCCACGCAGCGGGGTGAAAAGGAACAGAGGTGTCGCCGTGGTAGTCTGATCTCGGTAAAACAAAACAAGCCGTCACGCAGCACTTTAAAGACTCACAAGATGGGCTGTTAGGTGTTGAGCTTTCGCTTTTCCACACAGCGCCCAGGCAACCAGCGGAACTCCTCGCCACAGGATGTTGTGAAGACCGGGACTTGAACCGCCGCCCAGTCAACCAGTGGAACTCCTCGCCACAGGATGTTGTGAAGACCAGGACTTGAACCGCCGCCCAGTCAACCAGCGGAACTCCTCGCCACAGGATGTTGTGAAGACCAGGACTTGAACCGCCGCCCAGTCAACCAGCGGAACTCCTCGCCACAGGATGTTGTGAAGACCAGGACTTGAACCGAGTTCAAAAAAGAGCTAGATAGAGGCACGGAGGTTAGGTCCATAAGTGACTATTCGCCAGGATGGGTAGGAATGGGGGTCTGGTTTGTCTGGAGTGGGGTGACGGGAGGAATCACTGGATTATTCCCTGTTTTGTTTCCTCCTTCTGGGGCACTTTGGGCAGATAGGACACTGGGCCTTTGGTCTGACCCAGCCTGGCCGTTCTGACGTGTGCTCTCTATGGTGCTTATCTGCCCCTGTTACCCAAGTACCTGATGGGTCGCACACAACTCCCCTAGGAAGCAGAGCAAGGCTGGTATCAGCCTGCCCGATGGGCAGGAGCGAGGGGATTCTTGGGCCTGCCTCGGGGTTAAGGCGAGGGGGTACCGGTGGCTGGAAGCACCCACCTCGCTCATAGGGCCCCCCCGGGCAGAAGCCGGCTGGGTTTGACTCGGTTCCGACTGAGTCCTGCCAGCGGCATGAGTATCAGGGACACGAGGAATCAGGTGGTCAGGGTGAGGGCTCCGGAGAGGCCTTTTCTCGGCTGGTTTCATGCCAAGGGCATCCCCGGGTGTTTGAAGGCGGCCGATCCCCCAGAGCCTGCGTTTCTCCAGCCACAGAGCGACAGGAATGGAGGCAGATCTTCTTCCACGGCGCTCCTTCTAGTCCCATACTGGAGACCTTTCAAACAGGCCACACGCCAGTCACACCGAGCGCTTCAGCCACCAATCCGGCCAGCAGGACACCCCAACTCTGCCTGTACCCCAATCAGCCCCAGGCCTAACACACAGGCGAGGGGTTATAGAACCCAACCTCACCCACCCCGAACGGGTCTTTCCAGTCCCAAGAAACCAGCCACAAATCCCTGGTCAATTTACCCTCTGGATCTTCCCCACAAGACCACGCTGGGCCAGTCCTTTAGCACCTAAATCGAAACATTTATTACTAAAAGAAAGAAAAGCCTGAGAGTGAGGTTGTTAAAGGATCCTACATTACATGCATCGAATCTCCCGGTTCTCAATGCAGGCTCTAGCGGAGATGGTACAGCTGCTGGTTTAAAAGTCTCTGGTGCACATCTTATGTTAGGACGGGTCGGCCGCCCTTCCCGGCTCGCTGTCCCTCGCAAGGCTGCATCTGGGATCCGGATCAGAACCGAAGCCCACATGGAGTTTGCCACATGGCATTTTAGATCCAGCCCTGGTCCCTTCCAAGCTGCCCTGCGTCCCATCTCAGCAATCATGATTCTGGCTGGTTTGCCGGGCTCAGATGCATTCCTCGGGTGTGGGTTGGCCTCTCTGACAGCCTTGTCCCTGGAGCCGTGCTAATTAGCACAGTCATTGATAGAACAATTGCTCTGTACAGCAGGCCCACTGCTCTGTCTCAGGCTGAGGATATTCCCCGCACCGGCACCGAGCCCGTATCCGTAACTCCACACACGGACATCACACAGGTGCACGAGTAGCAGACGCAGAACCAGTAGGACATCAGCTTTTGTTTGACACCTCACATGGCCCCCTTTGTACGGACTTTGGGACCCACCCCCCCGCAGTGACTCGGCTGCTCCCCAATAACGTGACAAGCGGTCAGCATACAGACGTGGGAGGCAGGAACCGTCTCCAGCAAGTCCTCCTGGAGGGGCTCGGTTCCCACAGCCAACCCCCCTCCCCAGCGGCGTTTCAGCCTCGGCCAGCGGCCCTCCTCTCACGGTTCCCCCCCTCCGCTGCCCCGGGCCTCAGTTTCCCCTGTGGAAAGCGGGGCCCGCGCGCCCCCACCTGTAATGAAGACATTAACGAAGGCAGCCAAGCGGCTAGAAAATGCCCAGGGATAAATCGAGGCTCTGCCCAGCCAGCCCTGCTCATGGTGCTCTGGGCACTCGGCCGGGACCAGCGCTTGGTGGATATATTGCCTCCTAAATCACAGGCTAATGGACTGCTTGGCCGGGCGCCTCCCAGGAGAGGCGCGTTCCGGTCGCTCGCTGGCAGGAGCAGCTGGCTGAGCAGCTCCTAACCCAAGACGACGGGCTCCGAGCCAGGCCCCACCTCACCGCTGCTACGCTCCGGTTTAACGGGGAGGATTTCAGCCTCGCGGCCCCTCTGCCACCGTCTGCCCAACCCAGGCTCAGGTCCCGGGCAGGAGCTCTGCGCGGAGCCTTTGGGGCTAACAGAGAAACCGGCCCCCATCTCAAGGTCGATTCATATCAGAGGCCCGTCTAGCTCCGTATCCTGACTTCCGACAGTGGCCGATGCCAGGTGCCTGTGATGCAGTGGGGGGGGCTGTCTGCTCTGTACCCCAGGGTCCCCCCCCACTGTGCTGTGTGACTCCTACTGACTCCCCCACATCTGGATTGGCCCAGACACCTAATTCCAGCCTGAGACGATAACAGGGCTCTTCCCAGGGGAGAGACAAAGGAAGGGAGGCGGAGGCGGTTCGGGGGGGCTATTTACCCCTGCCCCATGGGGTCTAGGGCTGCCAGCCCCTGACTCCTTATGTCCACATCGCGTCTGTGCTGTGCTGTATCCTGGAGAAGCAATAAACCCCCTCTATTCTACTGGTTGGTGATATCTCATCTTGCTGGAGACGGGGTGCCAGGGATGTCATTCCATCAATGGACTAAACCTCCATGTATTTATCTAGCTCTTTTCTCACCCTGGTCTTCACACCATCCTGTGGCAAGGAGTTCCACAGGTTGTCGGTGCCTTGTGTGAAGAAATTCCGACCCGGTGCCTGGGGAAACGGGCGGGTGGCGGAGCTTCAGCGCGCCAACGTGGTGTGAGAGGCACCTCGGGCCCAAGAACCATTCCTGTTACGAGAGCCTGTGTATTTCTCTCTTGCACGTACGTTGAATTTGTGGGGTGGTGGCTTCTAACAGACCTAGCCTGCCCTGGCTGGAGGAAAGAGCCCTCTGGTCACATTTTACAAAATATGTTTTCTAGCTGTGAGGGGTTTTGTGTCTCCTGGTGGTGCACATCGCCTCAGTATGGGGCGCACAGCAAAATTCATTCTGCACATGGAGGGAAGAAATGAGTGGGAATGTTATTGGGTGGTACTTCCTGGACAGTCTGAGCTCCACCATGTGCCTGGACTGTGCCCGAGGAGGGGCAGGGAAAACCATCCAAAGCTGTCCTCAGTGCTATCTTTGTCCGAGACTGTCTAAAAGCAATAAACAGCTCTCCAAGGGCAGAGTTAAGGTGATTGTGCCCTGCACAGCAAGGTTTCTGTCTCCTGGTCTTTGCACTGGAATGGCAGGATGGGCTCCGTTGCTTGTGACCATCGTAGCATTAACGTTTGGCTCTGTAGCAGAGGGGAGTGTCTCGTATTTTTAAATCTGAGCTTTGTGGTACTGCGGAAGTGAACGTAATTAACAAGCAACGGGCTGTTGTAGTGTCAATCGGTCCGTTAGAGGGGGCTAAGGGAAATACCCACATCAGCAAACCAGGCAAGAAGAGTTAGCACCAATCAGCCAGAGAGGCAATACCGTACGCTGCGGGGTTAACACACCCAGCCATCACACCCGGGTCTCCTGGGTGAAGCAGTTAATTGACGGAACAATTATGCTAATTGGAGCCTGGTTGCACAAGGCAGGAGCGCTCGGCTGAGAAGAAAACCACAAGCAATGAGCTGCTATTCACTTGTATCCCACAATCAGTGGGGAAGAGGGGATATTGAGAGGAAGAGGGAGGTGTGCAGGGTTTTTCAGCTGTGGCATCAGACACCGAGACCAGCCAGAGCCCCGGAGCAGCTGGTGTAAAACGGTTGTGACTGACAGCTGATCCGACTTCCGGCTGGCTCTTCCTAAGTCCTGATCGTCTACCAATGACCCAGGCAGGTTCCAGGCGGCTTTGAAACCTTCACCTGGCCTTCCTGCAGACCCTCCATACCACCACCGACTCATGGATGCGACAGTCCTGCGGTCAGATGATCAGGTAACCTGATACTAACCTCCATCTTGGACCGCTGAACACTTTCATGGGATGGTGGGGGGAGTGGGATCAAGAACGGATCCCGACCTGTTGGAAATCATATAGACCAATGGTTCCCAAACTTTTAGGCATCATGCCCATTTTTTATTTTTGAGAAACCCTCACGCCCCTCCCAAAAAAATAGCAGCAAAACTTAAGCAAAAAAAAAAAAAATTGCCCTTTGCAGAGCAGGCATTGCTTTTTTAAGGCGGCCATTTTGAAGTCTGCCGGAGACGTTCCATCCTCCCCTGAATTTTTTTTACCAGACGGATTGGGCTCTTTCTTGGAGTGGGGATTGACCGGGGGAGGGGGAAGGGCTGAGTCACCTTGTACCCCCCCCTGGAATTTCTTTGTGCCCCTCAGTTTGGGAACCGATGATATAGACGGTCGGGCAAGAAAACAAATCAAGGCCTTCGATTTCCTTCTCCTCCACTTCCCCACCCCAAGAGATACTTGAAAACATCCAGAAACCAAAGGACTAGTGAGGAGGAAGGAAGAACTATTTGACCCCCAGCTGGAAAGATACCTGGCCTGTGAAGAAATCAACCTAAACACTATCTAAGAATTATGTTTGCCGCCGGTTTCTTTAGTGACTCAAACTCACGTGCGCATGCTTCGTTTCATTTTACTTAGTCATCCGCTTTGTTCTGTTTGCTACCTCTCACATCCACCTTTTGGCATTACGACATTCATTTCTTATAATATAACCCCATTTGCATCATTTCAAACGGGGGTACATGTCAAGAACGTATGCATGCCTTTTTCCACGGGCTAAGCAGCAGTTCAGCAGAAAAGGCCGTGGGGATGACAGTGGATGAGAAGCTGGAGATAAGTCAACAGGGTGCCCTTGTAGCCAATAAGGTTAATGGCATTTTGGGGTGCATTAGGAGAAGCATTGCCGTAGATTTAGAGATGTGATTATCCCCTTTATTCGGCTCTGGTGAGGCCACATCTGGAGTATTGCGTCCAGTTCTGGGGACCCCGCTATAGAAAGGATGTGGACGCATCGGAGAGGAGGGCGACCAAAATGATTCGGGGGCTGGAGCACATGACCTATGAGGAGAGGCTGGGGGAGTTGGGTCTCTTTAGTCTGCAGAAGCGAAGAGTGAGGGGGGATTTGAGAGCAGCCTTCAACTCCCTGAAGGGGGGTTCCAAAGAGGATGGAGAGAGGCTGTTCTCAGTGAAGGCAGATAGCAGAAGAAGGAGCAATGGGCTCAAGTTGTGGTGGGAGAGGTCCAGGTTGGAGATTAGGAAAAACTATTTCTCTAGGCAGGTGGGGAAGAGCTGGGATGGGTTCCCTAGGGAGGGGGTGGAATCTCCGTCCCTAGAGGTGTTTAAGTCTCGGCTTGACAAAGCCCTGGTTGGGTTGATTGAGTTGGGATTGGTCCTGCCTAGGGCAGGGGGCTGGACTTGATGACCTTCTGAGGTCTCTTCCAGCTCTAGGATTCTATGATTGAGGGAGGAAGCGAATTTCGTATCATTTGGGGCTTGTCCTCCAAGGGAGGTGGCCAGGTTCTGAGGCGGAGTCCTCCCAGAACAAATCTCTGAATCCTTTTACGGCTCGGTGCGTGGGCCGGAGGATGTTTCAGAACTTGGCAAATAGTCACAGGGTGGCAGAAAAGTCGGGCTCCCAGCACGTCTGGGGGCATCCCAAGATCACAGGCTAGACTCCTTTGGGATGGTTGGCATCCTCTCCACGTCATGAACCCGCGGTCGGGAAAGCCATCACTGGAAAAGCTAGGAAGTGGAGAGGTGTCTGAAATCGTAGCAAAGCTGAGACCATGCACCCAGCCTGGCACTTGATCGTGGGGCAAAAGCCCGCCCCCGCCCAACGGGACGCCAGCCCGTTAGGATCACACAGACGTTCCCCCTCCACCTTCGCCAGACTAACAATGGGCCGCTCACAGCTGCTTTTCTAGGTTAACAGCCTCCGAGGGGAAGCCGTCTCTCCGGCGAGGACGAGCGCCGCGATCAATCTATGCCGTCGGCCGACACCGCAAGCTGCTGCCGCCCGAGCCTGCCATCAATCTGTTCTCTGCTTCTGGCTCCCGGAGGTCGACTTTCCCCACATCTCTCATCCCAGAGCTCCAGCCCCTTCTCCAACCGTCGCTCAAAATGCTAAGGCCGCTTTTAAGGATGTGAGAAGCAGGTGCTCTATCGAGGTGGGAGATTAAGATGGTTCTAGACCAGTGGTTCCCGTTACAAGCGGTTAAAATGTCTTGGGTCTTCCCCCAACTCCCTGCGGGAGAAAAATAAAGAAAAGAAAAAGAAAAAATAGAGAGAGAGGAAAAAAGAGAAAAGAAAAAAAGAGAGGGAAACGAGAAAAAAGTGGTGCCCAGAACTGGACACAAGACTCCAATTGAGGCCTAATCAGTGCAGAGTAGAGCGGAAGAATGACTTCTCGTGTCTTGCTCACCACAAAACTGTAAATGCAGCCCAGAATCACGTTGGCTTTTTTCGCAACAGCGTCACACTGTTGCCTCCTATTTAGCTTGTGGTCCGCTCTGACCCCTAGATCCCTTTCTGCCGGACTCCTTCCTAGAAAGTTGCTTCCCGTTCTGTGTGTGGAACAGATTGTTCCTTCCTAAGTGGAGCATTTTGCATTTGCCCTTATTAAACTTCATCCTGTTGACCTCCGACTATTTTTGCAGTTCGTCCAGATCAGTTTGAATCTCCTCCAAAACACTTGCAACTTGGGATCACCCGCAAACTTAATGGCTGTGTCTAGACTGGAAAGTTTTTCCGCAAAAGCAGGCGCTGTTGTGGAAAAATTTGCCAGCTGTCTACACTGGCCGCTTGAATTTGCGCAAGAACACTGATGATCTAATGTAAGATTGTCAGCGTTCTTGCGCAAATACTATGCTGCTCTCGCTCAGGAAAAAGCCCTCTTGCACAAATGCTTTTGTCGACAGCTAAAAACTGTTTTGTGCAAAAAAGCCCCGATGGCGAAAATGGCGATTGGGGCTTTCTTGCGCAAAACCGCGTCTAGATTGGCATGGACGCTTTTCCGCAAATAGTGCTTTTGCAGAAAAGCGTCCATGCCAATCTAGATGCTCTTTTCCGCAAATGCTTTTAACGGAAAAACTTTTCCGTTAAAAGCATTTGCGGGAAATCATGCCAGTCCAGACGTAGCCAATAAGTGTCCTCTCTGTGCCAGTATCGAAATCATGGCTAAAGAGACTGAACAGAACCGGTCCCGAAACAGACCCCTGCGGAACCTCGCTCGTTATGCCCTCGCTCATTAAGAACGACTCTCTGGGAACGGTTATCCAGCCAGTTATGCAGCTGCCTTATAGTAGCCCCATCTAAGTTGCATTTGCCTAGTTTATGGACAAGGTTGTGCAAGACCGTATCAAATGCTTTGCGTACCAGCTCGGTTCCCTGAAATCTAAGGCTCTTGTCTTCCACGTGTGCTCCCGCGTGAGTGGCATCTGTGAGAAATACTCTGCGTTTGATAGCAGGGAAATCAGGCCAGCCTCTCTTTATTTTCCCTTTGTTCTGCAGCTGGGGACTCTTGTTCTTTCAAGCCGCGCTTACAAAAGCAACTCAAGCTTTGCCTAGGGGCAGGCAAACCCACCCGCTTCTGAGTCAATGATCGAGGGAAGGAAAGCGCCCCTCCGCTTGACAAACAGAACCGCCGTTCTAGGGCAAAGCCCTCGACGGGAGTTGGATTTCACCTCCAGAGGCTTGGCGGCCGGCCTTGTGCAAACACGGCGTAGATCCACAGCTCTGCCGCTGAATTCATTACCGGACGAAGGCAAACACCTCACCGCCGGCCCGGCTGGGGGGGTCGTGCAAGGGAGCTGCTTCCTTGCTGATTGTATGCGGCACCTCCTGCCCTCCGCAAAGGATGGATAATGGAAGTTAAACAGGGCCGGTCGCTGCGGGAGCTGGGTCAAATATCTATTAACCCAGGTCCACAGCAGCTTCCCGCGGCCACCGAAGTATCATTTGCGTGCGAACAGCACGGTGCGGGCTGCTCCAAAGCTCCGAGTGAGGTGGCCGGGCCAGAGGGAACGCAACTTGTGGGACGTGCTCAGAACCAGAACAGCGGGGGCCAAAGCGGAGGAAGATTTGAGCTTTCATAAAATCCCAGGGCAGGCTGAGACCTCAGGAGGCATCGAGTCCAACCCCCTGCCCAAAGCTGGACCGATCTCGACTCAATCAGCCCAGCCAGGGCTTGGTCAAGCCGAGACTTAAACACCTCGAGGGATGGAGATTCCACCCCTCCCTAGGGAACCCAGCCCAGCGCTTCACCACCCTCCTAAGGAAAGAGTGAGTCCTAAACTCCAACCTAGACCTCCCCCACTGCAACTTGAAACCGTTGCGCCTCGTTCTGCCATCTGTCACCGCAGAGAACAGCCTCTTGGGAACCTCCCTTCAGGGAGTTGCAGGCTGCTCTCAAATCCCCCCTCGCTCTTCTCTTCTGCAGACTAAACAGACCCAACTCCCTCGGCCTCTCCTCGTAGGTCATGTGCGCCAGCCCCCGAATCATTTTGGTCGCCTTCCGCTGGCCCCTCTCCAATGCGTCCACATCCCTTCTGTAGCGAGGGGTCCAGAACTGGGCACAATACTCCAGCTGTGCCCTCCCCAAAGGGGAATAAAGGGGAATAATCACTTCTCTGGATCTGCTGGCAATGCTCCTCCTAATGCAGCCAAATATGCCGTTAGCCTTCTTGGCTACAAGGGCACAGTGTTGACTCATCTCCAGCTTCTCAGCCACTGTATCCCCAGGTCCTTTTCTGCCGAATTGCTGCTTAGCCAGTCGATCCCCAGCCTGTAACAATACTTGGGATTCTTCCATCCCAGGGGCAGGACTCTGCACTTGTCCTTGTTGAACTTCATCTGATTTCTTTTGGGCCAATCCTCTAATCTGTCTAAGTATCAGAGGGGTAGCCGTGTTAGTCTGAATCTGCAAAAGCGACGAGGAGTCCTGTGGCACCTTATAGACTAACTGAAGTGTAGGAGCATAAGCTTTCGTGGGCAAAGACCCACTTCGTCAGATGCATGTACATCTGCTCCTACACTTCAGTTAGTCTATAAGGTGCCACAGGACTCCTCGTCGCTTAATCTGTCTAAGTCGCTTTGAGCCCTCTCCGTGCCCTCCAACGTATCTACCTCTCCCCCTAGCTTAGTGTCATCTGCAAACTTGCTGAGGGTGCAATCCATCCCCTCATCCAGGTCATGAGTGAAGATGCTGAACCAAACTGGCCCCAGGGATATTCCTTCCAACGGCTTGCTACAAACGCACACCAACGAAACGCCCTGGCTTCTTTTTAACGCCTCCTCCCGAGAAAGGAACAGCATTTTTATTAAACCAAAGGCAAAACCAAAAAAAGGGATTTTCAGGGTGTCCCAATCCATGGGAACGGGAGGGGGAAAAGGGGCTCTGTCTCGAGCCATTTGAGTTTCGGCCCCGGACACTTCCACGTGGGAGAAGAATCAGCAGGGACCTTTTAAATAGAAGGGCCCAGGGATGAGGTCGTCTAAAAGTCGGGCTATGGGGTGATTCTCAGGGCCAGTTCCAACGTGAGGCTGCCACGGGGCCTGAAACAGAGCTTGGGGATGGCATCGGGGTGTCAAGAGACGTTAAAAAAGGCAAGCGACCGGGGCGGGTAAAAGACAGAGCCTTAGTGTTAGCTCGGCGTTGCTACGAGCGGGCGGGGGACCGGGGGCTAGTGTTTAAGGAAGAACTCAAGACCGGCCAGACCAAGGGTCCATCCAGCGCAGCGCCGAGGAGGCCGACAGCAATTTGGAGCTGGTCCAATCAGGTCGACTTCCTTGGGCTTCACGAGCTCAGAGTTGACCACAAATAAAAGAGGCAGTAGGATCGGCGTGGATTTAGGTGCTTCACTCCCCTGGAAATCAAGGGACGCCAGGAACCCCAATCTTTTCCATCTCTCCTCCTCGAGAAGCCGCTCTGGACCACTCGCCCTGATCTCTCCTTTTTGGGGCTGTCCGAGCCGCTTAAGACCTCATCGTGCTCTTAGGTGAGGCTACCGCCCTGAGTTGCAGCACGGCATCAGACGGGTTTGCACATCACCGGGGGGGCTCCCGGTTCTCCGCCCCTCCAAAATCAGGCGGCCGGACTGTGAGAAGGTCGCACCCAGCTTTCCCTGTCCCTCGAACTACTGAAAGTGCCACGTGATTCGGGCCTTCCCCAGAGCACGGTTTGCCGGCTCCCAGGAGAGCACAGGACAGGCCCGACCAGACATCAATGCTGCTGACGACAAGAGCGGTGGCGGGTGGCGGGGGGAACGCAGCTCTGCGCTGAAAACGGCAGAAGAGAGGAAAACCAACAAGGGGAGGAGGGGACATGAAACTAGAGAACATCATGCTGAAGTCCACGGCCCAAGTTGTCTGCAGCACAACAGCACCGGGTCCCGGACGGCAGCCCGCCAGCAGGCAGAGGGATCCGCTCCTGGCTGCCTCGCCACCTGCAGGTGCCTTCTAGCCCGGCCTTGCAGGAGGTGGTCCTGGCTGGTGGGTGGTGGGTTTGCTGGGACATCTCCTAGAGCTCCTCGAAGAAGGCCACACGGGACTTGGTGCTTTGCAAGGTGAGCTGCAAGAGAGAGGAAAGAGAGAGGCTGAAGAAAGAACGAGACCAGCTTCCTGCTCACCCAAATAAGGGGGCCTTCAGCCATGCTCAGGACAAGAATTTCCTCCCCCCACCCGTGTTCCCGCCCACACTGGGGAGATGTCAGTGGCGGGAGAGGCCTGGCAACCAACGGGCCTCTGGCCCAGAACCTGGGGGGCAAATATGAACAAACGGGTTTGAGGGTGCAGATCCCACGGCGAGGAGGACACAGCTGAGGGAAGACGCTTAGAGACCATCACCCAACTGCCCCGCGTGGAGTCCTAGATGGCGCTAGGAGGGGAAGGGAGCAGGAAAAGACCCCAGATAGAAAGGACCACCCCTCCCTCGCCTTGAGTCATCTCACCAAGAGACATATTACCCTCTGAAATACGTGATCGATGGATGCTAGGACAGATGACCCGCACAGACCAATCAAATGTTTGCGGCCTTCCCCATTCCTCCCCCACGCACTCCTCGGAGAGCAGCGTGGGAAAACGGGCCGTCTGACCGGGTGCTGAAAACACCTCCGAGCTCCTGAGCATCTGGCCAGCTGCGTCTGCAGGAGATGCTCCCGAGGAACGCACCTGCTAACGGGCCTGGGTGTGAGGCCTACTCCCAGAGGGGAGAGGCTCTCGGTCAATCATAGTTGAGATTTACACCGGTGGCTCTTCTCAGCTGGGCGAGGGAACGGGAGTCATAGATTCCCAGAGCTGGAAGAGACCTTAGGAGGTCATCAAGTCACCCAATTAAAGTCCTAATCTTCACAACATCCTCTGGCGAGGAGTTCCACAGGTTGTCAGTGCACTGAATGAAGAAAAACGTCCTTTGGTTTGTTTCAAACCTGCTGCCTGGGCAATTCATTGGGTGACCCCCTCGTTCTTGTGTTATGGGAACAAGTCAGTAACTTATTCACTTTTTCCACGCCTGCCATGATTTTCTAGACCTCTGTCCTACTCTCCCCTTCGTCTCCTCTTTTCTAAGCTGAAGAGGCCCCGTCTTTTTCATCTCTCTTCAGTTGTGGAGCGAGAGTGAGCAGCCAGGGAAGGAGAGGGGCAGGAATTCCCGATCACTCAGCCCGGAGAGCATCCGGGAGGTAGGATTCCTTCTAGCCAAGATGGGAGGGAAGTGGAGCCCTTGGAGAAACATCTCAGAAGCAGACTCCATCAACGAGACCTTCTCTCTCCCACCCTCTTGGGAGGCCAGCTCCTGGCTTGCACCCTCCTCACCGCATCATCGACTCAGGCCCAGAATCACCCCAGGCCACCCTGCTTTGGAGAGGAACCGTAGCTGCACGACCAGCCTCAGTTTCCCCAAAGAGGAGAGATTTCTGCCCTCACCCTTTCAGCCCCTGGCCTGCTGGCTGGGCCACTGCTCCTTGCAAGAGGCCCGTGTGAGGTGGCTTTGCCCCTGCCCGGTTCCTGGGAGCCCAGCCACAGACCTGGCTGGACTCTGGGGCAGGAGCTCTCTGGGTTCTCGCAGGGAAGAGGAGGAGCCGGGGGCCTAGCCGGGAGCAGGCCAGCACGGCTGGGAAGGGGGCTGGCTCCGGTGCAAAGCGGCCATCTACAAGCAGACTTTCAGGAAAGGTATTTCAGCTCCACGCCCTTGGCTGCCACCATCTGGTGCTACCCCAGTTGGGGACTCTCCCACTTGGGTGGGAAAAGGAGGTGCTGGCTCCCTGGCTCCTGTCCCCATGTCCGGTGCCACCCACCCTGGCTCGGGGACCCTCACCAGACCCACCTGCACCAAGGGGAAGTCAGTGAATGGGGTGGACCATCGCAGCTGTCGCAGGGTGTCCCTAGACCCCAGTGCTCCGTGGCGGGGGGCCAGACACAGCTGATGTGCCTACAGTGGAAGGACTGGTCTTTGGCCGAGACACGGCTCTTAGCCGCACCGTGTGATACGGCTTAAAAGCCGCCCTGCCCCTTCGCCGCACGCTTGCCCTCGTGCCTTCCTCAGTCACTCCTGCCGGCTCCCGTTCCGGCCAGAGAGCCCGGGCGGCCGCGAGAGTTTTTTTCCCCACCTGCGTGCGGAATAAATATTGTCACATGCGCCAAGGCAGGTGCAGATGGGCACCGCCACTGGAAACACTGGCTGCTGGCCGCGGGCGGCATCTGAATCTCTCCTGGGCGGAGGACGGAGAATGAAAAGGCCTGCCGGTTCGACGAGGTCTCCTCTTCCCTTCGGGCAAAGAATTCTTGTCCCAGTTCCCTGGCAGTGTTTCCCGCCGGGTTCAGAGAGAGATTCGGACTTATTTCGATTCAGCTCCGCCCTGGGGCTAATGCCTTGCAATATCCGGGGAGTTTTCCACCATTCCCTCCCCGCTGGGCGTAAGGAAACCCAAACACAATCCCTCTCTTGGCACCGGTCTCAGTGCAAGAGAGCTGGCGGGGGACAGACGCAAGGAGAAAGATGGAATCGCGTTCTGTTCTCGCACGGCCCTTTGGCCCGTCGGTCTCTTCGCTTTTCCGGAGCAGCTCGGCACGGCTCTCCCCCGCTGAACACACAAGGACACTGAGGCACGGAGCAAGGAGGGGGCTCGCTCCTGATCCCCAACGTCCTGGCTCCTGCCGATTGCGGCGTAACGACCGTCGAGCGGGCCACGTCACGTCTACAGTTTGCCTCACCGTAGCAGGTCTGGCTAGCGGGGCACAGCTCTGACAGCCCTGGGGCTAACCCACATCTCCTACCCGGCTGCCCTCTCCCCTCTGATGCGAATCGGTTGCGTGAGAGGCGCCGAAAGAATTTCTCCTTGCTCTCGGCTTTCTGGCGTGTCTGAAGTTCGGCCCCTCGACGGGACACTGCAAAGAGCGAGCGACGAGACGCATCATCGCTCTTCTGTGCTGAAACTGATTGGCACCCGGGAACCGCCCCCCCTCCGATTCCGGGAACCCCCTGACTTCACTCCAACTGGGAAGCCAAGCTGGTCAAAGCAGAGGGCTGTTAGATCCTTCCAGCAAGCGACTGGGACCAGAACAGCTGTCACTGTTTTGACACGATTCCTGGCACCCTATCACTTCCCCTCCGTACCTGCTGTCTGGCACAAGTGGCTCAGCACCTCCCATCCGGAAAGCCGGGCACTGGATCAGCCACCAGCTCTGCCGGCCGCCCTCTCCGACCCCCCTGGCGAGGTGGGAAGAGGTAAGGCGCAACACGAGACAGGGCGGGCCCCGGAGCGGGAGTACAAGCAAATTACATTTTCGTCAGTGCAGAGAGAAAATTGATTTACAAGGGCCGCGTGATGGCAAATCTCCTTCGTGCAGGAAGGAGGCGGGGGACGCGCCATCAAAGACAATTCGGAGGGAGGGAGGCAATTAAGCCGCGAGAGCTAAGCTGCATGAAGAGGAGGAAAAAGGAAAAAGGAACGTGGAGATTCATTCCCTGTGTCTTGATGCCGGGGCGGTGCAGGGCACCAACAAAAATCGCCCGATCTGTGCTCGGATTTTCAAGCAGACAAGGAGGCCCTCGCCTCCAAACCCGTTTGACGGCAACTAACCCCGTCTCTTCCTGTGCAGTGCTTCTGCCGGCGTGAGATTCACCACATCCGGCGCCGCTCCCTGACGCCCTGGGGCCAAAGGTTTTCCTCCTCCACGCTCGGGCGAAGCAGGCGTGGAAAGAAAACAGAGGAAAGGCCACGTCCAGGAAACGCCTCCCAAATGCTGGCCAAATGTCACCCCCGGTTTTCACTGGTTGCATTTCAGTCGGGGGTGAACAGGAAAAAAAAAAACAGTCGGTCAGTTTCCTTTACGTTGCTGGTCAGTTTCCTTTACGCTGCTGGTCAGTTTCCTTTACGTTGCTGGTCAGTTTCCTTTACATTGCTGGTCAGTTTCCTTTACGCTGCTGGTCAGTTTCCTTTACGTTGCTGGTCAGTTTCCTTTACGCTGCTGGTCAGTTTCCTTTACGTTGCTGGTCAGTTTCGTTTTTCCAGCTCAGAGGAGGTCTAGAGAGGCAGCTCTCGATTGGGGTCCGCTGTGGCCGTGGGGAGGAGACAATGGGGCCCTACAACTGCAGCCCCAGGGCCCCCCACAAGGCTGAAGTCAACAGATAAGGCTGAAGCCCTGATCCCCAGCGCCCCACACGGGGCTGAACCCGGGAGGTGTAGAACAGGGGAACGTCAACCTAGCCAGAAGGAATCGCGTAAGAACATCAGAACGGCCAGGCCAAAGGTCCGTCTAGCCCAGGGTCCTGTCTGCCAACAGTGGGCAACGCCACATGCCCTAGAGGGAGGGACTCATCATGTGATCCTTCTCCTGTCAGCCATTTCCAGACAAACAGAGGCTAGGGACACCCTCCATAGTCACGGATGGATCTGTCCTCCGTGAATGTATCTAGCTCTTTCAAAATCCTGGTCTTCACCACATCCTCCAGCAAGGAGTTCCACAGGTTGACTCTTTTCCTTTCCCTCTCCTCCGAGGGCCGTGGGATCTCCAAGCTGCACCTGAGGAGCCCATTAGAGACGGCACCTGGACATACCTTGCTTCAATCATGGCAAGGCAGCGGCATGAAAAGATATTCCAACGCCCATGTGCATAACTACCAAATCACCGACCACTATTGTTCCAGGGACAGATCGCGCCTAGCTCTCAGCCTGGGTACTTCAGAGGGAGTCGTTGCACTAGGTGGAGAAATCCAGGGAAGAGAAAAGCAAACGAGGGCGAGGGGAAAACCAACCCCTCAACCAATTCTTTGACGTCCAGGGCTTCGCTCACCGAACAGGTCACAAACCTCGGCTTGAGTCGAAGCGGGGAGGAGAGAAAACGCCGCGCGTTTAGTCATCGACGCTGTTCTAAGCAGCACATCCGCTGGAAGCGGAGCCATCCAAGCCAAATCGGCAGCCGAGAGACCAAGCAGCATGGGAAGGGAATAGGATCCAGATGAGGTAGCTGTGCCGAGCTCATAAAAAGGGATTCGCATGTTAACCGCCTAATTAAACACAAAACGTTTAGCAGGTCCCCAATACCCGAGAGATCACAAAGACAACATTTGCCAGGAATCAAGTTTAATTACAGGAGGGGCTCCTTCCAGACCCAGCGTTTCTTACAGCTGACGGATTTTTTTTTTTGCTTCCCAGAGTCGTTCGTGCTGGAGTTATGCCCATCACGAGAGTCGGCTCAAATTAAAAGATCCGTAAAAATAACGATCAATTAAGAGATGGCCCAACAGGCTCCAAGTGTGCTTCTCGCTGAACCCTTCACCCAAACCTCCCAGTGACGTGATAAAAGCAGAAACAAGTTGTTTGGGGCCCGGAGCCGCTGGTGTATGCAAAATCTGGACTGAACATTTACAGCTCCAAGACATCTAGACGGCTCCAGGCACTCGCAGACCCTGGTGTGAACCCGCATCGCGTCACCCCGGCAGGATCCAAAGACCGCCGGCGACGCTCGGGGCCGGCTGCGGTTCTCCGGGGCCGGCTGATCGGGACATACCCGCCGTGGGGACCGTAAAGAGAGACACCACCTCTGAAGCCGTTCAGGGTCTACACAAAGGCGCACACGTCAGTAAACGGCACCCAGGCGAGCACAGACCGAGGCTTTGGAGAAACCCGTTTCGTAGACAACCAGCATGGTGGTTCTTGAGTATATTGGGGGAGAAGGGGATAAGGCAAGGCAAGAGGGACGCAAGGTGAGAAAGAGATCAAAATCGGAAAGATCGTAGAGCCAGGCTCAGCTGCAGAGACCACCGCCTGCTCCTGCTGACCACACTGGAGTTGTGCGCTGTTTACAGAGACGAATCAGGCCCGGAGAGATTAGGAAAATCAAGATTCATTGGCTCGTTTAGGCTCCTAATCTGGCCCCCGTGGCGTTCACCCTGCGAAACGCCGGCTGAGACAGAGGCACTAAAAGCCTCCCCATTCCCGGAGTCGGTGAAAACCGGACAGGGCAACACCTGTGCCCCCAAGAGGCAGGGGAAGCCGAGACCGAAACGGCCTTTAACATTTCCAGGGCGCTGTTGCAGGACGGCAGGCAAGGAGCGAGGGGAAACCCACCCCTCAACAAATTCTTTGACGTCCGGGGCCTCGCTCACCGAACAGGTCACAAAACTCGGCTTGAGTCGAAGCGAGGGGGAGAGAAAACGCCGCGCGTTTAGTCATCGACACCGTTCTAAGCAGCACACCCGCCGGACGCGGAGCCATCCGAGCCAAATCGGCAGCCGAGACACCGACTCCGGGTACCTACGCGTCTCCCCGACGGGGTGAGTCTCCCAGGGGTGTCTGGTGGAGGCTTCCAAACACCAGCTGGCTTTCGTTGTTTCCTCGCAGTCGAGAGCTTGCAGACTCTACGCTTACCTGCTGCTCTCCTCCGAGCCGGTCTGGAAACACACGGGGCGGCACCGAGACGGAGTGAGGAGTTTTTGCTTTTTTTTGGGAGGGGGGAGGGGACTCATTGGCAGTTCTGCTCGGCTGCCACCCTCCTGCAGGGAAGGCATGCTGCGTTTCGCCCGCTCCCTGCGGACTGTCTTCCTTCGGCTTCCATCAAGCAAGACCCACCCCGAGACAGAGGACTCCGGACAGAAGCGAGCAGACAGCGGCAGCAAACGCCCGAACAACGCGGCTAGCCCTGACACGCTCTTCTGAGGGTGGCATGGGACACGGGCGTGGGTCTCTCCGCTGGCGGGGTGCAGGCATTCGGGGGGGCTGCAGCCGGCGCTAGCCGCGTGTTTGGGGGACAAGCTCATGCACCAGTTAGTACGACAGACGACAACCCCATCACCACACACAGAGTACCTGGGAATAAGTCTCAAATGCAGATAGGTCTTCTGCCCTGGCCTTGAGGCTAAACCAGCAAAATAAAACGAACAAAAACAAACTCTCCGTGATTTGAAGCCGCATTCTTTGGCGCACTCGTATACAACGGTGGGCTGGAGCGTTTAGCGTCCGCGAGAGGGAGGGGAACACGAGGCAGGTAGTTCTCTACGTCGGGGGCCTCAAATCGCCCCCTTTGTCAGAGCGTGGAAGATGAGCGCCCCTCGGACCCGAATGGCACCGACCAAGCGGCCTGCGTTTCACCTGGCACGCCTCCTGTTCACAGACTCTGCTTTAAAACGTTTGCTCCCCTGGCGGAGATCGTAAACAAACCCGCACGGTGAGGTAGGGCTGTGTGTTGGGAGTGCGGGTCATCGGCATTTCTCATCGGCCATTATTATAATACGAGCCAATAGCCCGTCATAAAATGCAATTTTTGGGTCTCTCCTCTACGTCCGTCTCTCTCTCTCTCTGTCTCCTCCCCCCCTCCCTCTCAGCTCTCCTCCGCCTCCTGCCTCTCTCTCCGTCGCTCTCTTTCCCCTCCTGCCTCTGCCTCGAGGGACTGTGGAGCCCAAACGGCCGTTTGCTCCCGCGAGGCGGCCTGGCTGAGCGACGCAGAAGTCAGACGAGTGCCACGGTGGGGGGCAAAGGCCCCGCCCCCTGGCCGTGCACACCTGCGAGAGGCGAAGGGGGGGGCAGGGTGGTGACGGTCACAGCCAGGGGGCGGGGCCTGGAGCCACTGTCACGCCGCACGTCATCGCCGTGGCGCCCGGCTGACTTCTGCGCTGCTCAGCCAGGCCGCCACGGGGGAGCAAGCGGCTGTTTGGGTTCCCCCGTGGCGGCCCGGCTGTGCGGCGCGGAAGTCAGCCGAGCACCACGGCGGGAGGCAAAGGACGTGACACAACAGCGCCGCCCCAGAGGCAACAGCCAACATTTCAGCATTACAGAGTCACAGACATTGGGCTACTATATAGATGATGTTATATTTTAAATATAAAATATCATACCGGGAGGGTTCGACCCGTTTTGGGGACAGGGAAACTGAGGCACGAGTCAAGTGACCTGCCCAAAGGCAGCAGATGCCCTGGGAGCAAAACCCGGCGTTGGAGAACTAGCCCAGTGTTCTATCCACTAGGCAACATGGCCTCGTGGCACAAGAGCTGCCCGCTCAGAAAATACGACCAAACACAAGCGGAGAGGAGACGATTCCAGCGTCAGCCGAGACAGCCTGCTCCGTAACCCAGCCACGTCCCCGAACAAGTGGGAGCCCCTCTTCTCACCGTCGGGAGAAGGTAGAGGGGGTCACATTTAGCATCTTAAAAGGGGGGGCTCTCTCGCAACGGAAGAGCGTTAGCAAGCACACGAGGCCCGGGCGCATCGACGTCTCTCTCCCCGGGATCTGACGCCGCGCAGCAAAGCGGGAAGGGAAACGGACGCGATTCGTTTGCTCCGTGTGCCTCGTGGCAGCGGACTCAGACGCTCCCCGGCGAAAGGCAGAGCGCACGAGACCGCCGACACGCTTTGTTTTAATATTCTCCGGTGCGATTCTTTTATACACCGGGGCTCTCCTGGTGGACCAGCCTTTACGGTTGGCCTTGTAGCCCTGGCACAGATCATAGGCACTGCAAACCTTCCAGAAGGAAAAAGCCTGCCTGAAAGCCAGGTGCTAAATAAGTCGGACTTTTTTTTTTTCTTCTTCCTTACGCTCAACTTTTCCAGAGTAATCACTAGGGTTGCCAAGTGTCCAGTTTTCGCCCGAACAGCCAGTAATCGCGTCTTCCATCCGGTAAAAAAAAACAAACAGAAAATATCGGACATGTAAAATAGCCGGGATTTTCTGTTTTCCTCGAACGAAAGGCCGGGGGGACATTTTTCCCCTGCTGCGGCTGGCACGGGAATCGAAAGGCGCAGCGACCTTTTTCCCCCCTGCTGCGTCTGGCGGGGGGGAGAGAGGAATTTAAAGGCGCTTTAATTTTGTTTTTTGTTCAACAAGTTTGGTTTCCTTTTTTTTCTTTTGGGGACCGGACTCGATGACCTTCCCTTCCAGTCCTAATATTCTTTGATTCTTTTTTTTTTCTCAACAAGATCAGTCTTTTTTTTTTTTTTTTCCTTCCGCCTCAATTAATTCCCCCCCCCCCACCACGTTCTGGATTTTTTGTGACACTATCGGACAACCCTACTAATACCAGTCACAACCCAATCAGGCCCCGGTTACAGTCCCCCGCGACTGGGAAGACCAAAGAGTCACTTGAACAGAAGAAAAGGGACTTTTCCAAGAGAGACGCTTCCTCTCGGTATTGACAGTGGCACAAGATTTACGGCCAGGCCATCTGCCACCCCCGTGTCCCCGCTTTGTCATGCCACGCTAAGGGAAGGGTCGAAGCTACAGGCTGCCTGGATCCAAGCGAGGATCCCTCTGCATAGGATGTCTCCCAGCGGAGAACAGATGGGAGGCAGCCTGGATGAATACCAATGAGGCGTTTTATTGAAGCCGCTGGATAAAAAGAAACCCTGCGGTTCTCCCAGGCTACTGAGCGGTCCTGCCCGGAATCTTGCCCAGTCACGGACGAGTGCAAATCGAAACGGGACAAGGTCTCCTCGTGTGCGAGGCGGGTACCTTTTTGATGGTGTTGTGTTTGCCGGTGCCGCGCTCGGCGGCTTCCCCGTGCAGCAGATCCAAGGCGGTCTCCCGCTCCTTCAGCTTCAGCACCTCGATTTCCGTCTTCAGTTCGTTCAGCTGCTCCTGCAGGTGCTTGCTCTTCTCCAGGTACTCCACCCTGGCGGGCACACAAAAAAACCACGTGGCCTGGGGGGGTCAAACGGCGCCAAGAAGGACCCCACCACATCCCCGGGGGGGGGGTGGAAGCGGTCACGCTGGTTCACACGCCGCTTTGCACGTTATTAAGGACAGGGGGCCGAATGAAGCGCAAAACTGCCACGCAGGGGGGAAAAGGTGGCTCGTCCGGCATCCGCCAGGCCAGATTTCCCAAGAGTGGGAAGGGGATAGGGATTGGGGGAAGGGGGAGTGGCTTAAGTTCTGCTCTACCCAAGATGTGCTAGTGGTTCCCAAACTTTTCAGCATCACGCCCCCTTTTTGATTTTTGAGAAACTCTCTTCCCCCACCCCCCAAATAGCAGCAAAACGTGAGCAAAAAAAAAAAAAAAAGGAACTGACCAGGACTGAAACAGTCACCACCCCCTTTAATTCCCAGGACCAGTAGTACTCCAGGGGAAATTGACAAAAAAAAAAAAAAAAAAAAATTGCCCTTTTAAGAGCAGAGCAGGCAATTGCCCTTTTAAGGTGGCCATTTTGAAGTCTGCCCAGGACCCGCCATCCTCCCCCTGCCCCGGATGGACCTGGCTCTTTCTTGGAGGGGGGGGATTTGATGAGGGGGCTGGGTCACTGTGCCCCCCCCCATTTTTTCATGCCGCCCCAGGGGGGCACACAGCCCATTTTGGGAACCTATGTGCTAAAGCTTCCTGATCTGGACAGGGAGGGGGGTCCACACGGTTGAAACAATAGGCCCCTTTAAAGCAGTGGTTGCTGGCAGGGAGAAGGGGTGGGGTGGGGAACGCAGGGGGGCTGGCAAGGCAAATCTCCGTCACCCAGCGTGTGGGTCTCTGTCATCCTCACACACGCTGCCCTTCACATCTCAGCTCCCAGCCCCACACATCCGTGGGCTCGGGGCCTAGCGAGGAGGGGCAGCCCACGGCGGGATTGCTATCCATTCCTGCTGCTTTCAGGAGAGGTGCGGGGCCAGGGCGGGAGGGAGCCTGTCGTAGCCCCGCCGCACAACGTTCAACGGGGCCCAGCGAGAGCCGGCTTCCCGGCCCCCTATCTCAGCCCTGAACCTCCTCCTGCACCCAAGATGGGAGTCCCCATGCACCCAAACTCCTTCCCAGAGCTTGCATCCTGAACCCCCGGCTCTGTGGACGCCCGCGGCCACTCGAGGCCGGCCACTTACTTCTCCTTCTCGATCTCCATGGACAGCCGCTTCATGTCCGTGTCCTTGAAGTCGAAGGAGAGGCTCTCGCCGAGGAGGCTGAAGCTGGGCGAGTCGGCAGGCAGGGCGGTGGTACCTGAGTTCAGAGGCTGCTGAAGAGAGAGGGCGGATGAAGCGTCAGTCGGAAGGAGAGCAGGCAACGGCCGGCCCGACCGCCGCGAGCTCTCGAAGGGCGCTTGGGCGACGAGCCGCCGCCTTGCTGGCTAAATCACCGACAGAAGGGGCCTCAGCGACCTCCAGACACACTGGCCGAGCAAGTCTCTGTTTTGCCCGGACGGGATGGTCCTCTTATTTTAAAATCACGACTGGAGCAGAAAAAGTGAGTAAAGAAAAGTTATGGACTTGTTCCCACCATCTAACAAAGGAAATGAACAGGCAGCCGGTTTGAAACAAACCCACGGAAGTTTTTCTTCACGCAGCGCACAGCCAACCTGTGGAACTCCTCGCCACAGGATGCGGGGAAGGCAAGAACTTGAACAGGGTTCAAAAAAGAGCTAGATAGATTGATGGAGGTTAGGTCCACCAATGGCTATTAGCCAGGATGGGTAGGAATGGTGTCCCTGGCCTCTGTTCATCAGAGGCTGGGAATTGGTGGCAGCGGTGGGATCACTTGATGATTCCCGGTTCTGTTCCTTCCTTCTGGGCATTAGCCACTGTCGGCAGACAGGACACTGGGCTGGATGGACCTTGGGTCTGAGCAAAGTTATGTTCTTATGAAGTTTGCATGGGTCCCACAATGCCCCCGACGAGACGGCAAGCAGCTGGAGTGCCGGGGGGAAGACGGGGGAGGGGAAACCAAACCCGCCTACCGTGTAAGACGACTTGCTGGTGATCTCCAGGAGCTTCTGCTTGGCTCTCCGCTCGGACTCGCGCGCCTCTTGGAGGTCCTGCTTCAGCTGATCGGCCTCCTTCGCCCTGCAACAAGCCACGACAAGGGTCAGGGCTGTGCTCGTCAGGGCGGGGCAGGGAAGGAGGGGAAGTCTGAGAAACGCCGCCGCAACAAATCGGGCAAGGAACGCTATCGAGGGGAGAGAGACGCTCTCTCCTCTCCCCCCACCAGCAGTTTCCAACATCAGGCTCGCACTAGGAATGTTAAATAGCGGTGAATTGAATAGTCGAGTGACCTCATGAATTCTTAGCCGTTACTCGATTAGCTGACAGTCCCCAGGGATGGCAGCCAGCACGCTCCAGCCCCACTCCCGAGGAGCTTCCTGCCGTCCCGCGTGGGGCGCCAGGCGGGAGCTGGTCCGTGAGGGGAGCCAGTTGAAAAACCAGTTCCCTGCTGCTTCTGAGACACGCAGTCGATGGGAGCCTATATGCTTTCGCTCATCGGATAACTGACTCCACTATCGCATCCCTAGCTCAAACCCATGAGAAAAAGAAAGGCCCGAGATGTTAGTTTCCCATCCAGCAGCGGCCAAAAGAAAGAAACCCGCTGGGTCGTGTGGGCATCACGCGTGTGTTATAACCATGAGGGTTGGCCAGCAGGCTGGGGACTAAGGAGTTAACTATGTCCCCGTACCTAGCCTGGTAGCGGTCAGCCAACAGAAATGCAGATAGGGATTTCAAACCGAGTTTTGGGGTTTTTCTCTCCTTTGTCTCTGGACCAGTTTGCTCTCTAGATACTGAGGGAGACAGAAGACATGTGTCTCTCCAAGAAAAAGACTCTTCATCATGTGTAAGTAGGGTAACGCCTAGATAAATCCATCAGGTTTTATTGTTTTCTGGTTGGGGAATTTGGAACTGAGGCCTGGGCTGCTAGAAATGGGTTCTCCTCTCTTTTGCAACTAAGGCTATGTCTAGACTGCAGGCTTCTTTCGAAAGATGCTCTTTCGAAAGCATCTTTCGAAAGAGCATCTTTCGAAAGATCGCGTCTAGACTGCATGCGGATCTTTCGAAAGAAAAATCTACTTTTTCGAAAGAGAGCACCCAGTGAGTCTGGATGCTCTCTTTCGAAGACGGACTCTTTACATTGAAGAACGCCTTCCTTCGAAAGAGGAACTTTCGAAGGAAGGCGTTCTTCCTCGTGAAACGAGGTTTACCGCCATCGAAAGAAAAGCCGCGTTCTTTCGAAATAATTTCGAAAGAACGCGGCTTGAGTCTGGATGCAGGGGAAGTTTTTTCGGGAAAAGGCTACTTTTCCCGAAAAAACCCCTGAGTCTGGACACACCCTAAGTGTTGGCCCATGGGGGGGATCCTCCATGAGTATATTAATTGGTGGCTCTTACCTTCTAGCCCAAGGGGTTCCCAAACTTTTCAGCATCACGCCCCCTTTTTGATTTTTGAGAAACCCCCCCCCTTCGTCCCCCAAAAATACCAGCAAAATTTGTTGAGCAAACAAAAGGAACTGACCAAGGCTGAAAAACAAAAATAGCAGCAAAACTTTTGCTTTGGGGGGGAGGGAATGATGGGGGGTGGGGGTGGGGGCTGGGTCGCTGCGAAATCCCCGGGGCAATCTGGGAAGGAGAGGGGAGAAGCAGGTGTCGGGTCCCCCCACTCTGACCTTCTCTCTGACTCCTCCGCCATCTTCAGCGCCAGCATCTCGGCCTCCAGCACCTTCTGCTCCATCAAGCGCTTCTCCTCCTCCGTCCGGATGGCCGTGGCTTTGATGCGCTGCATCTCCTGCTCCGCCTCCGCCGCTTTCTGGGCTAGCAGCTTGGCCTCCTCTTCCGTGATCTGGGCTTTCTCCGCCAGCAAATCGGCCGTCTCCTCCGAGCGCATCTGGGGGCCGGCACAAAACGCCCGGTGAGCGTCCCCCGGGGCAGTCCCGCTCCGCGACCGAGGGCGAGCCCCACAAACACCTACCAGGGCCTCGTTGGCCATTGTGGCCTCCTCCTTCAACTGCAGCAACCTCCGCTCCAACTCGTCCCGCGTTCGCTCAGCCTCTTCCCGCATCTGCTTCTCCCGCGCCAGCCGCTGGCGCTCCATCTGGGGGAGAAAGCGCCACATTTTGAGACCGGCGCGCGGGGGCGGCCTCTCCGGATTCAACGCACCGGGGACAAGCCAGGGACGCTTAGCCCCTCTCTGGGGCCCCCTGCAAAGCTCCGCGGGGTTCACCTCAAATGGAGTGATAAAACGTCGACCCAGGCCCCACCTCCAGAGCCAGGGGGTCCTCCAAGTTCCTGGGCCCCTACCCAGCGCGTCTCCGTTCTGGCTTCAGGAGCCCATCAAATTCCAAGCCCTGCCCCATTAACCCCTGAAGCAGGGGGCGGGCAAGATACAGCCCCAGGGAGCAGCCAGGCATTTTGAGCAGCCTGCGGCAGGCAGGGAACTGGCCTTGGAGTCCTGCAGGGCTGCCGGCCAGGAGCCACCTAGGTAGGTGCCTTCCATCCAGAACCCGTCTCTGGCATCCCAGCAACTCCCTACCCCAGATCACAACCCCCTCCCACACCCATACTCCCTCCTGGACCCAGATCCAACCCTCTCCCTTCACCCAAACTCCCTCCCAGACCCGGACCCAGATCCCAACTCCCTCCTTCACCCAAACTCCCGCTCACACCCCACACTCCCTCCTACACCCAAACTCCCTCCCGGACCCGGACCCAGATCCCAACCCCCTCCTTCACCCAAACTCCCTCCCAGACCCGGACCCAGATCCCAACTCCCTCCTTCACCCAAACTCCTGCTCACACCCCACACTCCCTCCTACACCCAAACTCCCTCCTGGACCCGGACCCAGATCCCAACCCCCTCCTTCACCCAAACTCCCTCCCAGACCCGGACCCAGATCCCAACTCCCTCCTTCACCCAAACTCCCACTCACACCCCACACTCCCTCCTACACCCAAACTCCCTCCCGGACCCTGACCCAGATCCCAACCCCCTCCTTCACCCAAACTCCCTCCCAGACCCGGACCCAGATCCCAACTCCCTCCTTCACCCAAACTCCCGCTCACACCCCACACTCCCTCCTACACCCAAACTCCCTCCCAGACCCGGACCCAGATCCCAACCCCCTCCTTCACCCAAACTCCCTCCCAGACCCGGACCCAGATCCCAACTCCCTCCTTCACCCAAACTCCCACTCACACCCCACACTCCCTCCTACACCCAAACTCCCTCCCGGACTCTGACCCAGATCCCAACCCCCTTCTTCACCCAAACTCCTGCTCACACCCCACACTCCCTCCTACACCCAAACTCCCTCCCAGACCCGGGCCCAGATCCCAACCCCCTCCTTCACCCAAACTCCTGCTCACACCCCACACCCTCTCCTACACCCAAACTCCCTCCCGGACCCGGACCCAGATCCCAACCCCCTCCTTCACCCAAACTCCCACTCACACCCCACAACCTCTCCTGCACCCCAGCACCCTGGTGCACCCAACCTTGGAACCAGACCCCGCACCTGCTCCATAGAAAAGTGCAGCCCTCAGCCACTTACCAAAATCTTCGCGTATCAAAACGTGCCCATCAAAACTTATTCCCCCTCCCACCCTGAAGCCTCTTAGTGGCGCATCATCTTCAAAACTGGAGACAAGGCTCCTGCCCGGCCCCCACAATGCCGAGGAGAACAATTTTTCTCCCTCCTCCTTGCTGTTCCGAGCAGCGGTTCGCAGATCCACCGGGTGGGGTCCAGGGAGCGGAAAAGGTCTCCGAACAGAAAGCAGTGATACGTACAGTCCAATGGGTTGACGGACGCTTATTAGCTACAAGCGACGGGCTGTTCCTGCCGCCTGCCCTGGGGCGGAGAGAGGCCAGGACCGAATGAGCATGCAGGCTCGGGGACCGCAGGGCGCGATTTCTGATGGGGTCGGACGCAGACTGATGTTTATAGCAAGGAGGCTCTCACCTGCTTTCTGGCCTTCTCCTCCCGGGCCTGGGCTTTCATCTGCTGCACCTCCAAGGAGTCAGCCTTCCTCCGCCGCATGAACAGATCGTGGTTACCGATGCACAGCTGGAGAATCTGCTCCGGAGAAAGAGGAGAGGGAAGGAATGAATACATGCCTATAGGGGTGACTGATTCGTTGCCATTCTACTGATGTGGAAACTGAGGCACTGGAAGGTCGAGTGCGTTACCCTCACAGCGGTCTACATCCCATGGCAGTTCCTTAGGTGCGGGAGCGCAAGGCCCCCTCCAGGGTCCAAAAGCACCATCGGAGGAGGGTTACAGAACGAATCATCGAACCGTAGAACTGGAAGGGACCTTGAGAGGGCATCAGGTCCAGTCTGCTGCCCGCACGGCAGGACCCAGCATCCTTTAGATCAGTCGTTCCCAAACTTTTCAGCATCACGCCCCCTTTTTGATTTTTGAGAAACCCTCATCCCCCCCCCCCCCGTCAAAATAGCAGCAAAACTTGTTGAACAAAAAAAAAAAAAAAATTTACAAAATTGCCCTTTTAAGAACAGAGCAGGCATTGCCCTTTTAAGGCGGCCATTTGAAGTCTGCTCGGGATGCTCCATCCTCCCCCTCCCCAGCCAACCTGAGCTGCACAGACTGGGCTCTTTCTTGGGAGGGGGACAAGGATTGACAGGGGGTCTGGGTCACCTCACGCCCCCCTGGAATTTCCTCATGCCCCCCCAAAGGGGGCGTGCCCTAGTTTGGGAACCTACGCTCTAGATCATCCCTGATTGACGTCTATCCAACCTGCTCTTTGATATCCCCAGTGACGGAGATTCCACCACCTCCCTGGGCAATTTATTCCAGTCTCTCGCCACCCGGACAGGTAGGAAGTTTTTCCTAATGTCCAGCCTCAACCTCCCTCGCTGCAATTTCAGCCCCTTGCTTCTTGTCCAATCACTAGGCGTCAAGGAGAAGAATTTTTCTCCCTCCTCCTTGTCCCGCCCGGAGACGCCCCTGTCTGCGGCCGGGGGGTGGGGACTGGAGCGGCCCCCTCGCCTCCCCTTTAACCAGTTCAACGATGCACTCCAGGGACTGGACATCCCTCACCCTCTCACTTAGGGGCGGTGGAAAAGGAGGAAGTGAAACTGATCGTGATGGAAGAAGAGCAGAAAACAGTTTGGACAGAGGAAAACAGGACCCTCGGAGGGCATGATGCGGGTCACTTGTACTGGGAGAAATCGGGACAGACAAGTCGTTAATGCTACGGCAGTAGGCCAGGCCCAACGGCGAAGGCACAGACACCGGCGTGTCCAGTGAGTGACGTTTTCCCTCTGGCCTAAGAAACATCTTCAGAGAATCCCTTGGCATGGTTCACGAGATTAATCGTGATCGGTTAGTGGTTTCTGGGAGACACGGTAGCAGATCAGCACAAGGGAGCCCAGGGGAAGCAAAAGATTTGGGGAACAAGGGAGCTAAGAACATTTTTTTTCCAGGGCAGACATCACCAGACGGCTCGAAAAAAGGGGAGAAATGAAAGTGAAGGGGAGAAATTAGCGCAGATCCACCCTCTCCCCCAGAGACGATAACTTCGTGACCGCATGCAGCACGCAGTATCACACCTGCCATCCACCCACAGGAGCCCAGATGTTGGAAATACGGCCCCCGGAGCCATCCTCGAGAGCCGTGGCGGCTGGCAAGGCTAACACCGTGCTGGAAAACTCACCAGCTTGTTCACCCGCAGCTTTGACGAATTGAATTTAAAGACGTCGATCTTTTTGTCCAGGGGTTTAATCGTGAACTGCAAGGAAAGAGAAAGGACGTGGTGACCGGCCGGGGGCACTGGCACAGCACCGGACAGCGGAAAGAATCAAAGCGCCCTGGCTAAGCAAGAGACGTCTGATCCCCCATTCACAGGTCTTGGATGGAGGTCCGACCCACAGGACATAGGGGGCTAGGAACAAGGAGGAGAAAAACAATCGTGACCCATCAGGGTAGAAAAACTAGTTTCAGCTGCCCTGGGGGTTGGGGCTCCATTAAAGCCTGCGGAGATGGAATCGAATAATTCTATTGAGGCTTGGCAGAACTGGGTTTCTTTTTTTTGGTATGAATAATTTTGATGGATAATATTGATGTTGATTTTTAAGCCTTTCCCCACATGTATTGATTTAAAATCTCCCAGCCGCAGGAACCGCGGTATTTCAGACAATGGGGCAGTGGGGGGAGTGGACAATTTAATCTCCGAGATCGATGAATCTTACGCTTTCTGATCGCTAGCACACAAAGCGTCAAGCGTGCATGGGAAAAAAATACGCCAAATACACGTCCTTACAGAAAACTCCGACAAGCTCCAGCAGCCGATTTCTGACTTTGTCGAGCTGTAAATGGCGACCAACCACCAAAACTGTTCACGGGTTTGTGTGTAAACGGGCGTAAAAATCGAACCCTTCCAAGCCTAGCTATAGCTCATCCACAGTTCTAGTCTCTATCTCCCATACCGTCTATTCTCCAGGACTTTGGCTAATTCAACCCCGACGTTACAGATCTTATGTCCTCCTCCCGGGGTGATATGACATAACAACACAATCCAAGTCTTTCGCATAGGCCGGTGAGCATGGATCTTTTTGAATTTTAACCCCACCCCTCTGTTATTCGCCAGAGGGTTGGGCTGAAAAGTGGAAGGCCATTCTAGCTACAGTCGATCATTATTACAATCAATGAGACACCTCCGCTGTGTCCAGACAGCTCTCATATACTGCTAGGAAGCCTGCTTCTCGTAATTAAGGTCCATCTGTGATCATCGCCGCGTGAGGATTACTGACATGATAGAAGGGACCTCGAAAGGTCATGAAGACCAGTCCCCTGCCCTCACGGCAGAACCAAGCACCGTCTAGATCATCTCCGATAGATGTCTGTCCAACCTGCTCTTAAATTTCTCCAGTGATGGAGACTCTACAAACTCTCTGGGCAATTTATTCCAGTGTTTAACCATCCTGACAGGTAGGAAGTTTTTCCTAATGTCCAACCTAAACCTCCCTTGCTGCAATTTAAGTCCCCTGCCTCTTGTCCTGTCCATTTTTCTCCTTCCTCCTTGTAACACCCTTTTAGATACTTGGAAACCGCTATCCTGTCCCTTCTCCGTTGTCTCCTTTCCAAACTAAACAAGCCCAGTTCTTTCACTCTTCCCTCATAGCTCATGTTCTCTAGACCTTTCATCATTCTTGTTGCTCTTCTCTGGACCTTCTCCAATTTCTCTACGTCTTTCTTGAAATGCGGTGCCCAGAACGCGACACAATACTCCAATTGAGGCCTAATCAGCACAGAGAAGAGCGGAAGAATGACGTCTCGTGTCTTGCTCACAACACTCCCGTGAATGCATCCTAGAATCATGTTTTCTTTTTTTGCAACAGTGTCACACTGTTGACTCATATTTAGCTTGTGGTCCGCTCTGACCCCTAGATCCCTTTCTGCCGTACTCCTTCCTAAAAGTCGCTTCCCGTTCTGTGTGTGTGAAACGGATTGTTCCTTCCTAAGTGGAGCACTTTGTATTTGTCCTGTTTAAACTTCATCCTGTTGACCTCCGACCATTTCTCCAGATCAGTATGAATTATCCCTCCTGCCCCGAGGCTGACCAGTTTCGGCCCTCCCGTCCCAACCGGACCAGGCGGGACTTGAACCCATGATCTTCTCCTCCCCAGGCGAGCACCCTATCCCCTAGGCCACGCGGGAACCAGCCACACCACCTTACTAGCAACCCCTTCCAGCTTGGGATCATCTGCAAACTTTATAAGCATCCTCTCTATGCCGATATCTAAATTGTGGATGAAGATATTGAACAGAACCGGTCCCAAAACAGACCCCTGCAGAACCCCGCTCGTTAGGCCCTTCCAGCAGGACTGAAAGCCATTACTAATGACTCTCTGAGTAGCTAGTTTCTTTAGACAGGGAATTGGTCAGTTTCACTCCCAATTGTCAATTTGAACTCCTTTTTCTAATGGCTCCTTATTCTCACAGGAAGCCATTTCTAGTCCCCGAAAAAAAATCGAAGTTCAAAGCGACCACGGGTGTTGGGCCTACATCACCTGACCACAGATTCAGCCGGCTGCACTAAGCTTTGGGCAGGTTCAGAGCAATGTAACGCAAAAGCGAAAGCCAACTGCTTTTCGTACCAGGAATACGTTTCATTATATTCACGAGGCCGGGACATATTTCCGGGAAGAGATTTTCCTCTGGGCTGAACACAGAAAGGGAATTTTTTTTTTCCTTTTAATATATTCGAACATAAGAACGGCCAGACTGGGTCAGACCAATCGTCCAGCCAGCCTAGTGTCCTGTCTGCCCACAGTGACCAATGCCAGATGCCCCAGAGGGAGGGAACACAACAGGGAATCCGCACGTGATCCCTCCCGTCACCCATTTCCAGACAAACAGAGGCGAGGAACACCATTCCTACTCATCCTGGATAATAGATATCAATGGACCTAACCTCCATGAATCTATGTAGCTCTTTTTTTAACTCTTAGTTTTCACAACATCCTCTGGCAAGGAGTTCCACAGGTTAACGGTGCGCTGCATGAAGAAAAACTTCCTTCTGTTTGTTTTAAATTGCATCGATTTCGTTTGGTGACCCCCTAGTTCTTACATCATGGGAATAAGTAAATAACTTTTCCTTATTCACTTTTTCCACACCTCTCATGATTTTATAGACCTCTATCCTATCCCCCCTTAGTCTCCTCTTTTCTAAGCGGAAAGGTCCAAGTCTTTTTAATCTTTCTTCATACAGGCCCCATTCCAAACCCCGAATCATTTTTGTTGCCCTTTTCTGAACCTTTTCCAATGCCAAAAGATCTTTTCGGAGAGGAAGCGACCACATCTGCATGCAGGAGTCAATGGTTTGGAAAATGCTCGAAAAACAAATTCAAAACTAGCTCTGGGGTTCGGGCTCGGGCGCGAAAAAAACGCACAAAAGCCGGGGAACGCACGGAAAGGCCGAGGCAGGCTCGGCTGCGTGTCCCGGAGCGAGTGGGAGTGAAACCGGTGCTCAGCACCCGGACGCGAGCCAGCACGCCTTACCTCCTTGTCGCTGTAGGAGATGTTCCGGATCTCGTTCCACGGAAAGGAGATTTTGGGGCTGAGCCGGTTTTCTGGGTCGTAGATGTGGAGGCCCAGGGCGTCGACTCCGAGGAGCAGTTCCGTGCCTTTCTTATTCTACAGGAGGGAAGAACCGTGCAGGCTCCGTTTGAGGCACGGTGATTGGTATTCAACTCAGGGAGCAGCTGAGCGACGCGGCTCCGTTCGACTAGCTTCATCCCGCCTGGCTCAACGCTCCCTCAGGGATCCAGCTTCCGGGGCCAGCGGTGACTCATTCGCGCCTTCTCGGGGGAAGGTTTTAGGCAGCAGCTGATCCAACCCCCCTCCCCACCGCCCGCTGGTGGATCTGACCCTGAGTGCCACACAGCCGTCTGCAGACCAGGGGGGTCACCAATGCTACAGCCCAGCGCAAATACTAGGGATGCAAGCACGCTTAGCAGCGTCGCTCGATCCCGGGGGACCGGCGCGGTGAGGCCGATCTGCGATGAAAAAGGGAGTGGCCCATTGCTAAGCTAAAACCAGCCCCCCACCGCCTCCGTGGACTCAAGATGCGCCGAGAACCGGACGCGAGCCCTGGACTCACCCGAATGGCGAAGTAATTGACGCCGTACATCTCCAAGTCCTGCGCGATCTTCAGGTATTCCATTTCCGCTTCATCTCTGGCGGGAAAAGACAGGCCCCGGTGATGGACAGGAAAGGGGGACTCCTTCTTAGCCTGGTGGGCACATCCCGCAGGCAAAGATCAAGTCTGGTTCCCAGCAGGAAGGAGAAAGATTCCCTGTCGGCGTCGCGACGTTTCCCGCCTTGCCCCGCCTCTACCCCAATCCCGTCCGCCGACTGCGTGGGCGGTTCCTCGTGCCCCCAAAGAGGCGGGAGAGGGCTACCGCCCATCCTAGTTCATGTCCCGAGGAATCATCGTCGCCGAGAGACACGTTTTCCTACCGGATCCCTACGCTCCTCCACGTTCTCGTACCGCCAGTCCAATGGTGCTTACAGCTGATTCGGGGAGGAAGCGGGGGTGGGGGAGGGGGCTAGCGCTACTGCTGTGAAGGTAGCTGCCAGAGCTATAAGTGCACCCGGCTGCTGACGGTGGCAGAAAGTGTCCCAGCTGAGAAAGCCACCTGGCGCGAAACACTGGGACGACCCGTTCTGCGTTGTAAGCACGGCGCGGGCACGCCTGGGAAGTTACCCGGCAAAACTGACTTTTAGGGACCCAAGACAGCACTGCTCCTACGTCCTCCCCCTCCCGCCGCCCACCATACGGTATTTGTAACGCAAGTGGCTCTTCTGTAGCCAGGGTCTAGCTCCATGGGGTGTACCAAAGCCACTGGCTCTTTTGGTCAATTTCACCACCCGGGGATTTTAACAATCGTCCATTGCAGGTTGGCGGCTGTTTACTTCTGAAGGGTCAGGGTGTTGTCATGAGCGGGGCCCGGCCCGGCCCCACGAGTTATAGGGAGGTCTCAAGGTTCCCAGAGACTGGGGGAGGTGGCTAAGTTCAGAGCCGGAGAGGTTCAGAGCGGGAGCTGGCTTGGGTTGTAACCGGAGAAATTTAAAAACAGCAAATAGTGCTGCAGTCTCTCAGAGACTAACCAAACGGAGACATTTCCTCACCTGGCCCGGCCTCGATGCTCCGCGTACCAGGCTGTTATCCTTTCCTCCCACATCTCGGGAGTCATCTGGTACAGGTTGATGACCTGCGCGGGGCAGGATGAGAAAGCTTCAGCTCGCTCGGGCCTGCCTCGGGGCTTCGTCTCATCACCTTATCAATGAGCGAGACCCAAGGACCTCCTACTCCAAACGCCCTTCTTTCCCCCCTCAGATCCCTCCCACGCCCGATCCGCACGCTGCTCTCCACTTCTAACTAACATCAGAATGGCCAGGCTGGGTCAGACCAAAGGGCCATCTAACCCAGGGTCCTGTCTGCCGACAGCGGCCAATACCAAGTCCCCCAGAGGGAGTGAACAGAATCATCCCGTAATTCCTCCCCTGCCGCCCATTACCAGACAAACAGAGGCTAGGGGCACCATTCCCACCCATCCTGGCTAATAAGTATTTTGGACCTAACCTCCATGAGTTTATCTAGCTATTTTTTAAACCTGTTCAAGTCCTGGCCTTCCCAACATCCTCTGGCGAGGAGTTCCACAGGTTGTGAGAAGAAAAACCAAGCTAAGCCCACACCTGGAACCAGCTCGCAGTCAGCCCTTCGGAGCACAGCGAGCCCACAAGCCTTGCAAATACAGCGGCTATTCCGGCCAAAGGAAGCAGGCAGAAAACCTTCCCTTCCATCTCCACGACAACAACCTAGATACTAATTAAGGGCTCCTCGTTCAGCGTGACCGAGGTCCGCTGGAATCGCTATGCCAGCCATAGAGCGTCGGTCCTGGCTGAATGCCTTACCCGCTTCGGAAGCAACTCCTCTTGCGCCAAGAAGCCCCGTTGATGAACGCTGGGGTCATAGTCCCCGTACTGAAAAGAAAAGCAAAACACTGCAGGGGTCAGACGGCAACCTACACAGACTTCAGCTGAGGAGGAGCTCAGAACCGTTTACAGTCTTAGGGTCTGTCTAGACTACAGGGTTTTGTCGACAAAAGTGGACTTTTGTCAACAAAACTATATCTGCATCTACACTACCACCGAGTTCTGTCGACATAACGTCGACAGGACTCGGCAGTTTTGTCGATGGCTGTAAACCTCATTCTACGAGGAATAACACCTTTTGTTGACAGAGTTCTGTCGACAGAAGGCGTTATTGCATCGACACTGTCCTTTGCGTCTACACTGTCATGTTGACAAAGCAGCTTGCTTTGTCGACAGAACTGGCTGTAGTTTCGACGCTCTTTGTCGACAGAAGTTTTGTCGACATAGCCTCTGTCGATAAAAGCCTGTAGTCTAGACATACCCTTACATTTCATCTCAGTATCCCCCGTCCTTACAATAAACACGGGGAGGGAGAAGAGCAGGCATTGGCCAGTGTGGTCCAGTTGTACCCGTGAGTATTGTGTTCAGTTCTGGGCACCGCATTTCAAGAAAGATGTGGAGAAATTAGAGAGGATCCAGAGAAGAGCAACAAGAATGATTAAAGGTTGAGAGAACATGAGCTATGAAGGAAGGCTGAAAGAATCGGGTTTGTTTAGTTTAGAAAAGAGAAGACTGAGGGGGGACATGAGAGCCGTTTTCAGGTATCGAAAAGGGTGTCATGAGGAGGAGAGAGAAAACTTGTTCATCTTGGCCTCTGAGGACAGAACAAGAAGCAATGGGCTTAAACTGCAGCAAGGGAGGTTGAGGTTGGACATTAGGAAAAAGTTCCCAACTGTCAGGGTGGTGAAACACTGGAATAAATTGCCCAGGGGGGTTGTGGAATCCCCATCTCTGGAGATATTTAAGAGCAGGTTAGATAAATGTCTATCAGGGATGGTCTAGACAGTATTTGGTCCTGCCATGAGGAAAGGGGACTGGACTCGATGACCTCTCGAAGTTCCTTCCAGTCCTAGTATTCTATGATTCTGTAGCGTGGGCCAAGACCAGCAACTCATCCGATGCAGCGGGTTCCCTGCTTTCGGTCACGTCTCCATGTCCTATTTCATACGTTTAACATTCGGGACAGTTTTTAAAGAGGGACTTCACCCGACCAGTAGGGGACATATCTCAGACAGGAATCTGTCCCCCCCCGCCAAAAGTTCTCTTCCACACCGTGGCTCACAAAATACTATTCGCCTTTGAAAAGCGTGCCCGGTCATTCTTAGGGCGAGATTCTAAATCACGTCAAGTGTCTTGTACAACGAAATTGGCCCAACGCTTCAGAAATCATAGAATCGTCGGGCTCGAAGAGACCTCAGGAGGTCATCAAGTCCAGCCCCCTGCCCAAGGCAGGACCAATCAACCAAGCCAGGACTTTGTCAAGCTGGGATTTAAAATCCTCTAGGGATGGGGATTCCACCCCCTCCCTAGGGAACCCATCCCAGCGCTTCACCGCCCGCCTCGGGAAATTGTTTTTTCCTGATATCCAACCTAGACCTTCCTCACTGCAACTTGAGCCCATTGCTCTTTGCTCTGCCATCTGCCACCCCGAGAATTGCCTCTCTCCATCCTCTTTGGAACCCCCCCTTCAGGAAGTTGAAGGCTGCTCTCAAATCCCCCCTCACTCTTCTCTTCTGCAGACTAAATACGCCCAAATATCTCCGCCTCTCCTCGTAGGTCATGTGCGCCAGCCTCCGAATCATTTTGGTCGCCCTCCGCTGGACCCTCTCCAATGCGCCCACATCCTTTTTGTAGTGGGGGGGGGGGGCAGAATTGGACGCAATACTCTAGATGTGGCCGCACCAGTGCCGAATAAAGGGGAAAAATCACTTCTCTAGATCTGCTGGCAATGCTCCTCCTAATGCACCTAATATGCCATTAGCCTTCTCAGCTACAAGGGCACACTGTTGACTCACATCCAGCTTCTCATCCACTGTAACCCGCAGATCCTTTTCTGCCAAACTGCTGCTTAGCCAGTCGGTCCCCAGCCTGTAACAATACTTGGGATTCTTCCGTCCCAAGGGCAGGACTCTGCACTTGTCCTTGTTGAACCTCATCCAATATCGTTTGGCCCAATCCTCCAATGTATCTAGGTCACTCTGGACCCGATCCCTGCCCTCCAGCGTATCTACCTCTCCCCCAGGCTTAGTGCCTCGATTAAAGAGCATCGGCGCAAATGCACCCTCTGCGGTGAGCATGAAACGCGGCACAGGGCCCATAACGCACCGCTCGACTGACAAGGGAATGATTTACAAGGGAAGCGTGAGGGAAATGCGTTGGTTTTAATTCACCTCTCATGGCCCGAGTCACACTACGGCATCATCCTATTAGGAAGACCGGGCGCCGTTTCCCCGAGTCAATCATTTCACGCTGAAAATGCCCTTTGTCTCTCGTTCTCCGGGGGGAGATCCCGACAAGGCAGGCAAATAATAAAGCGCCGTAACAATAGGCACTCGACAGACATCCCAAATCAGTCTCCATTTAATGCCCGAGCGGCCCCGCCAAACACTCACAAACACCAGAATCAATCTCGGCACACAACCTCGGAGCGGCAAAACGGTCAACGCTCAGACGAGTGGGGATTACAGAGAGTGCTATTGATTTCGCGCCAACCCAGATGCAAAGGAAGTCTGCAATACGCCACAACGGACTCGGAGATAAATTAATACCATCGAGAGGCCGCTGGATTGATCCTGAGAGATGCGGCGCCCCAGGCAACCCGGCGCTTCTCAGAACAGGCTGCATAGATCGAATTACTCAACACCCGTCAACAGGGGGAACAGGTATAAAAACGCAGGATTTGGAAGGGAACAACGTTCAACTTCCGACAGGGAGAAAAATGATTTCTGGATGGGAAAGAAATGATAACGAGGATGGATGCGATCTATCCTGGGGGGCCGACGGCTACATAAGGAATGTGTGATTTGAATATGGTCAAGAAAATCCCTGTCTCAAAGAAGTATGCGTGCCGGGAAAAACACTGGAAAACATTAATTACTCAAGAATGACAATCCACTAATGGCCAAACGATCGCAAGGGATATTAGTTCAAGTGCTTTGGCAAACACGTTTCCACTGCAGTCTAACTCAAAAACTGGCACAGCGATTCGGGTTCTGTTAAACGCACTATACAATTAGTATTTGTTGCCTATTCGCGGGGCTTGACAAACGGCGGCGAAAACCACTTGCCAGCCCCGTACTGCGCATGCGGAAGAGCCGCATTGCGCAAGCGCGCGCCGCGAATGAACGGGGCGCGCGGCTGAAATCTACTCGCCACGGGCGTGTAGATTGTATAGTTTGTCGAGCCCTGCCTATTCGTATAGATTATATTCGGATATAAATTGCCTAGGGAGGTTGTGGAATCTCCATCTCTGGATATATTTAAGAGCAGGTTGGATAGAGATCTATCAGGGATGGTCTAGACCAGTGCGTCTCAACCTTTTTTTGCTCATAGCCTCCTTCTGAGCCTCGTTTACCTCTGTGGCCCCCCTCACAGCTGCTGTTACTTGGAAAAAAAGATACATAATTTACCTAATGTTCCGTTTTTTCCATGTGGCCCCCTAGAGGTAGGGCGTGGCCCGTGGGGAGCCATATGGGCCACAGCTGAGGATCACTGGAGACAGTACTGGGTCCTGCCATGAGGGCAGGGGACTGGACTCGATGACCTCTCGAGGTCCCTTCCAGTTCTAGTGTTCTCCGATTCTATGATCGTGTTTCTACTTTGAGCTTGTCGTTATATCACTCAGACACGGGGGTTTATACTGTGCCGTATAAATCTGTGTGCATTAATATTCTGGATAGCAACGAAATACATTATTCATTGGGGCAAAAAAAGAAAAATTAAAACAGAAAGAGGAAAAAACTCTCGCCAGGGCTAGAATCCAGCCTCTTGTGACGTTGCAGAACGGGCGGAGAATCAAGAAGACACGTGGAAAAGAAACAGGAAAATCTCTCGGATGTTTTCTGCAGGGGTAGATTTTTCAATAGACTCCGTCCTAACGCTTGCTCTTGAAAACTGAAGGCTACGCCAACATTTGGAAACGGCGGCGATTTGAAAACAACTCTGGAGGGAGAAATCTACTGTAATTCCCAGGATGAGTAGACTTTTAAAAAAATTCTCTGATGGGTTCTTTGTTATTATGAAGGTAAAACTGCCACACAAACGTGCACTTATCAATCGGTGAAATCCAATGAAAACGCACATCTGTTGGCTGTGAAAGGCGTATTAGGAAAGGCCTTTTTGAGCCTTGGTCTGCACAGGGAAAGGTTTGGGGATGGAAGGGCCGTCGACACGCAAAACTCCTCAAATCAGTTCTGCCGCCCACTGTCGACATTTTGTGGCCACAGTGCTAGCGTCCCTGGCGACAGAAAGAGCAAAGCACTATGGGTACGTCTAGACTACAGGCTTTTGTTGACACATACTGTCGACAAAGCTTCTGTCAACAAAGAGCATCTAGACTACATCCAGTTCTGTCGACAAAGCAAGCCGCGTTGTCGACATGACAGTGTAGACGCAAAGGACAGTGTAGATGCAAGAACGCCTTCTGTCCACAGAACTCTGTCGACAAAAGGTGTTATTCCTCATAGAATGAGGTTTACCATCGTCAACAAAACTGCCGAGTTCGGTCGCCGTTACGTTGACAGAACTCAGCGGCAGTGTAAACACAGGTATAGTTTTGTCGACAAAAGTGGACTTTTGTCGACAAAACTCTGTAGTCTAGACACACTCTATGGGTAGGCATCCCATGGTGCCTGGTGGCACCACCTGCTACTAAGCGCTGTGAGAACGCGCAACGAAGAGCTGGGAATTTTAGGAACGTTAAAAATGTTCCATCAGCCACCTCTTGGCTTCCCAGCCCTCTCTCGGCTTCTGGCTTACTTTCTTGCCACTTGAACGACCGACGCTGTAAGGACGGCTACGCAATAAAAGCGCTGGCCAGAGTGGCTAATCGGGCATTGTCACTTCGGGGGAGGGGAGTTATTAATGTCGTTTCTTTTCGCAGTGCACAGTCAACCTGTGGAACTCCTTGCCAGAGGATGTTGTGCACACTAAGATTAAAAAAAGAGCTAGACAGATTCATGGAGGTTACGCCCACCCCAAATAACATTAATTATGTCAAAAGAAGCTAAAAATATAGACACGGCCTATGTGTACATTGTGCATGAAACAGGGAAGGCGAGACAGCAAAACAAACGTTCGCGCGTGCTCTTGAATACGAGGGTTCGGCATGAATATTCAGTACAGCGCTCCTTAGCCAATAAATATTTTAAAAGACCCATTTCTCTGGCTGAAAACAGCCCTAAGGAAAATGAGAACACCGTTAAAAACAGAAATGAGGCTTTATTTCTAAAGCCAATAAAACCCACAAGACCCAGAGGTCTCCAGCACAATCGAGTTTGGTATGGGCTAAGTTCTTATTCTGCAAAGAGAAGGCAACCCAGTGATGGTAGATTGTCACATGATCCCTCTCCTGTCACCCATTTCAAGACAAACAGAGGCTAAGGACACCATTCCTACCCATCCTGGCTAAATCCACCACGAATCTATCTAGCTCTTTTTTTAACCCTGTTCAAGTCCTGGTCATCACCACATCCTCTGGCAAGGAGTTCCACAAGTTGGCTGTGCGCTGCGTGTTTTGTTTGATCTGGCTAGGCCAGCTATATTAGAGGACCCAGGATCTGATGCCTAAGAGAAAGGAAGAGGGGACAGAAAAACACCTTATTCAAGTTATTTCCCTCATCCCAACAATTTTGCACCAATATTAACGTAAAATGGGCAGGAGCAAGGCTTGGAGGGGATGTATAATCCCCGGCGGCAGTCCATCGGGAGAGAAAGAGCTAAAAAGTGCAATGGCACTTCCGAACGCACGAGGAAACAATGCTAAACCGCTCGGCCCCCTGGGGGCTTATGGGAGATTTCCCATCATGCTTCTGTACCTACCTTGGCTTGCACGGCGTATGAGGCCAGCAGGACAGACGCCTCCGGAGGACAGTAGATCTTCTCATCTAAAATCTGCTTCTTTACCTGAGCAAAGCATCACCGGAGAAAAAAACGCCGCTAAACAAAGCTACGCGGCGGCAGCAGTTGTAATGCAGGCTGCCAATCAGCCAGGAAAATATTTTCCCTGCTCGGGGAACAATTCTGACTGATGCAGACAGACTCCGCCCCACATCCCATTCCCGCCAGGAGACAGGGGAGACCTCTGCAGTGTGTACCGCCACATCCCATTTCAAACCCACCAGAAGCCACGAGTAGCAAGGACAGCTGAGTCCCCACCCATGCCCGATATCGCTTCCCTGAAGAAGTGGGGGGAGGAGGTAGCCCCAGCGGGGGTTCCACCAACCGTCTTTTTGCCATTTTTTTAGCCCCACATGCAAGGGGAAGGCCCATACCTGCAGGAAGAACAAGTGCTGTGTGATCTCCTGAACCAGCTCCTCCTCTGCATTCTCCGGGTAAAATTTGGCCAGGAAGTGAAACGTGACCGGCTCCTCCGTGGGAACGTCGTGATCCAGGACCTGCAGGGTCGGACAACCAGTCAGTGACTCCGCGGAGTTGGACTCTGTCTTATTCTCTATCCCTTTTTTAATGATTCCTCGCAGTCTATTTGCTTTTCTGACTGCTGCTGCACACTGAGTGGACATCTTCAGAGAACTATCCACGATAACGCCAAGATCTCTTCTTGAATAGTTGTAGCTAACTTAGTCCCCATCGTGTTGTATGTAGAGTTGGGATTATGTTTTCCAACGTGCATTACTTTGCATTTATCAACATTCAATTTCATTTGCCAATTTGGTGCCCAATCGCTTGGGTGGGCCCTCAGGTCTCCAGTCCAAGGCTTTGCGATGGTTCAGGGACGGACTAACGGTACAACCGAACGCTAACCGGGCTGGAGGACAATCACCCTGCCCTCGGATCACCTGACTGATAGGCTTCTAGATTAGCCAACGCCTTGTTCTACTCCTGGTGCACCTCCAGGATTCTCACGGAGGCATCTCCCGACTTCCACGGACAGCTCAACCCTCCCCGCGCACCCCTGAAAAGGAACGTCCCCTCCCACCTTCTTGTCCATTTTGAGCCAGGCCACCGTGTCCTTGATGGTGTACTGAAGTCCAAAGAACCAGGTTTCCCGGAGTCCGAGGGTCCTGCACACCAAGTCGAACAAATCCTTGCCTTTCCACTTCACCTGCAGCAAGAGAACAAACAGCAAAAGGCAATCACGCTCTCCTCTAAGTCCTTCCAAAGACACACCACAGCCATTTTAACCCGCCCTGGAGATCTGGCTTGACTCCGGAAATCAACCACAAACGTAACACGACGGGGTCCCATGCAGAGCGTCACTCGGCGAATCCGAATCAAACCGGTTCCATTTAGAAGAGAGTTTCTCTTACAGCCAACGCACCAACCCTCGTCTGGGATCTGAAACGTTGCAACTTACGTATGGTTGCATATGCATGCAAATATATATGCAAATATATGCAAATAGCTTCTTTCACACCGACGAGCATGAATACAAAGTTTAAGGCAAGACTACCAAACACGCAGGCCCCATTTACGTCAGTTCTGTTGATATTAATAAAATGCAATATCTACCCCATTTCCACCCATGTGACGGCACTTTTAATGAGCAATGACAGTCCAGGAATTGAACGACTAAATTAAATTCAATTAAATTGGGCAGCAGGTTTAAAACAAATCAAAGGAAGTTCTTCTTCACACAGCGCATCGTCAATCTGTGGAACTCCTCGCCGGAGGAGGTTGTGAAGGCTAGGACTATAACAGGGTTTAAAAGAGAACTAGATAAATTCATGGAGGTTACCGCGATGAATGTCTATTATCCAGGCTGGGTAAGGAATGGTGTCCCTCACCTTTGTTTGTCAGAGGGTGGAGATGGATGGCAGGAGAGAAATCGCTTGATCATTACCTGTTCAGTTCACTCCCTCTGGGACACCTGGCATTGGCCACTATCAGCAGACAGGGCACTGGGCTGACCCAGTAGGCCATTCTTATATTCTTATGTTATATTGACTACTTTCTTGTTCCGACTTCACCAGTGTCCAGGAATTTAATGACTAACACGCATACCGACAGAAGACCGTTATATTGACTGCTTTCTTGTTCCGACTTCACCACAGTCCAGGAATTTAATGACTAAAACGCATACCGACAGAAGACCGTAATATTGACTGCTTTCTTGTTCCGACTTCACCACAGTCCAGGAATTTAACGACTAACACGCATACCGACAGAAGACCGTTATATTGACTGCTTTCTTGTTCCGACTTCACCACAGTCCAGGAATTTAACGACTAACACGCATACCGACAGAAGACCGTTATATTGACTGCTTTCTTGTTCCGACTTCACCACAGTCCAGGAATTTAACGACTAACACGCATACCGACAGAAGACCGTAATATTGACTGCTTTCTTGTTCCGACTTCACCACAGTCCAGGAATTTAACGACTAAAACGCATACCGACAGAATACCACTATATTGATTGCTTTCTTGTTCCGACTTCACCACAGTCCAGGAACTTAATGACTAAAACGCATACCGACAGAATACCGGTATATTGACTGCTTTCTTGTTCCGACTTCACCACAGTCTAAGAATTTAACAACTAAAACACGTAACCCAAACCGCAGTGTACACCCAAACTGCACCGTGGGCTGCAAACAGATGGGCCTCGTGTTGAGTAGCCCTGTCTTAGACTAACATCACTAGCTTCCATGGGGCTTCCCAGTCGACACCGAGGGCAGAATTTGGGCCTGAGCCCGACACTTACACTATTTCGAATGCTGATGCACAAACCAAAGTCGAATCTAGCTTATTCTCCCAGAGCCATTAGCTCCCTGGGACTGACAACATAAAAAGAACACGTCCTGTTTTCATCCCGGACGGCTGTTGCTCTGTTCTCAACACACGCCAGGAGCAGCTGTGGGGGGCGTGCCAAGGGCCGGTTTTACGCAGAGCACAGCCATGCTTTGCCCTGGAGACTATGGGTAATCAAAAGGACCTGCTGGAGCGGAGAAAACTACCGGCCGCGACCTTCCAACAGCTCCACAGCTGGTTTGTGAAGGGGGCAGGGAGACGCAGAGGGTTACACACAGGGGGCCCGGTACTCCCAAGCCATTTTACTTTGTCACTCGCGCGGACGGAGACACCGCTGGACAGGGACAGATGGCCATTTCTCTAAAGCCCAAGGACAGAAGAATCCCAGAACGTCTCCCTGTCACTGCCGATCAATCTTAGTACCACCGGGACGGCTTCAATATTAATGCTGAAGAACAGCCGGCCACTGTACCTGTACCAGCTGTTGTCATACAATGCCACCTTGTGGGTCCCAGTGCCTCATTAGTCCGGAACGTGTCGGAGGTAGGGATGGTACATTCCAATTAGGTGTCTACGCGGATAGTCGTGCAATTTGCATCTATTCGATTAGTCAATAAAGGCACCTCCAAAGCTATTGCTACACTTCAAAGGCCGGCCCCCACGGAGCACTGGCTCTTTGAAATGCCGCAGGGAGACCGGCGTCAAGCTCCAGGCGGCGTTTCAAAGCAGCAGACCCTGGACTCCACGTGGCGCTGCTGCTTTAAACGCCAGAGGCAGCAAGGGGAAGGAGCGACGAGTTGACTAGCGTGTTGACTATCCGATAAGCCAGCGTTTCCCAATTTTATCTGGCCACGGAACCCTTTTCAGCTTGAAAGAATTTCAAGGAAACCCCTAGGGTTGCCAGGGTAAAATTTGTCAAGCAAAATAAAACCGAAAGACCCGCCATGCAATTGAGAAAAAAAAAAGTCCTGCTGCAATTTGTTGGGGGGGGGGGAGAGGGGGAAGTCCCACCTCAAAGAGGTTCTGTCTCTTTAAGAGAGGGCGGGAAGCACCAGTTGGGAAACACTGCGGTAAGTATTTGCTTATCCGACAGTCAACCAGTCGTTCACATCCCTAGTCAGAGTCAAAGAGAAGAAGCCAGATGATCTTCCACCCAACAGATGCACAAACGTTACCGGAGACAACGTTTTTATGCAACACCACAAACCGAAGGTATCCCTGGGATTCACGTTAAACACATTCGAAATCTACATGCTGAAAGACCGCAATGAAAACTCATTTTCCCTAAATCCACGGGTTCAAATCCACCCCTTGCACGGGGGTACAGCGTGGTATGTGAAGGCTCAACCCAGAGGTAGGTTTTGGGGGCCAGTTTTCTCAAGGAAAATGTCACCTGAGGGTTTTCAGCACACCAGAGAGAGACGAAAAGATTTCTGCTGCTCTTCTGCGCTTCTCAAATCCAGCCCCCGGATTTGGGTTGCCAACGTTTTTAGCAAGAGGTTATTTCCGATCTAGGCATACAGCAGCATCAGCAATTTTTAAAAGCCAGCTTTATGGCGATTGTTTGAAGGGAGCAATTAATGGTTACGTGCCGACATTTATCCAGTCAGTCAAATGGAGGGGAAAGCAAGTGTTCTCGATGCAGGCGACTGCGCTTTGCCATGGGAGGTAGTCCTCTAGCGATGCTGATTTGTACTCTATGGAATCACTCTTTTGAAACTCCAGCTGTGCTTTAAGCTGCAAACTCCTCGGAGGCACTCCCAGCTGGGTTTTAAACCAGCCAGCAGACTACAAATGATCTGCCGTTACATAATCGCGGGCCAAAACCGATGTTAACATTCGCAACGAGCAACGCTCATTAACGCACACCAGTCAGGGAATTCAAAGCCTCGCACCTCTGCCGATAGACGTCAATGGTTAGTTTAAAATATCGGCAGTCCTCAGAGAGTTGAGTTTTCTCCCCGCAAATGTAAGTTGACCCCGTGTGTAGAAACAAGTCTTTTGAATGACTGTTTATGCTGTGACGTTTTAGGTCTTAATGTACACTTGTGAAGATGGTGATGTTGCTGTGGGAACGGGATGTTTTACTGGAGAGTGAAAATCCCGACCACAACATCACAGCCAGATATTATATACACGCACATACACACACACACACATTGGTCGCTGAAAATCAAAACATTGAACAGCCACTGAGTTCATTTCAACATGCAGGACTGAATCCCGCAGCCTGTCGAAAGAGTTGGCATGTCGACAGCATGAACGCGGGATGTTCGTAGAATCATAGAACCATAGATCTGGAAGAGACCTTAGAACAGTGATCCCCAACCTTTTGGGGATGCTGGGCATCCGGGCGCAGCACCGCGTGCCCGGGGTGGAGGCCACGCATGTGCTGGGCGCCCAGGGCGCAAGAATGGTTTGGGCCGGCCCTGGTCACTAGGCGGATGCACCTAAATGCCCTGGTGGGCGCCATGGCACCCGCGGGCACCGCATTGGGGACCACTGCCTTAGAAGGCCATCAAGTCCAGCCCCCTGGCCAAGGCAAGACCAATCCCAATTAAATCAACCCGGCCAGGGCTTTGTCAAGCCGAGACTTAAACACCTCTAGGGATGGAGACTCCACTACTTCCCTAGGTAACCCATTCCAGTGCTTCACCACCATCCTCGTGAAATAGTTTTTCCTAATATCCATCCTGGACCTCTCCCATCACAACTTGAGACGATTACTCCTTGTTCTGCCATCTGTCACCACTGAGAACACCACTGAGAACAGCCTCTCTCCATCCTCTTTGGAACCCCCCTTCAGGAAGCTGAAGGCTGCTCTCAAATCCCCCTTTACTCTTCTCTTCCGCAAACGAAATAGACTCAACTTCCTCAGCCTCTCCTCATAGGTCATATGCTCCAGCCCCCGAACCATTTTGGTCGCCCTCCGCTGGACCCTCTCCAACGCATCCACATCCTTCCTGTAATGGGGGCCCCAGAACTGGACACAATACTCCAGATGTGGCCTCACCAGAGCCGAGTAAAGAGGAAGGATCAGGATGTTCCTGATCGAAGCCCCTACACGGACAGATATCGCCAACCGCCGGTGTACAAGCAAGGCCTATAAAAAGGCCGAGAGAGTTCAGATGACTTGGCCTGGCTACACAGACAGCCAGGGATCGAACTCAGACTTCTTGATTCTCTGACCTGTGCGTCTCCCCACGGTTTCAGCATAAAGGATCAACTTTTCGAAGGGGGCCTGAAAGCAAAAAGTACCATGAACACTCTACCCCAGGGTTATAAACTAGATTGGTTGCTGTAATAAAAGCTTGAACGAAAATGATGTTAGACAAACGCCTTTAAACCAGGAGCGGGGAACTTCAGGCCCAGGGGCCGGATGCGGCCCTCGGCTTGTCTGGATCCGGCCTCTGCAGCTCAACCCTCCCCCCCAAGCATTGGGGAGGCTGTGCTAGTGCTCTAGCCCCCCTGCTGCCCCACCGTGGGGCTGGGACACACAAAATCTACCAGGCTGGGCCCTGTTGGTGTGCGTTGGAAAGGTCTTTCTCCTCAGTCAGGGGCCACAACGACAGTTTGTTTTCCGCTTCTCACGTGCGCCGCCCCGACTGATTTTTCCGTGGCAACCCTAGCCCTGCCTTAAACACACACACAACAACAGCGGCTCTGCTACTGTCTAGGTCCCACAGGGTAGGGGAGCCACCCGGTTCCTTCCACGTCACCGTTAAGCCAGAGCCTTCCAACCCACCGGCCTCGCATTTGTGGTTTCGTAGCACCCCATCGATCCGATCGCCACGTGGCTCGTGGGCTGGATGTAGAGGACGACGTGGCCGAATGACTCTACAGACAGGGCTGAGTGCCGCAAAGCTGTTATTTTGCGGGGCCGGATTTATTTTCTTTGCTAAGTGCAGAGGGCTTGTCATGTATCAGCAGAGAGTGCATTAGGTAAACACGAAGCACTTGAAATCTCAGCAGCGAGCTGCTGGAATAAGACCGGGTTTATTGGCAGGTGCTCTGTCTGCAACAGACACATCAGATTGGGCAGCTATTAGTGGGGTGTGTTATTTATTAACCCGCACCGAGAGTCATTTGCAACTGGCAGGCAGCCAACATGTCACTGGGACGAGACAATTAATTTTGGTAGCGCATCCTTGCTCCCGACATCATTCGCCGGCTAATCCCGCCCACAGAGTGGCTGCAGAGATGAGCCGGGAGGTCGGCTGAGCTGCCAGAAATACCGCCGAGCAAACGGGAAGGAGGGCAAATTTTTGCGAGCGCGCCCGCAGACAGGAGCCAGGTGCTAGAAGGCTTACGTCTACACGACGGGGTTTTTTCCCCCCGGAAAGGAGAGATGCAAATTCGGCGCTAATTTGCATACCTTCTTCTGATCGCTTTTTTGAAAGCGGGTTGTTCGAACGTAGCCTGGCTGAGGTTTTTTTCGAAAAAAAAACACTTTTTTCGAAAAACCGCGTCAACCTCCTTTTTTTTTTTTGGAAGAGCTTTTTTTTTTCTGAAAAAGAGAGGGCCCCCCCCCCCCAAAACCGTGTCCAGGCTACTTTCACTTTCGAAAAAGTGATCAGAAGAAGAGACGCAAATTAGCGCCGAATTTGCATATCTCCTTTCGAAGAAAAAACCCCGTAGTCTAGGCGTATCCTAAGGCTACGTCTACACGATAAGTTATCCCGGCAAAACATATGCTAATGAGGGACTCCTTTGCATGAGTCGTGATCTCATTTGCATATTTTCTGCCGCTCCGTTTTTGCGCAAAAACCAGCAGCGGGGACTTTTTTTTGGGCGCCAAACCCCCTTTTTCCGCAAGAGTTTGTGCGCAACAAAGAAAACGTCCCCACTGCTTGTTTTTGGGCAAAAACAGCTCGGCAGAAAATACGCAAAAGAGATCGCGACTCATGCAAATGACTCCCTCATTAGCATATTTTTTGCCCAGAGAACTCGTAGTCTAGCGGTACCCTAAGAGAACAGGCACTCTAGTCTATGCTGCAAAATGACGAGTTAGCTGCTTCGTCAGGTTCAGTTCCTGGAATCCAGTTCAAACTCCCTCTCGAGTCGCCGAGAAAACGTGTGCTCGCTAACGCCAAGCCTGGCCAAGTGGCACCTTATAAATCCCAATAAAGTAAACCTAAGACCGCCTGCTACCCCTCCCACCGGGAATTTTAAATGACAGCAGGCGGGAGCGAGGGGGAAGACAATATGGGAGTGGAAAACCTGAGGACACATAGAGCAAAGGCAGTCAATATTCTTTGGCAAACGGCATTGGAATAAGAGAGGTGTCAGATGGTTTCAACAGCCACAGGAGGCAGCTGGAAACGCTATTTTTATTTGCTAATGTGGTGGGACAGCTTGATAACGAGTTTCTTAATTAAACTCGATTCCCGCTAGCCACCAAGGAGGCTGAAAGTGCACTAACGGCACATCCACCCAGATGGTGCGGTCGACGGTGCTCCATCTTGTTGGGCCCACCTGCGTGCGGAATACATTTTGTTCTTTGCACCGAGGCATGGGCAGCGGTGCACCACCAGGGTACGTTCTTGGGCTGACAGAGAGAGCAGAAAGGTTTGGAAGGCAGGTGACGTGTGGGAAGGTGGGGCTCTTCGGCTACTGACTGTATTTGTGGGGGAGGAATTAGTGGTTGATTTTCGGAGGAAGAGGGGTTCCCAGATCTCAATTGGCCTGGGGGTGGGGGAAGTGGCAGGGCGGCCGCAGGTGATCCACAGGCTTGGTGGGCTGGATTCAGCCCGCAAAGGCCCCTCTGCCCACCCTTGTGCTAGCCAGTAAAAGGTGATGTCATGGATCCGACAACGCGCAGAGATCTCTACCAAGGACTGGAAGGCCCAGCCAGTGGGGACCTTGAAGCACTATGGGGCGGCAGGAGGACCTGGAGACGTGAGCTGCCGTGGGAAGTGAGTTCGGAGCCACCAGGGTCCCGGCACGGGCACTGGAACGGCTGCCCGATCCCCTTCTGCTGCAACGGAGCTAAGACTTTCTCTTCCTCCCCTCAGGCATCAGCCCTCCCCACTCATCATCTTTAGTAAAAATCACATACAGGCCCCGTGCCCCACAACCTGTCCAGGATTGACTAAAAATCACGGCGAGCAAGTCTTAACCTTAATCCTGACACAGGGCGAGCTTAACCGGAACACGGAAACAACACAATCTGGCAGAAAGAAGGGCTATTCGATCGCCAAGGTTACCTGTCCAAAGCCAGCTGGCTGCATCATAACATCTCTGCGGGCTAGTTCTCAGCTTAATCGGTTAACTAATTCATCCCCAAGTCACTTCCCTTCCCGCATCGACGGGGCTCCCCGACTGCAGCTGATGGACCCCTCCAAATCCTCGCTCACGTTGTTTGCATCGTTCGGCATCGTGTCTAGATCGGGGAGGGGGACCCACGAAACAAAGAGAGCCGAAAATACGCGAAGAATTTTTTTGTGAGCAATTTTTGCCGAGAAAAAAGAAAAGCTCTCCGGAGTTGTTGAAAAAAAAAAAGAAAAAGAAAAAGAAAAAAAAAAAAGGTGCCGCCCCTTTAAAAGACAAGATTTTTGGCCACATCACGCTCCCATCGGCCGCCGCCAGCTTGGCAACGCAATTTTGAATCACCGCACTGGACGGGTCCCCTGCCCCAGTGAGCACAGGGAGCTGGGGATGGTTTCTAGGGGGGCAGGGGTGGCTTCATGAGCCGCGGGGGGGGGGCTTTGTAAACCATACTTTAAGGGGGGGGAGGAAGAGCCGCACACAACTCTTGAACCGCGGATTGGCCACCGCTGGTCTAGATATTGTACCTTCTCGGGATTGCAGTTTAACTACACTTTTACCGCCCCCCTGTGGTCACTCCGGAGTATAACTCTCCCTGCTACCACACCCCTCCTTTCCGTTCGATATGAAACCATCCCGTCTCACACGCAGCGCACCGTCCCGGCACAACCAAACCCAGACCTGCCCCTGTGATAAGAGGACGCTGCCTACCAAACACAACGGTCCTCGCTCTTATCGATCAGGAGTTCTTGAACAAACATAGGGTACTTCTACACTTGCACCCTAGTTCGAACTAGGGAGGCAAATGTACGCGACCGAAATTGCTAATGAAGCGGGGATTTAAATATCCTGCGCTTCATTAGCATGATCTCGCCGGCGCGTTACTCCGCTCAACAGCTGTTCCGGAAACGAAAGTGGGACGCGTTAGTTCAAACCAAAGCCCTTGTTTCGAGCTAATGTCATTCCTCAAAAAACGTTACTCCTTTAAAACACGCCAGCGAGATCATGCTAATGAAGCACGGGCTATTTAAATCCCCGCTTCATTAGCAATTTTGGTCGCCTACGTTTGCATCCCTAGTTCGAACTGGGATGTAGTGCAGACGTACCCATACTCACAGACTGATGGACAGACATACAAACTCGCTCAAATATATAGATTCTATCAGAATCAGGGCTCCATCACGGCGTGAAAACACTCAAGAAATCTCACAGCCTGTGGGTGGTTTTCATAGTTCCCCCTTTTGGATACGCCATCCTGCTTCTATTTTGAACTGCGCCACGCAGACTGCTAGCACTGGAATGCCAACGAACAATGGCAAATCGCTACATCTCCGATGCGCTTTGCAAAATGTTTATCGCCGGCCTTGGCTGTCCACCAGCTGGGGCGATCAAAGCCGCTAATCATTTATTTCCATGTCAAAGGCAGGACTGCTGAAGCCGGCTCAAGCAGAGATGTTGCTGGTGATAACGAAGGACATGAAAGGCCAAATGCATATTCGGAGCCCTCATTCGAAGATTTATCCATTAGTGTTCCCAAAACATGCAAGTCATTCAAAAGCTTTCTGCTCACCTAGGGTGCGTCTAGAGTACATCCCGCTTTCGAAAGAAGAATGTAAAGGAAGGAAATTGAAAATGCAAATGACGCGCCAATTGACAAGCCTCACGCTTCATCTACATAATTGCCTCCGATTGCTTTTTCGAAAAAGGTTAGGTTTTTTTTTTTAAAAAAAGCAGTCTAGATGAGGTTCTTTCGAAAACAAACACCCCTTTTCGAAAGAACCCTGATTCCTGAAAAAAATGAGGTGTACAGGGTTCTTTCGGAAAAGGGGTTGTTTTGAAAGAACCGCGTCTAGACTTTTTTTTCTTAAAAAAAAACCTTTTTCGAAAAAGCGATCGGATGCGATGAAGCAAATGAAGCACGAGATTTGTAAATCTGGCGCGTCGTTTCCATTTTCCATTTCTTTCCTTTACATTCCTCTTTCGAAAGAAGGGTGTTGTGTAGACGCACCCCTATCGTACACAAAGCAACTGCTAGCAGTTTTTATGGGTTAGAGGGGATAAATGATCTAATTAGCCTTTAATTAACAAAATTAATTTACCTAATTAAGCTATAAAATAGAGGGTGACCCTATATTTGATTTTGTTACATTGGAATCTAGTCAGAGCTAAGGATGTTAAAGTCCGTTTAATCAACTAATCGAGTAGTCGATGGAATTTCCATCGACTACTCGATTAATCGATAAGGGGAGACCTGCAGAGCCACAGTGGGGTTAGCTCCGGGCCTTGCCTTTTAAAGTCCTGCCTGGCTCTTACTACATTTAAAAGGCAGAGATGCAGCAAGGGACCGGGTGTGTCCCGACTCACTCCTTGTCTCAGATGCTGCGTCTTTACCTCTCCTGCCCCTCCACGAAGACCTCTCCTGCCCCTCTCCTGCCCCTCCCCCTCAAGAAAGAGCCCAGTCCGTCTGTCTGTCTGTCTGCTTGGCCGCCGGAACACATGCAGCTCGGGCTGGCTGGGGCAGATTTCACAATGGCCACCTTAAAAGAGCAATGCCTGTTCTGTTCTTAAAAGGGCAGGGCAATCTTTTTTTCTTTTTCAACAAGTTTTGCTGCAAGTTTTGTTTTTCACCCCCCGCCCTCAGCTCAGTTCCTTTTTTTTTTCTCAACAAGTTTTACTGCTATTTTGGGGAGGGGGGGGAAGGGGCGTGATGCCAAAAAGTTTGGGAACCACTGGACTACAGGGAAAACCCTGGTCCCTCGACCTGAACCCAGAGTAGTGGGCGGGCCCAGATCCCCCCCAACCCTTCCTGCTTCCATGGCAGATTAACGAGGGCGTTACAATGCAGACCTCTGAAAAGTGGCGCCATCTACGAACACAGCTGCCTACCCGGAACAGATGCAGGTGGCAGGGAGTAGATCCAAGAACATTCAAACTGAAACGTGGATGTTCCATCTCTGGCTACAAACACGTTGGTGTCTCCGGAGACACTCTAAATCGATGTTTCTCAACCAGTGGTACAAGGATCCTGAGAGGTACTCGAGAGAAGTCTGGGAGGGGAACATCAACACTACTGAAATTCGGAGAAAACTGAATTTGTGTTTTAAGTTTTACAGCGCTCTCTTTTCTGTAGACTTTTTACGCTGCTCAAATTTGGAGAAAACTGAATTTGCGTTTTAAGTTTTACAGCGCTTTCTTTTCTGTAGACTTTTTACGCTGCTCAAATTTGGAGAAAACTGAATTTGCGTTTTAAGTTTTACAGCGCTTTCTTTTCTGTAGACTTTTTACGCTGCTGAAACTTGGAGAAAACTGAATCGTTGTTTTCAATTTCACAGCGTTTTACTATGGGTGTCCTTATTTGACATCCAAAAATTTCATCGCCTGCCCGGCGACGATTAAATGTTGCAACGGTAGAAAAAAAATTAAGAACATAAGAACGTCCGTACTGGGTCAGACCAAAGGTCCTTCTAGCCCAGTATCCTGTCTGCCGACAGTGGCCAGCGCCAGGTGCCCCAGAGAGGGTGGACCGAAGACAATGATCAAGCGATTTGTCTCCTGCCATCCCTCTCCAGCCTCTGACAAACAGAGGCCAAGGACACCATTGTATCCCCTGGCTAATAGCCTTTTATGGACCTAACCTCCATGAAATTATCTAGCTTCAATTTAAACTCTAATAATAGTCCTAGTCTTCACAGCCTCCTCTGGCGAGGAGTTCCACAGGTTGACTACACGCCGTGTGAAGAACTTTCTTTTATTAGTTTTAAACCTGCTACCCATTAATTTCAATTAGTGTCCTCTAGTTCTTCTATTTAGGGAACTAATAAATAACTTTTCTTTATCGGCCCTCTCTACACCACTCATGATTTTATAGACCTCTATCCTATCCCCCCTCAGTTTCCTCTTTTCGAAACTGAAAAGTCCCAGTCGTTTTAACCTCTCCTCATATGGGACCCGTTCCAAACCCCGAATCATTTTAGTTGCCCTTTTCTGAACCCTTTCCAAGGCCAAAATATCTTTTTTGAGGTGAGGAGACCACATCTGTACCTGTCTGAAATTGTGTGTCGGAAATTTTTTTTAGGGATCGCTCAGTGGTTTGAGCATGGGCCTGCTCAACCCAGGGCTGTGAGTTCAATCCTCACAGAGGCCATTTAGGGATTTGGGGCAAATATTTGTCAAGGATGGTACTTGGTCCTGCTGTGAAGGCAGAGGGCTGGACTCGATGACCTTTCAAGGTCCCTTCCAGTTCTAGGAGATAGGCAATCTCCAGTGATTTAAATTTTATTTATAAAACTGGAGGTATCGGGGATACTTATTTTTTTTTTTTTTGAAGGGGGTACTTTATAAAAAAAAAAAAGTTGAGAGACGCTGCTCTAGAGGGTGTGTCTTTGGCTAGCAACTCCCCATCTCTGGACGCCGGGATGCAGCAGCGCGCAGAAAGTGGATTTTATCGGGAGCACTTTGCTCTGATTTACCAATACGCGGCAAGCCATTAGTGGGCCAACTTTTAGAGGGCTCCAACTACCTACATGTGGCCTGCCTTGATTTCCCCCCGATCCGTCCTCGGGGCCTGTCCCAACCCACTGTGTAGCTGTGGCGTGCTGCGCTTTACCCAGCCGCCGCCACCGTCCGCTCCAGGGGTGGGTGCGTCTCCGTGGCCGGCTCAGGGATCGCTCCACAGTGGAACGAAAGCGGCCCGCCGGGCAGCAGGGTGTCCGGGAACCCCGCGCCGGCAGCGATCCGGAGGCGCTGGCCGTGGTGCTCTGCGGACGCTGTTACCTCGCAGTTGAACTCCATCTCGGCGTCCATGGTCATGATCCGCACCGTGAAGGTTTTCGGCTGCTTTCTCTTCAGGGAGCTGAAACTCATCCGCGACGCGATGGCCCCGGCCATGGTGGGGTGCCGGGAATTAGGGCAAGATCCCACTTCTCCCCTCCAACACGCTGCCCGAGGCCCGGCACCAGGGGCAGGCGGGGGGCGGGGTGAGCTGGGTCTGGTCCCCGGGGGGGCACCCTACCAGCCCCCAGTGGCTCCGGTTCGCCAACGGGGGCGGGGCGAGCGTGCAGCGGGCCTGGCCGGAGTGGGGGGGGGGCAGCCCTGCGAGACCCAGCCCGAGAGGGGGGGCAGTGGGAAGGGAGTGCAGAGGGGCTGACCCAGGGGGCTTATCCCGGGGGGGGGTCTAGCCCTGGGGAGGAAAGGGGGGGGCCTGATGGGGGTGGGAACGGGGGAGGGGGCTATGGGGGGGCTAAAGGGGGGATGGGGAGGGCGGGAGGTTATAGGGGAGGAGGGGGGGAGGGCAGAGGCGGGGGGGCTAAGGGAAGGGCGGGGGCCTATGGGGGAGGGGTTAAGAGGGGGAGGGGAGGAGGGTGGGGGGGATGTAGGGGGAGTAGAGGGGGCCTAGCTCGGGGGGGAGGGTGGGGAGGTGGGGGGAGGGGCGGGGGGCCTAGGACGGAGGGGGACTAAGGGGGGGAGGGGCTGGGGGGTCCTAGCCCGGGGGGAGGGGCGGGCGCTCCGCGGGGGGGGTCTAGCCCGGGGGGGTCTGGGGGGGTCCTAGCCCGGGGGGAGGGGCGGGCGCTCCGCGGGGGGGGGTCTAGCCCGAGGGGGGGGCCTAGCCCGGGGGGGCGGGGCGGGGGAGCTCAGAACCGGGCCCCGCGGTCCCTGCCCACCGAGCGCGGCGGGCCTCAGCTGGCGCAGCCGAACCCCAGCGCGCTCCGCCATTGGCCGCGCCCCCCCCCGGGGGCGGGGCCCCGCCCGTCCGCCCGCCCGCCTCGGCCAATCGCCAGCCCCGCCCGGCCGGCCTGGGCGCGAGCCGCTCCCCGATTGGCCGGCGGCGCTGCCACTCCGCCGCGCGCGCCCCGCCTCCCCAGCAGGCTTGGTTGAGAGGCCGCTGGAGGGGGCGGGCCTGGGCCGGGGAAGGCGTCACGCGGGCTCGCGCGCCCCCTCGCGGCGGCCTGAGCGCCTCCCGGACTCAGGCTCGATGGGCGGGGCCTGGAACTGTCAGGGCGGGGCCTGAGCCGGGCCCTGGAACACTCAGGGCGGGGTCTGAACCTGTGTGGGCGGGGCCTGGAGACATGAGGGCGGGGCCTGGAACACTCAGGGTGGGGCCTGGAGCCATCCGGGCGGGGCTTTAGATGTCAGGGCGGGGCCTGGAGAGGCCAGGGCGGGGTCTGAACCTGTGTGGGCGGGGCCAGGATCCCTCTGGGCGGGGCCTGGAGCAAGCAGGGCGGAGCCTGGAGAGGTCAGGGCGGGGTCTGAACCTGTGTGGGCGGGGTCTGGAGCCATCGGGGCGGGACCCGAGCCCCACTGCAGCACCCAAGCCCTGGCACGTGCCCATCTGCGTCAGTTTCGCTTTGGGCCTGGCGCCCCCAGACCCCACCCAAGGGACAGGGGGCAGGGAAATCCGCCCCCCCCCCCCGGTGCTTTGGCGCCCCCTGGGCTTTGCCTGTCTGCCAGTCGTCCTCCCTCGCCAGCCAATCGCTGCTGTTTCCTCTGCCTCCCCCCCCCCCCACGACCAGGAAGGATCACACCCTAAGAAATAAGTTTAACACCCCCCCATGGGGCCCGCCTCCCCCACGCCAAATCCCTCAGCCCTAGCCCCCTCCTGCAGCCCCACCCCACAGCCCACACCCCCCCAGCCAAAGCCCTCCCCCCTCCCGTAACCCGGCCCACGCTGGTGAAAACCAGTGAGTGGGGGGGGGGAAGCAAGCAAGGAATGGAGGGGGCTGGAGTGAGTGTGGGAGGGCCTTGGAGAAGGTACTGGGGCGGGGCCTCAGGAAAGGGGCGGGGCTTCAGGAAAGGGGCGGGGCCAGGTTGCCTTTTCAGCTGACAGAAAGTTGGCTGCCCTCGCTGGCCTAGCCAGAGCGGAGGCAGGTGATCTGGGGCATTGTACCTATGTGGGGGGGGGATCTAGCTGGTGGGGGGCCGCCCCCAGGAACACCATCCCATGGCCATCTCTGGGGGGGGTGAACCCCCTCTCAGTGTACTCTAGGCAGGTGGCCCAGGCAACAACTGTCTGCAGCCTGACTTGTCCTTCCCTAGAAATCTGACCCAGTCTGCACCCCCCCAGAGTCAGCCTCCTTCTGGCTCACCCTTGCAAGGTAGGGCGCGCAAATGGCCCTTCCCCGTGTAACCCCGAAATCCGCCCCACGCCGCTCCTGCGGCACAGCAAGGGAGCCCCGGCTGGAGGTGACTTGTCGGCTTAGAGGACCTTTGAAAATGAAGAATGCAGACAGCAATGCATCCTCCTGGCCGGCTGCCCGGCGCGTCTGTAGAAGTGGGGGTGGCCCATAAAATCCATATTCCGAATGACTGGAAACCGTGCCTCCTCCTTGCCAAACGGGATTAGCAATGCAGCGACCCGCACGGGGGACAACGTCTGGTTTCCTGCGTCTGGGCCTTTGCGGTGGATTTCAACAACTCCCCTTGTTTTCAGATCTTAGAAATAGCAGGAAGAGGGAGTCAGGGGTGTCCTAATGTAGCTAGAAGCCTTTTTTCCGGAAGGGGGGGTGTCATTGTTGGATATTTAACCAAGAGCGCTTTTCTCCCCGCTGCTTCGTGGGCATTTGAGTGCAGAGCTGGGATACGCTTTTCAGCACCGTGTGAATTCCCGTCCCTTTCCATCTCTGCGCTCATTTCATTTATGCTGATTTCTTTTCAATATTTTGCCCTGCCTCTCATTTAAAATATTCGAGGCCTTTTTTCAATGGGGAGGTCATCATTGGATGTTTAACCAAGAGCGTTTTTCTCCCCGCTGCTTCCTGGGCATTTGAGTGCAGAACCAGGATACGCTTTTCAGCACTGTGTGACTTCCCCTCCCTTTCCATCTCTGTGCCCATTTAATTTATGGTGATTTCTTTACATATTTTTTCCCTGCCTCTTTCATTTAAAATATTCAAGGCCTTTTTTCAATGGGTGGGGGGAGTATTGCTGGATGTTTAACCAAGAGCGCTTTTCTCCCCGCTGCTTCCTGGGCATTTGAGTGCAAAACCAGGATACGCTTTTCAGCACCGTGTGAATTCCCGTCCCTTTCCATCTCTGCGCTCATTTAATTTATGCTGATTTCTTTGAAATATTTTTGCCCTGCCTCTCTCATTTAAAATATTCGAGGCCTTTTTTCAATGGGGAGGTCATTCGTAGATGTTTAACCAAGAGTGTTTTTCTCCCTGCTGCTTCCTGGGCATTTGAGTGCAAAACCAGGATACGCTTTTCGGCACAGGGTGAATTCCCGTCCCTTTCCATCTCTGCGCCCATTTCATTTATGGCAATAGCTTTTCAATATTTTTGCCCAGCCTTTCTTATTTAAGATATTTGAGGCCTTTTTTCAATGGGGAGGTCTTCATTGGATGTTTAACCAAGAGCGTTTTTCTCCCCACACCTTCCTGGGCATTTGAGTGCAGAACCAGGATACGCTTTTCAGCGCCGGGTGAATTCCCGTCCCTTTCCATCTCTGTGCTCGTTTCATTTACGCTGATTTCTTTTTAATATTTTTGCCCCGCCGCTATTATTTAAAATATTCGAGGTGGCTTACACCATTTTTTTAAAAGCCACACTATAAATACAGATCAAATATTGTATACACATGTAGTGACCGGAGATGGGTAGGGTCAACTCCTCCGTGCTCCCCGCACATAGATTGTGTTTTCGCGGGGAGGGGGGAGACTAGAAATGACACAACCGAAAATTCAGCTGCCCTGCTCCATGGCCAAGGCGATTAACCAAGAGGTCCCAGTTCAGGACTGCAGACCAACAGGACCAAGAATGGAACTGGGTCTCTACCCCAAGGAGCGTCCAGGCAGGCGTGAGGGCGCACAGATGGGCCCCCAAAGAGACCCACCCTGCTGCTCCTATAAGGGATGTTCCTCCTTGCAGAGGGACGGGGGCTCTGGGCTCGGAGGCTGGGGCAGCCCGGGTCTGAAATAGGGGGAGATTTTACGCTTCCCTGCCTCGTCCAAGCTTAGCTGCGGCCCCAGGCGTGTGCGCTTTGGGCACGCGGTGCGCACGGAATTGCGCCCCCCGCGCAGGGATCGCGCCCTCGCGCGCCCCTTCTTCGGGCAGGGGGAGCAAAGGGGCGCGGGGGGAGGGGAGTCCCCGCCCGGACCCGCCCCCCCGGCCCGCCCCGCGCAGCGCCCGGCTGCGGCTCCGCAGCGCGAAGATGGCGACGCGGGTGTGCGGGAACCCGGCGCTGCGGCGCCTGCTGCGGGGACCCTGCGTGGCCCGGAGCGGAGCCCGGTGAGACCCGCGGCCCCGGGGCTAGCACCCCCTTCCCCCCCCGGCCACGGTGCCGTGCGCCCCCCGCGGGTCCTCCCCGGCGCCCCCGCAGCCCGGTCCCTTGTCCCCCAGTATCCCGTCCCCAGTGTACATCCCCGTCCCATCCCCGCACGTGGCCCTCCCCGGCGCCCCCGTACCCCCAACTTGTCCATCCCTGGCATCCCCATACCCATGTCCCCTGCCCCCCAAGTATGTCCATCCCTGGCACCCGTGTACCGAGAGCCCCAGCCCCCTGTCTTCCAACGTGGCCAGCCCCAGCGCCCCCTACCTCACAGCCCCAGTCTCCTGCCCCCCAGCGTCTCCATCTTCTAGTCCCTTGTACTCCTATTCCCTGGGGCCCATCACCTCACCTGCCTAGCCCCTGGGCTCCCCTTAGGTTTGGCCTCTGCCCCACGGAGCGTCCACCCGCCCCACGTACCGCCATCGCCTGGGGCGCCCCGTAGGGCCCCCTGCAGCTCCCTGTCCTCACCCTCCCCACGGCTCCCGCCTGCCACCCCTCTCCCCTCATCAGCACCACTGGGCCCTTCTCCCCTCACTCTGCCCCCTGTGGTCCCTGTCCCTCCCCATCCCCGCCCCGCACCCTGTGGTCTCTCCCCTCCACCGCTGTGACCTTTGGTTCCCCCCATTCTGTGGTCTCTCCCTTCCATCCTGTGACCTTTGGTTCCCCCCATTCTGTGGTCTCTCCCCTCCACCGCTGTGACCTTTGGTTCCCCCCATTCTGTGGTCTCTCCCTTCCATCCTGTGACCTTTGGTTCCCCCCATTCTGTGGTCTCTCCCTTCCATCCTGTGACCTTTGGTTCCCCCCATTCTGTGGTCTCTCCCCTCCACCGCTGTGACCTTTGGTTCCCCCCATTCTGTGGTCTCTCCCCTCCATCCCTATGACCTTTGGTTCCCCCCATTCTGTGGTCTCTCCCTTCCATCACTGTGACCTTTGGTTCCCCCCCCAACCGATGGTCTCTCCCCTCCATCCCTATGACCTTTGGTTCCCCCCCCCAACCGATGGACTCTCCCCTCCATCCCATGACTTTTGGTCCCCCCCCCATTCTGTGGTCTCTCCCCTCCACGGCTGTGATCTTTGGTCACCTCCCCCCATCATGACTCACACCATCTCCCCCCCCCCCCGCACCCTGTGGGCTCTCTCGGTTGCCCTGGATAAGTGGGGTGGGCGTGTGGAAGAGCGATGGAGGGGGCCAAAGCCCAACGGGGGGGGGGGGGTGACATGTTCAGGCGGCATGTGGCAGGAGGAAGGGTTGTTTACCTTTCTCTCCCTGGTTAATGGCTTACTAGAGACTTCCAAGCTGGGCAAAGGTCTTGCGAGGCTCAGACGGTGGATGTGGCATCTCTGCTGACCTCCCTGGGAGGCACAGAGGGGGCAGGAGGGATCTGTGTCTGCCTCAGTTCCCCTCCCTCCCCCCTCCCCTCCCCCGCCTTCTCTGGGGAGTTTCTGGCCCTTCGGACTTTCCAAAGATGTCCGGAGGCAGCACCGTCTTCCTGAGCCTGCAGCCTGGCTCAGAGGCAGAGGGCAAGCCATGAACACTGAAACTGACCAGTGCTGAAACTGACCATCAAACTGACCAGTGCTGAAACTGACTAGTGCTGAAACTGACCATCAAACTGACCAGTGCTGAAACTGACCAGTGCTGAAACTGACCAGTGCTGATTAGTGTTGACAAGTACTGAAACTGACCAGGCTGACCAGTGCTGACACTGACCAGTGCTGAAACTGACCAGTGCTGACCAGTGCTGACCAGGGGTGACCAGTGCTGAAACTGACCAGTGCTGAAACTGACCATCAAACTGACCAGTGCTGACCAGGGGTGACCAGTGCTGAAACTGACCAGGCTGACCAGTGCTGAAACTGACTAGTGCTAAAACTGACCATCAAACTGATCAGTGCTGACTAGTGCTGAAACTGACCAGTGCTGAAACTGACTAGTACTAAAACTTGACCATCAAACTGACCGGTGCTGACTAGTGCTGAAACTGACCAGTGCTGAAACTGACCAGGGGTGACCAGTGCTGAAACTGACCAGTGCTGACCAGTGCTGAAACTGACCAGTGCTGACAGTGACCATCAAACTGACCAGTGCTGAAACTCACCATGAAACTGACCACTGCTGCCTCTGATACAGGGAGCTCCCCAGGAATGGGGCTGGGGGCACTGGCTGCTAGCCCCGCCCCCACACTGTCGAATAGTCGTGTAACTGCTAAAATGTGAGGCTCTAGTGGCTGGGAGGTCGGAGATAGGCCGCCACTCGTATTTGTTTCCTGGGTTTGATGTGACAGGTTTTTTGAGCCCGTGACAATCAATCTCTGTCTCGTTTTGATTGAGCCAAAGTGCTCGTTCTCCTCTCTGTGGCCCCAGGGAAACTGGCGAAGGCCACGAACCTCCGTGGTGTCACCGGGTGGGTTTGACAAAAGCCTCGAATCCCCCCTCTACCGTCTCCGCTCCTCCCTACACCTCGGCTGCCTTTGCTGGGGCTGACCTCTGTGCCTTCTTCCAGGGGATACGCCAAGGACCACGAGGGCAGCTGGTTCCGCTCGCTCTTCGTCCACAAAGTGGATCCCCGCAAGGATGCCCACTCCACGCTCTTGTCGAAGAAAGAGACCAGCAACCTCTACAAGATCCAGTGTGAGCTGCCCCTGCCCGGGGCTGCCCGTCCCCTTCCAGGCCACACGCCGCGTCGGCCAGGGGGTCTGGTCAGGGAGAGCCCTTTGGTTTATGAGCTTCCTACCAGCCGGGGGTGGGTGTTGAGCTCTGTCCCCACCTGTTCCCCACACTCACTTCACAGGGCACCTCGCAGATGTTTGCTTTGTGGGGGTGTAGAGGGCTCATCTAGGGGGTCAGGAGGGACAATATCTGACTGGCCAATCACCCGGCTGGCCAGGGAAGTGCCTGCCAAGAGGGTAATAAACAGCCTCTCATCTTTTCCATCTGTGGGTGGATTTTTTCCACCCGTGTGAGGAATAAATTTTGTGCTGTGCACTGAGGCCGGGGCGAATGTGCACCACCTGGAGACACACAAACCTTTGGGCGCTCTGCGATTCCACTGGGCAGCGCAGGAATGTGTCCTGTCTGCTGACCTGTCTCTTCGGTCTGTTTCCCTGCTGTAGTTCACAACGTGAAGCCGGAATGCCTGGATGCTTACAACAGCCTGACGTGAGTTCTCCTGCGGTGGGCGGAGCCTATGGCATGGTGGGCGGAGCCTATGGCATGGTGGGCGGAGCCTGTAGTGCACTAGCCTCTAGCGCAGTGTTTCCTCAACTTGTTAAGACCGAGGAACACCAAAGAATAATTTTTGTTTTGGGGAACACCGAGGATTTTTTTGTTGAGCGGGGGGGGGAAAAAAAAAGCCCCCAGGGAAAAATTGTTGAGCCCCCCCCCCAAAAAAAAGGAGGCTTGCCCCTTTAAGGGCGGCCATTTTGAATTCTGTTCTTTCCGCGGAACACACTTTTAAGAAACGCTGCTGTAGCGGGTTGATGATGAAGCTGTTCCTGTAGGGGCAGGAAGAAGAAGAGCCTTCTGGGTAAGGCACAGGACGGGGAGTCAGGATTCCTAGGTTCTGTGTCACTTTAGGCATATCACGTCGCCTTTCGGTGCCTCAGTTTCCCTCTCAACTAGAGGAGGAAATTCAGGCTCAGGAAAACTCTGCCTTTGGGGGCCAGCTGGGGCAGCCGCCCCATTGGCTGAGCAGCCCTCTGCCCCTTCCGCATCCCCTGCAGTGAGGAGGTGCTGCCCAAGCTGCACTCGGACCCCGATTACCCTTGCGACTTGGTGGGGAACTGGAACACATGGTACGGCGAGCAAGACCAGGCAGGTGAGCGGGCGGCCGCGGGCCGGGCCCCTGGGCCCTCGGGTGGGGTCTGCCTTGCCACGACCCCCAGGCCAGGCCTTGCTCTCTCGTTGCAGTGCACCTGTGGCGGTTCTCTGGCGGGTACCCGGCCCTCATGGACTGCATGAACAAACTGAAGCGGAACCAGGTACCCGGCGGCTCTCGGTAGCCCCTCCGGATCCCTCTGCTGCGGCATCTGCCCTCGCCCCTCCAGCGTGTCCTCTGACCTGAATGCTTAGGAAGACATTCAAACGCCAGCAGCCCGGGTGTCTCCGGGTGGTGCACATTGGCTCCTGCCTCGGTGCACGGCATAAAATTATTCCGCACGTGGATGGGAACCGTTAGCGGGAACCACGGGTCCTGGCCCAAGTTTGCCAGCTGGGGAGGGGCACCAGGGCATGTCTCCGGCTGGCAGCCCCCTGCCTCTCCTTCCCCTGGGATTTCCGCGCCCGGTTCCCGGTGACGGCTGCTCTTTGCAGGAGTACCTGGCGTTCCGCCAAGAGAGGAGTAAAATGCTGCTGTCCCGCCGCAACCAGCTGCTCCTGGAGTTCAGCTTCTGGAACGAGCCTTTGCCCCGGGCCGGACCCAACGTCTACGAGCTGAGGACGTACAAGCTAAAGGTGAGTCGCTCCCTCGGGAGCCGGGGGGCGGGGGGAGGATCGGGGGACAGGGGCAAGTCTCAGGCCCGGCTGGCTCCTGCAAGTCGACCCCGGAGGGCTCCGAACTGCGCCCGGGGGGATCTTGTCGCTAGTCGCTGGGAAGAAAAGCGCCCGCGCCGAAGCCGGGGCGACCCGCCGGGGGCTGGCAGCTCTCCTGGCAACAGGCCGCCGGGTCGTCCCTCCCCGCACGGCGACGCCTCGTCGCAGGAGTGAGACGCACGCCCCCGGTCAGTTACACACACGCGCACACACGCCCCCTCACACACACGTCCATTCCCCGGTCAGTTACACACACGCGCACACACGCCCCCTCACACACACGTCCATTCCCCGGTCAGTTACACACACACGCCCACACGCCCCCTCACACACACGTCCATTCCCCGGTCAGTTACACACACGCGCACACACGCCCCCTCACACACACATCCATTCCCCGGTTAGTTACACACACACACACGCACACACACCCCCTCACACACACGCTTCCATTCCCCGGTCAGTTACACACACACGCACACACGCCCCCTCACACACACATCCATTCCCCGGTCAGTTACACACACACGCACACACGCCCCCTCACACAAACGTCCATTCCCCGGTCAGTTACACACACACGCACACACGCCCCCTCACACACACGTCCATTCCCCGGTCAGTTACACACACACGCCCACACGCCCCCTCACACACACGTCCATTCCCCGGTCAGTTACACACACACGCACACACGCCCCCTCACACACACATCCATTCCCCGGTTAGTTACACACACACACACGCACACACACACCCTCACACACACGCTTCCATTCCCCGGTCAGTTACACACACACGCACACACGCCCCCTCACACACACGCTTCCATTCCCCGGTCAGTTACACACACACACGCACACACACCCCCTCACACACACGTCCATTCCCCGGTCAGTTGCACACACACGCCCACACGCCCCCTCACACACACGTCCATTCCCCGGTCAGTTACACACACACGCACACACGCCCCCTCGCACACACGTCCATTCCCCGGTCAGTTACACACACACACGCACACACACACACCCCACTTCCATTCCCTGGTCAGTTACACACACACACACACACACCACTTCCATTCCTTAGTCAGTTACACACACACACATACACCACTTCCATTCCCCGGTCAGTTACACACACACACACACACACACACACACACACACACACACACACACTCTCCCATTCCCTGGTCAGTTACACACACACACCCCACTTCCATGCCCAGTCAGTTACACACACACACACACACACACACACCACTTCCATTCCCCAGTCAGTTACACACACACACACACACACACACACACACACCACTTCCATTCCCCAGTCAGTTACACACACACACACACACCCACACACCCACACACACACACACACACACACCACTTCCATTCCCCAGTCAGTTACACACACACACACACACACCACTTCCATTCCCCAGTCAGTTACACACACACACACACACACCACTTCCATTCCCAAGTCAGTTACACACACACCCCCCACTTCCATTCCCCAGTCAGTTACACACACACACACACACACCCCACTTCCATTCCCAAGTCAGTTACACACACATGCACACACACACACACTCCCATTCCCTGGTCAGTTACACACACACACGCACACACACACACCCCACTTCCATTCCCTGGTCAGTTACACACACACACGCACACACACACACACACACTCCCATTCCCTGGTCAGTTACACACACACACGCACACACACACACACACTCCCATTCCCTGGTCAGTTACACACACACACACGCACACACACACACACACTCCCATTCCCTGGTCAGTTACACACACACACGCACACACACACACACACTCCCATTCCCTGGTCAGTTACACACACACGCACACACTCCCATTCCCTGGTCAGTTACACACACACGCACCCATTCCCTGGTCAGTTACACACACACGCACACACACACCCATTCCCTGGTCAGTGGGCTCTGCCACTCGCTGTCCTTCTGCCCTCACCCTGCCGCTGCGGCTCTGCTCCACGCCAGCCAGGGCCCCGCTCACGTGGCGTCCGTGTCTCCCGCCCCTGGTGGCCGCGTGCCCCACTCGGGGGCGCTTGGGTCCCGTCCGGTTCCCTTGTGGCAGCGCCCCGCCCCCTGGCCACACCCACTTTAATTCCGTCTCTTTGTTTCCAGCCGGGGACGATGATCGAGTGGGGGAACAACTGGTAAGCACCCTGCCTTCCGGCCGCCTCGTATTCCTGTCCGGCCGAAGGAGCCGATTTTATCCAGGGCCGTGCCGAGTGCAAACCACGCCCGGATCTCCCCGGGTCGTAACGTCCCCGTGATCGCTCCAAAGAGCAAGATCTCCGGGTCGTTCGCTGGAAACGCCGGCTCCGCGTGCAGCGGCCGGCGACAAAGCCGACCGGATGAGAGGAACCGTTCCAAAACGGGAAGAGAATAAGACCGAGACTGTCGTACCACCGCCGTGTAAATCCAGGAGACGCCCCCAGCGTGAATCCGGCGCCCAGACGTGGCCGCCTCATCCCGCCCAAGATCTCTCGGCGCTGGAACAGGTCCAGAAAAGGGGCAACCGAAATGATGCCGGGTTTGGAACGGGGGCTCGTAGGAAGAGCGATGAAAAAGACGGGGAGGTTTCCGCTTGGAAAAGAGGAGACTGAGGGGGGATAGGAGAGAGGGCTGTAAGATCGTGCCGGGTGGGGGAAAAGTTGTCGGCGTCTTCCCGCAATCTAAGGACGCACAATGAAATGAACAGGCAGCAGGTTTCAAGCACAAGGGTGTTTTTCTTCAACCTGTGGAACTCCTCGCCGCAGGACGTGGCGCAGGGCCAGGACTTGCACAGAGTCCCAAGAAGAGCGAAATAGACGGACGAGGGCGGTTTTCCTCACGCTGCGTGGAGTGCCGTCCACCTGTGGAACTCCTCGCCACAGGACGTGGCGCAGGGCCAGGACTTGCACAGAGTCCCAAGAAGAGCGAAATAGACGGACGAGGGCGGTTTTCCTCACGCTGCGTGGAGTGCCGTCCACCTGTGGAACTCCTCGCCACATGACGTGGCGCAGGCCAGGACTTGCACAGAGTCCCAAAAAGAGCTGAATAGATGGACGAGGGCGGTTTTCCTCACACTGCGTTGAGTGCCGTCCACCTGTGGAACTCCTCGCCACAGGACGTGGCGCAGGCCAGGACTTGCACAGAGTCCCAAAAAGAGCGGAATAGACGGACGAGGGCGGTTTTCCTCACGCTGCGTTGAGTGCCGTCCACCTGTGGAACTCCTCGCCACAGGACGTGGCGCAGGGCCAGGACTTGCACAGAGTCCCAAAAAGAGCGGAATAGACGGACGAGGGCGGTTTTCCTCACGCTGCGAGGAGTGCCGTCCACCTGTGGAACTCCTCGCCACAGGACGCGGCGCAGGCCAGGACTTGCACAGAGTCCCAAAAAGAGCGGAATAGATTGACGAGGTCCATCAATGGCCATTAGCCAGGAGTGGGAGGAATGGTGTCTCTCGCCTCAGTTTCTCTGATAGAGGAAGGATTATGTGAGGATTCCCTGTTGTGATGCGGCTGGTATCGGCCACTGTCGGAAGACAGGACCCCTCTGGGCGGGATGGACGGTTGGTCTGGCCCAGCCTGGCCGTTCGTACGTTCTAATATATTCAAAAGGAAAAAAAAAATTCCCCTCGTGTGTTCAGCCCAGCCTTCGGGAAAGCCCAGAGGAAAATCTCTTCCCGGAAATACGTCCCGGCCTCGTGAATATAACGACACGTATTGCGGGTACCGTACAAGAACGAGGAGTCACCCAGTGAAATGAAGAGGCAGCGGGGTTTCAAACAAACCCAAGGACGGTTTTCGGCACGCGGCGCCCTGTTAACCTGTGGAACTCCTCGCCAGAGGATGTGGCGTTGGCCGCTGTCGGCAGACAGGACCCTGGGCTGGCTGGACGGTTGTTCCTAACGGTGCCAGCTGATCACGTCTCTCCACTGTGTCTGCCAGGGCTCGGGCGATCAAGCACCGGCAGGAAAACGAGGAGGCCGTGGGCGGGTTCTTCTCCCAGATCGGGGAGCTGTACGTGGTGCACCACCTCTGGGGTAGGTAGCTTTGGAGTCGTGAGTCCTCGTTTTCTCGGCCCCCCCCCCCCCTTTGAGCACACTTTGCCCCCCCCAGGCTGTTCCAAAAGGCAGATTTTAATTGCCGGCCTGTGCGCTAGGGGGGGAAAAAAAATTCCATCCTCAGTTTTCCTCCTCGGTCTCACTGTGTGTGGTTTTTAACAATGTCCGCGTCCTTGGGGCCGTTCATCTGGAAGGGAAACTGAGGCACGGCATGTGGCCCCCCCCGGAGTAGGAATGCGCCCCCCCCCGCCCGCCTCCACCCCCCCCAGCTGTTTCTCCTTCCAGCCTACAGGGACTTGCACTCCCGCGAGGAGACGAGGAACGCGGCTTGGAGGAAGCGGGGCTGGGACGAGAACGTGTACTACACCGGTGAGTGCCGGTCGAGGCGCGATCCGCGCTCAAACCCGCATGCGCCAGGGCTGACGGGCCGCTTCGGTCAGGCAGGAAATCCTCCGCGCGTGTTTCTCGGGGTGGTGCCCATCGGCTCCTGCCTCGGCGCGCGGGACAAAATTTATTCCGCACCGGGGGCGGGAAAACCGGAGTGGGGACGCTGGCGATGGGACCGTCCCTGGGATCCCGGCGCGGTGACCTTTGTTCCTTTCGATTGCAGTCCCCCTGGTCCGCAACATGGAGTCTCGGATCATGATCCCCCTGAAGATCTCCCCCCTCCAGTGACCCCCGGCGGGGGGCCAGGCTCTGCGGGGAGCATGGGGGGCTGCTGCCGTGGGGTGGCCGCTGGGGGCTGACACACGGGACCAGCGCACCCCTGCCCCGACGCCTGCACCCCCGTCCCCTGCCCTGACGTCTGCACCCCCACGGCTGCCCCGACGCCTGCACCCCCGTCCCCTGCCCTGATGTCTGCACCCCCACATCTGCTCCGACTCCTGCACTCCCGTACCCTGCCCCAATGCCTGCACCCCCACATCTGCCCTGACGCCTGCACCCCCGTCCCCTGCCCTGATGTCTGCACCCCCACATCTGCTCCGACTCCTGCACTCCCGTACCCTGCCCCAATGCCTGCACCCCCACATCTGCCCTGACGCCTGCACCCCCGTCCCCTGCCCTGATGTCTGCACCCCCACATCTGCTCCGACTCCTGCACTCCCGTTCCCTGCCCCAATGCCTGCAGCCCCACATCTGACCCGACTCCTGCACTCCCATCTCCTGCCCCGATGCCTGCACCCCCACATCTGCTCCGACTCCTGCACCCCCGTTCCCTGCCCCAATGCCTGCACCCCCACATCTGCTCCGACTCCTGCACCCCCGTTCCCTGCCCCAATGCCTGCACCCCCACATCTGACCCGACTCCTGCACTCCCATCCCCTGCCCCGATGCCTGCACCCCCACATCTGACCCGACTCCTGCACTCCCGTTCCCTGCCCCAATGCCTGCACCCCCACATCTGCCCCAACTCCTGCAACCCCACTTTCACTGTCTGGACACCTGCACCCCCCACGCACCCTGCCCTGAGTCCCCTGCACCCCCACATCCTCTGCTCTGAGACCCCCGCACTCCATCCCACATTGACATTTCTTACAGGTACCGCCCTGACCCCCCGCCTATGGCAGTACCTGTAAGAAGCGGCTGTTACTTTCACCCCCGGCCAGGGCCCTCTTTTGTAGGGAGGAGTCTGCCGGAAAGAGGCGGGAGGCCCCAATGTCTTTCCCCTTCACCCTCCCAGCGCCAATTCCCCGGCCGGGCCGGTGCCACGGTCTGGATCTAGCTGCTGCCGCCTGCTATGGGGCTGGGAAGGCCCCATGGCTGAGAGAGGCGGGGGGTGGAGGGCCGGAGACAGAAGAGGGATTGAGTCCTAGGCTCGAAGCTGGCCGCCTTCACCCGGGAGCCACGGTAGCTCTGCACACACGAGACGCCACCTCCCCGGACGGCAGGGGAGCGGTGGAAGCCGGTCTGTGGCTAGAGACTCCTCAGCCGCGGCCGCCGGGTAGCCAGGACTTCCGCGGCCCGGTGCCAATCGGATCCGAGAGAGTGCCGGTTTTCCTGCGCCTTTCCGACAGGCGGCAGTTCCTCGTCGGCGCTGTTGATCCGACTGACGCTTCACGGCGACGCAGCAACCCCCGCCAAGGGCCTGTTTCGGGTGCGACGCGTTTTCCTTCCCGGGAACTTGTAACCGTCCAATCGCAAAGTAAAGATTCGGCTGCCGGCCTCGTGCGCTCTCGTTGTGCGTCTCGGGGCGTGGGGCGGGAGCTCTGTGGACAGACAGTCCGGGAATCAGGCTGTGAAGGCCAAACTTTTCCCCTCCGCGGGGGCTCGCTGAGTTGTGATCGTAAAGCCGCCGGCGTGGCTCACACGCTTCTTCCTCGCTCAGGACGGCCCCGCCCACACCCTCTGTCCGCCGCTCCCACAATCGAAAAACGAGAGGTCACCAATGCAATGAATACGCAGCTGGTGGCAAACAAACCAAAGGAATGAGGAGTCCTGTGGCACCTTGTAGACCAACAGATTTATCGGAGCATAATCTTTCGTGGGCAAAAACCCACTTCGTCAGACGCACGGAGTGCAAATTCCAAAGGGAGGTTTATATATATATATATATATAAATACACACACAAACACACAAACAAACACACACACACACCCCTTACACCTGCCTCTGGACCACGATTCTGACGAAGTGGCTCTTAGATTTATCGGCGCATAATATTTGTGGGCAAAAACCCACTTCGTCAGATGCACGGAGTGCAAATTCCAAAGGGAGGTTTATATATATATATATAAATACACACACAAACACACAAACACACACCCCTTACATTCGTCAGACGCACGGAGTGCAAATTCGAAAAGGAGGTTTATATATATATATATATAAATACACACACAAACACACAAACACACACCCCTTACATTCGTCAGATGCACGGAGTGCAAATTCCAAAGGGAGGTTTATATATATATATATAAATACACACACAAACACACAAACACACACCCCTTACATTCGTCAGATGCACGGAGTGCAAATTCCAAAGGGAGGTTTATATATATATATAAATACACACACAAACACACAAACACAAACACACACACACACACACACACCCCTTACACCTGCCTCTGGAGCATGATTCTGACGAAGTGGCTCTTCGATTTATCGGCGCATAATATTTGTGGGCAAAACCCACCTCGTCAGACGCACGGTCCAGAGGCAGGTATAAGGGGTGTGACGCGGGACACCGTTCCTGCGCATCCCGACTGACAGCCATTGCTGGACCTCACCTCTCGGTTCAAGGCCTGGCCGTCGCCGCGCCCTGTGGCGAGGAGTTCCGCAGGTGGTGCGCTGAGCGAAGGGAAACGGCCTTTGGATTCCAGTGTCCGAGGGGGTCGCCGGGTTCGTCTGAATCTGCAAAAGCGACAAGGAGTCCACACACACACACACCTTACACCTCCCCATGAGGGCTGGTCTCTCCCCCCAAGCTCTGGGGAGGGGGGGGTCTCTCCTTTATGACTGCAGGTCTCCCCCCCAGCCCGCTCTGCGGGTCTCTCCCCACGGCTGCAGGTTTCTCTCCTCCCCCCGGGTCTCTCCCCACGGCTGCAGCCCCCCCGCAGTGTCTCCCCACGGCTGCACCCCCCCCCCCCGCAGACTCTCCCCACGGCTGCAGCCCCCCTCCTGGTCTCTCCCCATGGCTGCACCCCCCCCCGCAGTCTCTCCCCACGGCTGCAACCCCCCCGGGTCTCTACCCACGGCTGCAGCCCCCCCCCCGGGTCTCTCCCCATGGCTGCCCCCCCCCGGGTCTCTCCCCACGGCTGCCCCCCCCCGGGTCTCTCCCCACGGCTGCACCCTCCCCCGCAGTCTCTCCCCACGGCTGCCGCCTCCCCCCGGGTCTCCCCCCACGGCTGCACCCCCCCGGGTCTCCCCCCACGGCTGCACCCCCCCGCAGTCTCCCCCCACGGCTGCACCCCCCGGGTCTCTCCCCACGGCTGCACCCCCCCCCGGGTCTCTCCCCACGGCTGCACCCCCCCCCGGGTCTCCCCCCACGGCTGCACCCCCCCCGGCCCGGGAGGCGCTCGGCCCGGCGGAGGGAGGGGGCGGGCGGAGCGGCCATGGCCCGGCTGCTGCTGCCGGTGCTGCTGGGGCAGGTGGCGGCGCTGGGCCCGGCCCGGGTGCGGGTGCTGGAGCCGGAGCCGGGGGGGGCCGAGCCGCGCGCCCCCCCCGCCGGGGCCTACACGCTGCAGGGCGCGGTGCTGGGGGGCCGGGCGGGCCCGGAGCGGGGCGCGCGGATCGCGGGGAGCCTGGTGCTGGTACGGCCGGGGGGGGGGGGCTGGCTGGGCGGGTAGGAGCACTGGGGGGGCTGGCTGGGCGGGTAGGAGCTCTCGGGGGGGCTGGCTGGGCGGGTAGGCGTGGGGGGGGCTGGCTGGGCGGGTAGGAGCTCTCGGGGGGGCTGGCTGGGCGGGTAGGAGCTCTCGGGGGGGCTGGCTGAGCAGAGCACTGGGGGGGCTGGCTGGGCGGGTAGGCGTGGGGGGGCTTGCTAGGTGGGTAGGAGTTCTCGGGGGGGCTGGCTGGGCAGAGCACTGGGGGGGCTGGCTGGGCGGGTAGGCGTGGGGGGGCTTGCTAGGTGGGTAGGAGTTTTCGGGGGGGCTGGCTGGGCAGAGCACTGGGGGGGCTGGCTGGGCGGGTAGGCGTGGGGGGGCTTGCTAGGTGGGTAGGAGTTTTCGGGGGGGCTGGCTGGGCAGAGCACTGGGGGGGCTGGCTGGGCGGGTAGGCGTGGGGGGGCTTGCTAGGTGGGTAGGAGTTTTCGGGGGGGCTGGCTGGGCAGAGCACTGGGGGGGCTGGCTGGGCGGGTAGGCGTGGGGGGGCTGGCTAGGCGGGTAGGAGTTCTCGGACAGGCTGGCTGGGCAGAGCACTGGGGGGGCTGGCTGGGCGGGTAGGAGCGCTGGGGGGGCTGGCTGGGTGGGTAGGCGTGGGGGGGCTGGCTGGGTGGGTAGGCGTGGGGGGGCTGGCTGGGCGGGTAGGAGCGGGGGGGGGCTGGCTGGGCGGGTAGGAGCGCTGGGGGGGCTGGGTGGGTAGGCGTGGGGGGGCTGGCTGGGCGGGTAGGAGCGGGGGGGGCTGGCTGGGCGGGTAGGAGCGCTGGGGGGGGCTTGCTAGGTGGGTAGGAGTTCTCGGGGGGGCTGGCTGGGCAGAGCACTGGGGGGGCTGGCTGGGCGGGTAGGAGCGGGGGGGGCTGGCTGGGCGGGTAGGCGTGGGGGGGCTGGCTAGGCGGGTAGGAGTTCTCGGGGGGGGCTGGCTGGGCAGAGCACTGGGGGGGCTGGCTAGGCGGGTAGGAGTTCTCGGGGGGGGCTGGCTGGGCAGAGCACTGGGGGGGCTGGCTAGGCGGGTAGGAGCTCTCGGGGGGGGCTGGCTGGGCAGAGCACTGGGGGGGCTGGCTGGGCGGGTAGGCGCAGGGGAGTGGGTTGCCCACTATCCCCAGAGCAGGGGCTCGCTGGGGCATGCCGGCCCGTGGGTCCGTCCCCTCTAGGGTCTGGGCCCCAGTGCAGCCCCACACTGAGTTTGCCCTTTTGCCTCCGTGGCCAGTCCCCCGGCGCTGGCCAGCCCTAGCACGGAGCCGGGCCCTGCCGTGGGGCTGGCACGCTGAGCTCCAAGGGCCCAGCCTGCAGCCTCTCTGCTCCCCATGGCTGACCCTGCCGGGGATCGCCGGCCTCCCCCTCCCCAGCGTTGGTGGAGAACGCGGGCAGTGCGTGTCAATGGGCCAGCCCGGCCTTAGGTCCGGATCCGGGAGCGGAGCCTGGTGCGTTCCCATCGGGCTGCTGCTGGGAGGGGGGGCCAGGCCTGCGATGGGCCACGGCCGCTCCCCGGCACCTTCTCCCCCTGCAGATGGGGGACGCGGAGCCCGAGCTGGCAGGGGAGGACACCTGGATCGGGGTGGTCCCGGTGCGGGAGGAGCAGGCGCAGATCTCGAGGGGCGGCAAGGAGGAGTCCTTCACCGCCGCGGTGGTCAACAAGGTGAGTCCCCGCTGCCTCCGGGCCCGGCCGGAGCTCCCCCCGGGTCCCCCCCGAGGCTGCCCTCCCCGCCCTGTGTGTGCCAGCCCGGGGGGGCTCTCTACAACAGTGTCCCGGGATCTGGGATGAGCCCCTGGAACGCCTGCAGCCAGCGAGTGACCCTCAGGGTAATCTTTGGGAGGGGGATGGTTCAATTCCCTCTCCACCCCAGCATGCTGGGCTCCAACTCCTGGCTCCTGCGTCCCCGTCTCCCCGCAGATGAAGCGAGCCCTCGTCCTCGGAGCCTCGGCCCTGCTGATTCTCGCGCTCAACCAGAACGCCGTCCGAGAGGTAGGAGGGGCGCCCCGGGGCCCGGCTGTGGGGCTCGGAGCCCCGGGACCCCGCCGACCTGCCTGTCGCTTCCCTCCCTGCTGCAGCTGGACGTGTCCCAGGCCCTCGCCAAGCCGGTGGTGGTGATCCAGCCCTCGGACAACGTCACCCGGCTTCTCGGGGCTCTGCTACGGTGAGACCCCCTCTCCCCTCCCGCCCCGGCTGGGCCTGGCGGGGTGCGGCTAGGGGATCTTTTGCTTTTGTGGTGTGCCTGCACGTGGGCGTGCATAAGTGTGTGTATGTACATGTGCACATGGGTGTGCATAGGTGTGTGTGCTTATGTGTGCACATGGGTGTGCATAGGTGTGTGTGCTTATGTGTGCACATTGGTGTGCATAGGTGTGTGTGCTTATGTGTGCACATGGGTGTGCATAGCTGTGTGTGCTCACGTGTGCATATGGGCGTGCATAGGTGTGTGTGTGTACGTGTGCATATGGGCATGCATAGGTGTGCATGTGTATGTGTGCACATGGGCGTGCATAGGTGTGTGTGCATACGTGTGCATATGGGCGTGCATAGGTGTGCATGTGTATGTGTGCACATGGGCATGCATAGGTGTGCGTAGGTGTGCACACGGGTGTGTATAGGTGTGTGTTATGTGTGCATATGGGCGTGCATAGGTGTGCGTGCGTACGTGTGCATATGGGTGTGTGTGTGTACATGGGCATGCATAGGTGTGCGTAGGTGTGCACATGGGTGTGCATATGGGCGTGCATAGGTGTGCGTGCGTACGTGTGCATATGGGTGTGTGTGTGTACATGGGCATGCATAGGTGTGCGTATGTGTGCTCATGGGTGTGCATAGGTGTGTGTGCTTATGTGTCCATATGGGCGTGCATAGGTGTGCGTGCGTACATGTGCATATGGGCATGCGTACGTGTGCACATGGGCACGCCTAGGTGTGCGTATGTGTGCATAGGTGTTTGTTATTACGTGTGCACATGGATGTGCATAGGTGTGTGTTCTTACATGTGCATATGGGCGTGCATAGGTGTGCGTGCGTACGTGTACACATGGATATGCATAGGTGTGTGCATACGTGTGCATAAGTGTGTGCATACGTGTGTATAGGTTTGTGTTCTTACGTGTGCACATGGATGTGCATAGGTGTGCGTGCGTACGTGTGCACATGGAGGTGCATAGGGTGTGTGTGCACATGGGTATGTGTGCACATGGGTGTGTACAGGTGTGTGTGGACATGAGTGTGCTCATGCGTGCACACATGTATGTAATTACCTTGAGCCTCAGCAAAACGTGGGATCCTTAGCTCCATGCCTGCCCTGGTCCCCAGATAACTGCCCAAGCCCGTCAAGCGTGGGTGGGGTGTAAGAGAGACACCCCCCGGTGATGGGGCTGTCCGCGCCACCTCCCAGCCCCCCCCCAAGAGGAGTTGTGACGGCGCGTTGGGGGTTCCCCGTCTCCTGCATCCCGAAATGGCACAAACAGACTGCACCAGCCAGTGGAATTGAGGGTGGTTTATTGCTCCTCCAGCACAGCGCAGCACCGATGTAATCTGGTTACAGGAACTGGGCTAGGATGCCTCAGGCCCCCTTGAGATGGGGGAGACTGGGCCCCTAAAACTCCAGCTCCTCTCCCTAGGCTGTCTCATCCATCCTCACAGACAGCCACCAACCAACTCACTAACTTCCATCCCTGCCCCCCAACCAAGGCAGCATTCCACCTTCCTTTGTTCCTCTCCATGGGGGGTGTCTGGCCACTGGTTTGCATAGTGACTCATCCTGTTTTGCTGGGTCGTGGTCCCCAAGACAGCCAGTGGGGGTTACCCCAGAGCCAGCAGCATAGAAACCAGCCAGGTACCCCCACTACGTCACAGTTCTCCCCCCTCCGAGAGCGAACTGAGCAGGGTCACTCCGCTCGTGACCTAGGGAAGTTCGGGTCCTCTGCGTGGGAACCCGCCCCGGGGACATGGGTGCTCCCCTTGACTCAGGCCGGCCGTGGCGAGGCCCCACATGAGCTGGCTTCCCTCTGTCCACTCGCCGCCCCGCTCCAGGGCGACTGGCACAGGCCTGTCCTCGGGGGTCACACCCACCCTTCCACTGGCCTTGATCTCTGGCCAGGGTCTCTCGGGCTGGGGCCATGAGCCCAGCGAGCCTTCTCTGGACAGCCAGGGCGGCTTCCACCCCCGAAGCTCCATCCAGGGAGGCCTTCCCCTCCCATAACTCTCTCAGCAAGCCCAGAGGGTCTATCTGGGGTAGAGACCCCCAAGCCGCTTTCCTCCTGTCTTGGGCCTTCCCGCCCCTCTGGCAGGAGTCACAGGACCGGCAGTACCGCTGCACGGCTGTAAAGATTCCCGGCCAATAGAAGTGCTGGAGCAGCTTCAGCCGGGTGCTCCGGATCCCCCGGTGGCCCCCAACGGGGACGTCGTGGGCCAAATACAGCAGCTCGAGGCGATACTTTCGGGGGACGACCAGCTGCTGCTGGACCCCCCATGCCCTCGCCTTCCTGGGGGGGAGCCACTCACGGAACAGGAGCCCACGCTCCCGCAGGAATCTCTCCTGGCCACCTCTCCCCTGGAGCTGAGCTGCACGGAGGCCAGTCTGGTCCCTCAGCCTCTGCAAGGAGGGGTCTGCCTGCACCTCAGCCTGGAATTCAGCTGCTGAGGCAGGGATCAGGACCTGTCCCCCACCTCTGCCTAGGTCCGGAGTCCCAGCCTGGCTGGACCCCGTGTCCACTGGGATGGGACCCTGAGGACGCTGCCAGGAGTCCTTCCCTGGACCCAGGTTGTCAGCCCCCCGCTGGCTCTGGCTCCGGGTAGTGACTAGAGCCCGCTGGGATCCATGGGGCCACTCCTCTAGGTCATTCCCCATCAGCACCTCGGTGGGCAAGTGCGGGTGCACCCCCACTTCCTTGAGGCCTTTCTTCGCCCCCCATTTCAGATGCACCCTGGCTACAGGCACCTTAAACGGGGACCCGTCTATGCCCTTCAGGGTCAGCTGCGCGTGGGGTAGTATCCGCTCCGGGGCCACTATGTTGGATCGGGCCAGAGTCACCTCCGCCCCCGTGTCCCAGAAGCCCGTCACCTTCCTACCATCCACCTCCAGGGGTATGAGGCACTCGCTCCGCAGGGGCCGTCCTGCCCCCACACGGTACACGGAGAAATCCGCCTCCTGAGAATCAGACCTCCCAGGGGAGGTGCACTGAGCATCCTTCCCCTCTCTCTGAGCTGAGGTTTGCCTGCCAGCCCCTGCCTCTGGGGCAGCCTGCCCTTCCTCCCGCCCCAGCCAGTTAACCCTGGAAAGTCCCCGGTCCTGGGACCTGGTGCACTGAGCCCTCTTGTGGCCTTTTTGCCCACAGCGATGGCAAGTTAGGCTTTGGGCTGTCTCTGTCCAGGCCCTGGCTGGTTCTCTGGGGCGCAGACGACCTGTTCCTTGGTCTCGCCCCGTAGTTGACTCCCTCCGTCGCTCAGCCGAGATCCGGTCTCTGCGCGGTTCCCTCTCTCTCCGGGACTCCCGTTCACACCCGGACCGGCTCTCCGTGAACTCATCCGCCAGTCTCCCGGCCTCCTGGGGGTTCTCTGGTCTCCGGTCCTTGAGCCACAGCCTCAGTTTGGGTGGGCACGCTTCATAGAACTGCTCCATCATGACCAGCTTGAGCAGCTCCTCTGCGGTCTGGGCTCCGACTCCAGACACCCACTTGCGGCAGTATTGCGCCAGGCGGGAGGCCAGGTCCACATAGGTCTCCTGTGGCCCTTTCTGTACCCCCCGGAACTTCTTCCTGTACATCTCGGGGGTCAGCCCGAACTTGTGCAGCAGGGCCTCCTTGACTCGGTTGTAATCCCCTGGCTGTAGGTCCTCCAGCTGACTGAGCACTCCGGCCGCCTCCTGGTTCAGTGCGGGGATGAGCTCCTGCAGCCAGTCAGCTGGGGGGACCCGTTGCAGTCCACAGGCCCTCTCAAAGGCACTGAGGAACCCGTCTATGTCACCCATGTCCTTCAATTGGGCCACCACGGGCCTCTCCAAGCGTCTGGCAGTCCTGGGACCCTGGGGCCCATCCACACTTGGCGCAGCCGGTGCCCCGCTGGTTCTCCGCTCTGCCATGGCCAGCTCATGCTGTCGCTGCCTCTCTCGATCTTGGCGCTCCCTCTCTCGGTCCTGGCGCTCCCTCTCTCGGTCCTCTACTTCCAATTCCCTGATCCGCAGCTGGATCTCCAGCCGCCGCAGCTCCGCTGGGCTGGCCCCTGCCCTAGATGGGCTACGGCTTGCAGGCCTCCTGGGAGACGCTGTCTCATCTCTCCGGTGGGTTCCAGCGCTCCTCCCCCTCTCTGAGCCTGACACACTCTCAGGGGGGGTCTGGCTGCTTCCCCTGGGGACAAGATCCTGGCCCTGTGGCTGGTCATTCTCTTCCAGCTGGGTAATCAGCTGGGCCTTGGTTGCTTTCTGCACAGGCAAGCCCCTCTCTCTGCACAGCCCCACCAGCTCTGCCTTCAAGAGTCGGGCGTAGGCCATCTGCCCGCTGGGCCCCTCGGTGCAGACTCACCAGTCTAGTGCTGCAGCGCCCCACGATTCCCAGGAACCGCTTCGCTCTGTCTCCAGCACGCCTGGCTCCAGGGCTCTTGCTTCTACTGCGCCTTGTCGCTTGCCGCTGGGAGCTTCATCCACGGGGTGCAGTGCATCCCACTTCTGACACCAGTGTGACGGCGCGTTGGGGGTTCCCCGTCTCCTGCACCCCGAAATGGCACAAACAGACTGCACCAGCCAGTGGAATTGAGGGTGGTTTATTGCTCCTCCAGCACAGCGCAGCACCGATGTAATCTGGTTACAGGAACTGGGCTAGGATGCCTCAGGCCCCCTTGAGATGGGGGAGACTGGGCCCCTAAAACTCCAGCTCCTCTCCCTAGGCTGTCTCATCCATCCTCACAGACAGCCACCAACCAACTCACTAACTTCCAGCCCTGCCCCCCAACCAAGGCAGCATTCCACCTTCCTTTGTTCCTCTCCATGGGGGGTGTCTGGCCACTGGTTTGCATAGTGACTCATCCTGTTTTGCTGGGTCGTGGTCCCCAAGACAGCCAGTGGGGGTTACCCCAGAGCCAGCAGCATAGAAACCAGCCAGGTACCCCCACTACGTCACAGGAGTCACCCCCATTTTACAGATGGGGAAACTGAGGCACAGAGCGACTTGCCCCCGGTCACTCAGGGAGTCGGTCCCAGAGCTGGCGGGCACCCTAACGCCGTTCTCGGCTCTCGCTCGCAGGGGGCTCCGGCTGACGGCCGAGATCACGTACCAGGCGGCGTTGCTGGAGAACCTGGTACGTAGCCGCCGGCGGGGGTGGGGACGCGCTGGCCTCCGGGGGGCGCTCCTCGCCTGGTCACATGTTTCTGCACAGCCCTCTGGGAGCGGGGGGAAGCCTAGCTCCATTTTACAGCGGGGGAAACTGAGGCACTGGACCTGCCCTGAGGTCGCAGAGCCAGGAACTGAACCGGCGTCCTCAGCCAGTGCCCAACCCGCTAGGCGGCGCGTCGTCCCCTTAATGACACCCCGTTACCCTGCGTTCTGCTACCCGGGATCCCCGAAATAGGGGTAGTTGTCACGTCCCCAGGCCTGCCGTGGGTTGGGGGCGCTCGCTGACGCCGGGGGCCGGTTGTTCTCTGCAGGGAGTGACGCTCACCCTGTGGTCCACGTGCGGCCTGTCCCGGGGCGGGCTGTACGGCGAGTGGCAAGGTGTGATCTGCACCGGCGAGACCAGCTCGCGAGTCCAGGTGTGTGGGGCCGCTGCCGAAGGGGGTCGCGTGAGTTGGTGACATTAGCAAGGGCCCCCCGCCGCCGCCTCCAGCCAGTCGCACGTGTTTCCCACGGGTGGTGCACCTCAGCACACGCCTGGGTGCACCGAAAAAAATTATTCCACACACAGCTAGACAACAGCTCAACAGCACCCCCTATGGGGGATGGAAGGAGCAGCATAGGTTCCCAAATGGGGGGCGTGCTCGAAGAGATTCCGGGGGGGGGGGTGCAAGGCGACCCAGTCCCCCCCCAATCAATCCCCCCTCCCCAAGAAAGAGTCCAATCCGTGCATCCACTCCCAGCTGGTTAGGGCAGATTTCAAAATGGCCACCTTAAAAGGGCAATGCCTGTTCTGCTCTTAAAAGGGCAATCTTTTTTTTTTTTTTTTTTTGCTCAACACGTTTTTTCGGGGGCAGGGGCGTGAGGGTTTCTCAAAAATCAAATGGGGCGTGCAAGGTGATCCCATCCCCCCCCCCGTCTGTTCCAACCCCACCCCCAGAAAGAGCCCAATCCATGCATCCACTCCCAGCTGGCTAAGGCAGATTTCAAAATGGCCACCTTAAAAGGGCAATGCCTGGTCTGCTCTTAAAAGGGCAATCTTTTTTCTTTTTGCTCAACAAGTTTTTTTGTGGGGGAGGGCGTGAGGGTTTCTCAAAAATCAAACAGGGGCTGTGCAAGGTGACCCAGTCTGTCCCCCCCGGTCAATTCCACCCCTTCCCCCAGAAAGAGCCCAATCTGTGCATCCACTCCAGCTGGCTAGGGCAGATTTCAAAATGGCCACCTTAAAAGGGCAACGCCTGTTCTGCTCTTAAAAGGGCAATCTTTTTTTTCTTTTGCTCACCAAGTTTTTTTTGGGGGGGGTGAGGGTTTCTCAAAAATCAAACGGGGCATGCAAGGTGACACAGTCAATTCCCCCCCCCCCCCAAGAAAGACCCCGATCTGTGCATCCACACCAGCTGGCTAGGGCAGATTTCAAAATGGCCACCTTAAAAGGGCAATGCCTGGTCTGCTCTTAAAAGGGCAATCTTTTTTTTTTTTTTTTTTTTGGCTCAACAAGTTTTGGGGGGGAGTATGAGGGTTTCTCAAAAATCACACCGGGGTGGGATGCTGAGAACTGTGGGAAGCACTGCCCTATGGGCCCCTGTCCTGCCCCGAGGGGTGCTGCAGCCGGGTCCCGCTGAGTCCTAACAGCTCCTGTGTCTGGCCCGGCAGAAGTACCTCCAGAAGCTGTGGAACACTATCCTGTTTGTCGCCCTCCTCCTCTGCACGGGCGTGATCGTGCAGGCCCAGCGGCAGTCCCGGCAGGAGCAGGACACCGAGGTGGGCCCGCTCCCCTGTTCCCCGCCCGTGGGGGGCCGGTGTGGCCGGGACTGACTCTGTGCTCTGCCTCCCCAGCGGGAGCTCAAGCAGCACATCCTGCGGCGGCTGGCGGCGCTTAAGACCCGGCGCTACCACCCGGGCAAGCAGGCCCGGAGCCAGGCCCGGGAGATGGACAGCTGCGCCGTCTGCTTGGACCAGTTCCACAAGAACCAGGTAATGCAGGCGGGCGGGCTCGGGGCCTAGGACAGCTGGTGCGCGAAGCCTGCTAGCCAGGGCCTGCAAAGTCACAGCCCCGTCGGCGCGATCGCCCCAGAACCGTGGCTGCCCCGGGGTGGGGAGCGATCCACTGGGTGTGTGGGTGGTTTCTCCAGAGCGAGTCCGGTGCTGCCCAGCTGATTCGCAGCACGCGTGTGGTTCCTGGCGGTGCACCGTGGTGCACGCACAAAATTATTCCGCACATCCGTAGGCACAATTAGAGGGGACACTGGCGCAATCCTCCAGCCCTGCCCTCCGCGAGGTCTGCCCCGTTCAGATCCGGGTGGGGAGGTGCCCTCTCGTGGCCTGGGGCGTCCCCGAGGCGGGCGTGTGGTCCTGACGCTGGCCGTTTCCCCCTCAGTGTTTGCGGGTGCTGCCGTGCGGCCACGAGTTTCACCGGGACTGCGTGGATCGGTGGCTGCTCCTCCAACAGACCTGCCCCTTGTGCAAGCACAACGTCCTCGGTGAGCACACGGTGGCGGGGGGGGAGGTTGGTTTGTACCTGTTGGCTGAACTCTACCCAGAAACCATGGGACAGACCCACTAAACCAGCTGGGCTTGAAAGAGGAGGCCAGGTCTCCCAAGCCCCACCAGGGGGCAGAGCTCCACAGGTTTGCGGTATGGGGTTGGGTGGGGGGTTTGGACCCCTTGGCTGCCCTTCGCCCGTTTGACTCGCCGGTGACTCCCCCTTTGATCTCCCTTGCAGGTAGCTGCTGCGGCGGGAGCTAGCGGCCTGCGGACCCGCCGGGGGCGCCGTCGGCGTGTGGGTCTCGGGGCCGGGCAGACCCCCAGGCATGGGGAAGTCCGGTCTGGCAGGGACGGATCCACCTCCTGCCTGCTGTCAAATCTACGCCCGCCCCCTGGCGCTCAGCGCGGGCCGGGCTTGGCCTCGGGGCAGCCTGATCCGTGGGGATGAGTTCGGCGGAGGTGAGGGGGGAAGTGGGGGCCCCCCCCAGCAACGTCGGAAGGGTTAACCGGGGAACACGAGGCTGATCCGCCCGGCGAGCGCAGGCCGACTTCCCCAGACGCATCGCCCCTCCCGGTTTGACCGCTCTCTTTCCTTTTCTCAATCTCTCTTTTCGCTACCCGCCGGCGCGGCTTTCTGGGGGCCCGCTTGTTCACAGCGGGCGGGATTCTCCCTCGCCCCAGAAGCAGCCGCATTCCCAGCGGCTTCCCTTCTCGCCCGCCCTTGGGAGGCAGCAGGGCGGGGGTGGGGGTTGAATGCTTGCTTTATTTATACTAACTTATTGGGGGCGACGGCCCGGGAGAGTTGCCGGCGCGGAGCTATCCCGGCCTTGGCTCTGGCCGCGAGCCGGGGCCGCTGGATTGGACGCCCCGTCCGGGTCTGTAACGCCGCCGGCGCTATTAAACCTACAGCAAAGATTGTCGCTGTTCCTTGTGCTCGGCTCTCCTCCCGGCGCGGGTTGGGTTCCTTGTGCCGGGTCTCCTCCCGGCGTGCGTTGGGTTCCCCTCCGCCCTCTCTCTCCCCGCCGCCGTTTCGAAGGCGTCCCGTGCGAGAAAGCGACGCGGAAAAGTGCCCGGGGCTCGTGAATCCTGCTGTGAGTCGTTCCCGGCTGCCAGATGTTGCTTACGCCGCAGGGACGGTGTGTTCTTAAGGCGGGCGGGTGCTCGCCCACCTTTGCGGCCAACGGATTTCGAGGCCGGTACGATCCTCTAGGCAGGCGCGGGGAAGTCTGCCAGACGCCGGGGCCCCGTCGTTTCCACTGGCCGCGAGCTGGGATTGTAAGGGCTTGCCCCTGCTGCTAACCCGGGCCGTTACCCAGATGGAGGAGGGGCGTGGGGGGTGCGCTGTCTCACAAACCGTCGGTTGTGAGACGTGGGGGGACGTCCCTGCAGGTCGTGCAGTACGTGCTGTCCGATCCCAAGCAGGATCCGGGGAGGCCGAGCGATCCTGCTGCTCCGGAAGGTCCGGCTGGTCTTTCCTCCGCCGGCGGAGACGCAGGCTGCAAGGCCCGGCGGCTGCTGGCCTTTCCCGGGTGTAGCCCAGCTCGGCCGGCAGCGCGTGGGCAAGCAGCTTGCTCTGTGCGGCTGGTGGGCCCGCTCCCTGCCGTTCTATTTCCGGCGGTTCCTGGAGCCGGGAGCGGAGCGCGGCTGGACTCTGCTGGCCGGCAGGGAGATGCACGACGCCATGGCGGAGGCTGGCTTTGGCGGGCGCTGGCGGGCGAGGGCAGGGCTGCTGTAGGAGAAGCGGGACAAGGCATTCGCGAGGCAGCCCCCCCAAGCCAACCCAGCACGGGGAGGAGGAGGCCTGCTCACCCTGGGGGACCCACCGCGCCGTCCTTGGAGCCAATCCGGGAGGAGGACGGAGGCCAGAGCTGCGTCTGCGGGATGAGCTGGAGAGAGATGTGGGGGTTACAGCTCACTGCACATAGGGGGTGGCAGGCACCGACTCAGACCAGGCCGGGCGGGGGGTCGTCTGTACGAGTTTGCCTCCCGGTCGGTCCTGGAGAAAAGCCGCAGCGCCCCCCAGGGTCACACAACCGCCCGGGGCTCCGGGCAGCGGTGCGGCCGCACGGATCCGCCGTTTCCCAACCCAGCTGGGGAAAGGAACGGCCAAGCCCCGTTCCGGACACGCCTGTACCGAGAGCCGGAAGAGGAGCACGGCGGCGGGAGGGCAGCCTACACGCTGATCCAGGCACGGAAATCCACCGGGTTCAGCCAGGACCAGGAGGGCAGATCCGGTCTCCTCACCCGCGGCTCGGCCGGGGCCCGCTGCTCATTTGCCAGCCCGGGGCGTGGTTTGGGAAGCGAAATCCTGACGCGAACCTGCCTCCGCCCTGAGGAAGGTTGCCTGGGACTCCAGGATCGTGCGGAGGGGACCCCGTGATCCCACAATCCAGGATCGTCTCCTCCCCACCCCTGCCGCCCTCAGGATGGGGTTCCTCGTCCCCAGGCCTATCCTCCTCTAAGACAGTGGCTGTGCCTTAATTTCCCCGGACGTCCAGCTTGCAGGGTGAGCCTTGGAAAAAATAACCCCAACTCTCCGTACGATATGACGGGGGCGAATTTAGCAAAAACGGGAAAGAGATCTTGGCGTCAGCGTGGCTCGTTCTCTGAAGACGTCCGCGCCGTGGGCAGCGGCCGTCCAAAAAGCAAACAGGGTGTTAGGAATCATTGAAAAAGGGAGAGAGAATAAGCCGAAGATTAGCTTCTTGCCTCTCTATAAAACCGTGGTGCGCCCACATCTGGAACGCGGCGTACAGATGTGGCCTCCTCATCTCCAAAAAGATATTGCGGCCTTAGGAAAGGTTCAGAGAAGGGCAAGTGAAATGATTCGGGGTTGGGAACGGGGCCCCTATGAGGAGAGGTTAAAGAGACGGGGACTTTTCAGCTTGGAAAACAGGCGACTAAGCAGGGGATAGGGTGGAGGTCGAGAAAATCATGCTTTGGGGTGGAAAAAGGGACTAAGGAAAAGTTAGGCACTGAGTCCCGCCGTCTAAGAACTAATGAAACCCCCCAGGCAGCAGGTTTCAAACAAAGCAAAAGACGTTTTTCTTCCCGCAGCGCACAGGCAACCTGGGGAACTCCTCGCCACAGGATGCGGCGAAGGCTAGACCTTGACCAGGCTGGTGTGGAGAAAGTGAATACGGAAAAGGGATGTGCTTGTTCCCGTACTATAAGAACGAATGGGCAGCAGGTTTCACACAAATCAAAGGAAGCTCTGCACACGGCGTATCGTCGATCTGTGGAACTCCTCGCCGGAGGAGGGGGTGAAGGCCCGGCAGTGTACTGGGCTGGATGGACCTTTGGTCTGACCCAGTGGCTGTTCTTATGGCTCTCCACCACCCTCTCCCCCGGCGCCTCACTCCACCTCACCCGTAATGCTCCTTGCTGGGCTGCCTCTTTCATCCGGCCCCGCGCGGCCCGGAGCCGGGAGTTCTCTTCCTCCAGGACGCTGATCCGGATGTTGTTCGCCTGCAGCTGCTTGGCCATGTCGCCGGCGACGTCCCCGGTGCCTGCGGCGACAGAGGGGTCCTCGTCACGCCTCCGGGCCCATCTGGGTGCCAACGGCCCAGCCATCTCTCCCCCAAAAGTTGCCCCTGGCTTTGGTCCTGCTGGGCTAACCAATGCCATCGCCCATGCGGGTGAGGCTGCCCCAAGCCTCCCAGCTCTCCCCTCACTTTCAAACACCGCCTCGGCGGGGACGTGGAGCTCTGGAAAGGACACCAGCAGCCGTTCCCTCTCCCTCAGCTCTTGCACCCGCTCCTCCAGCTCGGACGTGGCCTGCTCCAGGCTCTGCTTCTCCTGCCGCAGGCTCTCCGTTAGCTGCTGCTCTGGACAGAAAGAGGGCGGTTAGAGGTGGCCACGCCCCTTCCCGGGGGTCAGGGATTGCGCCCCCTTCTGCAGCGCCGATCCAGGCTCACCCCCTGCGCGGAACAGCTTCCCACCCGGCAGAGGCCAATGGGGCAGTGTTTTCCTGGCCGGCTACGTCTACACAGCCAGTTTTGCCGGATGGAAGTATGCAAATGAGGTGCAGATTAGCATATTGCCACGCCTCAAATGCATAATTTATGCACGCTGGTTTAAAACCAGAAGTGTGGACGGAGGGCGTTTCTTTGCGCCAAACCCCCGTTTTCCACAAGATCGGTCAGCCTGCTTTTTGGGGGCAGAAGGATCGTGCGGAAAAGGAGTTTTGCGTCTGCTTTTTGCACCCAAACCCCGTCTTCCGCACGATCGGTAAACCTCCTTTTTTGGGGGCCATACGGATCCCCACGGCTTGGGTTTTGCGCCAAAAAACCCCAGCGCCAAAACGGCGTGGCAGAAAATATGCAAATGAGCACGTGCCGCATGCAAATGAGTCCCTCATTAGCATATTTTTGGCCCAGAAAACTCGTCGTGCCGACATAGCTGCCCGGAGATGCTCCCCATCCTGCCAGTACCACCTGTTCTCTTGCTCCTCCATTACGCTCCTCCGGATCCCCTTGCGCCCATAATGTCCCCCTGCTTCCGGGGACACCTCTGACCTCCTTGGCCTCCAGCTGGCCTCGCCACCGCTGCGCCTCCGCCTGGCTCTCTGTCAGCTCTTGCGCCAGCTTAGCCTTGTCGTCCTCGGCTTCGCCCAGGCCGGCCCGCAGCTCCTCGCACTCCTCCGCCAAGCTGTCCAGCTGGTGCAACAGGACCCTCTGTTTGGTCTGGAGTGACTGCCCAAAAAGAGGAGATGGCCAGGGTGTCGCCCGCAGCGAACCACATGGCTTTATGGCAGGGCGGGTGGGAATAACCCACCCCCCTGTGGTAACAGGGCGGCAGAGGTGCTAAGCCCTCAGCTTCCCACGAGTCGTAAAGGAACGCGGAGGGCAGCGGCCATCAAAAAAGCAAAGAGAGTGTTAGGAATCACGAAAAAAAAGGGATCGAGACTAAGACGGAGACTATCTTATTGCCTCTGTATAAAACCATGGGACGCCCACATCTGGAATCCTGAGCCCAGATGTGGTCGCCTCATCTCAGAAAAGATCTCTCGGCATTGGGAAAGGTTCAGAAAAGGGCAACAAACATGATTCGGGGTTGGAACGGGTCCCCTAGGAAGAGAGATTAAAAAGACGGGGACGTTTCCACGTAGAAAAGAGGAGACGAAGGGGGGATAGGCTAGAGGTCTGTACAATCATGCCTGGAAACAGCGACGAAGGAAAAGTTATGCACTGATTCCCACCATCGCAGAACTAGGGAATGAAATGGAGAGGCGGCAGGTTTCGAACAAACCAAAGGACGTTTTTCTTCATGCAGCGCACAGGCAACCTGGGGAACTCCTCGCCACAGGATGCGGCGAAGGCGAGAACTTGAACGGGGTTCAAAAAAGAGCTAGATCGATTCGTGGAGGTTAGGTCCATAGAATCATAGAACACGAGACATCATCGATGGGTAGGAATAACCTCTCGCAGGGTAGGAAATGTTGTCCCTAGCCTCTGTTTCTCTGGAGGTGGGCGACGGGGGAGGGATCACGTGAGGATTCCCTGTTGTGATCCCGCCCTCTGGGGCTTCTGGCATAGGCTACTCAGCGCACAGTCAACCTGTGGAACTCCTCGCCAGAGGATGTGGTATTGGCCACAGGCGGCAGACGGGACCCTGGGCTGGATACACCTTTGGTCTGACCCCGTCTGGCCGTTCTGGTGAAGCTTGGGCAGCAGCTGAGGGAGCAGGACAGAAGACATGGGATGAGGGTAGAGGGATGGCTGGAGCAGCATGGACCAGAGAGGGCCTACTGAAAAGCAGAAGGGAGTTAACCTAACCAAACCTCCATGGACCGAACCTCCATGAATCTATCGAGCTCTTTTTTGAACCCTGTTCCAAGTCTTGGCCTTCACCACATCCTGTGGCGAGGAGTTCCACAGGTTGCGCTGCATGAAGCAAAGCTTCCTTGGGTTTGTTTTAAATCTGCTGCCTATGGATTTCATTGGGTGACCCCTAGTTCTTAGGGTAGGGGGCAAACTCCTGGTTCCTGCCATGGCCACACCTCCTTGTGCCGAAGCATGCTTTCCACTTTGGCCTTCTCCTTGCCCAGCTGCGTGGCGGCCCCGCTGAGCTCCCGGCTTGCCGTCTCCAACTGGCTACTCAGCCGCTGCACTTGGTCTTCCAGCTTTGTCAGCTGGTGCTTGTGGACCATCTGGGTCCTCATCTCCTCCAGTAGCGAGCTTCGGGCCAGCTCTGTGAAGATAAAACACCCTGTGACCATAGCCAGGGAGAGGGGAGATGGGGCTGATCTTGTGTGGAGTGGATCAGAGAGGGGAAAGCAAGCTTTCGGACATGAATTCTGGGATGGATCAGAGGCGGGCTGGCCAGGGGTTAAACTCAGGCAGCTAGCAAGGGTGTCGGCAGGGAGCCAGAAGAACCAATGGGGATACAGTGCTGGAAATGGAATTGGATAAGGTACTTTGCCTGCTTTCTTTGTGGGGGGAGAGTTAAACCAAGACCCAGAATGATTTAAACCCAGGCAGGAGTGACATGCCTCCCAGGCAGTGGTTCCCAAACTTTTCGGCATCACGCCCCCTTTTTGATTTTTGAGAAATGCTCACCCTCACCCCCAAAAAATAGCAGCAAAATTTGAGGGGGGGGGGGAAAGGAACTGACCGGGGCCAAAACCCAAAAATATCAGCAAAACTTGTTGAGCAAAAAAAAAAAAAAAAAAAAAAATTGCCCTTTTAAGAGCAGAGCAGGCATTGCCCTTTTAAGGTGGCCAGTGGTCCCCAAACTTTTTGGCATCACACCCCCTTTTTGATTTTTGAGAAACCCTCACACTCCTCCTCCCCCCCAAAAATAGCAGGAAAATTTGAGGGGAAAAAAAAGGAACTGACCGGGGCCGACAAACAAAAATATCAGCAAAATTTGTTGAGGAAAAAAAAAATTGCCCTTTTAAGAGCAAAGAAGGCATTGCCCTTTTAAGGTGGCCAGTGGTCCCCACACTTTTCGGCATCACACCTCCTTTTTGATTTTTGAGAAACCCTCACACTCCTCCTCCCCCCAAAAACTAGCAGGAAAATTTGAGGGAGGGGAAAAGAACTGATGGGGGCCAAAAAAAAAAACATATCAGCAAAACTTGAGGGGAAAAAAAAGCCCTTTTAAGAGCAGAGCAGGCATTGCATTGCCCTTTTAAGGTGGCCATTTTGAAGTCTGCCCCACCCAGCCCAAGCTGTGTGTGTTCTGACCGACGCCCTTCTCTGAACCTTTTCTAATGCCAGTAGATCTTTTTGGAGACGAGGAGACCACATCTGTACGCCGTGTTCCAGATGTGGGCGTCCCATGGATTTATATAAGGGCCATACGATATTCTCCGTCTTATTTTCTATCCTCTTTTAAACGATTTCTAACGTCCTGTTTGCTTTTTGGACGGCCACTGCCCACGGCGTGGGCGTCTTCCGAGAACTATTCACGATGACTCCAAGATCTCTTTCCTGATGAGTTGCAGCTAAATTAGCCCCCACCGTGTACCCCATATCTACAGAGCAGAGGGGGGAGGGATAGAGAGAGTTTACTGGCTGCTTTTGGGAGTGGTGCAGGCCGTTAGCCCCTGGCATTATCACCCAGAAGCCACCTGTGGTGAGCGGTGGCCAGCTGGAGGCCACGTTTCAAACGCCGGCCCCAGATCTGAACCCCTCTTACACTCCAAATACCTGCCCCCAGCCTGGTAAAAGTGAGTGAGGATGGAGTGAGCGGGGCGGGGCCTGGGACAAGGGGCGGGAAGGAGGCGGGGCCAGGGGTATTTGGGTTTGAGGTAGGTCCTGGATGGCACTTACATTCAAAAAGTGATCTCGTGCTTACAAGGGTTGGAGACCCCTGATTTGAAGTCTTTGTGGGGCCCCACCTTCTGCACTCGGAGTCCCAGAGTGGGGGGCAGCCCCAACACCTGGGGCAAGCCCCCCAGGGCAAGCTCATCCAGACAGCCTGGGAGGTGGACTTTGCCGTTGGTCTTTAAGGGTCGCTCTCCGCATGGGCGCATGAGATGGGCGAAGGTGGCCCCTGGGGCCTTATCAGGCAGCAGAGAGACTGTCGTGCTAGCCACAAAGCCATGGCCCCACCTCGTGCCAAGAGCTAGCCCTGGGCCTCCCGCTAGTTCAGGGGTGGCCAACTCATTTAACAAAGAGAGCCAAAAGAGCAGCAGAAAAAACGCGAAGTCGCACCAGAACGGTCAAGCCAAAAAAAAAAAAAAAAAAGAGGCTGCCCCTTTAAGACAGCCGCCATCTTGGGCGCCATTTTTTTTTAAAAACCCCACAGCTCTGACAGGGTAAGCACAGGGAAACTGGGGGCTGAGGGGGAGCCAGCGGGTTGGCCATGGCTGCTCTAGTCCTGCCTCGTGTGGCACCTGAGCGGCGGCGGTTAGAAGACATTCGGCGGCTATAAAGATGGAGGCCGTTTAAATACACGGCTCCCGATTCGCCTCTGCCTTACACCAGCGCTAATCGGGAGCGACTCCGCTCAAGAGACGTGCCCCGGCGTAGGACCCGCAGGAAAGGAAACTGAGGTCCGTGTAGGAGGCCAGATGGACGGAGGAGAGCCTGAGGAATCTTACCAAGCTCGCGCACAGTAGCATGCTGGGAAAACAGCTCCTCTTTCAGGGCGGAAATTCTCTCCTCTAGCACGACAGCGCCTAAAACAACCAGAGGAAATGACTTAGGATTCCCAGCCAAACCGACTCCGTGGGACCGAGATTTTTCATCTCTGGTGGTGTCTACTCAAAACACCGGTTGGCTGGCCCCGCACCTGTCTGCAGCTCGTCCTTGTCCCTCTCCAGCCTGGCTGTGATCTGCAAACTCTCTTCGATCCGTCCCTCCAGGTCCCGTTGCGTCTCCTTCCTCTGCCGTTCCTGGGTCTCCTTCTCCTCTTGAAGGAGCTGATCAAAAGTCTCCACCTGCGTCCTCAGCTCGGCCTTCTGCTTCTCAGCGTCTTCCAGCGCGGCCGTCAACGGGTCGATCCGTTGCAGCATCCCCTCCAGGTGTTTGTTGATCCGGGAGAGGTCTTTGCTCTGTTCTGACGCCCAGAAACTCACGTCCGCCGCGGCGAGTGGCTTGTTGCCCAGCGTCTCCTCAATCGTCTCTTGGAATTTGCCCAGGGACGAGGGGATGTTTTGGCTCCGGCAGAGGCTGATGATGGCTTTCCCCACCTCCCGGAGGCTGGCCTGGCTGCCTGCACATGCATCGCAGGGTACCAGAGCTGACTCAATCGTCTGGGAATGGACACTCTTGGTGTGACCGTCCGTGGACGGTGGCAGCACGGGGTCGGAGAAATCATAGTCTGGCACACAGATGGTTCGTGAGGGACATGAGACGGTTGACGGGGCACTGGCTAACGAAGCCCCTGATTCCGAAAGCACAGGCGAGCAGCCCTTCAAACGCTCGTGCTCAGCTTCCACATCTCGGAGGGCGGATCTCAGGGCAGCTATGTCCTTCCTGTTGGACTTCTTCTGTGGAACGGGAGAAGGAAGACGGTTGCTATCCCGTTGAAAGAAGTTATGCTCAACGAGCGTCACGGAACAGATGCTCCGAAATTGGCGGGGCAAGCCGGTAAAATGGCACCCATTAAAAAAAAAAAAAAAACCAGGAAACTGGCAACGGATCATTTCTGTAACCCAATGGGGACCCCTTCGCTTCACTGCTGGTAGGACCAAAAATTCATCACCACTGAAACTTGACTTAACCCTGGCACATGCGCAGTGGCAAGGCATGTTGGGGTCTGTGGTCAGCTTTGGAATTGGATAAGGTACCTTGCCTGCTTTCTTTGTGGGGGGGAGAGTTAAACCAGGACCCAGAATGATTTAAACCCAGGCAGGAGTGGCATGCCTCCCAGGCAGTGGTTCCCAAACTTTTCGGCATCACACCCCCTTTTTGATTTTTGAGAAACGCTCACCCTCACCCCCAAAAAATAGCAGCAAAATTTGAGGGGGGGAAAAAAAGAAACTGACCAGGGCCAAAAACCAAAAATATCAGCAAAACTTGTTGAGCAAAAAAACAAAACAAAAAACAAAACAAAAAAAACATTGCCCTTTTAAGAGCAGAGCAGAGCAGGCATTGCCCTTTTAAGGTGGCCAGTGGTCCCCAAACTTTTTGGCATCACACCCCCTTTTTGATTTTTGAGAAACCCTCACACTCCTCCTCCCCCCAAAAAATAGCAGGAAAATTTGAGGGGGAAAAAAAAAGGAACTGACCGGGGCCGACAAACAAAAATATCAGCAAAATTTGTTGAGGAAAAAAAAAATTGCCCTTTTAAGAGCAAAGAAGGCATTGCCCTTTTAAGGTGGCCAGTGGTCCCCAAACTTTTTGGCATCACACCCCCTTTTTGATTTTTGAGAAACCCTCACACTCCTCCTCCCCCCCAAAAATAGCAAGAAAATTTGAGGGGAAAAAAAAGGAACTGACCAGGGCCGACAAACAAAAATATCAGCAAAATTTGTTGAGGAAAAAAAAAATTGCCCTTTTAAGAGCAAAGAAGGCATTGCCCTTTTAAGATGGCCAGTGGTTCCCAAACTTTTCGGCATCACACCCCCTTTTTGATTGTTGAGAAACCCTCATGCTCCCCCAAAAATAGCAGGAAAATTTGAGAGGGGAAAAAAAGGGAACTGATGGGCCGGGAAAAAAAAATATCAGCAAAGCTTGTTGAGCAAACAAAAAAAAAAAAAAAAAGATTGCCCTTTTAAGAGCAGAGCAGGCATTGCCCTTTTAAGGTAGCCAGTGGGTCCCAACTTTTTGGCATCACACCCCCTTCTTGATTTCTGAGAAACCCTCATGCCCTCCTCTCCCCCCAAAAAATAGCAGCAAAATTTGAGAGGGGAAAAAAAAGGGAACTGATGGGCCGGGAAAAAAAAATATCAGCAAAACTTGTTGAGCAAAGAAAAAAAAAAGATTGCCCTTTTAAGAGCAGAGCAGGCATTGCCCTTTTAAGGTAGCCAGTGGGTCCCAACTTTTTGGCATCACACCCCCTTCTTGATTTCTGAGAAACCCTCATGCCCTCCTCTCCCCCAAAAATAGCAGGAAAATTTGAGAGGGGAAAAAAAAAAGGAACTGACCGGGGCCGAGAAACAAAAATATCAGCAAAACTTGTTGAGCATAGGCAAAAAAAAAAAAAAAAAAAAAAAAAAAAGATTGCCCTTTTAAGAACAAAGCAGGCATTGCCCTTTTAAGGTAGCCAGTGGGTCCCAAGCCTTTCGGCATCACACCCTCAGGTGAGCTTACTCGAAGCTCACGCGTCGAAACGTGATCTGATCACGGACGGTTCGGCCCCTCATTGGTTTCGCAGAACCGATATAAAGGGGGCGGGGACCATTTTTCTGATCGGGGTCCACTGAAAAAAATCAGACGGGGGAGCCACACACAGGCAAAAAAAACCCCCCAAAAAACACGCACCGCAAGGTTCGGCGCTTCCAGATGTGCTGCGCGCTGGATCAAACAACGGGCCATAGACACGCCCCCGCTGCCCTGAAGCACCGCCCCCAGCGGTGCTTGGGGACGTCCTACCTCCGTCCCTCGTTGCTGACAAAGCGCTCCCAGTTTCAGCAGGCCGTTCCAGTACTTCCTCACCGCCAGCCCAACAGACATGCAGGGTCCCACGGCCCGGGAAGGGGGCACGGCTTGGTCGCTGAGGAGAGTCTCCACGTAGCCTGTGAAGCTCTGCAGCAGTAACAGCAGCCTTTTTTGGGGGGCGGAAACACAACACGACTTTGAGCGGCAGTGGGCTTTTTCACGACTGCCCTGCAAGTTAGGGGATCATCTAAGGGGGCCCAGGGTTGGTGTCGGGCAAACCAAACAGTGGTAAATCCTGCCAGTGGTTCCCAAACTTTTCAGCATCACGCCCCCTTTTTGATTTTTGAGAAACCCTCACGCCCTTTCCCACGCTCCAAAAATAGCACCAAGACTTGTTGAGTAAAAAAGAAGAAAAAAAAAGAAAGACCTTTTTAAGAGTAGAGCAGGCATTGCCCTTTTAAGGCGGCCATTTTGAAGTCTGCCCAAGCAGAGGGACGGACTGGGCTCTTTCTTGGAGGGGGAATGACGGGCAAACCCTACCAGTGGTTCCCAAACTTTTCGGCATCACGCCCCCTTTTTGAGTTTTGAGAAACCCTCACGCCCTCCCCTGTGCCCCCAAGAATAGCACCAAAACTTGTTGAGTTAAAAAAAAAAAATTGACCTTTTTAAGAGTAGAGCAGGCATTGCCCTTTTAAGGCGGCCATTTTGAAGTCTGCCCGAGCGGATGGATGGACTGGGCTCTTTCTTGGAGGGAGAATGATGGGGGGGGGAGCTGGGCCATCTCACCTTCCACTGGAATTTCTTCACGCCCCCCCCCCCTCTGGGGGCCACGTTTCCCAGTTTGGGAACCCATGAGACTGTTTTGGGGTAGAAATGAGGCAGGGCTGGACAGGCATGGGTGCATGTCCCCAGCTGTGGGGCTAGAGCAACATTCCTCTGAGTTCAAACACCGATCAATTTCACTGCCACAGGGACTTCATATTGGTCAGTTTCAGGATGTTCCCATGGTGCTACAACCATGGGGTTCGTGATCCACCAGGGGATCGTAGGGGACTGTTCCAGATTCACGTGACTCTAACACGCCAGACGCAGCTACATGGTCTGTACGACCGTAGGCTGCGTCTAGACGGGCAAGTTTTTCCACATTTTCCGCTTTTGCGGAAAAGCTTGCCAGCTGTCTACACTGGCCGCTTGAATTTCCGCAAGAACGCTGACGATCTCATGTTCAAATGCTTCTGCGCAAGAGGGCCAGTGTAGATAATGGGGTATTGTTTTGCGCAAAAAAGCCCCGCTGGCGAAAATGGCGATCGGGGCTTTCTTGCGCAAAACCGCGTCTAGATTGGCACGGACGCTTTTCCACAAAAAGTGCTTTTGCGGAAAAGCGTCCGTGCCAATCTAGATGCTCTTTTCCGCAAATGCTTTTCACGGAAAACCTTTTCCGGGAAAAGCATTTGCGGAAAATCATGCCTGTCTAGATGCAGCCGTAGTGTTTTCCCAACAGGCATTTCTGGAATTGGGGCTGTTCCCGGGCCAGTCTTTTAACCGTAGAATCCTAGGGTTGGACGAGCCCTTCAAGACACGCGTGGCCAATCCATGGCTTGTGAGCCTCGTGCAGCTCTTTCCCCCTTAAAGTGCGTGTCACCTCACTGGATTTTAACGGGAGCAGCCAGATCACTGCTGCACCCTTGGGTGGGGGGGGAGGTTGCCCCAAAGGGAACCATGTGAGGTGTCTCATGAAAGCTTCTGTTCTACTGATTCTGTATGTGCTATTCATGTACTTGTATGATATCTGTATGTGGAGTTATAAGCATGTACTCTGTAGGGATGCTGGAAAATTCTCTGTGGCCAGGAATGCTCAGCCAATGGCTATGCTAATTAGCAAGGCTCCAGGCTATGCTAATTAGCAAGGCTCCAGGCTATGCTAATTAGCAAGGCTCCAGGCTATGCTAATTAGCAAGGGCTGTGTCTAGACTGGCAAGTTTTTCGGCAAAAGCAGCCTGATGTGTCCTAAAAAGACTAAGTCTGTGTTTTTTCAAGGGGCAGTGACTTTTTTTTTTTTTGGCTTAATTTTGGTGCGGCTCTTCGTGTTATTTCCGCCGCTGATTCGGCTCTCTTTGTTCAATGGGTTGGCCACCCCGGCCTCAGGAGGTCATCAAGTCCAGCCCCCTGCCCAAAGCAGGACCAACCCCAACTCAATCAACCCAGCCAGGGCTTGGTCAAGCCGGGACTTAAACACCTCTAGGGACGGAGACTCCACCTCCTCCCTAGGGAACCCAGCCCAGGACATGAACAGTTCTTTCATCCTCGCACCTGTCAATCACTAGTTCCAGGAGCACGACATGGGAATGCTGGGTAAATTCAGGGTCGTTCTCCACATAGTCATACTGCTCCAGCAAAGCCACCAGATCCAGCTCGCAGGACACTTTATTGGGGAACTTCCAGGAGGGATAGCGCGCGGCTCCCGCCCGGGAGAAAACGTCGACGATGGCTCCTTGTAGGTCGGTGAGGTCCTTCCTCAAGCTCTCCATGCAGTTCGGATCGCCCAGCAGGTGCGCCATTCGGACCGGGCAGGAGGGGCAGATCTGCAGGAGGGGACAGATTCACTAGCTGGGCCCCTAGGGAAAGGGGGGCAGGTGTTTTACGGCTGTGGGTGCACGACAGGCCGTGCCCCTGGCCCGGCACACGTGTGCACGAGGGACGCGTGTGCTGCACGAGCACCAGCCCAGCCAGACATGGGGCCTCCCCGCCCCTGATCCCAGCTCCATCCCCACTCTGATCCCAGCCTCCCCTCCCACCCCGATCCCAGCTCCGCCCCACTCTGATCCCAGCCTCCCCCCCCGATCCCAGCCCCACCCCCCACACTGATCCCAGCCTACCCCCCAATCCCAGCCCCGCCCCCCACTCTGATCCCAGCCTCCCCCCCGATCCCAGCCCCACCCCCCACACTGATCCCAGCCTACCCCCCAATCCCAGCCCCGCCCCCCACTCTGATCCCAGCCTCCCCCCCAGATCCCAGCTCCGCCCCCCACTCTGATTCCAGCCTCCCCCCCAGATCCCAGCCCTGCCCCCCACTCTGATCCCAGCCTCCCCCCAGATCCCAGCCCTGCCCCCCACTCTGATCCCAGCCTCCCCCCCCAGATCCCAGCTCCACCCCCCACTCTGATCCCAGCCTCCCCCCCAGATCCCAGCTCCACCCCCCACTCTGATCCCAGCCTCCCCCCCAGATCCCAGCTCCGCCCCCCACTCTGATCCCAGCCTCCCCCCCAGATCCCAGCTCCGCCCCCCACTCTGATCCCAGCCTCCCCCCCAGATCCCAGCCCCGCCCCCCACTCTGATCCCAGCCTCCCCCCCAGATCCCAGCCCCGCCCCCCACTCTGATCCCAGCCTCCCCCCCAGATCCCAGCCCCGCCCCCCACTCTGATCCCAGCCTCCCCCGGCCCCACAGCAGCTAACTCAGCTGGCAGCTGTTCAGCGGACAGAACCATCCAATCCAAGGGGGGGCACTCCGCTGCTTTACACCCCCCTCCCCCCGCGTGGAACAGTCCATTTTCTTCCCCTGCGCAGCACCGCCCCCTGGAGGACGGGGGAGCCAAGCGCGGGCAGAGCGAAGGGCAGCGGCGTCAGCAGGGCTACTGCGCATGCTCCGTGCCTCTCGCGCGCTCCCGGCGCCCCGAAACCATGGCGACCTCAGCCCCCCCTCCCCCCGCGCATGGTACTGCCCACCCGGCGGGGGCTGAGGCCCCGAGCCAGGCCGCGCCGCCCGAGCGGGGGTGGGACCCCGGGGATACGGGCGCTGGGGCGGGACCCACCTGCCGAGCCTCCGCCCCCCCGGCTCGGAGCGGATCCTTCGCGCCCCCGTGGCCGCGCGCCTCGTTACCACGGCAACCGGGCGGAACGAACCATCTGCGCCGGAAACTGTTCGCCGCGCTTCCGGCTCCCTCTCCCCCGAGTGGGCCTGCCCCACGGAAGGCCAGCCCCTCCTCAACTATTCTGCTCGTCTTTCACGGGTTTGGTTTCCCCCAGTAGGGCGTCACGAGAGAAGCGCTCCCCCCCTCCCCGTTCTCTCAGTGGAATATTCCGAGTTGGCTCCCTCACAGTGAGGCAAGCCCGGCGGGCTGCGCGCGCACCCACTGCGTGGCTCCCCCCCACCCCACTGGTATCGCCGCCCAGCGGACACCCCCCCAGTTCCGGAGTAGAACAGTCCCCCTGGGCTGCGCGCGCAGGCTCTGCGTGGCTGCCCCCACCCCACTGGTATCGCCGCCCAGCGGACACCCCCCTAATCCCGGAGTAGAACAGTCCCCCTGGGCTGCGCGCGCAGGCTCTGCGTGGCTGCCCCCACCCCACTGGTATCGCCGCCCAGCGGATACCCCCATAATCCCGGAGTAGAACAGTCCCCCTGGGCTGCGCGCGCAGGCTCTGCGTGGCTCCCCCCACCCCACTGGTATCGCCGCCCAGCGGACACCCCCCTAATCCCGGAGTAGAACAGTCCCCCTGGGCTGCGCGCGCAGGCTCTGCGTGGCTGCCCCCACCCCACTGGTATCGCCGCCCAGCGGACACCCCCCCCTAATCCCGGAGTAGAACAGTCCCCCTGGGCTGCGCGCGCAGCCGCTACGCAGGGCGAGGCAGCGCGCGCAGCGGCCGCCATTTTGGGTCGGTGTCCGCCGGCCGCTCGCTCCCGTCGCCCCAGGCCAGGCCGCTGAGGAGGCGCCATGCCGGCCGGGCCGGTGCAGGCGCTGCCGCCCGCGCAGCCAGCGCCCCCCGAGCCCAAACAGGTACCGGCCGGGCCGGGCCCGCACCCTCCCCCCCCCCCGCGCGGGCAGGCCCCGGGGCGCGGTGCATGCTGGGAGGGTGACCCGAGCGCGGCGCGCCCGGCCCCGCCCTCCGCGCCTGGGGGGGGGGTCTGGATCTGCCCCCCCCGCGCATGCCCGTCAGATCCAGACCCCCCCTCACAGGCACCGGGGGGGGCAGATCCAGACCCCCCCTCACAGGCACCGGGGGGGGCAGATCCAGACCCCCCCTTCACAGGCACGGGGGGGGCAGATCCAGACCCCCCCTTCACAGGCACGGGGGGGGCAGATCCAGACCCCCCTTCACAGGCACGGGGGGGGCAGATCCAGACCCCCCTTCACAGGCACGGGGGGGGCAGATCCAGACCCCCCTTCACAGGCACGGGGGGGGCAGATCCAGACCCCCCCTTCACAGGCACGGGGGGGGCAGATCCAGACCCCCCCTTCACAGGCACGGGGGGGGCAGATCCAGACCCCCCCCTTCACAGGCACGGGGGGGGCAGATCCAGACCCCCCCCTTCACAGGCACGGGGGGGGCAGATCCAGACCCCCCCTCACAGGCACCGGGGGGGGCAGATCCAGACCCCCCCTTCACAGGCACGGGGGGGGCAGATCCAGACCCCCCCTTCACAGGCACGGGGGGGGCAGATCCAGACCCCCCTTCACAGGCACGGGGGGGGCAGATCCAGACCCCCCTTCACAGGCACGGGGGGGGCAGATCCAGACCCCCCCTTCACAGGCACGGGGGGGGCAGATCCAGACCCCCCCTTCACAGGCACGGGGGGGGCAGATCCAGACCCCCCCTTCACAGGCACGGGGGGGGCAGATCCAGACCCCCCCTTCACAGGCACGGGGGGGGCAGATCCAGACCCCCCCCTTCACAGGCACGGGGGGGGCAGATCCAGACCCCCCCTCACAGGCACCGGGGGGGGCAGATCCAGACCCCCCCTTCACAGGCACGGGGGGGGGCAGATCCAGACCCCCCCTCACAGGCACCGGGGGGGGCAGATCCAGACCCCCCCTTCACAGGCACGGGGGGGGCAGATCCAGACCCCCCCTTCACAGGCACGGGGGGGGCAGATCCAGACCCCCCCCTTCACAGGCAGGGGGGGGCAGATCCAGACCCCCCCTCACAGGCACGGGGGGGGGCAGATCCAGACCCCCCTCACAGGCACGGGGGGGGGGCAGATCCAGACCCCCCTCACAGGCACGGGGGGGGGGCAGATCCAGACCCCCCTCAGGCACGGGGGGGGCAGATCCAGACCCCCCTCAGGCACGGGGGGGCAGATCCAGACCCCCCTCAGGCACGGGGGGGGCAGATCCAGACCCCCCTCAGGCACGGGGGGGGCAGATCCAGACCCCCCTCAGGCACGGGGGGGGCAGATCCAGACCCCCCCTCACAGGCACGGGGGGAGGCAGATCCAGACCCCCCCCCTCACAGGCACGGGGGGGGGGCAGATCCAGACCCCCCCCTCACAGGCACGGGGGGGGGCAGATCCAGACCCCCCCCCTCACAGGCACGGGGGGGGCAGATCCAGACCCCCCCCCACAGGCACGGGGGGGGGGGCAGATCCAGACCCCCCCCCCACAGGCACGGGGGGGGCAGATCCAGACCCCCCTCTCACAGGCGCAGGGGGGGGGGGCAGACCCACAGGTCGGGCCTGGGCAGGGCTCGGAGCGGAGCTGCCAAGGCCAGGGGGGCCAGGGACACAGCAGATCTGGGTCCAGAACAGATCTGGGGGGCAGGAAGGGGTTGGGGGGGAAGCGGTCCTTCTGTGCTGGCCTGGCCTGTAGGTTCCCCCTGTGCCCCAGTACAGGGACGTGCCCCCCACTTTTGGGACCTCTGGGAGTTCCTGAGCACGTGGGTTAAATCTGTGTTTCTCAACCTTTCTCCATAAAGTATCCCTTTAAAAAAAACTAAACATTTTCAGGGGGGACACACTTTTTTCCCCCCCACCATTGCAACACATTTGTTGCAACAACGTCATCGGCGCCGGGCGGGCGATGACGTTTTTGGGTGTAAAAAGGGCAAAACGAATCAAGCGCTGTCAAACTGAAAACCCGAATTCCGTTTTCTCCAAATGTCGGTGGTGACGTACCCCCAGACTTCTCTCAAGTACCCCCTAAGTCCGGGCTTCCCAAACTGGGGGGCGTGAAGAAATTCCGTGGTGGGGGGGGCCCATCAACTCCTCCCCCCCCTAAGTTTTGCTGCTATTTTTGTTTTTCGGCCAGGTCAGTTTTCTTTTTCTTTTCTTTTCTTTTCTTTTCTTTTCTTTTCTTTTCTTTTCTTTTCTTTTCTTTTCTTTTCGCTCAAGTTCTGCTGCGGGGTGGGTGAGTGGGAGGGTTTCTCAAAAATCAAAAACAGGGTGGTGATGCCGAAAAGTTTGGGAACCATTGCCCTAAAGGGACTCATACCACTGGTTTCGAAACACTGGGGTAACCGCCCCGCCAGCCGCTGGGAGAGCATTCTCTGCCCCGGGCGCGCGATCCTGGCGCGGCTGCCCCGGGCGTGCAGTCATCTAGCGGCCTGGCTCTGGCCATTGGAGAGTCGTAGGCTGGCGATATGCCAATGCGGGCAATGTCATACCTCATGAATAAACAGATCCGGGTCGGTCTTAAAGCCACCCAAGTGTTTGTCCCAGCGCTCTAGTTTTCTCCAGAGGGGCACTGACCACGGTGTGTGTGCGTACTATTGATCCCTCTGTCACCTGGCCCCCGCTAGGGGGTGCTGTGCACCTGGGGCAAAGGATGAATTCAAAAAAGCAGTTAATTAGATAACCATGAATATCTCGGCAGTTACGCACTGCCGACTCTGCAGTATAAAGCTTTAGATGCAGGCTCTCCTGTATAAGCTTTATTCCGCAGAGCCCGCGAGGAGACAGCTGTTTTCCCCGGGCGCATGATCCTGGCTGCCCCGGGCGCATGATCCTGGCTGCCCCGGGCGCATGATCCTGGCGTGGCTGCCCCGGGAACATGATCGTGGCGTGGCTGCCCCGGGCGCGTGATCCTGGCGTGGCTGCCCCAGGAGCTGGTGCATGCTGGAAGTCAGCTTCTAAGTCACCTCCTGGGCTATGTCTAGACTGCAAGCCTCTTTCGAAAGAGGCTCTTTTGAAAGATACTTTCGAAAGAGCCTCTTTCGAAAGAGAGCGTCTAGACTGCACGTTGAACTTTCGAAAAAGCGGCTTGCTTTTTCGAAAGAAAGCATCCAGAGAGTTTGGATGCTCTCTTTCGAAGAAGCCCTATTTACATTGAAGAACGCCTTCTTTCGAAAGAGGAACTTTCGGAAGAAGGCGTTCTTCCTCGTGAAATGAGGTTTACCGCCATCGAAAGAAAAGCCGCGTTCTTTCGATTTAATTTCGAAAGAACGCGGCTTGAGTCTGGACGCAGGGGAAGTTTTTTCGGAAAAAGCTACTTTTCCCGAAAAAAACCCCTGAGTCTGGACACAGCCCTGGTGCGCAGCAACTCCTGCCTGCAGAGAGCTGGCTTCTACCCTGCGCTGCTGCCGCTGTATCCGATACAGAGCTAGCAATGCGGGGTGGCAGCCGGCTGAGCGGGAGCCTGCATGTAACGGTTCCAGTAACCGATAAGCTCATGCTTATATAGCGGCTGTATCCGTCTGTAACCATTTCCACCCTGCAGTCCCTCTGTCGTGTAAAATACTCATAGTTTTAAGTCTCCTTGTTTCCCCTCTTTTCAGTTTCTCTGTTTTTCCCCGACACGTTTTCTAAAACAGCTTTTCGCTGACAATTTTTCCCTTGCTGGCCTATTGGAGAGAGATCGTCTCACCCCAATGAGTAACCGTTCCAGGCCTGCCATAGGGATAACGCAGCAATCAGGAAGAGTTCCCGGGATAACATAACGTCGACAGAACGCGGCAGTTTTGTCGACGGCGGTAAACCTCGTTCTACGAGGAATAAAGCTTTTTGTCGACAGAATTCTGTCAACAGAAGACGTTAGTGCATCTACACTCTCGTGTCGAGAAAGCGGCTTGCTTTGTCAACAGAACTGGATGTCGTCTAGGTGCTCTTTGTCGACAGTATCTGTCAGAGCCTCTCGACAAAAGCCTGTAGTCTAGACGTACCGTGTGTGTGTGTGTGTGTGTGTGTGTGTGTGTGTGTGTGTGTGTGTGTGTGTGTGTGCGCGCGAGGTGGGGGACAGTAATTTGCCAAGATTACCCTATAAGCCAATATCAGAGCTGCGTGTAGAACCTAGTCTCCTGAATCACAATGTACAATTTAATTATTGTTTTAATTAAATGAGGTGGGATACGGTAGGACTGTAGAAAACCTCTCGTTTGTTCTTCCTGCAGCCAGAAGATGAGCCAAAAGAGGAAGCAGCAACACCAGCCAAACCCGTTGTGGGAATTATTTACCCTCCTCCAGAAGTCAGGAATATCGTGGACAAGACAGCCAGCTTTGTAGCGAGGTAAATAACGGGAGATTGGGCTCTCCTATTTCCTAGACCAGCACGCAGAGTGTGTGAGGTTTTAGATTAACACGTTTTTAAAAATGAAACTGAAATCGAGGACTTCTGAATCTCTCTGGTGCAGGACTTCTGCTGTAAGCAGAACTAGTGCTAAGCGTGCTCGGGTGTCCGCGGGGAGGTGAAAAACTGTCGCTTGTGAGAGTTCTCAGAGGGGTAGCCGTGTGTGTCACGTTCAAAATGAGTAGTCCTGTGGCACCGGAGCAACTAATACAAATATAGGATTGTAATAGAAATGTAGCCGTGTCCCGTACATAGAATTGTGAGCTTTTGTGGGGTAAAACTCACTTCAACAGAGGCGTTGGAGTGGAGATAATCCAAGGTGTATAGAACAGCAAAAGCAGTTTCCTATCAATTTTAGGACTTGTGTTAATAAAGCTAATTAAGTAGGCTGGATGTGACCCATGCATCGCTTTTGATGTCAACATGTGAATGTCAAAAGCAGGGGAAATTGGCTTTGTAGTGCAGCTGTGGCCAACCCGCAGCACGCGACGCGCTCTCCCCCGCTCCCCGTGGCTTGTAAAGCCGCTCCCCCAAAACGGCCCTCTCCTCCCGTCTCCTTGTGCTCACTTGGGCAGGGGAGCAGTCCGGCGCGGCCATTAAAGGTGGCGTCAGCCTGATGTGGCCAAAAAGCCTCTGAACGCGTTTTCTTAAAGGGACAGAGCTTTTTTTTCCCCCCCCCTCGACATCTTTGCCCCGGTTCTTTGCACTGGATCCACTGATATCTTGACTCTTTGCCCAGAATGGATTGGCCATCCCTATTGTAGTGCATTATTCAAGCCCAAGCTGAGAGTTTAATAATACGTTCATTTTTTTCATTGTATTCCTTTGATATATATGGTCACGCCATTTCTCTTCCAGCATATGATCTGAGGAAGTGGGTCTGGCCCACAAAAACTCATCACCTAATAAACCATCTTGTTAGTCTTTAAAGTGCTCCGTAGTTTTTCCTTTTGTTTTAGCAAGATCAGATTAACACGGCTACCTCTCTATTACTAGCGTCAAAATTTATAAATGAATTCCGGTTCAGCAGTCTCTCTCTGTAACGGGGTGGTGAAATTCCTTTGTAGAAACTCACCTGATTAAGTGGCACGTTAAGCATGTTCCGTAGCCACAGATGCAGAGGAGATAACTGGTATGTGGTTAGGGATAGTACTGGAGTCCTATATAGATCTCATCAGATCTACGTCGGATTTGATTAACTCACTGGCATAGCAAACGAGGTATTAATGGGTCCGTCTTTCTAGTCGTTTCAGTTGGGTAAATGTTTGTGTGGAGATTGGTATGCTGGCATTGTCTGAAGCTTAGAGCGTAGGGGTGTGTCTACACAGCAGGGCTTAACTCGAAATAAACTACGCACATTGAGCTACGTCCGTTGCAGATCTGATTTCCAAACAGGGTGCGGCTACACAGCAGGTATTTCAAAACAGAGCACTCTTCCTCCGATTTCCCGTATTCCTCCATGATAAATTCATGGCGGTTAAGTCCATGCATGGCTATTAGCCAGGGTGGGTAAGGAATGGTGTCCCCAGCCTCTGTTAGTCAGCGGGTGGAGATGGATGGCAGGAGAGAAATCGCTTGATCATATTACTTATCGAGCCCTGAGAATCATAGAGCTGGAAGAGACCTCAGAAGGTCAAGTCCAGCCCCCTGCCCAAGTCAGGACCAATCCCAACTAAATCAACCCAGCCAGGTTGAAACTCAACTTAAAAACGTCTAGGAATGGAGATTCCACCTCTTCCCTAGGTAACCCATTCCAGCGTTTCACCACCCTCCTCGTGAAATAGTTTATCCTAATATCCAACCTAGACCTCTCCCGCTGTAACTTGAGCCCATTGCTCCTTGTTCTGCCGTCCATCACTACTGTGAACAGCCTCTCTCCATCCTCTTTGGAACCCCCCTTCCGCTCTCGTGCAAATTCTTGAACCGGGATAGCTGGTGACATTAGCTTCTGGTCCCCTCAAAGCAGCGTCACAATCTGATCAATGCGTGGTCGCTGACTTTTCGCTTTTAGGAATCCTCTTAAAAAGGCATGAAAAGCATAAATAAAGTGCATCAATTTTCTTCCTTACTGCACCAATCTCTCGTGGGTGTAATCAGCAGTCTAGAAACTTTCCCCTAATCCAGTAGTCTGCTTGATCTACAGCCAAATTGTTAAACAGGCAACGAAAGACGTAAGTGATTTGAACTGTCTTAAGATTGGTCCGTTGGGATTGGTCTGCTTTGGGCAAGAGGCTGGACTCGATGACCTCCTGAGGTCTCTTCTATGATAAGAAATATTGGTCATGAAGCGCTGAAACTCAAAACTCCAAGTTTTGTGTAAACGTGTATTCTGTTGGTCGGCAAGTGGCTGGTGGATTGGACCCGATTTATTTAGATTTCTAGAAGAGTAAGATTTAATAGTGTGAGGAGAAGACCACAGTTGTCGTCAGAAGGGAGGAGAGAAGTTAGTGCACCACCATTACTTTTAGTAGTTGTGAAGAAAACGGGTTTCTTTTCTCCAGCGTTGATGCTGACTGTCCTCAACTCGCTTTTCCCCCCCACAGAAATGGCCCAGAGTTTGAAGCTCGAATCCGTCAGAACGAAATAAACAACCCCAAGTTCAATTTCTTGAACCCCAACGATCCCTACCATGCCTACTACCGGCACAAAGTCAGCGAGTTCAAAGAGGGCAAGGCCCAGGAACCCTCGGCTGCCATACCGAAGGTCATGCAACAGCAGCAAAGTGCGCAGCAACAACTTCCTCAGAAGGTAACTGGCTCGTTAGTCTTGTTAGCGCGGAGGGGGTCGGCTCCGATCTTGGCTTTCCACCCCAAACAAGCCGAATTCTATATGTCTACACTGCACGATTACTTCGGAATAAGCTACCTGGAAGAAATACTCCAAAATAGCTTCTTTTGAAATTGCGTGTCGACGCTACAAGGAAGCCTGGGAATTGGTCCAAGGCAGGTTCCCCTAATGTGGATCTGCTACCTTAAATTAGAGACCCAGGAAACACTGGGGAGTAATGACTTTGAATGGCCTGGGGTAGGAGCTATTTTGAAATAGCTGCAGCGTCACGTCTACATCAGTGTTTCTCAACCGTTTTTTAATGAAGAAGCCTTTAAAAAAACAAAAAAGTAGCCGCAGGACCTACAGTTTTCAGACGCACACAATTTTTTTCTACTGTTGCAACACAACTTAATTGTAGCCGGGCAGGCGATGAAATTTTTGGGTGTACAAAGTACAAAAATCATAAAGCACGTCTCTTGCGCAAAAGCACACGCCAGTGTAGACGCTCGCTTCTGGAAGAGTTTTTGCGCAAGAACTCTTCCGCAAAAGAGTTTTTGTGTGAGAACACGCCTGTGTAGACGTAGCCTAGCTGTTTCGGGAGAGGGATTATATCTCGTGGAAGGAGGTTTACCACTGCTGAAATAAGCTGCCCGTTATTTTGAAATTATTTCGGAATGACGGGCTAGCTGTGTAGACGCTGGCATGGTTATTTTGGAATAACGGGCTAGCTGTGTTGGCGTTTGCATGGTTATTTTGGAATAACGGGCTAGCTGTGTTGGCGTTTGCATGGTTATTTTGGAATAACGGGCTAGCTGTGTTGGCGTTTGCATGGTTATTTTGGAATAACGGGCTAGCTGTGTTGGCGCTTGCATGGTTATTTCAGAATAACGGGCTCACTGTAGGCGCTCGCATGGTTATTTCGGAATGACGGGCGTTATTCCAAAATAAGTAGATGTACCCGTAACACCCTGGCCTCTTGTTCTTCTGCACGTACATATGCCCCGAAATTTGCCAGAGCCAAGAAGCTTGTTTGTATCTCTAAGGGTACGTCTAAACTACATGGCTCCGTTGACAGAGCCATGTAGATTTGTTTGTTCGGCAAAGGGAAATGAAGCCACGATTTAAATAATCGCGGCTTCGTTTAAATTTAAATGGCTGCCCCACTCTGCCGATCAGCTGTTTGTCGGCAGATCGGGGCAGTCTGGACGCTCCCCTGTCGACATGAAAACCCTTTATTGACCTCCCCGGTAAACCTCATCCTACGAGGCATAACGGGGAGGTCGATAAAGGGCTTTCAGGTCTGCGCGGGAGCATCCAGACTAGCGCGCTGAGCAGACAAACAGCTGATCAGCTGTTTGTCGGCTCAGCGCGGCAGCCATTTAAATTTAAATGAAGCTGCGATTATTTAAATCGCGGCTTCATTTCCCTTTGACGATCAGCCTAATCTACATGGCTCCATCAACGGAGCCATGTAGTTTAGACACACCCTAAGAGAAGTAATTTGCTACAGGTATTGATCCCATTTTAATGACAATTGAATGCTGGCTTGACCAGGAACATTCCTGATCAGATATTCATGTAATCACCAGTCTTGCGTGTATCTAGAACATCCTGCCGGAAGACAGTTGCCTGACAGGACCCTTTAGTCAGTACAAGGAGTTTTGTTGGCCTTGTACGTATGAACTCGGAAGGAGTTATCCCAGGACTGTTTTCTCCAGTTATGTTGGCTTTTCAGCTGCATTTTGTACTCTGTTTTGGGAGAATTTTGCATAAGAAGGTTTTAATCTTTCATGGGCCTAGCAGGTTTGCATTAGCGGGCAAGAAGCCACTAGCTGAACCTGCAGTCTGTAGAGTTCGTGATTAGATGTGCTGCGGTTACATCTGTTACGAGATTTTAGCTACATCCCGTTCCGCTTCCAGCTGCGTTTGGAGTCTGAGTTCATCTTTTTACGGTGGGCCTGTTTCAACGTCTCACCGCTGAACTGTACTATGTTACTACCTCGTCCCTTCCGTGCAGTTAGGGATCTATTAGTCATTTTCCCCCCTCCAGTTAATGAAAGCCACCGGCCTTCCCAAACGGTTACGTAGGAGTGAGCGAGCAATGGCTACAGTTAGTGAGTGTCAGAGTTTCCCTCTGCAGGTCCAGGCTCAGGTGATCCAAGAAACAGTCATTCCAAAGGAACCTCCACCAGAGTTTGAGTTCATCGCCGACCCTCCCTCCATCTCAGCCTTCGACTTGGACGTGGTGAAGCTGACGGCACAGTTCGTCGCACGGAATGGCCGGCAGTTCCTGACTCAACTGATGCAGAAGGAACAGCGGAATTACCAGTTTGACTTCCTGCGTCCGCAACATAGCCTCTTCAACTACTTCACCAAACTGGTTGAGCAGTACACCAAGGTACTCCCCGGAAACAGTCTTACCGCGTTACCAAATAGCCTGTCTAGAAAGAGAGATGACACGTCTAAGCGTTCCTCTTCTACATGCATTTCTTTGGGCACAGGGAAAGAATATTTTGCTCACTGTCCAAAAAAGGTGCATGGTTCCTTATAAAATAAGCTCTCTCACGTGAGTGGATGTTGTGAGCGCTACTGTGATAGGGTACGTCTAGACGACGCGGTAGTTTCGAAAGAGGATATGCGGGAATTTGCATATCTTCTTTTGATCTCACTTTCGAACGTGGGATTTTTCCCGAAAAGCCGCGTAAACCTCATTTTTTGAGGAAGAGCGGCTTTTCGAAAAAAGGGAGGAGTTCCAGAAAAATCGCGTCTAGGCTACTTTCACTTTTGAAAGACCCGAAATGAGCATATCCTTTTTCGAAACTACCGCGTAGTCTAGACGTAGCCGTAAAGAGGAAAAATTGTTCCTTACCATGTCTTTGTCTTGGTTCCTTTGCATGTCTTCTTTTGATCTCACTTTCGAAAGCGGGTTTTTTTCGAAAAGCCGCGTAAACCTCATTTTTTGAGGAAGAGCGGCTTTTCGAAAAAAGGGGGGAGTTCCAGAAAGATTGCGTCTAGGCTACTTTCACTTTTGAAAGACCCGAAATGGGCATATCCTCTTTCGAAACTACCGCGTAGTCTAGACGTAGCCGTAAAGAGGAAAAATTGTTCCTTACCATGTCTTTGTCTTGGTTCCTTTGCATGTCTTCTTTTGATCTCACTTTCGAAAGCGGGTTTTTTCCCGAAAAGCCGCGTAAACCTCATTTTTTGAGGAAGAGCGGCTTTTCGAAAAAAGGGGGGAGTTCCAGAAAGATTGCGTCTAGGCTACTTTCACTTTTGAAAGACCCGAAATGGGCATATCCTCTTTCGAAACTGCCGCGTAGTCTAGACATAGCCGTACAGAGGAAAAAATTGTTCCTTTATAGCAAGAGAAGCAGGTGAAATAGCAGAGAATACTGTACCTGATTCTCGGTGATAGTTAAAAATAGGGGAGCAACAGAAGAAATGGAGCGTAGCTTCCGGAAATCCAGCCATAAAATTAACTTTTTGTCTAGGGCAGAAACAAGATCATTAGGACCGCTTGCTTAACTAATTTATGATCGTCTTTAGTGATCTCCCGAAAATGTGTTTCAGATCTTGATCCCGCCTAAAGGGCTACTTATCAAACTCAAGAAGGAGGCTGAAAATCCTCGAGAAGTCCTCGATCAGGTAACCTGGGAATACTTTCCGTAAAACTACTGACGCATTTCATCTTGTTTCTGAATTAATTTCTGGTTTCCAGCTCAGCCTCTTTTTAATGATCGACGCCACGTCTAAACACAACGAGAACAAACAATATAACTGGATTTCCCAGCGTGGGAAAATAAGCCGGTCCGATCAGCCACTGTGTAGCATGCTTTATGTCTTGCTCCTGGGGGAATTTTGCACCAAAAAATTAAATTCTAGGCACAATACTTGAAAATTCTGCACTTTTTGTTAGAATAACTGTATAATCAAAAGTTTCAGGGGCGTAGTCGAGTTTGTACAGGATTAAAAAACAACCAATAGTCTGGTAGCACTTTAAAGACTAACAAAACATGGAGATGGGATCATGAGCTTTCGTGGGCACAGCCCCCTTCTTCAGCGTACAGGGGAGGCCGGCAGCAAGAACTGGATCTGCCTAATCGGTTTGTTTCATCGGTTAACTGATTAACCGGGATTTTACAGCCCTAGCGGCAGCCGACATCTCCGTAGCCCGGGGCTCTCCAGCCTTTCTAAGCACAAGATCACTTTTTGAATTGAAGTGCAATGCGAGATCTACCTGGGCCCAGCTGGTAAGCAAAAGTCTGCCTGGCCCAGTGGTGCTGAATTCCTCTAGGGCAGCAAGTTCCCGGGTACACTGGTGGATTGTGGGGAGAATAGAATTCAAAATGGCTGCCTTTAAAGGGACAAGCCTCCTTTTTTTTTTTGGCTCAACAACTTTTCCCTGGGGGCTTTTTTTTCCCCTCAACAAAAAAATCCTTGGTGTTTTCCATTAAAAAAAAAAAACGTTCGGTGTTCTTCGGTCTTAAAAAGTAAGAAACATAGCCCTGGGGAGTAATATCTTCATGACGTTTTACTGCAAAAAGCATTTTCCCATCCCTTCGAGTTTCTAATATAAGATCGCAGTCACGCCAACTAGGCGGATCCGCATGGGGGTTTCTTCCTCTCCAGTGTCTCAGATCTTCAGACACGAAGGTTTTCCTTCAGCAGACCGTATTTGCCGTTTGGGACGGGGTTCGGCAGGTTTGTGAGAAGTCCGCCAAACATTTGCAGGTGTGATTCGAGAGCTGTCCGTCGCAAGTTTCACCGTCGCAAGTTTCACCGTTACTCCGAAAGGTTGGCCGGCCGAATCTGCAGCCCCTACTCAAGCAAACTGCACCTTCGAGGCCGAGAGTTTTGCCCTGCTGCTGTGTTTTTCTTTGTCAACTGTGACGTGCCTTTCCCGTTTCTGTGACCCCGTACAGGTGTGCTACCGAGTGGAGTGGGCCAAATTCCAGGAACGAGAGAGGAAGAAGGAAGAGGAGGAGAAAGAGAAGGAGCGTGTCGCTTATGCTCAGATTGACTGGCATGACTTTGTCGTGGTGGAAACCGTGGACTTCCAGCCCGGCGAGCAAGGTAGGAAACCGAAGGGACGTACCCGCTCTGGGTCTGTGTTCAGTGGGGATAATACCTGCCTGCCGCTGGAAGATGCTGTAATCAAAAATATGCTCCTGGTAGGTCAGGGTGGCCGCATGCGGCTCTTCTCCCCCAAAAGTGCTGCTCACAAAGCCGCTCCTGCGCGTCCCTCCGCCTGCCCCGGCTCTTCTGTGCTCACCGCGGTGGTGATGCAAAAATGGCACCCAAGATGGTGACCATTACTGGCCACAAAGCCTAGGTCTGTTTCTTAAAGAGACAGCCTCCTTTTTTTTTCCTGTTACTTAAAGGGGTGGCCTCTTTTTTTTTTCTGTTTCTTAAAGGGACGGCCTCCTTTTTTTTTTTTGGCTTAACAATAGCGGTGCGGCTCATCTCATTTTTTCCGCCACCGTTTTGGCTCTCTTTGTTAAATGTTCATGAGCGTCAGGGGGTCGCTGAGTTAGTCTGTTACAGGAAAAAAAAGAACAAATGGTCCGGTAGCACTTTCTAGACTAACGAAAGCTCCTGATCCCGTCCACATGTTTCGTTAGCCTATAAAGTGCTACCAGACCGTTTGTCGTCTTTTTGTTAAATGGGCTGACCACCCCTGTAGTAGGACAACCCTTTAAAACGTGACCCGCAAAGCTTTCTCGGCTGAGCGCCGGGCGGTCTATTCGGCAGGTAGTGACGTCACCGGTCCTGCTTTCTTTGTGACGGGGAATCCTGCGCTGGCGTCTGAAAACCAAGCCCCTGAGTCCCGTGGCTGTATTAACATCCCGTTGTGGTAGCACCTTCCTTTTCTCTGCCGCCTTCAGCCTGTGCTAGAGAAGCCCACCCGTTTGCCTTTCTTGGTTGCAGGAAACTTCCCTCCTCCCACCACGCCCGAGGAACTGGGCGCTCGCATACTGATCCAGGAGCGCTACGAGAAGTTTGGGGAAAGCGAGGAGGTGGAGATGGAGGTGGAGTCAGATGACGAAGACGAAAAGCAAGAGAAGAACGACGAGACCCCCTCTCAACTAGACCAAGACACGCGAGTGCAGGATATGGACGAGGTAGGTAGCCGGCGTGATCACGGCTCCTTTCACTGATAACATGTTTCCGGCCTGGCCTCCCCACCCTCCGCATGCCAGCGTACAACTGCTGCAAATAAACATCCCTAGTTCTGACCCAACAGGCAGCTACAGAGGGGGTCACGACGCTGTTTTCGAGGAGTTACGGTATTTGCCATCCTTACTTCTGCGCTGCCCGAGCTAGAGAGAGAGGCATTTTTGAGTTCATTTTCCCTTGTGGCTATTTTAAGCATCTCTCTAGCTACGTTGGGTTGGAGCGTGTGAACTTCTGACATTTCAAGTGGCTTGAGGTTTCCCACGGGGAAACCGTCAGCAAATGGAAAAACAAGAAGTGTGGGGACGCAAAAAGGAAAACCGGTTTCACTTCTGTAATAGTTACTCCAGAGCACACGGGTAAGCGTTGTTTTCATTGAAGGGTTCCGATGACGAAGACGAGAGTCAAAAAGTCCCGCCTCCGCCGGACACCCCAATGCCGCCTCCTCTGCCTCCAACTCCGGACCAGGTCATTGTGCGGAAGGATTACGATCCCAAAGGTACGTTGGCGTTCCATAACACGCTAGAACCGTAAGGACCCTCGAGAGGTCATCAAATCCAGTCCCCTGCCCTCCCGGCAGGACCAAGCAATGTTTAGACCGGTGTTTCTTAAACTGTGTTCCACGGCACACCGGTGTGCCAGGAGGCAGTCGGACGTGTGCTGCGGAAAACAACAGAATTCAAAATGGCCGCCCTTAAAGGGGCAGGCAACCTTTTAACTTTTTTTTTCTCAGTACCTTTCCCCCGACCCTTTGGCCCTTCCCTGCCCTCCCTCCCCCCCCTTTTTTTTGGTCAACAAAAAAAACCCTTGATGTTCCTCATAAAAAAAAAAATTTGGTGTTCCTCAGTCTTAAAAAGTTTAAGAAACATTGCTCTAGACCGTCCCTGGTCGATGTCTGTGGAATCACAGAGCACTAGAACTGGAAGGGACCTCGAGAGGTCATCGAGTCCAGTCCCCTGCCCTCCCGGCAGGACCCAGCACCGTCTCGATTTGGTGACAACGAGCAATTGCACTTTACGGAATAGTCCCCCCGAGATGTGATTAGGTGAGGCATGTTTAACCGTGTGGCTTTGCTCCTTCAGCCTCCAAGCCGTTACCACCTGCGCCAGCCCCGGATGAATATCTCGTCTCTCCCATCACGGGCGAGAAGATACCTGCCAGTAAAATGCAAGAGCACATGCGAATCGGACTCCTGGATCCCCGTTGGCTGGAACAGAGGGATCGGTCTATCCGGGAGAAACAGACTGACGACGAGGTCTATGCCCCAGGTTAGTCGGGTGCCTCTCTGAAGGTTCCCCGAGTTCTATCACGCGCGAGAAAACATCGAACGTCTTTTCCCCTCTCTCTCTGCCTGTCGGCAGGTTTGGATATCGAGAGCAGCCTGAAGCAGCTGGCTGAGCGCCGTACGGATATCTTCGGTGTGGAGGAGACGGCGATCGGGAAGAAGATTGGCGAAGAGGAGATCCAGAAGCCAGAGGAAAAGGTGCGGAGCAAACCCTGCGGGGACCTTGCTGCCCTGAATTGTAGAATCGGGCGTCTCCGTGGTGAAACCTAGAGCTGGAAGAGACCTCAGAAGGTCAAGTCCAGCCCCCTGCTCTAGGCAGGACCAATCCCAACTAAATCAACCCAGCCAGGGCTTTGTCAAGCCGAGACTTAAACACCTCTAGGGACGGAGATTCCACTACTTCCCTAGGGAACCCATCCCGGCGCTTCCCCACCTGCCTAGGGAAATCGTTTTTCCTAATATCCAACCTGGACCTCTCCCACCACAACTTGAGCCCATTGCTCCTTCTTCTGCTATCTGCCTTCACTGAGAACAGCCTCTCTCCATCCTTTTTGGACCCCCCCGCCCTCAGGGAGTTGAAGTTAAAGATGTTGAACGAAACCGGTCCTAGAACCGATCTGTGGGGGGCTCGCTAGAAACCGCCCGCCATCCCGCCATCGATCCCGACCCGTTGGATCCGACAGTCTAGCCAGCTTTCTGTCCACCTTACCGTCCGTTTATCCCTCACCCACCTGCTAGTCCGATCAGAGCTAAGTTCTCCTCCGTGTCTCTTGCAGGTGACCTGGGATGGCCACTCGGGCAGCATGGCTCGCACGCAGCAGGCCGCGCAGGCCAACATCACCCTGCAAGAGCAGATCGAAGCCATTCACAAGGCCAAGGGGTTGGTGCCGGAAGACGACAGCAAAGAGAAGATCGGTCCCAGCAAGCCCAATGAGATGCCTCAGCCGCCACCTTCCTCGGTGCCCAATCCCCCGCCGATCTCTCCTTCAATCGCAGCTGTGCCGCGCCCGCCGTCAGTAAGCATTCCTCCTGCCAACGGGGGTTTCATCGCCGCGGAAACGGGTCACCGGGTGAGGGGCGCGTTCGGGGACCGCTTGGCCGAGTTAGTTCTCAACAGTCCACCGGATCCCGCTGCGGCTTTCGGGCCAGATCCCCACCCCACGCGTCTCCGCTTGCGTCCGAGCCGCCGAAAGATACGGCGCATCCCCCCCCCCCCCCCCCCCGTCAGCAGGAACCAACTGAATGCCGCACCTGGTAGTAGATGTCTTCTTTTCAGATGCCGCCGCCTGTTCGTACCACAGTCGTTTCTGCCGTCCCGGTCATGCCACGGCCTCCTATGACTTCGGTGGTCCGGATCCCTCCCGGCTCGGTCATCACCGGCCCCATGCCCCCGATCATCCACGCCCCGCGCATCAATGTTGTCCCGATGCCCCCATCCGGACCCCCCATGATGGCCCCTCGCCCGCCTCCCATGATAGTCCCAACAGGTGAGTGAGTTGCGTCGCTTTTCGGCCGCCTTGCATCGACTCCTTTCTGCCTTACGCGTCGGGAATCGTACCTGGCTTGGCAGCCACGGGTGCAGAATTGTTTATGGCGCTCAGCTAGGATCCTTTGGTGGCGTTCTTGGCTTTTGGCTGCCCTTCTGTCCAACGTTGGCCCCTCTTTAAAGTATTCATGGCATTGCTAGAGGCGCCAGCGGTGTCTGATGGTGTCTGCTCTCCCTTCCGGCTTGGCCGGTCCTGGGAAAGACCTTCGAGTAAGCTTGAAAGCTCCTCTCTCTCACAACCGAAATTGGTCCAATGCGACATTTTCTCTCCCGTCCTGGGAGACTCACAACTACAGCCGTAACTCACCGGCTGTTTAACTAGAGTCCTTTTCAAACCAGCGTTACATTGAGATCTGTCTGACGGGGACTTCTTACCTTTCCACAAATATCCGAGGGGTCGCCGTGTTAGTCGGAATTGGCCAAAACGACGAAAAGTCCCGTGGCACGTTATAGACGAACGGATTTATCGGAGCAGAAGCTTTCGGGGGCAAAGATCCACTTTGTCAGATGCGTGGAGTGGAAATTCCAGAGGCAGAGGGGGGGGTGTGTGTGTGTGTGTGCGTACGTACATACGTACGTACGTACGTACGTGTACACACACACTCCCCTCTCTTATACCTGCCTCTGGAATTTCCACGCCACGCATCTGGCAAAGTGCGTCGTTGCCCACGAAAGCTTCTGCTCCGATAAATCCGTTCGTCTATCACGTGCCACGGGACTTTTCGTTACCTCTCCGCGTGAGCAAAAGCGTACGCCGCTGTTTATCCCCCCCGGTCTCTTCAAGGCCTATAGTAGCACGACGTGTTTGTGTGACCGCTAGGCATGTCAACTTCCTCCTTGTCTCGTAGTTCCGCTCGGGTCCCCGCCAACCCACTGCAGCGCTGTGTGTTGCTGAGTGTCGTGGGGAGATGTGTATGCAACTCTTCCCTCTCCTATTCCAGCCTTTGTCCCCGCCCCTCCGGTGGCTCCGGTCCCTGCCCCGGCGCCGATGCCGCCTCACCCCCCGCCACCCATGGAGGACGAGCCTATGTCTAAGAAACCGAAAAGCGAGGACAGTCTGATGCCGGAGGAGGAGTTCCTGCGCCGGAACAAGGTTTGGGTTTCATGAATCGCACTCGCGAGAACTCTCAGCACTGGGGAGATGGGGTCTCTCTCCAGAAGAGGCCGTCTCTGAAATAGTTCCCCCCGGGCCCAGAGCAGCCGAGTTAATTGAGTTGGGTACCGCAACTCACGCGCTGGAGAGCAGCGTGGCACAGGGAGGTCAGACCTTACGGGAGGGCCGTGCGTGCGGAGGCCCAGCTGTGTAGGTAACCACGCCGAACGTTTTTCCTAGGGTCCGGTCACCGTTAAAGTCCAGGTGCCCAACATGCAGGACAAGACCGAATGGAAGCTGAGTGGACAGGTGCTTGTGTTCACCCTTCCGCTCTCCGATCAGGTACACCCCCGCTCTTCCATCGCTGGTTTGCCGGCGTCAAAGCCGCCTGGCTGACGCTCTGCATTCGGGAGTCTGTGGGGAGGGGACATCGAAGGGGGGCGGTGGAGGGGGCGTGATCGGAGCTGGCCCGAGCCACTGAGCCCTGTGCTTGTGTTTAGGTCTCCGTGATAAAGGTTAAGATCCACGAGGCCACCGGGATGCCGGCGGGGAAACAGAAGCTGCAATACGAGGTGAGCATTAACTTCCCCGGGTTCCTTTTATACTTGAGCCTGCCCTGTTTCTGGGGGTAGAAGTAGCACCTGGGGAGGCCTGGGTGTTTATGGGGGTACCAAATAGCAGCTGCTTCGGAGCCATGCTGCTTCGTATTCTTGTGTGCGCAAAACGAGACAGTCCCCATGGCTTTCGTCCAAAGACCACGTGTGTGAGGAACGACCGGGTTTGCCCGTGAAAATCGCACCTTTTGCACGTTTGTAGGTGCGGGACATCAAAATAGCAAAGCGCTCCAGGGAAGCAAAGTATAATCAAGTGCCAAGTCGGGTGTTAAAGCCCTCGTAAACCAGCCGGAAAGGAACACATCTCTGCCAATTTTGGCGTTTCCTGCCTAGGTTGCTGAGCTGATTAAAAACGAGGGGGAAATAAAACAAAAACTCTTTTAATAACGGCACAGATGTAGTCCGGCACACACACAGGCATGCGCACTTAAAACCAGGTGAGATTTCGGCTCTGATCCTCCAAAGAATTCGCTTTTGGGCCAAACCCCGGCTGTTAAAGGTGAAAAAGACTAAACTCGTTTTCTCTGCAACATGGTAATACTGGGACCGCGCTGAACCAGAAATCTTATCACTCGGCTCCTCTACATCTGGCTGCAGTGTTTCTTAAACTGTTCTGCGGCACACCGGAGGTTTTTTTTTGTTTTTTTTTTCAACAGAAAAATCCTTGGTATGTCTCATAAAAAAAAAATTTGTTGGTGTTTCTCGGTCTTAAAAAGTTTAAAAAACACTCCTGTACATAAAAAAAAAAATGGTTGGTGTTTCTCGGTCTTAAAAAGTTTAAAAAACACTGCTGTACATAAAAAAAAAATGGTTGGTGTTTCTCGGTCTTGAAACGTTTAAAAAACGCTGCTGTACATAAAAAAAAAATGGTTGGTGTTTCTCGGTCTTGAAACGTTTAAAAAACGCTGCTGTACATAAAAAAAAAATTGTTGGCGTTTCTCGGTCTTAAAACGTTTAAAAAACGCTGTACATAAAAAAAAATTGTTGGCGTTTCTTGGTCTTAAAACGTTTAAAAAACGCTGTACATAAAAAAAAATTGTTGGCGTTTCTCGGTCTTAAAACGTTTAAAAAACGCTGTACATAAAAAAAAAATTGTTGGCGTTTCTCGGTCTTGAAACGTTTAAAAAACACTGCTGTACACCGAGCCATTTGGGTCCCTCCGAGTTTAGCGGGAAACTTCCTGATTGGGGGGACTTTCTCGAAGCCAACCTCCCGTGGTGTCTTTCGCAGGGCATTTTCATCAAGGATTCCAACTCTCTGGCGTACTACAACATGATAAACGGCGCCGTGATCCACTTGGCGCTCAAAGAAAGAGGCGGCCGGAAGAAGTAGGCGTTCCGCCCTTCGTGTGCGCCCCACGACGAGAATCTTGCCACGTCTGGAGACCCCGACAAGCAGAAACATCAACCGGTGATGCTTACCAATCCTCGCTTGGGAACTAGTGATTATTTTCGTCCTGTTTCAGTCAGACTAGGACAGGGCGGGGCGAGAACTTGTATCACCCAGACAAAACTCTATAAATGTTGTGATTTGGTGGTAATTTCAGCAGCGCTTGTAGTATGTGTGACGCTGTTCTTCGTTCTCTCTTTTTCCATATAATTCCCTACAGCAGCAACGGCAGCATTTCGGTTAAGAAGTCCGGTCTCGATCGGACTTTAAAACCATCCTCGTTTTGCGATGCTCCAGGGAATATCGCCTGCTTGACTAAAATGCTCGCCTTTTCGCCGACCCGTTTTTGTAATCGAGAAGTCCTTTATTTAGTGTAGTAACCCCCTTAGTCTTCTGTGACATGTACATGCCAGACTCTGCTGCCGTGATTATTTTAGGATTTTAGCCGCCTTTGGATCGACTTCTCCGTTGCCTTTGATTGAGGCTTTGAGATTGTGTCTTTCTGATCATCCTGTACAGCGTGTGACTTGTTTTAATAAAGTTCAAATCGCAGTGGGGAATCGCATGGTGGTAGACCTGTATATCGACGCTTACACAACTCCGGAGCACTCACGCCCCTCTCCCTGGTTCAAACCCAGCTCGCGTATTTCACGTTACAGGCTGAACCTCGCTGGTCCGGCAACATCCGTGATGTTAGTTCTCCGGGCGGCCTCGTATAGGGGTGGCCAAGTTTCCCGGGGTCCCATAAGGGTTGTTTACCGCCAGCAGACCTGGCTGGCTGTGTTCTGTGCCGCGATTTCGCTCTAATTTACCCCCCAATGTCTTCTAACAGCTCAGTAACAGTGTTGTTAATATTTTCTAGCAGCATTGCTGTCCTGGGGTCCGGCAAATTCTCTGGTTCGGCACCAGTCAGCTCTCGAGTGTGCCGGACTAGAGCGGTTCAGCTAGTACAAGGGATATCAGGTGGTGCAGGCCTAAGGAATTCCCACCTCTTGTTATCGTTTTTTTTTTGTTACAAATTCTGGGTTAAGTATCCGAGGGGTCGCCGTGTTAGTCTGGATCTGCAAAAGCGACAAGGATTCCTGGGGCACCTTAGCGCACTTACATCTGGGACTCCTTGTCGCAAATCCTGGGCTCTCGTTTTTCCGTTCCAGCTCAGTGGAGGACGTGGGTTTTGCTCCCGCAGGCTCATGCTACTATCGATATTTTTGATAGTCTCGAAGCGCCGCCGGACTGCTCGGTATTTTTTAAGAAAACACGTTCCCCCGCCCAACTGCACCGTCAGTGGAGGGCAGGGAGGGAAAGACATGGAAGTGGGGCTGAGTTAAGGGGATTTAGTTCTCAGGACTATCTATGAAGCATCCAGGAGAAAGACTCCCTTCCAGTGTACTCATGTCTCGCGTAGGAGCCAGGAAAATTCCCCCGCAAGAGCCAGAGCGTGGGCCCGCCTGCAGTTAAAACGAGTTTGCCTGTCGGATCCTAGGAAGGCATCACGCAGCTGGCGGGGAAGGGCAGCAGCTGGCCATTTTGCCCCCCGGCTGTGCGGACGATCCAGCTGCTGTTCACAGAGGTGCCAGTCCACGTGCCCCCCTCAGCTGTTCACAGAATTCCGGTCCACGTGTCCCCCCAGCTGTACATAGATGTGCCAGCCCGTAAGCCCCCCCCCCCCCCGTTCACAGCACTTCAGCTTAAGTGCCCCCCCAGTTGTTTACAGATGGTCCAGCCCATGAGCTCCCAGCTGTTCTCAGATGTGCCAGCCCCCAGCTGTTCACAGATGCCAGCCCATGTGCCCCCAGCTGTTCACAGATGTGCCAGCCCATGTGCCCCCAGCTGTTCTCAGGTGTGCCAGCCCCCAGCTGTTCACAGGTGTGCCAGCCCCCAGCTGTTCACAGATGCCAGCCCATGTGCCCCCAGCTGTTCACAGGTGTGCCAGCCTCCAGCTGTTCACAGGTGTGCCAGCCCCCAGCTGTTCACAGATGCCAGCCCCCAGCTGTTCACAGATGCCAGCCCATGTGCCCCCAGCTGTTCACAGACGCCAGCCCATGTGCCCCCAGCTGTTCACAGATGTGCCAGCCTCCAGCTGTTCACAGACGCCAGCCCACGTGCCCCCAGCTGTTCACAGACGCCAGCCCATGTGCCCCCAGCTGTTCACAGACGCCAGCCCACGTGCCCCCAGCTGTTCAGACGCGCCACGTCACGTGCCCGTGGTTAGACGGGAGGGGGGGCGGAGAGGGAGGGTTGATGATTGGCAGCCCAGCCGCTGCGTGAGGAGGGCGGTGCTCTTCGAGAGCGACCAATCAGCGTCCCGCTGGGCCGAGCCCTGCTCGCCGACTGGCTGGAGGGGGCGGGGGAGGCGAGCGCCCAGCGACCCCGCCCCTTCGGCCGCCCCGGCCAATGGGCGCGCGGGGGCGTGGCGGGCGCCGGCTCCTCCCCGCCAATGGGCGCGGCGCGGCGCGGGCGGGGGAGCAGCGGCCTCTCGGGCCGGGCCGGGCGGCGCGATGGCCCAGAGCCGGGGCGCCAGCGGGGACCCGGCCGGGCGGGGCAGCGGGGAGCGCCGCGTCGACAAGTTCGGCTTCCTGGAGGGCGGCCAGAGCGCGGCGGGGCCGTGAGTGTCGGGACCCCCCCTCGGACCCCCCCTACTCCCCCCCCCCGGGAACCCCCCCCGGGGCCCCCCCTCGGAGCCCCCCCGGGAACCCCCCTCCCCAGAGCGCGGCGGGGCCGTGAGTGTCGGGACCCCCCCTCGGACCCCCCCGGACCCCCCCGGGGCCCCCCCTCGGAGCCCCCCGGGAACCCCCCTCCCCAGAGCGCGGCGGGGCCGTGAGTGTCGGGACCCCCCCCCGGACCCCCCCGGACCCCCCCGGGGCCCCCCCTCGGAGCCCCCCCGGGAACCCCCCTCCCCAGAGCGCGGCGGGGCCGTGAGTGTCGGGACCCCCCTCGGACCCCCCCCGGGAACCCCCCTCGGACCCCCCCGGGAACCCCCCCCGGGAACCCCCCTCGGACCCCCCGGGAACCCCCCTCCCCAGAGCGCGGCGGGGCCGTGAGTGTCGGGACCCCCCCTCGGACCCCCCCGCCGGGAACTCCCCCCTCGGACCCCCCCGCCGGGAACTCCCCCCTCGGACCCCCCCGGGAACCCCCCTGGGCCCCCCCTCGGACCCCCCCGGGAACCCCCCCGCCGGGAACTCCCCTTGGACCCCCCCTTGTACCCCCCCGGGAACCCCCTCGGGAACCCCCCTGCCCAGAGCGCGGTGGGGCCCTGAGTGCCGGGACTCCCCCCCTCGGACCCCCCCGGAACCCCCCCTCCCCAGAGTGCGGAGGGGCCTTGAGTGCTGGGACCCCCCCGGGGAACCCCCCTCGAATCCCCCTGATCCTCCCTGGGACCCCCCCTCCCCAGAGCACGGCGGGGCCGTGAGTGCCAGGACCCCCCCCAGGACCCTCCCTCGCTCATGGACCCCCCTCGGGAACCCCCCCAGAGCGCGGCGGGGCCATGAGTGCCGGGAACCCCCCCTCGATATCCCCTTGGGAACACCCCCTCGGACCCTCCTATCCCCCCTGGGACACCCCTCCCCAGAGCGCGGCGAGGCTGTGAGTGTTGGGACCCCCCCCGGGATTCCCCCCAGGACACCCCTTCCCCTGAGCACGGCGGGGCTGCGAGTGCTGCGACCCCCCCAGTTACTCCCCCATTAGCCCCCCAGAATCCTCCAGTTATCCCCCCGGGAACTCTAGCCGGGAACTCTAGCGAGCTGAGAGTCCCGGGACACCCCGCCCCCACACAGACCCGTCCCTCTTCCCCAGCCCCACTTCCTCCAGTCCTGGGGATCCCCTTCCCCAGCGTACCCAGGCGTGCCAGGAAGGCAGTGGGGCGGGAGGGTGATGTTGCTCCCCCAAACGGAACCGGGGAGGGGGCTGGAGTTGTGCTTTGTGGGGTAGAGGAATCCCCTCTTCCCCCAACCTCTCTTCCCCCCTTCCCCCCCCGGGGCTGTACCTCTGGAAAACTCTCCCCCAGCCCCCCCCCATGCTGCCCCCTGGGGCGATCCCTCTGCCCCTGTGCCCCCTTGACACTTAGCTCCTGTTTGGGGGGACCCTGCCTCGTCCCTTCCAGCGATAACGGGGGACGCTTGTCTTTGGAGCGTGGGATGCTGGGGGGGACGGGCCCTCCCCGCCTGTGGGTTTGGGGCGCTGGGGTTCCCGCTGTCCCAGGCTCACGAGGCTGGTGGTGTAACTGGGGTGTAATGATGGAGGTGTAACTGGGGGGGGGGTCTTAAAAAGGGGGTGATCTGGGGGGCACATCGTGGAAGAGAGGGAGGGTCTGATGCCCGCAAGGCCCTTCTCCGGGCGGCAAAAGCCGATCCCGGTGCCTGGGAAGAGCGAAGCTGCAGGAGATAAATCAGCCGGGGAATAAACAATCCTTTCTGGTATTTGGGGGGAGCGGGGGGGGGGGGGCGGACCCCACCCTCCTGTTTCCTTGCCAGCGGCGTGGCGTTGGGAGTGCTCGTGCGCGCCGGCAGATCTGCGTTGTCTCAAATCTCTGGGCAAACCGGCTCCCTTTCCTGCTTGGCTTCCTGGCCCGGTGGGGCGCCTCCCCCCAACGGTGTGTGTGGGGGGGCCACCAGCCCTTCGGCACAGCTGCAATCCGGTCGCCCCTCCCCCCCGGCCTGCTGATCTTGGCAGCCCCGGCGTAGGAACTGGGGGAAGGAAAACAGGGAAGAGCCCTGGGTTGGGAACCTGGCGCCCGTTCACCGCCCGGCGTGCGTCTGCGTGGCTTTTCCAGAGCCGGCTGTGAGCCCCGATCGGAGGGAGCGCGTGGCCCCTCTGTGGTGCGGCTGCCGGTGCTTGGCTCGTGCCCAAGGGAAGCCCCGGTTGGTTGGTTGTGCATATTTAAGAGAACTTGCCTAATACCGAGCAGCCACGAAACCTGCTGCAGCGACCCCTCCGTGCCGTGTCCTTAGAAGTGGTCTGGAGTTGGTTTACGGGGTCTGGAGTTGGCTCGTGCTTGGTCCTTCAGGGCAGATCCTTGCGCCAAATCCCGGAGCAGGTACTCCCGCAGGGATAATTGGGCTGTGAGAGTCGGTTCCTACCCCCTAGGAGCACGTTTTTATTTTCGAAAGAGGATCTGCGCAGTCCGTGGGAATTGGCGTCTCTTCTTCAGATCGCGTGTTCGAAAGCGGGTCTTTCGAAAGAGAAAGTCTACACACGGGGGGGGAGGGGGGGTTCAGAAAAAACACCCCTTTTCCGAAAAAACCGCATAAACCTTTTTTCAGGAAGAGTGGTTTTTCGAAAAAAAAAGGTGGTTTTTCCCCAAAAAAACCCGCATCCCGACTGCTTTCGCTTTCGAAAAAGCAATCGGAAGAGGCTATGCAAGTTCCTGCGGCGTTTGCACGTCCTCTTTCGAAAATAAAACGTTGTCTGGACCAGTGTTTCTCAGGGGGACTTGAGAGAAGTCTGGGGGGGTACATCCCTACAACTGAAATTTGGCGAAAACTGAATTTTTGTTTTCAGTTTGGCAGCGCGTTATCCTTTTTTTACTTTTTACACCCCAAAATTTCATCGCCTGCATTTAATCAAATGTGTGGCAACAGTAGGAAAAAAAAACGGTCTGAAAACGAGGTACTGGGGATACTTATACATTTTTTTTTAAAAGGGGTACTTTATAAAAAAAAAAAAAAAGTCGAGACACACGGATCTAGATGTACCCTCCAAGTGTGTATCTCTCCTACTTTCATCGATGTCCGTGTTTGCGTGGCATGGGGCCCACCCTTACTGAGTGGGTCTGGGTTAATAGGGCCGTTACATTTCGATGAATTGCCTGTTCGATTAGTCCGTAGGTTCCCAAACCGGGGGGGCAGGCGTGAAGAAATTCTGGGGGAGGGGTGCAAGGTGACCAAGCCTCCCCCCGTCAATCCCCCCCCCCAAGAAAAAGCCTGGTAAAAAAAATTCAGGGGAGGATGGAGCATCTGGGGCACTCTACAAAGACCTTAAAAGGGCAACGCCAGCTCTGCTCTTAAAAGGGCAACTTTTTTTTTTTTTTTTGCTCAACAAGTTATGCTGTTATTTTTTTTCGTCCCCGGCCAGTTCCTTTTTATTTCCTCCACACGTTTTGCTGCTATTTTTTTGGGCAGAGGTGGTGGGGTGGGGAGGAGGGTTTCTCAAACCTCAAAACGGGGGCATGGATCCCGAAAAGTTTGGGAACCACTAGACCATGTGGCAGGAGCTACGTGGTACCCGGCTGTTCCCTGGGAAGGGACGGTGTCTCCTTTCTGCCGTAGCTGAAATAGCTACAAATACGTTGCCCTTTTTGAGCATTTTTCGCCTCCTCTGCAAACCTGCCTGGCGTCTCGACGCTCCTGTAGGACCGGGAGAATCGCGGGCGTCACGTGGGCTGTGGTTTTGGCCACGGATTTGTCGTACAATCCAATGCCCCGGGGCCGGGGCTGACCTTTTGGTAAAGATGTCACGGAGCCGGCCTGGGCTATTTTTAAAAATCGGCAGCTGCGTCCGGTCTCGAAGCGCTGAGCGCGCTCTCTGCCGAGGACGAAGCCCTCCGGATCTCGCGCCCGGCATTGCGCCCGGAGCTCGCGCCGCGCACGCCGGTGTGCGAGCTGGTGAACGTTGACGGTCCACGCTTCACCGCCTGGCTTCCCACACCCTATGTGGCGCCGTGCGGGTTAGGACAAACAGAGGCCAGGGACCCCATTGCTAATCGCCTGTGAGGGACCCTACCCTCCATGAATGTATCCAGCTCTCTTTTAAACTCTGTGATAGTCCTACCCTCCGCGGCCTCCTGCGGCGAGGAGTTCCACAGGTTAACGGTACTCTGTGTGAAGAAAAACATCCTTTTATGAGGTTTTAAACCTGCGGCCCGTTAATTTCATTTGGCGTCCTCTCGTTCTTATCGTACGGGAACAAGTCGATCCCGTTTTTTATTCACCCTCGCCACGTCACTCATGTTTTTATACCCCCCCCCCCCCCAGTCTCCTTTTTCCTAAGCTGAAAAGTCCCCGTCTTTTTAATCTCTCTTCCTAGGGGGACCCGTTCCAAACCCCGAATCATTTTCGTTGCCCTTTTCCAAGGCCAGGAGATCTTTTTGGTGGTGAGGAGACCACATCTGTACGCCGCGTTCCAGATGTGGGCGTCCCCTGGATTTATATAGGGGCGATCAGATATTCTCCGTCTTCTCTCTCCCTGGCCTGGCGGGGTGGAGCCGGCTCGGGGTTCTTAATGCCGGTGTGTCCGCCGGACCGAGAAGAGGCGTGAGATCTGTACGTCCTTCCCTGCGTGCGTCCCTGGCCGTCTGTTTCTTCCGGCGGCCCGGCTGGCGTTCCACGTGCGAGGCCGGGGTGCTGCACGCCCCCGCGGTTCGTCGGAGTGATCCGGACGGGCTGTGCGGCCTAGCGGAGAGATCCTGCCAGCTAGCTCCCCGCCCTGCCTGACCCGATTGGCCCCGGCCTCGGTGGAATGCGCCCGACCTGCTCCGTGTCGGTGGGAATCCGGTTTGGCAACTTGCTCCCGGCCGGCCTGGTTTCTGCGGCGACACCCAGGGGAGAGGGAGGCCGCTGGTGGCCCGTTGGCTTGGCACGGCAGCCGGGCAGTGCTGCCTAGTGGGCGGAGGCGTCTACGGGCACCATCGTTTATAACACCCCCCGGCTTCGGGCCATCTGTGTGCACGGCGCTGTACGCGGCTACCTCCCGGCTACCTCGGACTCTGCTGTGACGTGGTTGTGGGGTGCCTGGCTCGCGCTGATAGCTGGATCTTAGGGACCCAGTTCGGGGCTGACCTCGGAGGCAGCGGCGGGTTCGTTTCTGGGGCCAGGAGGAGGGCGGGGAGCGAATCGTGGGGTCTGTGGTTTTTGGCGGGGGTGGTGTTTGGGAATCCTCCCTTCCCTTCGACCCCCTGGCTCGGTAGACTTTCAGGGAATCGGTACCTCCCCTTGGCTGCTGTTCCGGCCGTGTGGGGTGTCCCCCCCCCCCCATCTCCTCCAGGAAGTTGCTGCTTCCTCCAACGTGCCACAGGAGCGGCGAAATAGGACGGATTCGTAAGCAGCCCCTCCCCCCCGCGTGCCCATCCCCACGGAGTCAGGGCTTTGGCTCACCCGTCGGGGGCCTGGCTCACCCGTCTTCCCCCCTGGGGGAGATTTGAATGCCCGGCCAGCTTCTTGGGTTGTCAGGGGGCCGTGGACGGGGTGCAGGCGTGACAAGGCGCCCCCGTGAAAAAGCAATCTCCCATCCATCAGCAGGGCGCTCTGCGTCGTAGGCTGTTCCGCATCTAGCTCAGTTGGGCTGGCGTCCGGGTTGGGCTGATCGACTGCCTTCGCACGAGGGCCAGCGTCTGGGTTGGGCTGGCCGGCCGCCTTCGCACGAGGGCTGGTGTCTCGGTTGTCCTGATTGGCCGGCCTCCTTTGTACGGGGGCTGGTGTCTGGGTTGTGTTCACTGGCCGGTCTCCTTTGCACGGGGGCTGGCGTGGGCGTTGTGCTGGCTGGTCTCCTTTGCACGAGGGCTGTCATCTGGGTTCTGCTGGCTGGCCTCCTTCACACGACGGCTGGCGTGGGCGTTGTGCTGGCCGGCTTCCTTTGCACGAGGGCTGGCATCTGGGTTGGGCTGGCTGGCCGACCTCCTTCGCACGGGGCCAGCATCGGCGTTGTGCTGGCTGGCCTCCTTCGCACGAGGGCTGGCGTCTGGATTGTGCTGGCTGGCCGGCCGCCTTCGCACGGGGGCTGGCGTCTGGATTGTGCTGGCTGGCCGGCCGCCTTCGCACGGGGGCTGGCGTCTGGATTGTGCTGGCTGGCCGGCCGCCTTCGCACGGGGGCTGGCGTCTGGATTGTGCTGGCTGGCCGGCCGCCTTCGCACGGGGGCTGGCGTCTGGATTGTGCTGGCTGGCCGGCCGCCTTCGCACGGGGGCTGGCGTCTGGATTGTGCTGGCTAGCCGGCCGCCTTCGCACGGGGGCTGGCGTCTGGATTGTGCTGGCTGGCCGGCCGCCTTCGCACGGGGGCTGGCGTCTGGATTGTGCTGGCTGGCCGGCCGCCTTCGCACGAGGGCTGGCGTCTGGATTGTGCTGGCTGGCCGGCCGCCTTCGCACGAGGGCTGGCGTCTGGATTGTGCTGGCTGGCCGGCCGCCTTCGCACGGGGGCTGGCGTCTGGATTGTGCTGGCTGGCCGGCCGCCTTCGCACGGGGGCTGGCGTGGGCGTTGTGCTGGCGGGCGAGGAGAGGGGAGGACAGGAAACCCGCTGCCAGGTTTATCCTGCCCCGAGCACGGCCCTGAACCCCGCCCCGGGTCGTAGCTCCGACGTCCAGCCGCATACGCCCCGGAAGAGGGTTGGGGACGGGGGTGGGGGGGTTCCGGGTCTTGCCGAGGAGTCGGGGAGCCCGGCTCGGTGACACCGTCTCTCCCCAGGCTGGAGGAGGTGCCGCTGGAGGTGCTGAGACAACGGGAGTCGAAATGGCTGGATATGCTGAACAACTGGGACAAGTGGATGGCCAAGAGGCACAAGAAGGTGAGTGCCCCCCCCCGACGTTCTTTTCCCAGCATTCCCTGTAAGCTGGGCACTTGGGCGGGCGTCCAGGAGAGGGGCGCCCCAGAGCGCCCACAGCCGGACGCAGGTGTGTCTCCGGGTGGTGCACATCTGCTGGGGCCTCGGTGCGCACGACAAAATTTATTCCGCACCTTTCTCCCTCCGCCTTCCTATTCCCCCCTACCCCCCCGCCGTTAGGTTAACCGATCTGATCCAGTTCACGGTTGCACTCCTGTGGGGCCAGCTGCCTGCCTCTGGGTTCGCCTCGTCGGTTTCACGGCCGCCCCCGGGCGGGAGCGTTCGCCGTGCGCGGGGACGTTTTCGTGGCCCCCTCGAACGCGCCACCCGGTGGGCATCCTGGGCGCTCGGCGCGTCTGGCTGGGCCCTCGCGAGGGCATCGAGTCCAGTCCCCGCCCTCCTGGCGCGACCCATCGCCGTCTAGATCGGTGGTTCTCACACTGCGTTCCGTGGCACGCCGACAGAGTTCAAAATGGCCGCCCTTAAAGGGGCGGGCGACTTTTTTTTTTTTGGCTCAGTAACTTCCCCTGACCCTTTTTTCCCCCCCTCCATAATCTCCCCCGCAACTTTTTCCCCCGCCACTATTTTTTTAGCTCAATAACTTCCCCCCCGGCCCTTTCTCCCCTCGATAACTTCCCCCAACTTTTTCCCCCGCCCCCCGTTTTTGCTCAATACCTTCCCCCAACCCTTCCCCCCTCAATAACTCCCCCCAACTTTTTCCCCTGCCCCCTTTTTTTGCTCAATAACTTTCCCCCGACCCTTCCCCCCAATAACTTCCCCCAACTTTTTCCCCACCCCCCGTTTTTGCTCAATAACTTCCCCCGACCCTTCCCCCCTCAATAACTCCCCCCAACTTTTTCCCCCGCCCCCTTTTTTTGCTCAATAACTTCCCCCGACCCTTCCCCCCTCAATAACTCCCCCCAATTTTTTCCCCTGCCCCCTTTTTTTGCTCAATAACTTCCCCCGACCCTTCCCCCCCAATAACTTCCCCCAACTTTTTCCCCCGCCCTCCCGTTTTTGCTCAATAACTTCCCCGCCCCTTCCCCTCCCGCCCCCCCCCTTTTTTTGCTCAACAAAAAATCCTTGATGTTCCTCATTTAAAAAAAAAATTATTTGGTGTTCCTCGGTCTAAAAAAGTTGAAGAAACATTGCTCTAGACCCGTGTTTCTCAACTTTTTTTTTTATAAAGTACCCCTTTTCCCCCCCCCAAAATATAAGTACCCCCAGTCCCTACGGTTTTCAAACACACGTTTTTTTTTTTTTTTTTTTTTCCCACCGTTGCACCACGTGTCTTTGAACAGCTTCATCGTAGCCAGGCGGGCGATGAAACGTTTGCGTGTGAAAAGCCCCAAACTAATCACGCGCCGTCACAACACAAATCCAGTTGCCACCAAGTGTCGGTTGTGTTGACGGCCGTCCCCCGACTTCGCTCGAGTCCTCCTAAGGGAACTCGGACCCCTGGTTGAGAAACACTGATCTAGATCGTCCGGTGTCTCTCCAACCTGTTCTTCGATATCTCCGGCGATGGAAACGCCACAATTTCCCTGGGCGATTTATTCCGGCGTTTCAGCATCTGGACAGTTGGGAAGTTTTTCCGATTGTCCAACGTCACCCTCCCTTACGGCAATTTACGCCCGTTGCTTCTTGGTCTATCCTCAGAGGCCGAGAGGAACAATTTTTCTCCCTCCTCCTTACGCCGCCCTTTTAGATCCCAGCAAACCGCTCTCCTGTCCCTCGGTCGTCTCCTTTCCCAACGAAACCAGCCCGATTTTTTCGCTCTTCCCGGAGAGGTGCTGTTTTTCTAGACCGTTCGCGATTATTGTAGCTCTCCGATTTCTCCGCCTCTTTCCGGAGACTCCCGATGCCCCGAAACCGTCCTCACGCCCAGCTTGCCGGGAGGGGAAAGGCCCCGTTTTGGTGCCGGGTCGCGTTCGGCTCGGACGCTGTGGGCTCAAACCGGTGGTGTTGGACGTAAGCTTTGTGTGTGATCCGGGAAGCTCCGTTCCCCGGATCCTGGCGTGGACCTGGAGAGGGGCTGGTCCGTGCCGCGAGTATCCTCCGGCCGGGCCCTGGCACTCGTCGGGGACACCGGCCCGGCACGAGACACCACAACTCTGCCCCGTAGCCGGAGTCCTGGCGGGTCGTGGGCGCTGCAGCCGCCTGGGCGCTGGGTTTCCGGCACCGCATCTGCCCCGCAAGCGGCGGTCGGGTGCGCTCCTCGGAGCCGGCCCGGTTGCAGCTGCTTCTGGGGAGGATCAGGCCCGACGACCCTCGCGTTGAGCCTCAGTTTCCCTCTTCGTACCGACGTTCCCACTAAGTCACCTGCTTGGGGGGAGAGGGTTCGGCTTGATCCCGACGGGGGCCTGGATTTGTGGCCCTGACTTCACCCCCCCTGCCCCCCAGTTCCAGTGGGGCCAGGCTGCCAAGTTTTTCACCCTTCCCCTACTGCCCCGAAATCCCCCCTCCGGGCCGGGCAGTTGTGTGGCACGTCCTGTTAAGGAAACCTCGGATTTTCCAGTCTGACCAGCCACCGATTCCTGGCCGGAGACGCATCCTCCGTGGCTTAAAAAATTCCCAGGCCGGAGAATCTGCCACGTCCCGTGGCAGATGATGGGGGGGGGGGGTATTCTCGCTGATAAAAACTTGTTCTCCTCCCCCCCCGCCGCCGGATTGTGTCTGTTTCCAGCTGTCGGGCAGGCGGCCAGCTGCTCCCGATTCGGACTTCGGTCCCAGCTGAACAGGTGTATCCCCGGCCTGCGGCAAGCTGTGGACTTTTGACACATTTGCCGGCGTCTTTCCTCCTCCCCCCACCGCTTGGGGCGCCGGGGGCGGTGGGGGGGGGGGGCAGCGGGTGCGATGCGACGCCGCAGGCACGGGAAGATGTCGCTGCATCCGCCCGGCTCAGCAGAAGCCCTTTGAGAGGCTCCCGGGCCCCGTTAATCTGCGGAACTCCCTGCTGCAGGACGTGGGCCCGAAACGTAGGGGATTCAGGCCGGGATTAGCCACTTCTAGCGAGTCCCTATCCGTGCCAGCTCCTAGCCAGCGGGGCGCTGGGAAGAAACGTCCCAGTTACCCCAGAACTGCTGGCTGATGGGGTTTATTTATTTATTTATTTTTATTATTTTTTATTTTTATTTTTATTTTTTGCACCTGAAATCGCTGGCGCTGGCTGCTATCCAGACCGGATATTGGCGGGGGAAGGTGTCTCCGATCTGCTGTGCTCTGCCAATTCCTGGGCCCCAAAGCCGGGCCCGCCAGCTGTCTGGGAAGTCCGGCCCAGCGGTGGGAAGGGCTGTTGATCCAAGCCACGGCCCTGTCGTTTTTTGTGCGTGTCCTGGCCGTGTCCTGCCAGCTGGGGAAGGCGGGTCCCGGGCTCCCCGGGAATTCCCGGCCTGCTCTGAATTGCTGTTAGCAGCTGGGGGGGGGGGGGGGGACGGTCTGCGATCGGGGGGAGGAGAGAGTTTCCAAGACCACCCCCGCACGGTGTGTGCGGGTTTTCCCCTGTTCCGGGGCACGGTCCCACGCGCTGTGGTGCACCGATAAAATTGATTCCGCACGCGGGCGGGAAAAATGAGCCTGGGGCTGGAAACGCTTCGGGGGGGGGGGCCCGGTTTCTGCCCCGGGGACGCGGCTGACGCGCTGGGTCTCCCTTTACCCCGGCAGATCCGGCTGCGGTGCCAGAAGGGCATCCCGCCCTCCCTGCGGGGCCGGGGCTGGCAGTACCTGTCGGGCGGCAAGGTCAAGCTGGAGCAGAACCTCGGCAGGTTTGACGTAAGCCGCTCGCTGCGTGGGCCCGGCCTCGGGGACCCGCCGGGGGGGGCTCCCGGGGCCCCTGCCTTTCCCCTCCCCCTCCTTGGCCGGCCTTTTTTACCCCCCCCCCCCCCGAGCACTGAGTTCCCCCCGGCCTGCCCTGACCTCCCCCCCAGGACACTGACTTCCGCCCCGAGAGTTGAGTTTGCCCCCACTGGCCTGCCCTGATCTGACCCCCCAGGGATGCTAAGTTCCCCCCCCCCTGAGTGCTGAGTTCCCCCCCACTGGTCTGCCCTGACCTTCCCCCTCCAGAGACATTGACGTCCCCCCCCAAGGGCTGAGTTTCCCCCCACTGGCCTGCCCTGATCTGACCCCCCAGGGACACTGACCTCCCCCCCCCCCGAGTGCTGAGTCCCCCCCGGCTGGCCTGCCCTCAGCTTACACCCCCCCCATGGGCGCTGAGCCCCCCCCCCCCCGGCTAGCTCGGCTTCCTCCTGTGCTCTCTGCCCCCCAGGAGCTGGACCTCTCCCCGGGGGACCCCAAGTGGCTGGACGTGATCGAGCGGGATCTCCACCGTCAGTTCCCCTTCCACGAGATGTTCGTGGCACGGGGCGGCCATGGGTGAGCGCCCCCCCCCAGGACGGGCCGCCGGGGCTCGGGGCCAGCAGGGTGGGCAAGGTCGGGGAGCCGGGGGGGCGTCGGCTGCGGTTTCCGTCTCACGCACCAGGCTCAGGCTCCGGCGCGCCAGGACAGGTTCCCCCTCGCCCGGCGCCTGAGTCAGCGTCTCCCGCCCGCGCCGGGGGGGGCGGCGCCCCGAGAGCAGGCCTGACTCACCGCGCGGACGCTGCCGGTCGGGGGGGCCGCCGGGCGAGGGCGCACCCAGCGAGAGCGGGGCCCGAGGGCCCGGGAGACGGGGCTGAGCTCAGAGTCTGGGTGTGTGTGTGTGTGTGTGTGTGTGTGTGTGTGTGTGTGTGTGTGACGTCTCTTGAGCTCAGAGTCTGGGGGGGGGGGGGTGTGTGTGTGTGTGTGTGACGTCTCTTGAGCTCAGTCTGGGTGTGTGTGTGTGTGTGTGTGACGTCTCTTGAGCTCAGAGTCTGGGTGTGTGTGGGTGTGACATCTCGGTGTGTGTGTGTGTGTGAGACATCTCGGGGGGGGGGGTGTGTGTGTGAGACATCTCGGGGGGGGGGTGTGTGACATCTCGGGGTGTGTGTGTGTGTGTGAGAGACATCTCGGGGGGTGTGTGTGTGTGACATCTCGGGGGGTGTGTGTGTGTGACATCTCGGGGGGGGGTGACATCTCGGGGGGGGTGTGACATCTCGGGGGTGTGTGTGTGTGTGACATCTCGGGGTGTGTGTGTGTGTGACATCTCGGGGGGTGTGTGTGTGTGACATCTCGGGGGGGGGGGTGTGACATCTCGGGGTGTGTGTGTGTGTGTGAGACATCTCGGGGGTGTGTGTGTGTGATGTCTCTGAGCTCAGAGTCTGGGGTGTGTGTGTGTGTGACGTCTCGGGGTGTGTGTGTGTGTGACGTCTCTTGAGCTCTGAGTCTCGAGGTGTGTGTGTGTGTGTGTGTGTGTGTGTGACTTGAGCTCAGATTCTTGTGTGTGTGTGTGTAACGTCTCTGAGCTCAGAGTCTGCGGGGTGTGTGTGTGTGTGTGTGTGACATCTTCGGTGTGTGTGTGTGACGTCTCTTGAGCTCAGAGTCTCGGTGTGTGTGTGTGTGACGTCTCTGAGCTCAGAGTCTTGGGGGGGTATCACATCTCTGAGCTCAGTCTGGCGGTGTGTGTGTGTGACGTTTCTTGAGCTCAGAGTCTTGGGTGTTGTGTGTGTGTGTGTGTGTGTGTGTGTGTGTGTGTGTGTGTGTGTGTGTGTGTGCGTGTGTGTGTGTGAGACGTCTCTTGAGCTCAGATTCTTGTGTGTGTCTGTGAGACATCTCTTGAGCTCAGAGTCTCGAGGGGGGTGTGACGTCTCGGGGGGGGTGTGTGTGTGTGTGTATGTGTGACGTCTCGGGGGTGTGTGTGACGTCTCTGAGCTCAGAGTCTCGGTGTGGGTGTGGGTGTGTGCGTGTGCGTGACGTCTCTGCCCTCAGTCTCGGGGGGGGTGTGTGTGACGTCTCTGAGCTCAGAGTCTCGGTGTGGGTGTGTGTGTGCGTGTCGTGTCTGCGCTCAGTCTCGGTGTGGGTGTGTGTGTGCGTGTCGTGTCTGCGCTCAGTCTCGGGGGGTGTGTGTGTGTGTGTGTGTGTGTGCGTGACGTGTCTGCGCTCAGTCTCGGGTGTGCGTGTGTGAGACACGCATTAAGAAACATGTAGAGAACTTGAAGGTCCAGAGACGCACCACAAAAATGCACAGCGTAGAAGACACAACCTCTTAGGGAAGGCTGAAGGAATCGGGTTTGTTTAGTTTGGAAAGGAGACGACTGAGGGGGGACTCGAGAGCCGTTTTCAGGTATCGAAAAGGGTGTTAAAAGAAGAAGGGAGAAAACTTGTTCTTCCTGGCCTCTGAGGACAGGACAAGCAGCAATGGGTTTAAACTGCAGCCAGGAAGGTTGAGGTTGGACATTAGGAAAAAGTTCCTACCTGTCCGGGTGGTGAAACTGGAATAAATTGCAGGGGGGGGGGGTTGTGGCGTCTCCATCAGCGGCGATATTTCAGAGCAGGCTGGACAGACGTCGCTCGGGGATGGTCTAGACGGGGCTTGGTCCTGCCGGGAGGGCAGGGGGCTAAGGAGCCGCCCGGCCCCCTCTCCCTGTCTCCGCAGGCAGCAGGACCTGTTCCGGGTGCTGAAGGCCTACACGCTGTACCGGCCGGAGGAGGGCTACTGCCAGGCCCAGGCGCCGGTGGCGGCCGTGCTGCTCATGCACATGCCGGCCGAGGTACGGCGCGCGCCTCCGACGGTGTCCCCAGCCGGGGCGTCCCCTGCCGCCAACCTTGTGGAGTCGCTGGCGGCTTGTATTGCTCCTCAGCAGAGCCTCCATCCCCCCGGGCCGTACTGGTACTATGGGGCAGACCCAGCGACTGCCCCTCGTGGCGGGGGGGGAGGGGATTGGCAGGGCTTTGAGGGGCGGAGGCCTCCCCACGGCGGGATCAGCTGCCTCGGGGATTCCTCGGCCAACTGCCGGAGCGGGAGCCGGTCGGCCCAAGATGCCCCGGGGCAGGCTGCAGAGGGGGCATGTGTGGGGTGGGCGTGGGGTGGGGGCCACCCCTTGGAGGCTCAGCCGAAAGGGAGGCCCCTAACGCCCGCTCCCCCTCCCAGCAAGCCTTCTGGTGCCTGGTGCAGATCTGCGAGAAGTACCTGCCGGGCTACTACAGCGAGAAACTGGTGAGTGAGTCGCATCGCCCCCCCCCCCCCCCCAGCCCCAACGCTCATCCCATCAGCCCCCCGAAAAGAGGGAGCCCGGGGGGGACCAGTCCAGCCATGAACGGCCATACTGCACCTCCCTGCAGCATGCCTCTCTCCCCTCCCACACACTTCCCCAAGGCGCGCCATGCCCGGCTCCTGCCACGGTGGCCGCCTGTTTCCCACAATGCCCTGGGAGCGGATCTCTGACTTTATATGGGCATGCCCCATCTCCATTAAAAAACACCAGTGTGTATTTACCCATGGAACTCCTCGCCGCAGGAAGTGGCAGAGGCGAGTCTTTGACGAGGGTTCCCATAGGATCTAGCTAGATGTGTGGGGGTGAGGCCCGTCGATGGCTTGCCCCATCTCCATTAAAAAACACCAGTGTGTAATTATCTGTGGAACTCCTCGCCACAGGAAGTGGCGGAGCTGAGGGCTTGACATGGGTTCCCAAAGGTGCTCGCTAGACTCATGGGGGTGAGGCCCATGAATTAGCCAGGGTGGGTAGGAATGGTGCTGTTTAATACCGCGGGGGAGGAAGAAACATGGGCAAGGCCGCGGTTCGGTGGCGGAGGGCTGCCCCCCTTGGGAGCTGCTGCCTCCGCCGCGGCTGCCCCCTTGCTCAGGCCTTCTCCCTGCAGGAGGCGATCCAGCTGGACGGGGAAATCCTCTTCTCGCTGCTGCGCCGGGTGGCGCCGGCGGCTCACAAGCACCTGAGCAAGCACAAAATCGACCCCATCCTCTACATGACGGAGTGGTTCATGTGCGCCTTCTCCCGCACCCTGCCCTGGAGCTCCGTGCTGCGCGTCTGGGACATGTTCTTCTGCGAAGGTTCGGCCTGGCGTGGTGCACATTCCCCCCCCCCCGCCTCGGTGCGCGCGATAAAATTATTCCGCACGTGGCTGGAAAAAATTCCACGTGGGTGGGAAAGCGCAGCAGACGTGTTCACCCCAGCTGCTGTTTGGTCTTGTGCCGGGGAGGGCCGGATTTCAGGCCCCAGCTCGTCCCATCTCCATTAAAATAGACCATTGTGTATTTCCCTGTGGAACTCCTCGCCGCAGGAAGTGGCGGAGGTGAGTCTTTGACCAGAATATCCAGATAGCTGAGCCCAGGTCTTGCTTTGAGACAACCTCCCACCCCGCACGGTGGCTCCTCTTCCGTGTCCCAGCATGCCGTGGGTGTGGGGTGGAGAATCCCTGCTTGCCATGACAAATGTGGCCGGGGCGGGGCCGTGTGGTGGGAAACCTCCCAGCTGCTGCGGGGCGGGGTGGCTCTAACCCGCTGGCGGCGCTGCTCTTCCAGGGGTGAAGATCCTCTTCCGGGTCGGGCTGGTGCTGCTGAAACACACGCTGGGCTCCTCCGAGAAGCTGAAGTCCTGCCAGGGGCAGTATGAGACCATGGAGCGGCTGCGCGCGCTGAGCCCCAAGATCATGCAAGAGGCCTTCCTGGTGCAGGAGGTGAGGAGTCCATGTCCCCCCCCCCCCTCCCCCGGGGCAAGTCCGGGGTCTTGCCACCCTCCACCGGGGCAGGCGGGGGTCACAAGCAAGGCCACATGGCTGGCCAGTAAAAGTGTCTTCCCGGCCCGGCGTTCCCTTGAATTTTTCCGTGCGTGTGCGGAATAATTTTTTCGGTGCACCAAGGCGCATGGGGATGTGCACCACCAGTAGAAACACACACCGTGGGTGCAGTGCTCGTTGGCTTAGAGGGAACGCTGTCTTGTTCCCCCACCCCTTTGCGGTGCCCCACAGGCCCCTTAAGGCAGCCGTGGCCAACTTGCTCACACAACCTTCCCCCTCCCTCCCGGCTCGTATAACCATCCCCCGGCACCCGAAAACGGCCCTCTCCTCCCAGCTCCCTGTGCTCACCGGGAGCCTGATGTGGCCAAAAAAGCCCCTCTCTTTGTTTTCTTAAAGGGGTAATCCTTTTTGGGGTGGGGCTCAACTGTGAATGTGTTTTCTTAAAGGGGTAATCCTTTTTGGGGTGGGGCTCAACTGTGAATGTGTTTTCTTAAAGGGGTAATCCTTTTTGGGGTGGGGCTCAACTGTGAATGTGTTTTCTTAAAGGGGTAATCCTTTGGGGTGGGGCTCAACTGTGAATGTTTTCTTAAAGGGGTAATCCTCCCTTTTTTTTTTGGCTCAATTGTGAATGTTTTCTTAAAGGGATAATCCTCCTTTTTTTTTTTTTTTTTGGCTCAACAACTGTGAATGTGTTTTCTTAAAGGGGCAATCCTTTTTTGGCGGGGAGGCTCAACTGTGAATGTGTTTTCTTAAAGGGGCAATCCTTTTTTGGGGGGAGGCTCTCAACTGTGAATGTGTTTTCTTAAAGGGGTAATCTTTTTTTTTGGCTCAACAAATGTGATTGTTTTCTCTTAAAGGGGTAATCCTTTTTTTGGGGGGGGGGGGGGCCTCAGCAACTGTGTGTGTTTTCTTAAAGGGGTAATCCTTTTTATTTGCTCAACTGTGATTGTATTTTCTTAAAGGGGCAGTCCTTTTTATTTTATTTTATTTTTTTTTTGCTCCACAACCGTGATTGTTTTCTTAAAGGGGCAGTCCCTTTTTTCCCCTTTCCTTTGCCACTGATATCTTGACTCTTTGCCCCGAATGGGTTGGCCACCCCGGCTGCAAGGGATCCGGAGGAGAACCGGAGCCCAGAAGGGGGGGGTCCCACGTCCGTGGGATTCGGCCTGGATTGCCTGGACCAAGCAGGTGGCAGAAGGTGCCGGGGACGGTCATCCGCTCGGTTGGGTTTTCCACCGGGGCAGGGTCTGAGAGCGTGCGCTGTTTCTCCCCCCCCTCCTCCCCAGATCCTAGAGCTGCCGGTGACGGAGCGGCACATCGAGCGGGAGCACTTGCTCCAGCTGAAGAAGTGGAAGGAGACCCGCGGTGAGCTACAGAGCCGGCCTGCCCCGCGCCTGCACGGCGCCAAAGCCATCAGCGACGCGGAGCCCCCCTCCCGCAAGGCCCTGGAGCCTTCCCCCTCCATCATCCTGCCCCCCAGCCCGGCGCTCCCGCCCGAGGGCCGCGGGAAGAAGAAGCCGAGCGACCAAGGGAAAGGCAGGCCACCCAACGGCCCCGTCCCGGAGGCAAACGGCGCCCAGGCGGGGCCCTGGCCGCCGGCGCCCGAGGCCCCACTCCATCACCTGTCCCAGGAGAGCCTGAGTTCCTGCGAGAGCGAGGACACCTATTTGTGATGGCCCGGCCGGGCTTGGACTCAGTGTGGGCGGGGGGGGGGGCGTGTCCGGGGGGGCGGAGCCTATTTATTGATTGGCCGCAGCTGGGCAAGATGCTGATGGCTCGACATGGGACCGAATCGGCCTCCCCGGCCAGAGCGTTTCCCGCCGGATCTCGGAGAGGCCTGGCACATTCCAGACGGGCGCGGTTTCGGGGGGGAAGGGAGCAAATCCGTGGGTGCGGCAGCCGCCCCGGGGGGCTGCGGGCGGCCAAGGTGGAAGGGGGGGGTCCGTTTCCCCGTTGTATCCGTATCCCCTGCGAGGAAGCGGCCCCCCCGCTCCTCGGTCTCGGCCTCGGCCTGTCCACGTGCAGCGCCGGGCGCGGGGGCCTCGGAAGTCGAGGCAAGACGGTGCAATGGTTTTGTACAGAATCTCAATAAAGCCGATTATGCAAAGTGGGGGTGTGGCGGTGCCGTCGGGGGGGGGGGGGGGGCTGCAGCCCGGCCCCTGCTGAGCCGCATTAATTCTCCTGGCCTAGGCCCTGTCTTGGGTCCTTCCTGGGGCTAAGCAGCGGGCCTGGGTGGGCCTAGCCCCAGTGCTGGTAGGGCTCAGGGTACAACCCCTCCTACCCAGAGGGGACGGACGGACGGACACACACACACTACTCATACCCATACCCAGGAGAGAGAGAGACCCAAACTCTCACGCTCTACAAACCCATCGTACCGAGCAGAGAGACACACACACACACAAAACAAACCCATCGTAGAGAGAGAGAGACACACACACACACACACACACACACACACACACACACACACACACACAAAACAAACCCATCATACCCAGGAGAGAGAGAGAGACACACACACTCACTCAACAAACCCATCGTACCGAGCAGAGAGACACACACACACACACACACACACACACACAAAACAAACCCATCATACCCAGGAGAGAGAGAGAGACACACACACTCACTCAACAAACCCATCGTACCCAGGAGAGAGAGAGAGAGAGAGAGAGACACACACTCAACAAACCCATCGTACCCAGGAGAGAGACAGACACACACACACACTCAACAAACCCATCGTACCCAGGAGAGAGAGAGAGACACACACACACACACACACACCAGAAACCCTTCATACCCAGGAGACAGACAGACACACACCACAAACCCATCGTATCCAGGAGAGAGAGAGAGACACACACACACACACAACAAACCCATCATACCCAGGAGAGAGAGAGACATGCTACAAACCCTTCATACCCAGGAGAGAGAGAGACACACACACATACAACAAACCCTTCATACAAGAGAGAGAGACACACACACACACACATTCATTCATTCAACAAACCCATCGTACCCGGGGGGGGGGGGGCGAGTGAGAGACACACACACACAACAAACCCTTCATACCCAGCAGAGAGACAGACACACACACACACACACTACACACCCTTCATACCTGAGACAGACATACACGGTACAAACCCATCATACCCAGAAGAGAAACAAACACACGCACTACAAACCCTTCATACCTAGGAGAGAGAGAGAGAGACACTACAAACCCATCATACCCAGGAGAGAGAGACAGACACACACTACAAACCCTTTGTACCCAGGAGAGAGAGAGAGAGACACACACACACACAACAAACCCTTCATACCCAGGAGAGAAAGACACACACACACACAACCAAGCCATCGTACTTGAGAGCGAGCGAGACAGACAGACAAGCTACAAACCCTTCGTATCCAGGAGAGAGAGGGAGACAGACACACACACACACACACACACACACCCTCTACAAACCCATCGTACTCAGGAGAGAGAGAGACAGACACACACACACACACACACACACCCTCTACAAACCCATCGTACTCAGGAGAGAGAGAGACAGACACACACACACCCTCTACAAACCCATCGTACCCAGGAGAGAGAGAGACTCTACAAACCCATCGTACTCGGGAGAGACACACACACAGGCTGTGTCTAGACTGCACCCCTTTTCCGTAAAAGGGATGCAAATTAGACACATCGCAATTGCAAATGAAGCGGGGATTTAAATCTTCCCCGCTTCATTTGCATAAACATGGCTGCCGCTTTTTTTCCGGCTCGGGGCTTTGCCGGCAAAAAACGCCAGTCTAGACGGGGATCTTTCGGAAAATAAAGCCTTTTCCGAAAGATCTCTTATTCCTTTTAAAATCAGGAAGAAGGGATCTTTCGGCAAAGGCTTTATTTTCCGAAAGATCCCCTTGGGATCTTGGCTAATCGCCGTAGAGGGCGTAACCGTGAATGAAGGCATCAGTCTTGTTCGAATCCAACTACACTTTTGTCCTTCATAACATGCCCAACAAAGTTGCACTGAAAACGCCCGGTTTGATCCGCTCAGGGGCTTCGTGGAGTCAGTCCGGCGGGTGCCCAGATGCTACCCGCTGTTTCTCATGTGTGAACTGACTCGCCTTGCGGTCCGCACCGGACTAAAAACCTGGGTTAACTGGAACTGCACCTGTGCTGGATCGCAGCCAGCAAAGCAGTTTTCACACTGTGGTTTTAGCTAGCACCTCTTGCCGACAGCTGTTTGCAGCTTGCCACACAGTTGTCTTCGGGGTTGAAATGTTCCAGGCCAGGCCTTTGCGCTTCTGTGATGATTGGGTGGGTGGTTTTTTGGGTGGTGGTGTGTCACTTTGAAGCAGAGGCAGTGAGCAACACCAAAAAACCCCAAACAAACCACCAAACCCAACCACCAAACCCAAACAACCAAAATCAAAACCTCAAACAAACTCAAACCCAAACAACCAAAACCAAAACCCCAAACAAACCACCAAACCCAAACCAAAAAACCCAAACAAAATCAAAACCTCAAACAAAATCGAACCAAAACCCCAAACAAAATCAAACCCAAACAACCCACCAAACCCAAACAAACAAAAATCGAACCCAAACAAACCAACAACCCCAAACAAACAAAACCAAAAAACCCAAACAAACCACCAAAACCAAAAAAATTAAATAAAAAACCCCAACAAAATGAAACCCAAACAAAACCAAAAACCCAAACAACCCACCAAACCCAAACAAACAAAAATCGAACCCAAACAACCCACCAACCCCAAACAAAATCAAACCCAAACAACCCACCAAACCCAAACAAACAAAAATCGAACCCAAACAAAATCAAACCCAAACAACCCACCAAACCCAAACAAACAAAAATCGAACCCAAACAAACCACCAACCCCAAACAAAATCAAACCCAAACAACCCACCAAACCCAAACAAACAAAAATCGAACCCAAACAACCCACCAACCCCAAACAACCAAAAATCGAACCCAAACAACCCACCAACCCCAAACAACCCACCAAACCCAAACAAAAATCGAACCCAAACAAACCACCAACCCCAAACAACCCACCAAACCCAAACAAACAAAAATCGAACCCAAACAAACCACCAACCCCAAACAAAATCAAACCCAAACAACCCACCAAACCCAAACAAACAAAAATCGAACCCAAACAACCCACCAACCCCAAACAAAAATCGAACCCAAACAAACCAACAACCCCAAACAACCCACCAAACCCAAACAAACAAAAATCGAACCCAAACAAACCAACAACCCCAAACAAACAAAACCAAAAAACCCAAACAAACCACCAAAACCAAAAAAATTAAATAAAAAACCCCAACAAAATGAAACCCAAACAAAACCAAAAACCCAAACAACCCACCAAACCCAAACAAACAAAAATCGAACCCAAACAAACCAACAACCCCAAACAAAATCAAACCCAAACAACCCACCAAACCCAAACAAACAAAAATCGAACCCAAACAACCCACCAAACCCAAACAAAAATCGAACCCAAACAAACCAACAACCCCAAACAACCCACCAAACCCAAACAAACAAAAATCGAACCCAAACAACCCACCAAACCCAAACAAACAAAACCAAAAAACCCAAACAAACCACCAAAACCAAACCAATGAAATAAAAAACCCCAACAAAATGAAACCCAAACAACCCACCAAACTCCAAACAAAGCAAACCTCAAACAAAATCAAACCCCCAACCCCCAAAAAACAAAACCAAAAAACCCCAAACAAACCAACCACCAAACTAAGGGGCTGTGTCTAGACTGGCAAGTTTTTCCGCAAAGGAAAAACTTGCCAGCTGTCTACACTGGCCGCTTGACTTTCCGCAAGAACGCTGACGCTCTCCTGGAAGAAATCAGTGCTGCTTGCGGAAATACGCTGCTGCTCCTGTTTGCGCAAAGGGCCCGTGTAGACAGCTCCGATGTGTTTTGCGCAGAAACGCCCTGCTCGTGAAAATGCCGCTCGGGCCCTTTTTGCGGAAAAGCGCGTCTAGATCGGCACGGACGCTTTTCTGCAAAGAGTGCGTTTGGGGAAACGCGTCCGCGCCGATCCAGACGCTCTGCTCCGTTAAAAGCATTTGCGGAAAATCAGGCCAGTCTAGACGAGACAGAAGCTGTGTCTGCACTGGCCCCCGCGTGTGCAAGAACTCGTGTGGCGGGGGGGGGGCCTCGACCGACCGACCGACTCGCTTCTGGGATATTTGCCAGGACCTTACCCCCCCCCCCAACCATCGATCGTAGCCCGGGGCCACCTGCTCCTCGGGCGGGGGGGGGGTCCCGGGCCGCTTGCCCAGGCAGCTCGGGGCCCTGGGGGGGGGGGGGGGAATCCGGGGGGGCGGGGCTTGGGGGGAGGGGCCGGGTGGGTCGAGACGCGCTCAGCTCCAGGAGGGTGAGTCTGAGCCGGGGGGCGGAGCCTAGCGCGGGGCGGGGCTTGGGAAGGGGTTCAGGGGCGGAGTTTAGCGCGGGCCGGAGTTCGGAGGCGGGGCGAAACTTAGCGCGGGGCGGGGATTGGGTAGGCGTTCGGGGCCTAGCGCGGGGCGGGGCTAGGGCAAGGGCTCGGGGCGGGGCCTATCGCGGGGCGGGGCCCGGGAGGCGCTCGGGGCGGGGCCTAGCGCGGGGCGGGGCTAGGGGAAGGGCTCGGGGGCGGGGCCTAGCGCGGGGGGGCGGGGCTAGGGGAAGGGCTCAGGGCGGGGCCTATCGCGGGGGGGCGGGGCTAGGGGAAGGGCTCGGGGGCGGGGCCTAGCGCGGGGCGGGGCCCGGGAGGCGCTCGGGGCGGGGCCTAGCGCGGGGCGGGGCTAGGGGAAGGGCTCGGGGCCGGGGCCTATCGCGGGGGGGCGGGGCTCGGCAGGCGCTCGGGGCGGGGCCTAGCGCGGGGGGGGCGGGGCTCGGCAGGCGCTCGGGGCGGGACCTAGCGCGGGGGGGCGGGGCTCGGCAGGCGCTCGGGGCGGGGCCTATCGCGGGGGGCGGGGCTCGGCAGGCGCTCGGGGCGGGGCCTAGCGCGGGGCGGGGCTAGGGCTCGGGGGCGGGGCCTATCGCGGGGGGGCGGGGCTCGGCAGGCGCTCGGGGCGGGGCCTATCGCGGGGGGGCGGGGCTCGGCAGGCGCTCGGGGCGGGGCCTATCGCGGGGGGGCGAGGTTCGGCAGGCGCTCGGGGCGGGGCCTAGCGCGGGGCGGGGCTAGGGGAAGGGCTCGGGGGCGGGGCCTAGCGCGGGGGGGCGGGGCTCGGCTGGCGCTCGGGGCGGGGCCTATCGCGGGGGGCGGGGCCCAGGAGGCGCTCGGGGCGGGGCCTATCGCGGGGGGCGGGGCCCGGCAGGCGCTCGGGGCGGGGCCTATCGCGGGGGGGCGGGGCTCGGCAGGCGCTCGGGGCGGGGCCTAGCGCGGGGCGGGGCGGGGCCGCCATGGACCTGCGGATCCTGGAGCGCCCCGTGCGGGTGCTGAGCCTGGCCCGGGCCGGCCTGTGGCGATACACGCACCCGCTGCTCAAGCTGCTGCTGCTGCCGCGCCGCTCCCGGTACCGGCCGGGGCAATGGGGGGGCTGGGCAGGCGGGGCGGGGCGGGGCACGTGGGGGGGTGCAGGGGGAGGCAGGCGGGGCGGGGCGGGGCACGTGGGGGGGTGCAGGGGGAGGCAGGTGGGGTGGGGCGGAGCAGGGGGGAGGCAGGCGGGGCTGGGCGGGGCAGTGGGGTGCAGGGGAGGCGGACGGGTTGGGGGTGCAGGGGGAGCTGGGCGGGGCAATGGGCGGGTTGGGGGTGTAGGGGAGGCGGGTGCGGGAGCTCGGGGGCGGGGCCTAGCGTGGGGCGGGGTTCGGGAGTCTCTGGGGGGCGGGGCCTAGCGCGGGGCAGGGCAGTGGGCGGGTTGGGGGTGTAGGGGAGGCGGGTGGGGGAGCTCGGGGGCGGGGCCTAGCGCGGGGCGGGGCTGGGGGGCAGGGCAGTGGGCGGGTTGGGGGTGGGGGAGCTCGGGGGTGGGGCCTAGCGCGGGGCGAGGCTGGGGAGCAGGGCAATGGGCGGATTGGGGGTGTAGGGGAGGTGGGTGGGGCAATGGGGGGGCCAGGCGGATTGGGAGGTGCAGGGGGAGCAGGGCGGGGCAGTGAGTGGGTTGGGGGGTGCAGGGGAGGCAGGCGAGGCAGTGGGGGGCTGGGTGGGTTGGGAGGTGCAGGGGGCGAGGCAGTGGGGGGGGCTGGGGGCGGGGCAATGGGGGGTCTGGGAAGTGCAGGGGGGCTGGGCTGGTTGGGGGGTGCAGGGGGCTGGGGGCGGGGCAATGGGGGGGCTGGGAGGTGCAGGGGGGCTGGGCGGGTTGGGGGGTGCAGGGGTCTGGGGGCAGGGCAATGGGGGGGCTGGGAGGTGCAGGGGGGCTGGGTGGGTTGGGGGTGCAGGGGGCTGGGGCCGGGGCAATGGGGGGGCTGGGAGGTGCAGGGGGGCTGGGCGGGTTGGGGGTGCAGGGGTCTGGGGGCAGGGCAATGGGGGGGCTGGGAGGTGCAGGGGAGGGGGCGGAGCAGTGGGGACTGGGTGGGTTGGGGGGTGCAGGGGGACGGGCAGGGCAATGGGGGGGCTGGGAGGTGCAGGGGGAGGGGGGAAGAGCAGTGGGGGCTGGGCGGGTTGGGGGGTGCAGGGGGGCGGGTGGGGCAATGGGGGGCTGGGCGGTGCAGGGGGAGGGGGGCAGAGCAGTGGGGGCTGGGCGGGTTGGGGGGTGCAGGGGGCGGGGCGCAGGGCAGTGGGGGGGCTGGGCGGGTTGGGAGGTTCGGGGGCGCAGGGGCACATGACGGCCCAGCTGGGGGACACACGGGGGGGGGGGGCGCGGTGCCTCAGATTGGCTCCTAGGGTGGCTGGAGTCCTGTGGGCCCTTTGTGCACTTCGGGGGGTGGGTGGAAGCTGCGTCGCCCCCCACTCGTGGGGCGAGGGGGAAGCTGTGCCCTCGTGGGGTGGGGCGAGGGGGTCTGTACCCCCCAGTGTCTCAGGGTGGTCGGTAGTGGCTGGGGAGGGGGATCAGTCCCCTCCCGCCCTCCTGCTGGCTGGTTGGGTGGGGCTGGTTCCGTCTCTTCCCCCCCCCCACCCCAGACCCTTTCCCCGATTTCCCCCCCCCCCCCCCCGTTTGCCTTCCCGCAAGCCGCCTCCTTCCCCCACCTCGCTGGGCCGGTGGCGCTCGCCTCGGGACGGTGCCGCCGGCCACGCCCCCCTTCCCTGGTGGGCCTGGCGAAACCCAGGCCCGTCCCTTGTGGGGGGCCCGGCAAGGCCGTTAACCCCCCGGGAGCTCGGGGCCTCCGGCAGGGGGGCCGCACGGCTCCATGAGGCCCCGCCACGAAGTCCCCTCTATCCCGGTAGGTGCAAGTTCTTCAGCCTGACCGAGACCCCCGAGGGCTACACCGTGGTGGTGGACGACGAAGGCTTCCGAGGTCGGTGGGCCCGAGGCGGCCGCGTGTCCCGCCCCCCCCCGATTCGGCCTTCGGGTGCCCCCCCCCGGCCGGCCCCGTTGGATTTTCAACCTCGCCGAAAGCCGGGGAGATTCGCTGGCGGATGGGGATGGGGGGAGGATCCGCACCCAAATTATTCCGCAGGGATGGAGGAGTTTCGGGGGGGGGGGGGGGGTGCACTAGCTGAATCCGGGCCCCAGGGCGGTGGGGGGTGGGGGCGGGGCACGGTCTGCAGTCCGAGGCTTCTCAACCGGTCCTAGTGGCTCGTGGGAATGCCGGGAAGGTCCCGGGCCAGTGCCGTGCAGCCGGCGCCGCCCCGTGCCTCAGTTTCCCCTCGGCGCGGCGGGTCTCAGGCGGGATCCTGTCGGCCTTTCAGAGCTGTCCCCCTCCGAGTTCCTGCAGGAGGCCGCCTCCCCCTGGCTGGTGCTGAACGTGCTGGCCAACGGCCGGTCGGCCACCGGCTCCCAGGCCGTGGGCGTCACGAAGCTGGCCAAGTCGGTCCTGGCCCCGCTGGCCGAGCACCACGTCTCGGTGCTGATGCTCTCCACCTACCAGACGGACTTCATCCTGGTGAGCCCCCGCTTGGGCGTGCTCGGGACCTTCCTCTCCCCCCCCCGCCCCCCCCGCCGCCGCCCCCGGTGCCTGCTGGAGGGGGGGGACGGAGAACTAGGCGGGAGCCAGCGGGGCGAGCGCTGAGCTCTCGCGCCCCCGGCCAGGTGCGGGAGAAGGACCTGCCGGTGGTGATCGCCACGTTGGCGGGCGAGTTCGACATCTACCGGGAGGTGGCGGGCGAGGCTGTGCCCGTGGGCCGGGCCGACGCGAGCGACGGCGTCTCCAAACCCAGGCCCGGTGAGTCCAGCGCGGGCTTTGAGGGGAAAGACTCCGCTGTTCTGCTTCCCCGGCCACCTGTGGAACTCCTCGCCGCAGGATGTAGGTGCTGATTCCGGCCCCGCTCTGTTCCCTGAGCCCAAGCTTTTCCCGATGGCCCGAGGAGCACAGTGGTGCCACCAGAGGGCGCTGCCGCCTTAATTTGGGCTTCCTCCCAGGAACACCTTGCTATGCCCCCCCGAAGCGGGCAGGGGGCAGAACCCGCCTGGGCCCGGGTCAATCCCCCACGCGGCCCGCTGGCTCCGTTCTACTCGCTCCTTAGCACGGCTGCCGTGCGGGAGCGATTCATAAACCGGGCACTTCTCAGCTCGGCAAAGAGACGCCTCCGGGGGGGGGGGGATAGGCGAGGGGGACTATCAAATCACGATTTACTTGCTCCACCCACACAAGAACTCGGGGGTCCCCAACACTGAACAGGCCCGAAGGCGTCAAGCCAACCCGAGGGAGTTTTGTTTCCCCCGGCGACCTGCGGAACTCCTCGCCGCAGGATGCTGCCACGCCCAGGACTCGAGCCGAGTTCCCAAAAGACCGGGCTCAATTCATGGTCCACCGACGCTGATGAGCCGGGAGGGTGGCCCTGGCCTCTCAGAAGCTGGACGTCGGCCACAGGGGAGGGCTCGTGGGACGTCCCCTGTTCCGTTCGCTCCCTGGTTTTCGGTCTGTCGAGGGTCGAGCCGGCGCCCGGCCCTCGCGAGCCGCTGGGGGAGTCCCAGGCCGGTCGGGGCTCGCTGAGCAATTGCAAACCACTGTGTTCCCCCCCCCCCCCCGCAGCCGCCAGCCCCACCGTGCACCCGGTGCAGAGCCCCCAGAACCGCTTCTGCATCTTGACCGTGGCTCCTGACAGTCTGCCGGCCATCGCCACCGTGCTGCTGGAGGTCCTGTTCTACTCGCAGAGGTGGGTGGCGGCCCGGGGGGGGGGGGGCTGCAGGACCTCAAGGGGGGGTCTGCAGGACCTCGAGGGGGGGTCTGCCTGTCCTGCCAGGACCTCGGGGAGCTGCAGGACCTCGAGGGGGGGTCTGCCAGTCCTGCCAGGACCTCGGGGGGCTGCCTGTCCTGCCAGGACCTCGGGGGGCTGCAGGACCTCGGGGGGGGGGGGCTGCCTGTCCTGCCAGGACCTCGGGGGGCTGCAGGACCTCGAGGGGGGGGCTGCCTGTCCTGCCAGGACCTCGGGGAGCTGCAGGACCTCGAGGGGGGGGGGGGTCTGCCTGTCCTGCCAGGACCTCGGGGGGCTGCAGGACCTCTGGGGGGGGGGTCTGCCTGTCCAGCCAGGACCTCGGGGGGCTGCAGGACCTCTGGGGGGGGCTGCCTGTCCTGCCAGGACCTCGGGAGGCTGCAGGACCTCTGGGGGGGGGCTGCCTGTCCTGCCAGGACCTCGGGGAGCTGCAGGACCTCTGGGGGGGGCTGCCTGTCCAGCCAGGACCTCGGGGAGCTGCAGGATCTCGGGGGGGGGGGGGTCTGCCGGTCCTGCCAGGACCTTGCGGGGGGCTGCCTGTCCTGCCAGGACCTCGGGGGTCTGCCTGTCTTGCCAGGACCTCGGGGGGCTGCAGGACCTCTGGGGGGGGCTGCCTGTCCAGCCAGGACCTCGGGGGGCTGCAGGACCTCTGGGGGGGGGCTGCCTGTCCTGCCAGGACCTCGGGGGGCTGCAGGACCTTGGGGGGGGGGGCTGCCTGTCCTGCCAGGACCTCGGGGAGCTGCAGGACCTCGGGGGGGGGCTGCCTGTCCTGCCAGGACCTCGGGGGGGGCTGCAGGACCTCGGGGGGGGCTGCCTGTCCTGCCAGGACCTCGGGGAGCTGCAGGACCTCTGGGGGGGGGGGGGCGCTGCCTGTCCTGCCAGGACCTCGGGGAGCTGCAGGACCTCGGGGGGGGGCTGCCTGTCCTGCCAGGACCTCGGGGAGCTGCAGGACCTCGGGGGGGGCTGCCTGTCCTGCCAGGACCTCGGGGAGCTGCAGGACCTCGGGGGGGGGGCTGCCTGTCCTGCCAGGACCTCGGGGAGCTGCAGGACCTCGCGGGGGAGCTGCCTGTCCTGCCAGGACCTCGGGGAGCTGCAGGACCTCGGGGGGGGGGGGGGGGCGGAGGTCTGCCTGCCCCGCCAGGACCACGGCTTCGCCAGCCAAGGGGAGGGTTCCCGGAAGCTGCGTCTCCGCCGTGGAGCCCAAAGCTCCACCCACCTCGCGACGAACCCGGTGTCTCCGCAGCCCTGCGAAGGAGCCGGCCCTCGAGACCATCCGCTTCTTCGCCTTCTCTCTCATCGAGGGCTACATCTCCATCGTCATGGACGCTGAGACCCAGAAGAAGTAGGTCCCGTCCGGCCCGGGGGGCGAGGGAGGGAGTGCTTGGCCCGGGCGGGGCGGGGCTGCTTCATGGGCGTGACGGACTCGGTGAAACCTTCCAGGTTCCCCAGCGACCTGCTGTTGACCAGCTCTTCGGGGGAGCTCTGGAGGATGGTGAGGATCGGCGGGCAGCCGCTCGGCTTCGGTAAGTGGCCCCCCCTCAGCCTGCAGCGTGTGCTTTGGCGGGTGGTGCACATCCGGTGCACGGCACAAAATTTAATCCGCACCGGGGTGGCCAATATTAGCAGGGCCTTTGGCCATCCCCGCGGGACCCTTCCCCCTTTGCTATGGGGCTTGCGGCTCGGGCGCGGAGGCGGGTGTGTGGGGCAGGACCGGACCCCGGTGCCTCGGCGTGACGCCTGCCTCGGTTTCCCTCCGGCAGACGAGTGCGGGATCGTGGCTCAGATCGCGGCGCCGCTGGCCGCCGCGGACATCTCCGCCTATTACATCAGCACCTTCAACTTCGACCACGCCCTGGTACGTCGGCTCCTTCCCTGTCTGCCTCTCCTTTTCCGGGGCGGGTCGGCCCAGCGTGGGGCGGGACTTCCTGTCTCTGCTTCCCTCCCCCCGCCAGGTCCCGGAAGACGAGATCGAGAGCGTCATCGGGCTGCTCCACCGACGCCAGGACGCGGGGGGCGCCGCCCGGGCGCTCTGACCCGGCCCGCCGGAGAACACTCCACCCTCCCACGCCGGCGGGGGGCGCCCCTGGGGGCTCGAACTGCTCTAGCGCCGACCCGGAGCCGCCTCCGGATCCGTTTCCGCCGGGTCCCCCCTTGGGAGCCGAGTCCCACCGGGACCCTCCGCCCTGTTCGGAGCCGGCGGGTTTTGTTTTCCGGGGGGCTGGGAGCCGTGGGGCTACCCCCCACATCTGAAGGATGCCGGGGGGGCTGTCGGTGGTCGGTTCTTTCCTTCCTGGGCCGGGGCTGCCGTAGAAGAGACGCCGGCCGGTGACTACGCGGGAGCGGCCGGGACGGGCCCAGCCCGGCGAGACGGTGTTGAGAAGTGTGGGGCCTGCCGGCGTCGCTTCTTGGCCCCCCGGCTGGGCGTGGGGGGCAGCGGTTCGGAGCTCGCGGGGGGGGCGTTTTCTGCCAATAAATCGGCCTCGCGGCACAGCCGGCGGGGGCTGCCTGTTGTCCTGTCCCAGCCCCAAACCAGAAACCTGGCTCCCCTACGCCTGTGGGGTGCCCCCAGCTGTCCCGGTGTGGGGGGCAGCCACCACCGCCTGGGGGCAAAGGGGGGGTCCTTCCCCCGGGCTGCCCCGCTCGGGAGCCCTAAATGCCCAAGGAGCGGGCAGCTGGCGTGAGTCCTCCACCTTCCCAGAGGCCTTTGCTCTAGAGCAGGGTCCAATCGCAGCTGGCGTGAGTCCTCCACCTTCCCAGAGGCCTTTGCTCTGGAGCCAGGGGCCAATCGCAGCTGGCGTGAGTCCTCCACCTTCCCAGAGGCCTTTGCTCTGGAGCTAGGGTCCAAACGCAGCTGGCGTGAGTCCTCCACCTTCCCAGAGGCCTTTGCTCTGGAGCCAGGGTCCAAACGCAGCTGGCGTGAGTCCTCCACCTTCCCAGAGGCCTTTGCTCTGGAGCTAGGGTCCAAACGCAGCTGGCGTGAGTCCTCCACCTTCCCAGAGGCCTTTGCTCTAGAGCAGGGTCCAATCGCAGCTGGCGTGAGTCCTCCACCTTCCCAGAGGCCTTTGCTCTGGAGCCAGGGGCCAATCGCAGCTGGCGTGAGTCCTCCACCTTCCCAGAGGCCTTTGCTCTGGAGCCAGCGTCCAATCGCAGCTGGCGTGAGTCCTCCACCTTCCCAGAGGCCTTTGCTCTGGAGCCAGGGGCCAATCGCAGCTGGCGTGAGTCCTCCACCTTCCCAGAGGCCTTTGCTCTGGAGCCAGGGGCCAATCGCAGCTGGCGTGAGTCCTCCACCTTCCCAGAGGCCTTTGCACTGGGGGAGGGTCCAATCACAGCCAGGCGGGGAGGGTGGGGGGTGGAAATCCATTTTCGAAGCTGACCCCCCCCCTTTCTGTTCCTGCTGATGTTGGGCCCGGCCGAAGCCCGATTCTCGGTTCCTGGCGTGCGAGGGCAAGCGTGTGTCACGCCCCCTCACCTGCTTGTGCGCCGTCCTCTCGCACGGAGTGATCGCACGCCCCCTCCTCCCCCCACCCCTCCGTGGAAGGGAGATACCCCGGGTCGTACCATCTGACCCGGCTCTCCCTGTGGTCGGGCGTTTCTCAGCTCGGTTACCACCCGCCGCTCCCCCCCGTTCGCCGCACGCTCGGCAGCCTGCGGCCGGAAAGGGGGGGGCTGTGGGGGGGGGGTGGCTGCCGCGGTTTCCCCGGAGCTCGGCTGGGTGGGGTCGGCAGGAGGAAACGGCCGCCGCAGGGCCGGGCTAGAACATCCTGCCACCAGCCTCCTGGGCCTGCCATGGAGGTTTAGTCGCAGCCTGCCTCGGTTTCCCCTGCCATGGGGGTCTGGTCTCAGCCTGCCTCGGTTTCCCCTGCCGTGGGGGTTTTAGTTGCAGCCTCCTTCGGTTTCCCATGGCGTGGTCTGGTCTCAGCCTGCCTCGGTTTCCCCTGCCGTGGGGCGTGATCTGGTCTCGGCCTGCCTCGGTTTCCCCTGCTGTGAGGGGGTCTAGTCTCAGCCTGCCTCAACTTCCCCTGCCCTGGGGGGAGGGTGTCTGGTGTCAGTCAGCCTGCCTAGGTTTCCCCTGCTGTGAGGGGGTCTAGTCTCAGCCTGCCTCAATTTCCTCTGCCATGGCGGGGTGTCTCTGGTGTCATCCTGCCTTGGTTTCCCCTGCCCTGGGGGGAGAGTGTCTGGTGTCAGCCTGCCTCGGTTTCCCCTGCTGTGTGGGGGGCTTTCTGGTGTCAGCTTGCATTGGTTTCCCCTGCCATGTGGTGTGTGCGTCTGGTGTCAGCCTGTCTCAATTTCCTCTGCCACGGGGGGGGGAGGGGAGGGGAGTCTAGTCTCAGCCTGCCTCGGTTTCCCCTGAGGCAGGAATCCGGAGTCTCTGTGGCCATCTGCACTGGGCCCTTGGGGGCTGAGTAGCCCCTGCATTGGCCACTCCTGGGGCAAGGGGCGATTTTCTTGCTGCATCCTCTGGAAGGGGCCTCGTGAGGTCACCAAGCACCGAGACCGGCCCTCGAGGTGGCACTGAGCACCATCTCGGTCATCGAGACCGTCTTCTGTGGAGGCGTGAGGGTGGCCGTCCCCATGCTTGTGCCCGGCTCTGAGAGGCCGTGCCCTCCCTGCCCTACGCAGCCGGCTCCTGCCCTGAGTAGGGGACATTTTCCAAGCCCAGGGTACAGCCGTTGAGACGTCTCTCCTGGGTCTCACCCTAGGGAAGCACCGTGCCCCGTTTACCCCTCCTGAGACTGAGTGAGCTGCCGAACGGCTGTGGCCAAGGCATCCCCCTTCCTGTTTTCCAGACCCTGTAGCTCTCCAAGCAGGCAGGTCAAACGATGGCAGTATCAACCACTGGTCAGAGCTGTGCGTGTTTACAGAGACTGGCCCGTTGGACACACGGACTCTAGAGGCGAGAGCGACAAGCCAGGCCCATCTCTGCTACAATGTGATGTCCTTGCAGTTGCGCAATTCAGCCACTAGATGGCTCTCTGTTCTCTGAAGAGGGCCAGACCAGGGTGGCGAACAAAGGAGACCTAGCTGGAACTCAAGCTGGGTGGTGGCTTTTTCAGAAGCTGCTCTTGTTGCCGAGGCGTCTTCTTTTCAGACCACAACTGGACGGAAGGCCCCACGCGGGGCCTGATTCGCCACTGCCGTAGGGCGTAAGGGCGACATTGCCTTTGGCTTGGGGGTTAGTCCTTGCTCAGCTCGTAGATTAGCAACACAGGTGATGAGAGATCAGCCTGAGTAATCCACACACCTCCTGGGCGCGGTCGCTGTCCCGCAGACCGCTTACGGCATTGGCTCCACAGCAGTGTCTTTTCAACTGTGCGCTGTGGAGAATAAGGGAGTTCAAAATGGCCGCCCTTAAAGGGGCAGGCGATTTTTTTTGGCTGCCCTTAAAGGGGCAGGCGATTTTTTTTTTTTTTTTGGCTCAACAAAAAAATCCTCGGTGTTCCTCATTTAAAAAAAAAAATTGTGTGGTGTTTCTCGGTCTTAACGTGTTTAAGAAACGCTGCTCCACAGCCTGCGACGTAGGCAGGCCGCATTCTGCAGCCCGGTGTGAATCGAATGGCATGCCATCGATGGCTGGGCGGGGGGATGGCTTCCCGCGGCCGGTGCACCATTTAAAAATAATTGATCCCTGAAATGCCGACAGCGGGGAGCAGCTGATTCAAAAGCCCCCGCCTCCAAAACGGCCGGGCCTACGTGAGCGGAGCCAGGTGCTCGCTGGCCGCTCCTTGGCAAGTTTTTCCCTCCGCAGCCCTGGAGTTCCTGTGAAATCCGTGGGCTCCTTCCTTCCGCTATCTCGCTGCCGTTTCCAGAGTCATCGGGCAGCCGGTGACGTCGGCCAAGAACCCGCCGGCGCTATTTTTAACCAAGCCTGGGTGTCGAAACCTCAGCCCTGCCCCGCTTCGAGCTTGATTCTGGGTCAGGCCATGTAACCGAAAGGCTTTGACCTCAGAGGAAAACCGAGACTTCCTTCTCTCTTTCGGGAGGCAGGGCGGAGAGACGAGGGATCAGAGTCAATTTGTGTTGCGCTGAGATGCTGGTGCAGAAGCCCCCTGTACCGTCTCGAGAACGGCATGGGCGTGGTGGAACGTCTGCGCCTCTCCCCACTGGCCCTGCGATCAGCCGGTGGGTCCCATCAGCTGACTTCGCTGCTTGCAGTTACACCGCTCAGCCGCTAGATGGCTCTCTGAGCTCTGAAGAGGGCCAGACCGGGGTGGTCAACAAAGGAGACTTAGCTGGAACTCAAGCTGTGCAGGAGCTGGGGTGTGGCTCTTTCATCCGCTGCTCTTGTTCCTGCAGCCAATTAGAGAAGCTGATCTGTGCTGGGTAGGTTGGATCTTCTCCAGGTGGTGTCTGGGGGAAGGTTGCGCCTCTCCTTGTCTTTGGGGGGCTGTGGGGAGGAGGTAGAGAGGGGTTCCCAAACTCAGAGGCCCGGAGGTGCGGTCGTGGGTCAGGTAAAGGCAGTGAGGTGCAGAGAACAGCCGTTGGCCTAGCTGGATCTGGAGTAGAGGGTGGATCCAGGTTCCTCTGCCAACCACGAGGAGGTAATGACGTGGAAGACCACCTGGGGGTGCTAGGTACGTCCCCTGGAACGGGGACCCATTTCAGGGACCGGCCATGGGGCTAAGCCCCCGAGAGGATGCGGTAGTAGGGTGACCACATGTCCCGGGTTCCTATGTGCCCCAGCCCACCACGTAAGTGGCACCAAATGCCTCTCGTCTCGTCAGCCTGCCCTGCCATGGGTCTCAGGAGAGGGGTTATGGGGCCAGACCCCAGTTCACCCTCTAGGCAGGAGGGGAGGTGGTTCCTGGAGTGAGTGGGGAGAAACCGAGGCAAGGAAACAGCTGGAAGAGGCAGCCGCCTGAGCTAACCCCCAGAATTGCCACGCCAAGGTGAGCACCGCAACTGGTCACACTTGGTGGCAAAAGCGGGCAGTTGCCTTCAAATTGAAAGGTCTTTTGAGGACGGGGCCCGACAAGATCCCCGCCGTTCGGGCTGGAGGGTAGGCTCCCGCACCTCCCCCCAAGGGGCCCTCACAGAGACGGAGTGTTTCTTAAACTGTGTTCGGCGGTACAGCGGTGTGCTGTGGAGAACAGCATTCAAAATGGCCGCCTTAAAGGGGCAGCTGACTTTTTTTTTTTTTTGGCTCAATAAAAAAATCCTTGGTGGTCCTTATTTTTAAAAAATTGTTTGGTGTTCCTTAGCCTTAAAAGTTGAAGAAACATGGCCTGGGGGGAGGCAGCAGGGGTGGGCCCTTGCCATGGCGGAGGAGGAACAGATGTTTGGGAACAGACCGAGACTGGGAGGGAGGGGGGAGGAGCCAAAGTGTTTCTCCAAATCGGTCTGGGGGAGCAGCTGGAAGAGCCTGCAGGCGAGAGGCAGAAGGTGTTACGAGGGGGGGGGGATTGGGCGGGGCGATTTGGGGGCAGGAGGCCTGGAGAGGGAGTTCTCCTCGTTCGAGGGAAGGAAGGGGTCCCGTGCAGGAAGACGGTCTGGCGGGAGAAGGGCTCTATCACGAGGCCGTGGTCAGAGCTAGGGACGGGTCGGGGTACGAGGCAAGAGCCGAGGGAGCCCGTAAGGACGGTGACAACGTCCCTTAGGCCCGGGGGTCGGGGGAAGCCAGTGAGCGGAAGCCGAGAAGTCGCTCTCCCTTTTCTCCTGCCCGAGGACTGGAACCGGGAAAAGTCGGCGGGCGCCCAGCCTCCCGATAAAAGCCCGAGGTGACCGCCGCCCGGAAGGAGCTCGGAGTGACTTTCTCGGCCCGGGAGCCCTGCGGTTACAAGGGCTAGCGTTGGCCACGAACCGGCAGGAGACCTCAGAAGTTGGAGGCTTGGGTGCGGCAAACTGACCAGCCGAGAGAGCAAGCCCCGGACTGGGGTGGCCCACTGAGGCAGGGACAAAACAGGAAGCCAGCCCCTCACCCCGCTGGGGCTCGCTCCCCTTCCTGTCCCCATCCTGGTGCACCCGCCCCAGAAAAATGGACCCTGCAGACCACTCCTGGGGCCATTTCAGGATTGTAATGGTGCAGAAGGGGAAACTGAGGCACGAGGCCTTTCCCCACGGGCGCTAGCAGAGTTTGAGGAACTTGGCGTTTGTTGGGGTCCTGGCCAATTCTGCCCCTCCTGCTCTTTACTCCTGGACGTTCTCGTCCCCCGCGGGGGTCTACTATGTAAATTCCCGCCGGGGTGAAATGAACCCCCCCGGTGAAATATATGAGAACATCAGATCGGTTTAAAAACGGGAGGTGTTGATGCTTGAGAAAATCAGGCCAACGTGGGACCTGAAAGCCTTTACGTATTAAGGGAGGGTGGGTATAAAGAGGCCAGCAGTGACCAATGGTTCTACTGGAGGTTGGCCCTGAAGGGATGAGCTTCACGGCCAACCTGTGGAACTCCTCGCCGCAGGATGTGGTGAAGACTAGGACTTCCGCAGGGTTCAAAAAAGAGCTGGATCGATTCACGGAGGCGAGGTCCCTTAGTGGATGGGTAGGAATGGGCGGTCCCTCGTCTCGGTTTGTCTGGATATGGATGACGGGGGAGGGTTCACACGAGGGTTCCCTGTTGTGTTCCCTCCCTCTGGGGCACCTACGTAAGAACACCAGAACGGCCAGAGTGCATCAGATCAAAGGTCCATCCAGCCCAGTATCCTGTCTGCTGACAGTGGCCGATGCCCGACGCCCCAGCTGGAAGGATCACAACAGATAATCCTCACGTGATCCGTCCCCTGTCAGAGAAACTGAGGCGAGGGACACCCTTCCTACCCATCCTGGCAAATAGCCACTGCTGGACCTCACCTCCACCAATCTATCTGGCTCTTTTTTGCATCCCGTTCAAGTTCTGGCCTTCGCCGCATCCTGCGGCGAGGAGTTCCACAGGTCGAACCACCAGCGCAAATTCCATGCTTCCAGCTGCTTGTAGCAGGCTCCTGGGCGGGGAAGCTGGCTGCTTGCCACCGACCTCGCCCGACAGCTGTGGAAAATGACGGCGCTGCACCAAGAGCAATCCAGTGTCGGCGGGGTGAGGTTCAGAGCAGCAAGACGTGTTGAATACTGAGACGTTGGCCTTATGGTGTCTTCTCTGTCATCTTGTCCCATTGGCTGCCTCTTTGGAGCAGCGGCTGTCTTAAATTCAGAGTGTGCTGGAATTATTTAACCTCCGAGCAAGGACACTATCTGCTGTTGATTTCCAGAGCCTAACTACGTCTTTGTAGTTGGGGCCAGACGTAACCACCAGCAGGGGGATTTGAACCAGGGACCTCAGGAGTGTAGTACAGGTGCTTTTACAGGTGGAGCTATGAAGGCGGCTGACGCCTAGCTTTGGCTGTAGATCTCTCTTGTTCGTCTCGCTCGCTGTACGTGCCCCTACGTGGGACCACGAGCCACGCAGGGCGTGTGGGTCACGCACGCTGGAGGCGTGAGCAGGGCCACACTGGGGACACCATAGCACGCGGCCGCCAGCCTGGCTGCACTTGCCGCAGGCGGCCCTCGAGAAGAAGCCAGCTTGGTTTGCAAAGAGGTAAACTGAGGCACGGCGCAGGCACGCCGGGGAGCGGCCGATGCACGTCTCAAATGCTACTGCCTGAGTTTAAACGCCAGCCTGGGTCCTTGGGGACAGGGTGGATTAGGAGCCAGCCACGCTGGGGTTCCTAAGGAGACCCCTCTCCGATTTCAGTGGGGTTTAGTCGTTTTCTGAATCCCTAAGCAAGCTGGGGTCTCGTTTCGGCAGGAGGAAGTTGGGCAGCGCGGGGGAAATAGGGGGTGGCTTTGACCCGGCTTTAGGAAAAACAAAGGAGTCCAAAAAGCATTACCCTGCCTCTCGGCACCGGTCTCATGATCTCGGCTGTTTTGCGAAAGCCGTAATCAGCTTCCTCTTGAGAAATGTGACCGTCTTTCCTGCAGCCCGCCCATAAAGAGGACTCTTTCAACACGCCAGTCAGGAGACGGCATGAGAGCCGCGCCGCTTGGCTTAAAAAAAGAACGGCGACGCCGAGCGCAGGCGAGGAGACGCGTGGCGCGGCAAACCGCTTTCGTGGCGCAGACACCCACTTCATCAGATGTATGTCATGTAAATAAGACCATAAGAACGGCCGTCCTGGGTCAGACCAAAGGTCCATCTAGCCCAGTAGCCTGTCTGCCGACAGTGGCCCGCACCAGGTGCCCCAGAGAGGGTGGACCGAAGACAATGATCAAGCGATTTGTCTCCTGCCATCCCTCTCCAGCCTCTGACAAACAGAGGCCAGGGACACCATTTTATCCCCTGGCTAATAGCCTTTTATGGGACCTAACCTCCATGAAATTATCTAGCTTCTCTTTATAGTCCTCGTCTTCACAGCCTCCTCCGGCGAGGAGTTCCACAGGTTGACTATGTGCTGTGTGAAGAAGAACTTTCTTTTATGACTTTTATTACCATTAGTTTCATCTGGTGTCCTCTAGTTCTCCTATTATGGGAACGAATAACTAACATTTTTTATCCTCCAGCGAGGAGTTCCACAGGTTGACTATGCGCTGTGTGAAGAAGAACTTTCTTTTATGACTTTTATTACCATTAGTTTCATTTGGTGTCCTCTAGTTCTCCTACTATGGGAACGAATAAATAACTTTTCTTTATCCTCCGGCGAGGAGTTCCACAGGTTGACTATGTGCTGTGTAAAGAACTTTCTTTTATTACTTTTATTACCATTAGTTTCATCTGGTGTCCTCTAGTTCTCCTACTATGGGCACGAATAAATAACTTTTCTTTATCCGCCCTCTCCACACCACTCATGATTTTATAGACCTCTATCCTATCCCCCCTCACTCTCCTCCTTTCTAAGCTGAAAAGTCCCGGTCGCTTTAACCTCTCTTCATAGGGGACCCGTTCCAACCCCCGAATCATTTTAGTTCCCCTTTTCAGAACTCTTTCCAAGGCCAAAATATCGTTTTTGAGGTGAGGCGACCACATCTGTCCACAGTATTCCAGATGTGGGCGTCCCATCGTTTGATGCTTCCCCCTTCCAGCTCCCTCCTTCCAGGTTTCCCCCTCCCCTCTCCCACCCTCTCTCTTCCCCTCTCCCACCTCCTTTTCCCAGTCTCCCCAGAGGTTAATCCCACCCCCAAGGTTTGTTCAATAAAGAGAGTTTCTATTTTTGACCACACGTGTCCTTTATTTTTTTATATCAGGAAGGGGGGCTAGGGAGGGGTAAGTGGAAGGAGGTGAGGGAGGAATGGGGCACGAGCCCCCGATGGGGAGGACTGGGGTGGCTCTGTGAGCTCCTCGGGGTGGAAGCTTCCTGGATCCTGACAGCCCCCCGACGGATCCCCCCCCGGATGGCAGCCTGCGGCCAGTGCAGCCAGGCTGATGGCCAGCCTTAACTTCGGTTCAGGGTCCACTCAGTGTGGACGTGCTAGTTCGAATTAGCAAAACGCTAATTCGAATGAAGTGAGTTTGAATTAGTGCTGTAGTGTAGACAGACCCTACGATATTCTGTGTCTTATTTTCTATCCCTTTCTTAATAATTCCAGAGGCAGGTATATATATATATATACAGACCTTATACCTGCCTCTGGAATTTCCTCTCCAGGCATCTGACAAAGTGGGTTGTTGTCCACCAAAGCGTTTGCTCCGATAAATTCGTTTCTAAGGTGCCACGGGACGTCTCGGTGTTTATGCAGATTCAGACGAGCCCGGGCTACCCCGCTGCTACGTCAGACCCTGCTGGGGTTTTTTTTAGGAGTTTTGCACGTTCGGGGTGGGCAACCGGGGAGGGTTTAGGTTTGGCCAAAGCGAAGACCGGGGCGGGTGGAACGGCATCTCCGTGCCGAGACGCTTATGCTGGGCTGAGAGAGACCCTGGCAAACCCATCCTCAGGCTCGGCTGGATTACCCAGACTACGCACGTACTTAGGGCACCAGAAAAGCCGGGGCATGCAAAAAAAAAAAAAAGATTTTTGGTTTTGCCAAAATCGGCTGTTTCCAAACGTGGGGAAAACTCCACCCTCCGCGGAACGCTCTTTTGCGCAGCGGAAAAAAATCCCCAACCCCTCCGAGAACCCCGCCGCGTCAAGGCAGACTCGAGCCGCGTTCCCGCGTGCGTATGGGCGCGGACTCTGCTTCGGCGCGGCCGCGTCGGCGGACGTGGCCGGACCGTCGCACGCCGGTCGTCTGGAACGACGCCGGTTTAACGTCCGCTGGGTGTCCGTCCGGAAACGGAAAACGTTAGTTCACGCGAGAGGATTGGTTTTATTTTGAATTCTGTAGGGCGGGCTCCATTATCTTTTCAGTGTCTCAGCCCATGCCTGGGAGCTGTCTATCCAACCCGGTCTCCTGTATCGCCCGTGATGGAGACACCGCAGCACGCCACTGTTTCACCTCCTGGACAAATAGGAAGTCCATCCTCAACCCCCTTTGCTGCAATTTAAGCCCATCGCGTCTTGTCCGATCAGCGGACGTTTTTCTCCCTCCGCCTCGGAACACGTTTTTTGATACTCGAAAACGGCTCTCACGTACCCCCCCTCGGTCTGCTCCTTTCCAAACGACGCCAGCCCGGTTCGTTCCGTCGTCCCGCCTACTTCACGGTCTCCAGAACCCGTTGTCGTCTTTCTGGCTCGCCTCTGGACCGTCTCCAATTGCGCCACCTCTTCGCAATGACTAAGGCTCTGCCTTGCCTCTCGGGACGGAAAGGGAACGGTTTTGGGAGGAGATGCCGGGGGCCGGGAAGAGAGAGAAGCGAAAAAGCAGAGCGGGGGGCTTAGAAAGCGGGCTTTGCTCACGGGAACGGGAACCGTGCTCCTTGCCAGATGGCCGCACGAGGGGCAACGGTTTCCTGCTGCCGCGGGGAAGGTCGAGGGGGGAGATTAGGAAAAACGATTTCTCCAGAACGCCCGGGCCTTGACCTGGGGATTGCTCTTGGCAGCCACAAACTAGGCACTTCCGAGGAACGATGAGATAAGTTCGTTAACACACCCTGCTGCTCTGACACAGCAAAAAGCAGCCGGCTGCTGGTCACAGGGCCTGCCTGCCGCAGCCGTGCCTGGGGCTCTAGGAGTGGGGGGTTCTAGTCCGGGATGTGCCGGTAACTTTGCACTGGTTGGATCCCATCACTCTTGTACCGGCTGGGGGGCTACGCCCCCCCGCCCCGCTCCGGGTCTCTGTCTTGCTGTCCCACACGTCTCTTGATTTCACCCCCCGGTGTCCACTCAGCAGCCCCCCCAAAATGTACACGAGCCCCCAAACCGAGGGAGAGTTTGCCGCGGAGGAGCTGACGTCTGAAATGAGGGTGTGTGTGAGAGACGTGGGTGTGTGTGAGAGTGGGGTGTGTGGGGGGGGTGACACAGAGAGAGCGAGCGAGGGGGGTTGTGTGTGTGAGGGGTGTGTGTGCGTGGGGGGTGTGTGAGAGAGGGTATGTGCGTATGTGAGGGGTGTGTGAGTGTGTGTGGGGGAGGGAGGGAGAGAGGGGCGGTTTGTGTGTGTCTGTGGGGGGGTTGTGTGTGTATTAGATGAGGATTTCTGTGTGTGAGAGAGAAGGGGCTGTATCTGAGTGTAGGTGTGAGAGGGGTGTGGGTGCATGGGTGTGTGTGAGAGAGGGATGTATCTGAATGTGGGGGTGAGTGGAGTGTGTGTATGTGTGAGGGGTGTGGGTGTGTTTCAGGGGGTGTGAGAGAGGGTATGTGTGAGAGAGGGGTGTGTGTGTGTGAGTGGTGTGTGTGTGTGAGAGGGGTGTGGGTGCGTAGGTGTGTGTGAGAGAGGGATGTATCTGAATGTGGGGGTGAGGGGGGGTGAGTGGTGTGTGTGTATGTGTGAGGGGTGTGGGTGTGTTTCAGGGGGTGTGAGAGAGAGAGGGTATGTGTGAGAGAGGGGTGTGTGTGTGTGTGGTGTGTGTGTGAGAGAGGGGTGTGGGTGCGTAGGTGTGTGTGAGAGGGATGTATCTGAATGTAGGGGTGAGGGGGGGTGAGTGGTGTGTGTGTATGTGTGAGGGGTGTGGGTGTGTTTCAGGGGGTGTGAGAGAGAGAGGGTATGTGTGAGAGAGGGGTGTGTGTGTGTGAGTGGTGTGTGTGTGTGAGAGGGGTGTGGGTGCGTAGGTGTGTGTGAGAGAGGGATGTATCTGAATGTAGGGGTGAGGGGGGGTGAGTGGTGTGTGTGAATGTGTGAGGGGTGTGGGTGTGTTTCAGGGGGTGTGAGAGAGAGGGTATGTGTGAGAGAGGGGTGTGTGTGTGTGTGAGTGGGGTGTGCGTGCGTGGGGGTGTGTGTGAGGAGTGTGTGAGTGCGGTTATGCGTGTGTGTGTGTGTGTGTGTGTGTGTGTGTGAGAGAGGTCGTGTGTGAGTGGGTGTGTGTGTGAGAGAGGTTGTTTGTGTCCCTGGGGTGCCCCACAGCCGGCAAGGGGCTGCCCCCCGCCCCCATCTCTCTGCCCTCAGACCTTCCGGGCATCCCCGGCCCACTCATTAGCATGTGTTGGTGGGGTGGGGGGCGGAGGAGGAAACACCTGGGTGTGTGTGTAGGGGGGGGGAGTTTCTCCGCCGCATGGCTGAGTGGAAAGGAAACCGTGTGGGGCTGCCCTACCGAGAAGCCGCGACTCCCCCAACGGACACACCCTTTCCTAGGAAGCTATCGGGGCTTTCTGGGCCCCCTGCCGCACCCGTCCGGCTTTTCCCCCCGCCTCGTGGGCCGCGCCCATCGACCTGCGGAACTCCTCGCCGCAGGATGCGGCAAAGGCCGGGACTTGAACAGCGCCCCGGCTGCAGGCGTCTTGCCCCGTTCCAGCGTCCTCGGGCTGACGGGGTTAACAGGAAGTGCCCTGTGCAATGCGGCTCCGTACAGGGACGGTGTAAAAATAGGCCCTCGTTACTCACTGGGGTCGCCTCCCACTTAATCAGCATTATGATTATTAATTGTTTCCGGCCGCCTCCGCGGGAGGGTTGCCCCAGCCGGCTGACGGGTCTACCAAAGGGCACGGCCGGGTGATCTAGGGTACCGCAGGCCGTTTGCGGCGCCGGCGTGGCCTGTGTGTGGCTGTCCTGCCCGGGCTGGGGTCATCAGGGTGGGGGGTCTAGGACTCGAGGGGCCCAAGAAGGGGGTCCCGACGGTCCCGGGAGCTGCCGGACCTCGCAACGTGCTTGTGGGAGGCTGCGGGAAGGGGGCTGGTGGCTCAGGATTGGGGGCAAGCGGCCAGGAGAGATTTCTAGCGTTAAGGACGCCCCGGGACTGGAAGAGGGGGGCACAGTCAAGGAGACAAGGAGGGTGGGGTAGGGACGGACGCAACCGCGGGAACTCAGAGCGCTCTCTGCTGGCTGGCTGGCGTTACTGTTCTTCCGGCGGTGCCAGCCGGGCCCTGGGACAGGAAGCCCTGCAGAATCCAGGGTGCCAGGAAGAACCCCCCGATTCTGGGACAGCCGTTCGGGGTGTCCTCGGGGTGTCCGTGAGGAGGGGACGCCAGAGTCACCGTTCAGAGCAGGAACGCCTAAATTCACGCCGTCTCGGCTGCGGGAAATGGAGACCCCCCAGGGAGGGCAGGAAACACAACTAAGAAGCGGCGGCATAAACCGTTGTCCGATAAAACGGGGGGGGGGAGAGGCGGACGCTTTGGTGACCAGGAGACGGCTGGGGGGAGCGGATTTGAGAGCCACCTACAACTCCCGGAAGGGGGGTCCCCGAGAGGCCGGTCTCGGTGGGGGCAGAGGGCAGAACGAGGCGCAAAGGTCTCGTGTCTCAGTGGGGCGAGGTCGGAGACGAGGACGAACGATTTCCCGGGGAGGGCGGGGAAGCACTGGGACGGGTAGGGTGGAATCGCCATCCCTAGAGATTTGGGTTGGGGGGATGGAGCCAGGGTTGACGCATGATACCTCCTGAGGGCTCTTCCCCCCCCGAATCGTGTTAGCGCCAGAGCCACCGGCGGACACTTTCTTGGGGCTGCACCCGGTGACTTGCGGAACTCCTCGCCGCAGGATATGGTGACGGCCAGGACTTTAACAGAGCGCCGGCTGCTGGGAGCCCCGTTCCCTGAGCCAACGTGCCAACGTTCTCCAACTCCCGTGTTCTCGCCCTCCTAGGTGGGTGATGCTCGCACGACCCACGGGGGGGGCTGGTCACTACAATGCGTGGGTGCACGGGGGTCCATGCTTTTTAGCTGCCACCCAGAGAAGGAAAGGAAGGCACATTTGACACGCCCCGGGGCCGCACACCCGGCTTCGGGACCTACCGCCGTCCCGTGGGGGCCCCCGGCCCGGAGAAACGGGCCGTCCGCCGACAGAGCGAGGACCGCGCCCTTCTCTCCGCGGCAGGGTGGGCGTCCCGCCACAGAGAAAGGATCTGGCGTGGGGTGCCGCACTGCTGACTCAAAACAGGACTTCCGAGGTGCCCCGGTTCCTCTTCGGCTGCCTATTTAAAACTGACCAAATTTCGTGACCCTGCAGAGGAACTCTGGTGGGGCTTCAAGGAACTGATTCGAAGAATTCGCCCGGAGCATCATTTCCTCTGCGAGACCCAGCTGCCGGCGTCCTTCTCTCTTTCGTTTTTTTTTTTTTTTTCCCCCTTCCCCTCTGTCACTCTGGGCCACCTCCTGCGGTAGGTGTTGGCTAATCCGGCTATTAAAGAAGACGCGTTTCCCCATTTCGGGGCCATTCGCGACGGAAGACAGCGGCGCGCGTCAGAGCCGGCGGCGCCGGACGCGCGTCTCGCCGAGCATGCGGTGGCGAGTGGAGACGCTGGGTTTGCTCCTAGGTAGGTGCCGAGCTTTTCGGCCCTTCGGCCAATGGCTCGCCGGCGCGGCCGTTCGGGCACGGCCCCCCGCGCCGGCTCGTCTTTCGCGGGGGGGGGGGAAGGGAGGGACGGGCGGCGCGGCGTTCGGTGGAGGAGGATGTGAGTCACCCCGAAGCAGCAACGGAACGGAGCCAGCCGCCTGACATCCACCGTCTTGCTGACTCTCCTAACCTGGTCTGCTCGGCACCGGGGTGGGTGGGAACGGCTCTTGTACGGGAAATCAGTCAAACGAAGAGTGAAAATCGGTACTTTGCTGTCGGAAACCGTTGGCTGTCGGGGTCCGTGTGCCAAATCTTTCGAAAGCGAGAGCTGGCCATTTTGGGGACTTCCGGGGGGGGGGGTTTGGCTCCGCTTGGGCTGCTTTTGGCCTCGGAGTTGTTGGCAACGACCAACCCAAGCGGTGTCTGAACCCGAGATGCCGGTGGGAACGGTTCTGGAGCCTTTCGGAGGTTCTCCAGATGTTCCCGGGCAGCTGTAGGTTTTCGTTTGACCGATAGACGGACAGTCTGGTGCCAGAGGGAGCTCAGACCATGCAGGGCACCTTCGTGGGCTGTGCAACTTTGTGTTATTAAAACACACAACAATGCTGCTCCCAAAGCGTGCTCGGTATTTCGGGGGGCTACCGCTCGTTCTTGCGAGGGGAAAGAGCGAGGCAACGCTGGCATTCTTAGCAGCTGAGTTAGCTGGCCTGCACGGCTAGCCGGGAGGAAAGCGTCTAGACTACGAATCTAGAAACCCAAGCGGTTCTTCATGAGCTGGGTGGGGGAGGTCATGAGCGATCAGCGTTGAAGAGCAGGTTGTGTAGACATCTACCAGGGATGGTCTGGATGGGGCTTGGTCCTGCCGGAAGGGCAGGAGACTGGACTTGATGACCTCTCAAGGTCCCTTCCAGTTCTATGATTCTGTAGACATCTACCAGGGATGGTCCAGATGGTGCTTGGTCCTACCGTGAGGGCAGGGGACTGGACTTGATGACCTCTCAAGGTCCCTTCCAGTTCTATGATTCTGTAGACATCTACCAGGGATGGTCAAGATGGTGCTGGGTCCTGCCGTAAGGGCAGGAGACTGGACTTGATGACCTCTCAAGATCCCTTCCAGTTCTATGATTCTGTAGACATCTACCAGGGATGGTCGAGACGGTGCTGGGTCCTGCCGTAAGGGCAGGAGACTGGACTTGATGACCTCTCAAGATCCCTTCCAGTTCTATGATTCTGTAGACATCTACCAGGGATAGTCCAGACGGTGCTTGGTCCTGCCGGGAAGGCAGGGGAGTAGACTTGATGACCTCTCAAGATCCCTTCCAGTTCTATGATTCTGTAGACATCTACCAGGGATGGTCGAGACGGTGCTGGGTCCTGCCGTAAGGGCAGGAGACTGGACTTGATGACCTCTCAAGGTCCCTTCCAGTTCTATGATTCTGTAGACATCTACCAGGAATGGTCTAGACGGTGCTTGGTCCTGCTGTGAAGGCTTGATGCCGTCTTGAGGTCCCTTCCAATTCTAGGATCCTAGGATTTTCCAACGGCCACCTTCTGGTGGCTATCCTTTGTCCAACTCTTCCGACTCCCGTAGCCGGAAGAAGGGGCACCTCAGGTAGTGTTGGAGCACGGGGCTGGAAGGCACTCCGGGGGTCACCTTCTCCACCCCTCCCGCCTGTTCTAGACCATGTTCCCTTCAAGACCCAGTTGACTCCCATCTTGTCCTGGCTGCCACGAGGATAGACGTTGAATAACCAAGGAACGTCCAGAGAACGTTTCTTCTCTTCCGAAATCTTTTCGGAAGCGGAGAGGCGCTTTTTCGGCATCCCCGTCAACCTCGTTTGACGAGGAAGAAGGGACGTTCCGAAAAAGGGTCTTTTCCCCCAATTTGGAAATGTCGGAAAAGCCTCTTCTGAAAAAAGAAGCGGAAAAAGCGACACCATTTGCGGTTCCCAATTGGCGCCGCTTTTTCCGGAAGAGAAAAGGGGGCTGCTTTTTCCGTGTAGATATAACCTCATTCCTTTGTCCTCTTTTCCCCCCTCTCTCTTTTTCCTCCTTCTCGCTCTCTTTTTTCTTTTTTTCTCTCCCACGGGGAAGGGGGTTGTCCATGACATTTTAATTCCTCGACAAGGGCTCCGGATGCTCGACCATTGGGAACCGCCGGTTTCTAAATCGTCCCTGATAGGCGTCTGTCCAACCTACCCTTGGATATCTCCAGTGACGGCGATTCCGCAACCTCCCTCGGCAATTTAGTCCAGAGTTTCACCACCCGGACGGGTAGGAAGGCCCCCAAACTGGGCTAACGTCTCTCGGTTCCCCCCGCCCGCCATCTGCAGCAGGTGACGCTTTTCCGAATGTCCGGCCTCAACTTCCCTCGCTACGCCCGCTGCTTCTCGTCCCGGCGTCAGAGGCCGACGGGAACACGTTTTCGCCTTCCTCCTTGCGACGCCTTTTTCGAGACTTGAAAACAGGAGCAAACGGCCGACCGAGGGCCATGGGGGGGGGAGCCGAGAAAGAGGTGACCTGCGCGCTCACGCCCGTGCCACACGTTTTTCCTCTTCCGAACTCTTTTCGGAAGCGGAGAGGCGCTTTTCCGGCATCCCCGTCAGCCTCGTCGGACGAGGAAGAAGGGACGTTCCGAAAAAGGGTTTTTTTCCCCAATTTGGAAATGTCGGAAAAGCCTCTTCTGAAAAAAGAAGTGGAAAAAGCGACACCGTTTGATGGCTGCGGTTTGCTTCCCACCGGCCGGATAGAGGATTAATCCGGGGGACCCCTTACGGGCACCGTGGTAGGGAGACCCCAGAAGCACAATGGGGCTGTTCCCTACCTCGTGAGGGAGGGCTAGAAACCTCTTGAAGGGACTTTGAAACTGGTAGACTCCAGGGGCAGACCTTTCGGGGCAGGGGCGGTGGTGACTCAGTTTCCCCACTCCACTTTTTCCTTCCCACCTCCCTTGCTGCCGCTGCTGCTTCTCCCACGCCGCTGCGTGGGGCTTTCTCTCCGCCTCCCACCTTTCTCCCGGCCGCCAATCCGGGTTCCCGTATCTCGCTCCCGTATCCGGGTTCCCGTTTCTCGCTCCCGTATCCGGGTTCCCGTTTCTCGCTCCCGTATCCGGGTTCCCGTTTCTCGCTCCCGTATCCGGGTTCCCGTATCTCGCTGACGCTTTCCTGTTCCTTTCTAGCGGTGACGCAGGGGCTCGTCCTCCAAACCCCGGCCCCCCTCCGCGGATGCCCCCCGGACCCCCTGGGGAAAATCAGCGCCAAGATCCGGCACATGGACGCGCAAGCCAAGGAGCTGTTCGCACTCTACGTAAGCGCCGGCTCTTCCACCGAACTCCGCGCGCCGCCAACGGGCTCCGCAGGTGTGGGGCGGGCGGCGGAGCCACGCCGGTGACCGCAGAAAAGGGGACAGCCCCGCGGACGCGCCGATGGAAACCGAGGCTGGGTAGCTTGCGGCGTGGGGGGGGGCCGGCTGCATCTGGCCGTTCGGTATTTGAATCCTGCTGTCCCCAAAAAGCCGGGGACCTGGGAAAGCCACGTGATAGTCAGGCGGACCGGGCGGGTGCCCCGTGACTCGCCGGAGGCGCGTGGGCGGGCCGGGGGGGGGGGGTAGCCCGGCTGACACGTCCACCTCGCCGGCAGCGAGTCGTTTTCGTTCGGGGCCACGGCCCCGTGGGAGGGAATTCACACCCGGGTGACTCAGCGAGCCAAGGCATGCTGGGCCGTGTTCGGAGACTCTCACCGGGGCGGGGGAGTCGTTTCTGCGCCGGCCACGCCAAGAATTTGCTCCGGGGTCAACTCTCCCCTGAGTGGCGTGGAGGAGGGGCAGGATATGGGGTAGAAGGGGGCTCGGGGGAGTGTGAGATCGGGAAGGGCGCTTGGGGGAAGGAGGCAGAGGATTGGGGTCCGGGAGGGGCAGGAGATTGGGGGGTGGGGCAGAGGTGCAGGTGGGGCAGCAGAGCGTTGGAGGGGCTGGGGTGACAGGTTCTGAGCCGGATCCTGCCCCACGGAGCTTGGGGGTCACGCCCTCAGCCAGTCTCCCATTCCCCTGCCGGCGGGTCGCACGCTGACGGAGACTCTCCTCCCCAGAAGTAGCTGCATTTTCACCCGCGCCGGTCCTACCCGCAATTCAAGCCCGGAGCTAGGACCCACCACGTCGGGGGGTGGAGCCCGGGCATTGTCATCCGCTCGCTCAGTGGGCCGGTGCCCGGTGCCGTGCCTCAGTTTCCCCACCTATAAAACGGCGGCAATCGTCTCCGCCCGTTTCTGTCGGTGGGCGTGGCAAGCCCGGAGCTAGGACCCACCACGTCGGGGGGTGGAGCTCGGGCGTTGTCATCCGCTCGCTCAGCGGGCCCGTGCCTGGTGCCGTGCCTCAGTTTCCCCACCTATAAAACGGCGGCGACCCCACAGCAGCCTAGGAGACCCCACAGCCACCTAGCCAACCCCACAGCGGCCTAGGAGACCCCACAGCCACCTAGCTGACCCCTAAGTGGCCTAGCCGATCCCACAGCGACCTAGCTAACCCCACAGTGGCCTAGCCAACCTCTCGGTAGACTGGCCAGCCCCACAAGTGCCCTAGCCATCTCCACAGAGGCCTCGCCGACCCCACAAACGGCTTAGCTCGCTCCGCAGCTGCCTAGCCGACCCCTTAGCAGCCTAGCCGACCCCACAGAGGCTGAGCCGACCCCTTAGCAGCCTAGCCGACCCCACAGAGGCCAAGCCGACCCCTTAGCAGCCTAGCCGACCCCACAGAGGCCAAGCCGACCCCTTAGCAGCCTAGCCGACCCCACAGAGGCCTAGCCGACCCCTTAGCAGCCTAGCCGACCCCACAGAGGCCTAGCCGACCCCGTAGCAGCCTAGCCGACCCCACAGAGGCTGAGCCGACCCCTTAGCAGCCTAGCCGACCCCACAGAGGCCTAGCCGACCCCTTAGCAGCCTAGCCGACCCCACAGAGGCCTAGCCGACCCCTTAGCAGCCTAGCCGACCCCACAGAGGCCGAGCCGACCCCTTAGCAGCCTAGCCGACCCCACAGAGGCTGAGCCGACCCCTTAGCAGCCTAGCCGACCCTACAGAGGCTGAGCCGACCCCTTAGCAGCCTAGCCGACCCCACAGAGGCTGAGCCGACCCCTTAGCAGCCTAGCCGACCCCACAGAGGCTGAGCCGACCCCTTAGCAGCCTAGCCGACCCCACAGAGGCTGAGCCGACCCCTTAGCAGCCTAGCCGACCCCACAGAGGCCTAGCCGACCCCGTAGCAGCCTAGCCGACCCCACAGAGGCCTAGCCGACCCCTTAGCAGCCTAGCCGACCCCACAGAGGCCTAGCCGACCCCTTAGCAGCCTAGCCGACCCCACAGAGGCCTAGCCGACCCCTTAGCAGCCTAGCTGACCCCACAGAGGCCTAGCCGACCCCTTAGCACCCTAGCTGACCCCACAGAGGCCTAGCCGACCCCTTAGCAGCCTAGCCGACCCCACAGAGGCCTAGCCGACCCCGTAGCAGCCTAGCCGACCCCACAGAGGCCCAGCCGACCCCTTAGCAGCCCAGCCGACCCCGCCGCTCTCCCCCGTGGTGGCTGGCCTTGCATCCCGTCTCTTTTGGTTTCCAGATGGCGGAGCAGCGCTTGAACGGGACCGAGTTTTCCCACCTGTGCCACGAGGCCGTCCCCTGGCTCCCCACGGGCCCCGGGCCGGCCCTGCGGCGGGGGGCCCTGCCGGCCCTGGCCCGCACGCTGCAGCGCCTCCGGGGCGCCCTGCAGACCATCGGGACGCAGCAGCAGGTGCTGAGCGCCCCGGGCGCGGCCCTCCACGAGACACTCTACAGCGCCCAGGCGGCCGTGGGCGGGCTGCTGTCCAACGTCGCCTGCGCCCTCGAGGGGGCCGTGCCCCCCGCCCCGGTGGGACCCGGCGCCCCCAAGCTCTTCCACCAGCGGATCGAGGGCTGTAAGGTGCTGCGGAGCTACAGCCAGTTCCTGGAGGCCCTGGTCAAGCGCTTACAGAGGGCCCCGCGGGCGCTGGCGGCGCGGCGGAAAGGCCAGAGGGGCGCCCGGCGAAACGCGGCGCCTGCCGGCCGCTGAACGCGCCGCCGTGGAAACACGAGACTGAACGCCGGGGCTCGGCTCCGCCTGCCGCCGTGGGGCACCGGCGCGCTCCGTGGGGGCGGCTGCCGGGGATCCCGGATTGGCGCGACCGGGGACGGCTGCCGAACACGCCAAGGACTGCCCCCGGGGTCTCTCCCGTCCGGGGGTCCCTCAGCGCGGGGCAGCGACTGCTGGAACTCCCCGCGCAGGATGCGGGAGGAGCGGGGTGGGGAGCCGCCGGAAGCAGCGGTACCGCGGAAATAGCGAATCGGGTGACGGGCAACAGCTCGGGGCAGGGACCGTGTGGACGGCGCCGCCGAGCTAATCGGGGGGCAAAGCACCCCTTTCTGATTGGCTCAGCGGAGACGCCGATTGCGTTCTGGACTTCACACGTCATTGCCCTTTGAGGAGGTTAATTTCACACAGACAGACAGACACAGACACAAACACACTCCTAGACACAGACACAGACACAAACACAGACACAGACACAAACACACTCCCAGACACACTCCCAGACACACTCCCAGACACAGACACAGACACAAACACAGACACAAACACACTCCCAGACACAGACACAGACACAAACACAGACACAAACACACTCCCAGACACAGACACAGACACAAACACACTCCCAGACACAGACACAAACACAGACACAAACACACTCCCAGACACAAACACACTCCCAGACACAAACACACAGACACAGACACAAACACACTCCCAGACACGGACACACACACAAACACAGAGACAGACACAGACGCACACACGCAAACACACAGACACAGACACTCAGACACAAACACAGGCACACACACATAAACACACACACACACAGACACAGACACACGCAAAGACAGACACTCACAGACACAGACAGACACACAGACACATGGACCCACACACAGAAACACACACTCACAGACACAAATCCACACACAGACACACACACAGACACACACAAACACACTCACAGACACACACACACACACACACAAACACAGAGACAGACTCAGATAGACGCACAAACACACAGAAACACACACTCACAGACACAAATCCACACACAGACACACACACAGACAGACACACAAACACAGAGACAGACGCACACGCAGACACAGACACACATAAACACACACAGACACACACACAAACAAACACAGACACAGACACTCCCAGACACAGACACACAGACACACACAGAAACACACACTCACAGACACAAATACACACAGACACAGACAGAAACACACACACACACACAAACACAGAGACAGACTCAGACAGACGCACACACACAAACACAGACACAGACACTCCCAGACACAGACAGACACACAGACACACACAGAAACACACACTCACAGACACAAATCCACACACAAACACTGAGACAGACTCAGACAGATGCACACACACACACAGACACAGACACAGACACGCCCAGACACAGACAGACACAGACACATAGACCCACGCACAGAAACACACACTCACAGACCCACACCCAGACCCCCCCAGACCCCCAGACACAAACCCACACACAGACCCGCAAAGTTCCGTGTCTCTTCTGTTTTGTAAACCCGTCACGCTACCAAAGCCATCGGCCACGCGTTCATCGTTGCTGTAGTTCGGGGGCCTGTTCGCGCCGCTACCGAAGGGGGTTATCACGTTGACTACAACTCCTCGGTAGCGCCGGCCAATCGAAACCACTACAAAGGTTGCTTGGAAAACCAGCCAGGGCGCTAGGAAAAATTGACAGCCCCGATACAAGGCAACAGCCCTTTTTCCTGGTGTCCGTAGGGATGATTTGGGACTTTATTGTGTGAGATCCTTTACCGTAGCTCGGGGTAGATTTAAATGCACAAAGGTCCAGCGTCTACCTCAATCCGACGCTATTTTCCTCGTTTTTGCCCCCGGGCGGATTTTTATTGCAGCGTCACGCCCGTCCAATCAGATCGGCTCGCGAGCTTGCTGTGGGCTAGCCGCACCGACTGAAGTGAGTCAAGGATCCCGACTAAGTCACCGTGCGCTGTGTGCGTCTCTCCTTCCCAACGACGCCGGCACATGACCGCTGCCGACGTTGTGCGAGAGCCCATCCCCACGTCCCCGGCTGGTTTCGCGCCACAGATTCCATGCAGCGCGCGGGCAACCGGTGGAACTCCTCGCTGCAGGATGCGGAGAAGGCCACGCCGTGGACAGGGTTCAAAAAAAAGAGCTCCATCCATCAATGATGGCTGGGAATGGAGTCCGGAGCCTCTGTCAGACGCTGCGAACGGATCGTTTAATGATGACTTATTCTGTTCATTCCCTCTGGCGGGAAACATGGCACATAATGAAATCGATGAGTCTGGGGGCCCCGTTTCTGTTCGACTATCCGGTGCCACAGGACTCCTCGTGGCTTTTGCAGACTCAAACTAACACGGCCACCCCTCGGATACTTAATATACCGAAAAGAGACCTTTGAAACACCCGGCCTGCCTTCCTCTGTAATAATTTATCGATTCAGTATTTATTAGGCACAACGGTTTAATTTAACATAGCTTTGTATCGGCACGATTTATTTAAAAATGTGTGTTTTTTTTAATATATATATATATATATGTGAATGTTTTTAATATATGTTCAAATATGAACGCAAGAATGTTTTATTTATGGATCGAAATGTGTTTTTCACGGGGACGTGCGCTCTCTGGACCCTGTGTAATCCTGACGTCCCGATTTTTGTATCGCCGACTTGTTCGTTTTGTTGGCAAAGATCTCATTAAAAGTCACGCCCACGGGCGAGGTGGATGATCCGGTTTGGAAAGTAGACCCGTGCCGTTGTGAGGACGGGGAGGGCGAAACTTTTGGGGGGCGTTTTTCTAAGGGGGCAAAGGGGGAGAGGTTTTGGGGGGGAAGTTTTGTGTCACCGAAAATGCCGCGCTACAGTTTCCAGAGGGAATTTGGCGCGCCGAGAAGCGGTAGCGTGGCTTTTACAGTGACCACGCTCAGATGCTTCAGAGGATCCCGCCAATAAACTCTTTATAGCAATTCCTTCCTGACCCTGCTCACGAAGAGCCCGAACTGTGCCCTGAAGCATGACGATTTTTGTCTCTTCTAAATGTTGCATTCGCAGGAGTGTCGTGAGCCAGACAGGAGAAGTCGTTCTTCCGCTCGGCTCCGCGCTGGTCAGGCCTCCGTGGGAGTCTTGTGTCCGGTTCTGGGCACCGCATTTCAAGGAAGATGTGGAATCTCCATCTCGGGGGATATTTAAGAGCAGGTTGGATAAATGTCTATCAGGGATGGGCTAGACCCGTGGTCCCCAATCTTTCGGGGCTGCCATGCGCCCGGGGGCAGGGCCAATCATGTGCCGGGAACCCGGGGCGGGACCACCCCTACGCCGTGTGCCCAGTGCCGGCACCACCCATGCGCCGCACTCCCGGGGTCGGCCCCATACACCACGTGCCCGGGGCCGGTGCCGCGCACCTAGGGGTGAGGCCACCCATCCGCCGTGTGCCCGGGGCTGGAACAGCCCCATGCGCTTCATGCCCAGGACCGGCGCCACTTCTGTGCCGTGCGTTCAGGAGCCGGCAGAGCCCATGTGCCATGCGTCTGGGGCCGGTGCTGCTCCTGTGCCGTGTGCCTGGGGCGGGGACGCCCGTACGCCGGACACCCAGAAGCCGGCAGCGCCCATGCACCACGTGTCCGGGGGCGGGGACGGGGCCAGCCGGATCACGCGGCGGGTGCATAGAAACGCCACGTTGGGGACAGTACAGGCAGTCCCCGGGTTACGTACAAGATAGGGACTGTAGGTTTGTTCTTAAGTTGAATCTGTATGTAAGTCGGAGATGGTACATATTGTAGGGGAAACATTTCTTGCCAAACATTTTTCCAGAGCTCAGTTTTATTCTCCCACACCTCACTTCCCTCAGTCCTTTATTCTCAAGCTCAGGTGTCTGCTGAGAAAAGCCGCTCCGTGTCTCCCTAGTCTGCTGGGGGGACCCGCTAGCTTCGCGTCTCCCTAGTCTGCTGGGGGGGCCCGCTAGCTTCGCGTCTCCCTGGTCTGCTGGGGGGAAGCAGCTAGCACGGGGTTGTCTCACCCCGTTTGTAAGTAGGGATCCGATGTAAGTCGGATCCATGTAACCCAGGGACTGCCTGTACTGGGTCCTGCCGTGAACGCAGGGGACTTGACTCGACCTCTCGACGTCCCTTCCCGGCCTAGTATCCGGCGAGTCTATGTTTGGGTTCGGGATTGAGCAGCGGGAATCCGAGGTTCCTCGGCAAAAGCAGAAGGCAGCTTCGATAAAGCCCTGCCGAAAATATCCCCTCCATTAACAAATCCAGTGACAAGTGCTCTCTGCTCGCCCACTTCTGCCTTGGCTCTTAGTCACGGCCGGTATCATTATGAGTGGAACAGCCACCCCAGCCCCCAAAAACTGTCACCGGCATTCGGCTCCCAGAGCGAGCGACTGAAAGTTGTCGGCCCAGATTTCTGCCCCTTCAGGGGACTTTTCGCCGCCGGGGCTAGCAAGTGCCAGGAATAGATCAGTGAAACAGATGTGGCCAGGAGAGGAGGGGCGTGTGTCGGAGTTTAATAGTGAAAGTGAGTCAAGATCACCACGATTTAGCAAGAACTCGACAGGAAAGCGCAGGGCCGGGGGGGGGGGGGGGAGTTGGTGGAGAACGTCCGTTTGAAAAGTGTAACGGACAAACGTTCCTGGAAGCAGCACAGAAGCTGTAGCGGGACAGAGTTTTCTGCAAACAAAATCTTTTTCCGAATATCTCGCTGGGCCCTGGATAAAACTACGGGACGCCCGCATCTTGAAAGTGAATGTGGCTACGTGTAAAGTCATGCACATCGGGGAAAAAAACCCCCAACTCTACGTACAGTAGGATGGGGGCTAATTTGGCTACGACAAATCAGGAAAGGGATCTTGGCGTTATCGTGGACAATTCTCGGAAAACTTCCACACTGTGTGCAGCGGCGGGGAAAAAGGCAAATAGGATGCTAGGAATTATTAGGAAAGGGATAGAAAATAAGACCCAGAATATCTTACTGCCCCTGGATAAAACTATGGGACGCCCACATCTCGAATACTGTAAGAACGACCAAGTCTCGTTTTGCTATAAATTGGGTTTAGTAAGATCAGCCAATGGGAAGGAATAAGAAGGATTGACCCATCGGTTCTGCTTTCGATGTAACAAGAAGGCCTGGACCCCGTCACACCAGCGAGCCCGGTGCCTGTCATTCTGACGCATGGGAAACTGAGGAACACGACCTCCTGCCTGGTACTGTAGGTAGCATACGGGTAACGTGTAAGTGAACTCGGCTTAATGATTGTTTTACAATAGTCTTCTATTACTTGCCAATATCCGGGATACAGTTCGCTATGCAAACTATTGCAAAAAATGCCTCATTTGTCCTTTTTCTGGCTGTCTCGGGAATGTTTCTCTTATCGAAATTTGGGATTGTCAAGGCCAGATGAATGTAGAAGTGGGGGAGTTTGCAAAAGTACCCCCAAACCTTCTCTTTCCAGGCTTTGGCATAAAACGTCCTCCCAACATCTTAAACACCTAGATTTTGGGGATCATAATCCGCTGCCACCACCCAAGTAATGGTGAGAAAATCGGAGACGAGAGTAAAAGCAGGACACAAACATGATCCAATATTAGGTGAATTAAAAAAAAAAAAAGAACTTCACAATCTCCTCCGGCGAGGAGTTCCACAGGTTGACTGCGCACGGCGGGACGAAAACCTTCTTTTGGTTTGCTTTCAACCTGCTGCCCGTTTGGTTCATTATCATCACGATACTCCTGCGACGCCCCCTTCCTAGCCAGCCCCGCCCCCCCTCCCGGCAAGCCCCGCCTCCCTCACAGATGGCCCCGCCCCCTCCCGGCCTGTCCCTCCCCCTCTCAAGTGTGTCTGGTTTTTTGGCAGGGTCTACCTAGCCACCCTAGTCCCAGCAGAGGTCTGCCCCGCCCCCCCCAGCTCTGCTTCCCGCCCCACCCCCTCTCAGCCAGTCCCGCCCCCCTCCCTGACAGCCCCGCCTCCCTCCCAGATGGCTCCGCCCCCTTCCCGGCCTGTCCCTCCCCCCCTCAAGTGTGTCTGGTTTTTTGGCGGGGTCTACCTGGTCACCCTAGTCCCAGCATGGGTCTGCCCCCACCCACCAGCCCCGCTTCCCACCCCGCCCCCTCCCTGCCAGCCCCGCCTCCCTCCCAGATGGCCCCACCCTCTCCCGGTCAGCCCCGCCTCCCTCACAGATGGCCCCGCCCCCCTCCCGGCCTGTCCCTCCCCCTCTCAAGTCCACCCGGCCACCCTAGTCCCCGCACGTGTGTGGGGGGGTCGATTTCTCACCGAAACGTCGCCATTTTTCCAGCGCCCCGAGACGGCCCCCCCCCCCCCCGCCCCGGCAGCACAAGGCCTGACTCAGCGGGTGACTCAGGCCCGCCACTTCCTATATCGCTGCCTCCGACCCACGGCTGGATGTCTCGCCCATCCCCCGCCCCCCCGGCCGGGGCGAGAGACCCGCTCGGACCGCCCCCCCACCGGTGAACGGGGCGGGGAGGGAGGAACCGGTCTCGCCGGGGAGACCACAGCGCTCGGCACGGAGGGGATTCTGGGAGACCGTGTCACGGGCAGCCGGGGGGGCGGGTTGGGGGTCCCAGAAGGAGCCCTGGGGGTTAAAATGGCCCCACACCCCAGACACGGGAGGGGGGCGACAGGCCGGCCTCACCCTCCGCGGCCCGGCTCCCACCCGTGGCAGCTGGAGAGGCCGCCCGGGGTGCGACTGGTGCGTCTGGCCGAGGGGGAGTCTGGCCTAGTGGTCAGAGCGGCCGTTTGGCGGGAGTCCGGCCTCCGCCCAGCACTGGGGGGGAAAATCAGGCCCTGGCGCAGCAGCCGGGAACACGCACTGCGCCGGGAGCCCTCCCCCCGCCTCGCACGCCTGTGGTGAGCACACGAGGGAAAGACCACGGGGACCCCCTGCCCTTCCCCCGCCTCGCACGCCTGTGGTGAGCACACGAGGGAAAGACCACGGGGACCCCCTGCCCTTCCCCCGCCTCGCACGCCTGTGGTGAGCACACGAGGGAAAGGCCACGGGGGCCCCCTGCCCTTTCTCCACCTCGCAAGGCAGTGGTGAGCACACGAGGGAAAGGCCACGGGGGCCCCCTGCCCTTCCCCCGCCTCACACGCCTGTGGTGAGCACATGAGGGAAAGGCCACGGGGCCCCCTGCCCTTTCCCCTGTCTTGCACGGCAGTGGTGAGCACATGAGGAAAAAGCCACGGGGGACCCCCTGCCCTTCCCCCTGCCTCGCACGGTTGTGGTGAGCACACAAGGAAAAAGCCACGGGGGACCCCCTGCCCTTCCCCCTGCCTCGCACAGCTGTGGTGAGCACACGAGGAAAAAGCCAGGGGGGACCCCCTGTCCTTCCCCCCGCCTCACACGGCTGTGGTGAGCACACGAGGAAAAAGCTATGGAGGACCCTCTGCCCTTCCCCCTGCCTTGCACGGCTTTGGTGAGCACATGAGGAAAAAGCCATGGGGCCCCCTGCCCTTCCCCTGTCTCACACGGCTGTAGTGAGCACACGAGGAAAAAGCCATAGGGGCCTGCTGCCCTTCTCCCTGCCTCGCACGGCTGTGGTGAGCACACGAGGAAAAAGCCACGGGGGGCCCCTCTGCCCCTGCCTTTTATTCTCTGCATGGCAGCCGCCCCGGAGAGCTGGTGTCTTTGCCCAGGGAGGGTTCACGGGACCGGTGTGAGTCAAACGTCCCCCGGCAGCACCCTGTGATCACGAGCGAGGAGTCATACCCTCGTGGCTGGCCCCGCCCCGCCCAGCCCGGAGCAGAGCCCAGGAGAGCCAGCCCCGGGAAGGATCGGTGGCGGGCCGTGCGAGGGCTGCGGCGTCTCGGAGCTGCTCCGGCGCCTACCCCCCCCCGATGGCACCGGACTTCCTCCGTCCGGCTCCACCGCCTCCCAGCCGGCAGCCGTGCCGTGGGCCCCCCCGGTGCCAGACCCCCTGAGGAGGGCCTGGCCCCTCCGACCCCTCCGAGAGGCGAGCGCCGGAGCCCCCCACGAGATGGCCCCATGAAGCCGGCGCCGGCGTCTCCCTGGGCAGCCAGACGTGCGAGCCTGCCGGGGCTGGGTTCGGGGGCTGCTTCCGGGACGGCGGCGAGGTGGAGGTAACGCCCCAGGGGCGGGGGGGAGCTGTGGGGGGAGCCGGGTCGGTGCGGTGCCGGGTTCACCCAGCTGGCAAGTCGATTTGATGAGTAGCATCGTGCTGCCTGGCTAGCCGTGGCTCAGGGTGTCAGGCGCTGCACGTCCACCTAGTTTCATCAGAACCCCAGGGCTTTTTCCTCGTGTGCTCACCACAGCCGTGCGAGGCAGGGGAAAGGGCAGGGGTCCCCATGGCTTTTTCCTCGTGTGCTCACCACAGCCGTGCGAGGCAGGGAAAAGGGCAGGGGTCCCCATTGGCTTTTTCCTCGTGTGCTCACCACAGCCGTGCGAGGCAGGGGAAAGGGCAGGGGTCCCCATTGGCTTTTTCCTCGTGTGCTCACCACAGCCGTGCGAGGCAGGGGAAAGGGCAGGGGTCCCCATTGGCTTTTTCCTCGTGTGCTCACCACAGCCGTGCGAGGCAGGGGAAAGGGCAGGGGTCCCCATGGCTTTTTCCTCGTGTGCTCACCACAGCCGTGCGAGGCAGGGGAAAGGGCAGGGGTCCCCATGGCTTTTTCCTCGTGTGCTCACCACAGCCGTGCGAGGCAGGGGAAAGGGCAGGGGTCCCCATGGCTTTTTCCTCGTGTGCTCACCACAGCCGTGCGAGGCAGGGGAAAGGGCAGGGGTCCCCATTGGCTTTTTCCTCGTGTGCTCACCACAGCCGTGCGAGGCAGGGGAAAGGGCAGGGGTCCCCATGGCTTTTTCCTCGTGTGCTCACCACAGCCGTGCGAGGCAGGGGAAAGGGCAGGGGTCCCCATGGCTTTTTCCTCGTGTGCTCACCACAGCCGTGCGAGGCAGGGGAAAGGGCAGGGGTCCCCATGGCTTTTTCCTCGTGTGCTCACCACAGCCGTGCGAGGCAGGGGAAAGGGCAGGGGTCCCCATTGGCTTTTTCCTCGTGTGCTCACCACAGCCGTGCGAGGCAGGGGAAAGGGCAGGGGTCCCCATTGGCTTTTTCCTCGTGTGCTCACCACAGCCGTGCGAGGCAGGGGAAAAGGCAGGGGGGCAGACCAAAGGGCCAGCCAGCCTAGGATCCTGGCTGCCGATAGTGGCCAATTCGATCTGCCCCAAAGGGAGGGAACACAACAGATAACTCTCATGCCATTCCCTCCCGTCGCCCGTTTCCAGACAAGCAGAGGTTAGGGAAACCAGTCCTACCCATCCCGGCTAATAGCCGCCGATGGACCGAACCTCCATGAAGCTCTCTGGCTCTTTTTTGAGCCCTGAGCAAGTCCTGGCCTTCCCCCCATCCTGTGGCGAGGAGTTCCACAGGTGGACAGTGCACCGAGAGAAGAAAAACGTCCCTTTGTTTGTTGGAAACCCGCAGCCTCTTCATTTCACTTGGTGACCCCTTGTCCTTAGAGGGTGGGAATAAGTAAATAGCTTTTCCTACCTAGCGAGCTCTTTTTGGAGCCCTGGCCTTCACTCCATCCTGGGGCGAGGAGTTCCACAGGTTGACAGTGCGCTGCGGGAAGAAAAAATTACTTTTGTTTGTTTGAAACCTGCAGCCCATTCCTTTCAATTGGTGGCCCCTCGTTCTTAGAGGGTGGGAATAAGTAAATACATTTTCCTATCTAGCAAGGTCTTTTTTTAACCCTGTTCAAGTCCTTGCCTTCACCCCATCCTGTAGCAAGGAGTTCCACAGGTTGACAGGGCGCGGAGTGAAGAAAACCATCCTTTAGCTTGTTTTCTACCTGCTACCTATTCATTTCTTTTAGTGATCCCTCATTCTTGTCTTCACCGTATCCTTTGGAAAGGAGTTCCACAGGTTGGCAGTGTGCGGCGTGAAGAAAAACATCCTTTGGTTTGTTTTCAACCTGCTACCTATTCTTTTCATTGGGTGGCCCCCTAGTTATGGCCTTCACCATGTCCTGTGGCGAGGAGTTCCACAGATTAGCTGTGCACGGAGTGAAGAAAAACGTCTTTTGGTTTGTTTTCAACCTGCGACCTATTCATTTCTTTTAGTGATCCCTCGTTCTCGTCTTCACCGTATCCTGTGGCGAGGAGTTCCACAGGTTGGCAGTGCGCTGAATGAAGAAAAACTTCCTTTGGCTTGTTTGAAACCTGCTACCTATTCATTTCTTTTAGTGACCCCTCGTTCTTGTCTTCACCGTATCCTGTGGCGAGGAGTTCCACAGGTTGGCAGTGCGCGGAGTGAAGAAAAACTTCCTTTGCTTTGTTGAAAACCTGCGACCTCTTCATTTAATTTGGTGACCCCTCCTGCTTGCCTTCACCGCATCCTTTGACGAGGAGTTCCACAGGTTGGCTCCGTGCCGAGTGCAGGAAAACGTCCTTTCGTTCGAGGGCGATGACGCAAGTTCCCCAGGGCTCGGAGGAGCCGGGTTACAGCGACGTGGCCCCGGATAAAAGAAGAGTCGGAAGTGGCCAGGCTGTGGTGTGGATTTGAACCACAGGAAAGAGCTGGCGTCTAAAGAGGATCTGAGCTTTCCTCGGGCCCCCGGGGATGTTTCGAACGGCCCGCTGAGTTTCCGGGCACTGCTTCTTCCTCCTTTTCTCTCCCGCCCGAGGAGACGAGCCGGCCCCCCACGCCTCCGCTCTGACGGTTTCGGGTCCTGCCAGCTCTCCACCTGGCCATAGAGACTTCCCAGGACCGGCTCGGCCGGGTGTACAAACCAAACAGGGGACATACATAAGCACATAAGAACGGCCGTACTGGGTCAGACCAAAGGTCCATCTAGCCCAGTATCCTGTCTGCCGACAGCGGCCAGCACCAGGTGCCCCAGAGGGGGTGGACCGAAGACAACGATCAAGCGATTTGTCTCCTGCCATCCCTCTCCAGCCTCTGACAGACAGAGGCCAAGGACACCAATTCTACCCCCTGGCTAATCGCCTTTTATGGACCTAACCTCCCTGAAATTATCTCTTTAAACTCTGTTCTAGTCCTAGCCTTCACAGCGTCCTGCAGCGAGGAGTTCCACAGGTTGACTACGTGCTGTGTGAAGAACTTTCTTTTATTCGTTTGAAACCTGCTCCCTGTTCATTTCCTTTGCTGTCCTCTAGTTCTTCTATTATGGGAACTAATAAATCACTTTTCTTTATCCGCCCTCTCCACACCACTCAAGATTTTATAGACCTCTATCCTATCCCTCCCGTCTCCTCTTTTCGAAACTGAAAAGTCCCCGTCGCTTTAGCCTCTCCTCATAAGGGCCAGTGTAAACAGGCCTTCCTCAAGCCACGCTTCTTGGCGAATCGCCCCGGGCCGGCAGGGAAATTAACCCGCGGCGGCTCCGCCCTGGCTCCGGAGCGATCACTCATCTGCGTGAGTCAAGGGGGAACTTGTGTGTGTCTAACCCCAGGCTTCCCCAGACGGCAGGTAAAGTCCCGACCGTGTTACTCAGCCTTGCTCCTGGATGTCGATAGCGGTGGGGGCAAGGGGGGGAGGCCGCTGCTAGTTTTAGTTAGACACCCGCCCGAGCAGACAGGAGCCAGCTTCCCAGCTTTTCATCGCTGGCCGGGTGCCTCAGTTTCCCCCGCCGCTCCGTGCCTCAGTTCCCCCCGCCGCTCCGTGCCTCAGTTCCCCCCGCTGCTCCGTGCCTCAGTTTCCCCCAGCCGCTCTGTGCCTCAGTTTCCCCCGCCGCTCCGTGCCTCAGTTTCCCCCCCGCTCCGTGACTCCGTTTCCCCCGCTGCTCCGTGCCTCCGTTTCCCCCCAGCCGCTCCGTGCCTCAGTTTCCCCCGCCGCTCCGTGCCTCAGTTCCCCCCCGCTCCGTGCCTCCGTTTCCCCCGCTGCTCCGTGCCTCCGTTTCCCCCCAGCCGCTCCGTGCCTCAGTTTCCCCCGCCGCTCCGTGCCTCAGTTTCCCCCCCACTCCGTGCCTCCGTTTCCCCCGCTGCTCCGTGCCTCCGTTTCCCCCCAGCCGCTCCGTGCCTCAGTTTCCCCCGCCGCTCCGTGCCTCCGTTTCCCCCCGCCACTCCGTGCCTCCGTTTCCCCCGCGCCGCTCCGTGCCTCCGTTTCCCCCGCGCTGCTCCGTGCCTCACTTTCCCCCGCTGCTCCGTGCCTCCGTTTCCCCCGCGCCGCTCCATGCCTCAGTTTCCCCCCGCCGCTCCGTGCCTCAGTTTCCCCACCCGTCGAAAGGGCTTTGAGACGGAGCACGGCGCTATCCAAACGAGGCTGATTTCCAGCACCCCAAGCCAGCAGCTGCCACCGATTCTCTGGGGGTGTGGGCGAGGAAACGCCCTCCCTGCAATCAGCCGGGTAGCGAGCCCCTCGAATCAGGACGTCGGGGGGCGATCCAGCTCCTGGAGCAAGCCATGCCCCCGGGGCTGTCACGGGAGGGGGCGGGGGGAAGAATAGAGGGGAAAAAAGCGCCCCTCTGAAAAAGGGCCACATTTGTATTCCCCCGCCTGTCCCTGGAACAGCCCAGCAGACACCCCGTCTAGACGGCGGCGCAAGACACCCCCTTGTGGACCCGTCCGGAACAGCCTGCGCCGAGGGGACACGGGGGGACGAGGAGAATTGCGATCGCGCACCCGTTTTCCTTAATGGACCGGCTGGCACGACTCCGTCTTTGCTAGACCACTAGGGAGGCAGGAGATGCCGGGATTTGGGGATGCCGTACTGTAATCCCAGACGCCTGGAACGGGAAGGGACCTCGCGAGGTCACTAAGTCCAGTCCCCGGCCCTCACGGCAGGACCAGGACCCGTCTAGACCATCCCTGGTCGGTGTCTATCCAACCTGCTCTTCAATATCTCCAGCGATGGGGATTCCACCACCTCCCTGGGCAATTTATTCCCGTGTTTCACCACCGAGTTCGGCACTTTTTCCTAACGGCCAGCCTCAGTCTTCCTGGCTGCAGCGGAAACCCATTGCTTCGTGGCCTGTCCTCAGACGCCACGGAGAACCATTTCCCGCCATCTCCTCGCGACACCCTTTGAAACCGCTCTCCTGTCCGTCATCTCCTTTCCACGCCCGGTTTTTTTCCGTCGTCCTTCCTCGCTCGTGGCTCCTACGTCTTTCCTCTTTTGGGTGGCTCTTTGGATCTTCTCCAGATCGTCTCGGAAATTAGGACGTGAAATAAGGACTCGGGTTTCTCGCCACCGCGGGGCAGGGCATGCTGCGGGCGGAGGCGCCGGGTGCCGCGAAAATCCGGAGGAACGACTCGCCGCTAGGTCGTAAGGCGGCCGTGCCCGGGCGCTGGGGCTTTTTCGTGTGTAGAACGTTGGGTCCCAGCGGCGTGATGTAACCATCCGAGCAATAATTCCCTTTTCTGACAGCGGCTCCGGACTCTTGTGTCGTTGGGTCGTCTCCGTCCCTTAGCCGGGCCTGTGTTGGCGTCAGGACGTAGGCAACGGCTGTGAAATCCACGCAGGTTGGTCGCGGGGGGGGACGCCGAGACCCGAGGGGCTTTTCTGACGCAGCTAGCTTTGAACCTGCGGCCGTCCGGAGTGACGTGGAAACAAGCCCCGGGCATCGGAAAACCCTCAGGCTACGTCGACACTGGCAGGATTTTCCGGAAATGCTTTGAACGGAAAAGTTTTCCGTTCAAAGCATTTTCAGAAAAGCGCGTCTCGATGGGCAGGACGCTTTTCCGGAAAAGCCCTGATGATTTTACAGGAGAGCGTCAGCGCTTTTCCGGAAATTCAAGCGGCCGGTGTAGACAGCTGGCACGTTTTTCCCGCAAAAGCAGATGATTTTGCGGGAAAAACGTGCCAGTCTAGACACAGCCTAACAGATGTGGTCTTCTCACTTCAAAAAAGATATTTTGGCCTTGGAAAGGGTTCAGAAAAGGGCAACTAAAATGATTCGGGGTTTGGAACGGGTCCCCTATGAGGAGAGGTTAAAGCAACGGGGACTTTTCAGTTTGGAAAAGAGGAGACAGGGGGGATAGGATCGAGGTCTATAAAATCAGGAGTGGGGTGGAGAGGGCGGATAAAGAAAAGTGATTTATTAGTTCCCTAAATAGAAGAACTAGAGGCCAGCAAAGGAAATTAACGGGGAGCAGGTTTCAAACGAATAAAAGAAAGTTCTTTGTCACACAGCGCACAGTCAACCTGTGGAACTCCTCGCTGCAGGACGCTGTGAAGGCCAGGACTAGAACAGAGTTTAAAGAGAGAATTTCAGGGAGGTTAGGTCCAGAAAAGGCGATTAGCCAGGGGGTAGAATTGGTGTCTCTGGCCTCTGATTTTTTTTCCGGAAATTCAAGCGGCCAGTGTAGACAGCTGGCAAGTTTTCCCGCACAATCAGTGCCAGTCTAGACACAGCCTCGAGGTGAGGGTCTCTCTCCTGTCATCCACCAGTCGCCGGGGGTGGCCAGCTTCCCCCTTTCACGTGCAGCTCACGAAACCTCCTGCGCCCCTAGGAATGGCTCCCCGACCCCTAGCCCCTGTGCTAAAAAGCCAAGCGGGAGTTTTTTAAAGGGGCGGCGTCCTTTTTTTTTTTTTGCTCGACCAAACGGCGGCACGTGGGGCTTTGTTTTGGCACAACTTTTCCCCCTCGGCTCTTGGCCTGGAACGGGTTGGGCCTCCCCCTGCCCAAAAGGAAGGGCTCTGCTTGTTCCTTTCTGTGTCACTCAGCTGGGATTGGCTCCGCCACGCCCGTGGCTTGAGAAAACGCCTACTTCCGCGTCACGTCCAGTGTCGGGCAAGATGCTGGAGTATCTCCAGCCAGCCGGTGCCGGGCCTGTCCACCTGGCAGTAACCTGGGCCAAACCTTTGGCCAGACATGGCCTGAGTCTTGGCAGGCCTAAGATTGCAGGTGTCCGGTTTCCACTTGGTCTTTGTGGCTTCTGTCTGGTAAAAACCCTCCGAAAATACCTCCCCGTTGGGTATTTTTTTGGAAAATATCTGCCAGTCCTAGGAAGGCCGGGTAGAGAAAGGAAGGCGGAGGAGAATCAAGCCAACGCTTAAGTCATCAGCCCGGAAACCGGTCGCGTTGATCCTTTTTGTTAGGACAGGAGGCTGGTGTGGACGGTCCCGATTTTTGAGAGCTGGAGCCCGTTTCCTTCCTTGATTTCCCGGACAGAACACTCCAATGCTGGACTGTTTGGTTCAACACCGGACAGCGGACAAGCCTCGATGCCAGATCGCGCACGAAAAATACGGCACATGGCGGGGGAAAAATTGGTGGAGCAAAAAAAAAAAAAACCAACAGCGCAGGGACCCAAAAAAACACCCCCCGAAAAAAGTCACGGTACCTTTAAAATTGCACACTCCCTGCCTCCGCCGGACGCAGAGGGGGAGGAATGTCCCAAGCAGCCTTCCGTCCGAGAAAAATAGAAACGAACCGACATTTTACATGGCTGGTATTTTCTGGGTTTTTTTTTTTAATGCCCTACCCATTAGGTCACGCAGCCCAGTTTAAAATGTACTGCAAGTGAAAAGAGGGAAAAGTGACTTGACCAAGGGCACGGTGCTGATCAGTGGCAGAGTGAGGAACGGCGCTGGGAATTCCTGAGCTGCAGGCCCAGGCCCTACCCACTAGATCACGCAGCCCAGTTTAAAATGTACTGCAAGCGAAAAGAGGGAAAAGTGACTTGACCAAGGGCACGGTGCTGATCAGTGGCAGAGTGAGGAACGGCGCTGGGAATTCCTGAGCTGCAGGCCCAGGCCCTACCCACTAGATCACACAGCCCAGTTTAAAATGTACTGCAAGCGAAAAGAGGGAAAAGTGACTTGACCAAGGGCACGGTGCTGATCAGTGGCAGAGTGAGGAATGGCGCTGGGAATTCCTGCGCTGCAGGCCCACGCCCTACCCACTAGATCACACAGCCCAGTTTAAAATCTACTGCAAGAGAAAAGAGGGAAAAGTGACTGGACCAAGGGCATGATGCTGATCGGTGGCGGAGGAAGGAATACCGGACACTGGCAATCGTCTCGGGGGGGGGGGGGGGTCTTTGCCTTTAGGGGTGTCAGATCCCTGCTTGGAAAAAAAAACCCTCACCCCAAAACCTGCGCAGGCAGATTGCGTCGTGGACCCGCGACTCAGTTTCCCCTCCCTGAGAAATGAGGACCATGCTACTCCCCCCTCTCCATCAAGCGCCGTGAGATGCACGGATGCCCCACTGCGGGCATGACCGTTCCGTCTCTGAGAGCTTTGTGAGAGAAGCGTCACACGGAGGCTCCTAATTCCGAGATGATGGGCTCTGCCACAAGGGGCCGTGCCGTCTAGTGGGTAGGGCGTGGGCCTGCAGCTCAGGAAATCCCAGCGCCATTCCTCACTCTGCCACCGACCGGCATTGTGCCCTTGGTCAAGTCACTTTTCCCTCTTTTCGCTTACAGTAGATTTTAAGCTGGGCTGTGTGATCTAGTGGGTAGGGCCTGGGCCTGCAGCTCAGGAAATCAAAGTGCCGTTCCTCACTCTGACACCGACGGGCATCGTGCCCTTGGTCAAGTCACTTCTTTCCTTTCTCTTGCAGTAGATTTTAAGCTGGGCTGTGTGATCTAGTGGGTAGGGCATGGGCCTGCAGCTCAGGAAATCCAAACGCCGTTCCTTACTCTGCCACCGACCGGCATTGTGCCCTTGGTCAAGTCACTTTCCACTCCTTTCTCTTCCAGTAGATTTTCAGCTGGGCTGTGAGATCTTGTGGGTAGGGCATGGGCCTGCAGCTCAGGAACTCCAAACGCTGTTCCTTACTCTGCCACCGACTTGCACTGTGCCCTTGGTCAAGTCACTTTCCCCTCCTTTCTCTTGCAATACATTTTAAACTGGGCTGTGTGATCTAGTGGGTAGGGTGTGGGCCTGCAGCTCAGGAAATCAAAGCGCCGTTCCTCACTCCGATACTGACTGTCATCATGCCCTCGGTCAAGTCACTTTTTTCATTTCTCTTGCAGTAGATTTTAAGGTGGTTTCTGGCAGCGGCTGTCTCTCATCTTGTGGGGATAAAAGACATGGGATCTTGCTTTCTCGCGGGGCGAGACACACATACGGCGAATGGGTTCATTTTAAAAGCTGGCGTGTTCATTTTAAAGCTGGTCCTGTACGGATTTTATTCGTTACTTTTCAGGTTGATGAGTTCGTTTTAAAGTCGATCCTGTACCGATTTTATCCGTTACTTTTCAAGTTGATGAATTCGTTTTAAAGTCGATCCTGTACCGATTTTATCCGTTACTTTTCAAGTTGATGAATTCGTTTTAAAGTCGATCCTGTACCGATTTTATCCGTTACTTTTCAAGTTGATGAATTCGTTTTAAAGTCGATCCTGTACGGATTTTATCCGTTACTTTTCAAGTTGATGTGTTCGTTTTAAAGTCGATCCTGTACCGATTTCATTCGTTACTTTTCAAGTTGATGTGTTCATTTTAACGTCAATCCTGTACCGATTTTCTCTGTTACTTTTCAAGGTGATGAGTTCCTTTTAAAGTCGATCCTGTACGGTTTTTATCTGTTACTTCTCAAGTTGATGAATTCGTTTTAAAGTCGATCCTGTACGGATTTTCTCTGTTACTTTTCAAGTTGATGTGTTCGTTTTAACGTCGATCCTGTACCGATTTTCTCTGTTACTTTTCAAGGTGATGAGTTCGTTTTAAAGTCGATCCTGTTCGGTTTTTATCTGTTACTTCTCAAGTTGATGAATTCGTTTTAAAGTCGATCCTGTACGGATTTTCTCCATTACTTTTCAAGTTGATAAGTTCGTTTTAAAGTCGATCCTATACGGATTTTCTCTGTTACTTTTCAAGTTGATAAGTTCGTTTTAAAGTCGATCCTGTACGGATTTTATTCGTTACTTTTCAAGTTGATGAGTTCGTTTTAAAGTCGATCCTGTACCGATTTTCTCTGTTACTTTTCAAGTCAATGTGTTTGTTTTAAAATCGATCCTGTACCGATTTTCTCCGTTACTTTTCAAGTCAATGAGTTCGTTTTAAAGTCGATCCTGTACTGATTTTCTCCGTTACTTTTCAAGTTGATGAATTCGTTTTAAAGCTGATCCTGTACGGATTTTATTAATTACTTTTCAAGTCAATGAGTTCGTTTTAAAGTCGATCCTGTACCGATTTTCTCCGTTACTTTTCAAGTTGATGAGTTCGTTTTAAAGCTGATCCTGTACGGATTTTATTAATTCCTTTTCAAGCTGATGAATTCGTTTTAAAGTTGACCCTGTACAGAGCAACTCGGCGACTCTCTGAAGCTTTCCAATGGGTTAATGAATTTCAGCACACATCCAGATCACCCCGGAAGGCGGTTCGCTCTCCGGACACGTCCTTCCTCAGGGTGGGGCCGGCCCGGCGTGGGAGTTTGGTGAGAAACAGCCTAGCAATTCCTGAGCCTTGAAAACATTTTTCTGCAGAATCGGCGTCTTCCCTCCCTCGCCTCAGACCTTGACGGCGTGGGGGGCTGAGCTGGGAAGCTCCGACTCCCACATCCGTGTCTTGTGATCTTCGCAGTGGGGCTTAAGGCACGATTAACCCCCCGAACGCCGAATGAACTTGGTGCGATGAGCGTGGGGGGATCCGCTCAGCGGCTTGGCGAACGACGCAGCCCGGGGCGCATACCAAGCTGTGGAGGCAGAGGGGGATTGTGGGTGGCTATGATTAATGATCGGCAATTACGCTAACGCCTGGGACGCCCAGCCGAGTTCAGGATCCCCGGAGTTGACGACTTTCCTAAAGTCGCTGCAATGGCCGGTCGTGATGCCCTGACCACCCAGGGCTGCTAACGCCCCTTCCTCCCGCGGCAGTAACCACTAGCACACGCTGCCTGCTGACTCTGTGGGTCGAAGCTAGTGCCCCATGCAGGCACAATTAAGGGGGGGAGCTTCCTAGACGCTGGAAGGCGCTGCATTTAATCCAGATTTAGAGTCCTAATCTGCCCCTCGGCGTTTAATCCAGATCTAGAACCGGGTCTGCCCCTCGGCATTTAATCCAGATCTAGAACCGGGCCTGCCCCTCGGCGTTTAATCCAGATCTAGAACCGGGCCGGCCCCTCGGCATTTAATCCAGATCTAGAGACCGGGTCTGCCCCTCGGCGTTTAATCCAGATCTAGAGACCGGGTCTGCCCCTCGGCGTTTAATCCAGATCTAGAGACCGGGTCTGCCCCTCGGCGTTTAATCCAGATCTAGAACCGGGCCTGCCCCTCGGCGTTTAATCCAGATCTAGAACCGGGCCGGCCCCTCGGCGTTTAATCCAGATCTAGAACCGGGTCTGCCCCTCAGCGTTTAATCCAGATCTAGAACCGGGCCGGCCCCTCGGCGTTTAATCCAGATCTAGAACCGGGTCGGCCCCTCGGCGTTTAATCCAGATCTAGAACCGGGCCTGCCCCTCGGCGTTTAATCCAGATCTAGAACCGGGTCGGCCCCTCGGCGTTTAATCCAGATCTAGAACCGGGCCTGCCCCTCGGCGTTTAATCCAGATCTAGAACCGGGTCTGCCCCTTGGCGTTTAATCCAGATCTAGAGTCCGGATCTGCCCCTCGGCATTTAATCCAGACCTAGAACCGGGTCTGCCCCTCGGCGTTTAATCCAGATCTAGAACCGGGTCTGCCCCTCGGCGTTTAATCCAGATCTAGAGACCGGCCTCACCCCTCCAAAAAGGAGCGTTCAGGCAGATTCGAACCGGGGAATTCAGAAGCTAAATCCAGGCGCTTCTACCCTCTGAGCTAAAAGCCGGTTGGCTCCCGGCCTCTGCTGTAGACGTCTCTTGATTTTCACTCTTGCTGTGGTCTCAGTACCGCGGCACGGGTCAGTGACCCACACTAGGCGTGTGGGTAACACCAGGGGTTCCCAACTTGGGGTACGCGCACCCCCAGGGGGTACGAGACGCTTGTCAAGGCGGTACGGGGGATAACTAGATTATCGTAATTGAAATATTCCCGAAGGAGTCGTGTTAGTGAAAAAAAGGGGTGGATTTTAGCGTCTCGAATTTATTTCCTTTCCTATTGAATAGGGGGTACGGGACGGTTTAAAAGCCACGGGGGTACGGAGACGGAAAAACGTTGAGGACCCCTGGGTTACACGTTCTCTCCGGTGCCTGAATCCCGTCAGCTCTCCGGTGACCCACAGACCCAGCCGGCGTGGGACGGAGCACGTGAAAAAGTCCCTCTTTCACTATCAACGCACGAGGTTCGCTTGGCGACCGGCGTCTCGCGCGCAGCCTCGTTTTCTCCGTCCCGTCCCGCGCACGACTCCGTACAGCAGCCGCGAGGAACCGCCGGCTTCCTTCTCTCCGGCCCCCGCGGCTCGGACTGCTTGCGGAAATCCGCCCGGGGTCGTTTTCGAGCTGCGTTTCCCGATCTCTCTCTCTCTCTCTTTCGGTTTGGACGCCGGGATCAGACGGGCGTGGGGGCCAAGCGAATCGACTGGCGTGTGTAACGTCCGGACTTTCTCGGAAGCCGGGGCACGTAGGAAGAGAACTACTGGTTTTACGTTGGCGAGGTTTTCGCAGGATCAGATAGGGACTGGACCTCTGGACGGTTTACGCCAACGTTATAATGGTGACATTTTTAAAAAATCCCAGGACGGGGAAAGATTGTACATTTTTTTCGGCGCCCGGGCTGACTCGTTTGTACAGTTTCGAAGAAAATCCGAGAGAGGGAGGCGAATGGAGACGTGCGAACGTGCGAATGGAGTTGGGCATTAAACAACCCGGGCTTCATTTGCATATTCGGCGCTATTTCGAAAGAACAGACGCGGCGCTTTCGAGAGAAAACCCGTCTCGCGACAGACCCGGGAAACCTCATTGTCCAAGGGATGCGGGCGATTTCGAGAGAAGGGTTTTGACGGCGTCTCACCGGCGTCCGTTATTTCGAAATAGCGCCGTCGCGCGATTGTGCAACGCTATTTAAATCCCGCGCTTCGTTTGCAATTTCGACTGGCTTCGTTTGCATCCCGCTCTCGAAAGAGGGCGCAAGTGGAGACAGACCACTAATCGTAGCCTCCCGGCTGGCCCTGCGGCTGCCGTTTGCCACCCGTGTGCGTGCCCAGTTCTTCTGGCAATCCAGCAGCAGGGAGTTCCGCCGGTTCCGCTCGACGTCTGTCCCAGCAATGCGTCCCGAAGACAGCTCAGTCGAGCAGCGCAGGAGCCCAGCAAACTGGAGTTATGCGGGGAAACCCAAATCTCCCGGCCTTTGTGGCACGTGCTCACTGCCACTTGCACGCCTCCGGGGCAGCGTGGGCGGGGGCGAAACTCGAGGTCAGCTCGTCCCTTGCGATCTCCTCCCGGCAGGAACAGCAATCGGAGAGAGAATCAGACACCAGGGAAAAATGTAAACTCAGAGGCTTTGGCTACGAACGTTTGGCCCTGCTACGCAAGAGCTTCAGACAGGACAGGTCGGTATTTTGCCCTCCTGTCGGTTAAAAAACCGTCCCAGAGAATACCGGTATTTTCTGTTTTTCTGGGACCGGAGAAAGGGGCGTGGTAATAATTTAAAGGCACAGTGACCTTTTTTTTTTCTGCTTAATATTGGTCTCCCCCTTTTTTCTTTTCAACCGAAGTTTTTCCCGGTGGTTTATTTTGCGGGGGGTGTTTTTTGGCCACCCAATCCCCAGCCCCGCCTCTTCTTCCGCAGGCCCCGCCCCTTCCGGGGGTGGAGCCAGCCTGCAGCCATGTCCCAAAATTAATGACGTGGCCCCACTGAGAAAATGATTACCCACGCCTGCCCTCGCACCAGCCCGGGGCCCCGGGGTTCGTACCGACTCGGAGAAGACAGCGCCCCCTGCTGGCTTAACCACCCCACTGCCTGCAGGACAGGCACCCAAGCCGTTAGCAGAGATGACCCAGGAAAAGGGGCCAATGTGAGAATTAGGGGAGCATGCGATTTCAGCAGCCTCCTGGCGCTGCAGCTGGAAAAGAAACATTTTCCCGAGCAGGTTCGCTGCCGCCGGATAAATCCACATCTGGAAGACGGTGTGCAGATGTGGCCGCCTCCTCTCCTCTCGGCATCGGGAAAGGTTCCGGAAAAGGCTCCAAAAATGGAACAGCGGCCTTAGGAAGAGAGATGGAACCAACCGGGACTTTTCAGCTTCGAGAAGAGGCGGCGACGCGAGGAGAGGACAGAGGTCGACACACTCACGACAGGCGTGGAGAAAGCGTTACCGACTTGTTCCTGCCGCATAAGAACAGCAGGGGGAGTGAATAGGTAGCAGGTTTCAAACAAACAAACAGAAACCAAATGGTTAACCTGTGGAACTCCTCGCCACAGGACGCGGCAAAGGCCAGGACTTGAACCCAGCTCCAAAAAGAGCAAGATACATTCCTGGTCCGTCCATGGCGATGAGCCAGGATGGGCAAGGATGTTGAATTAAGTGGTCTGTGCCCACAGAAGCTCATGCGCCCATCTCCATGTTTTGTTAGTCTCTAAAGTGCTACCAGACCTCGTGACAGGGGTGGAGAAAGCGACGAAGGAAAGGTTACAGACTCGTTCCTGCCATATAAGAACTCGGGGCCAGCAAGGGGAGGGAATAGGTAGCAGGTTTCAAACAAACAAACAAAACCAAACGGTCAACCTGTGGAACTCCTCGCCACAGGACACGCTGAAGGCCAGGACTTTAAAACGGCTTCAAAAGGAGAAAGATACGTTCCTGGTCCATCCATAGCGATGAGCTGGGATGGGCAGGGATGGTGTCTTACGTGGGCTGTGCCCACGAAAGCTCATGGTCCCATTTCCATGTTTTGTTAGTCGATCAAGTGCTACCAGACCTCGTGACAGGTGTGGAGAAAGTGACAAGGGAAAAGTTACTGACTCGTTCCCGCCATCTAAGAACTCGGGGCCAGCAGGGGGAGTGAATAGGTGACAGATTTCAAACAAACAAAAAAGACCAACGGTCAACCTGTGGAACTCCTCGCCACAGGACGCTCCGAAAGCCAGAACTTTAAGCTGGCTCCAAAAAGAGTGAGCTACGTTCCTGGTCTGTCCATGGCGATGAGCCAGGATGGGCAGGGATGGTGTCTTACGTGGGCTAAGCTCATGCGCCCATCTCCATGTTTTGTTAGTCTCTAAAGAGCTCCCAGACCTCGTGACAGGTGTGGAGAAAGTGACAAGGGAAAAGTTACTGACTCGTTCCCACCATATAAGAACTCGGGGCCAGCAGGGGGAGCAAATAGGCGGCAGGTTTCAAATAAACAAACAAAAAAAACCCCAAACGGTCAACCTGTGGAACTCCTCGCCACAGGGTGTGGCAAAGGTGAGGACTTTAACACGGCTCCAAAAAGGGTGAGATATGTTCCTGGTCCATCCATGGTGATGGGCAGAGATGGGCTGTGCCTGTGAAAGCTCATGCTCCCATCTCCATGTTTTGTTAGTCGATCAAGTGCTCCCAGACCTCGTGACAGGTGTGGCGAAAGTGACAAGGGAAAAGTTACTGACTCGTTCCCACCATCTAAGAACTTGGGGCCAGCAGGGGGAGTGAATAGGTGGCAGGTTTCAAACAAACAAACAAACAAACAAACAAACAAACAAACAAACAAACCCCAAATGGTCAACCTGTGGAACTCCTCGCCACAGGGCGCGGCAAAGGTGAGGACTTTAACACGGCTCCAAAAAGGGTGAGATACGTTCCTGGTCCATCCATAGTGATGGGCAGAGATGGGCTGTGCCCGCGAAAGCTCATGCTCCCATCTCCATGTTTTATTAGTCGATCAAGTGCTCCCAGACCTCGTGACAGGTGTGGAGAAAGTGACACGGGAAAAGTTACTGACTCGTTCCCACCATCTAAGAACTTGGGGCCAGCAGGGGGAGCTAATAGGTGGCAGGTTTCAAACAAACAAAAAAGACCAATGGTCAACCTGTGGAACTCCTCGCCACAGGACACTCCGAAAGCCAGACCTTTAAGCTGGCTCCAAAAAGAGTGAGCTACGTTCCTGGTCTATCCATGGCGATGAGCCAGGATGAGCAGGGATGGTGTCTTACGTGGGCTAAGCTCATGCACCCATCTCCATGTTAGGTAGCAGGTTTCAGACAAACAAACCAAAAAAAAAACCCCAAATGGTCAACCTGTGGAACTCCTCGCCACAGGACGCTCCGAAAGCCAGAACTTTAAGCTGGCTCCAAAAAGAGTGAGCTACGTTCCTGGTCTATCCATGGCGATGAGCCAGGATGAGCAGGGATGGTGTCTTACGTGGGCTAAGCTCATGCACCCGTCTCCATGTTAGGTAGCAGGTTTCAGACAAACAAACAAACAAAAACCCCAGTCAACCTGTGGAACTCCTCGCCACAGGATGTTGTTTTGTTCTATTTGTGAGGGGCTGGAAATGGGTGATGGGGGGGCTGCTTGATGATCCCCTCTTCTGTTCCCTCCCTCCGGGGCGGTGGCCTCTGGCGGCAGACAGGGCAAGTCCGTGCCTTTCTCCCTCCGCCCTGATTCATGACAAAAGTCTGTTTGGCAATTTCCTCTCCGGCTGCAGTGTGATCGCTGGGGGGGGGAAACTCGACGGAGCTGGGGCTGCCGTCTCACCTGTCCAAAATCAAAGAGGGAAATCCCGAAGCAGGGACGTGGGCGGTGCGACTCGCCCTCCGGAAACGGCAAACACTTTCCCCTCCCCGGGGTGAGTCGCCACATTGCCTAGTGACCCGTGGCTGAAATCCCCCCGCTTTTCCCCTGAGCACCGTCAGCTTGCGACGTCGCGGGTTTTCCTTGAATCGAACCGTTCAAACAATTGAGAGCCGGCAAACCACAGCCGATGAGCTCAACGTTATCAGCCCCACACAAAAGTCGAAAAAACTCATTCACTCTTTCCAGCGAGTCGCTGACTTCCTGAATGAATCTTCTTAACATTTCTCCCCCCCTCTCTGCCCCCCTTCTTACAACACAGACCGTATATAAAGCAGAGAAATCCCCCGGTATGAACACGAATGTCGGAAAACTCCCGTGAACGCCACTCCCCGGCTCTTGGGATGCAGTTAAAGATGAAGTCCCTCCCGGCAGGTAAAAAAAAGACTTTTTCGGTTGCAAACCCCGGGGCCGAGGTGGGCGCAGCTCGGTGCGGAGACGCCCGAAACGCACGTTCCCCCGGCCCGTGAGCAGTGCTAAGATTTGGCAGCAGGCGGCGAAACCGGGCTGAATTTGGCCGGGTGCCACCTAACGCTGGAAATGTAACCCTCGCAAGCCGGGTGGGTTCGGGGAGCTCAGGACGCGGCTTTGGGAGGGCAGGAAAACTCGCGTCAGGAGGAAGTTGGCACTGGGAACGGAGCTGATTGAAAGCAGAAAAGAGGGGGGGACGACTCAGCAGGCAGCCAGCCCCCCCAGGCTCAAAAATCCGCCCCGGCTGGGCCACCTCCCACACTCGGCGGCTGTGTCTAGATTGGCAAGTTTTTCCGCAAAATCATCTGAGTTTGCGGAAAAACTCGCCGGTGTGTGAGGGGAAGGGGTCTCGCTTGGTCGACGTTTCTAGCCCACCAGCATCTTCACATCCTTGCGGGGAACCGGGGGGGGGGACCAGATTGTGACGGGTGTGGAGGGGGCGTGGCGTTTGGGGCCAGCCTCGTGCGAGGTTCCCGCGCCGAGCACAACGCGTGGGCGCCGCGGTACGGCAGCGCCAGATCCGCCGGGAACGAAGCGCCCCCGGATGCAGGGAAGCGCTCCGAGGCGGCCAGTTTTCTTGCCCCGAAAGACGCGCACGAGCGGCTCATTTGCACGCCTCGCCGGCTCATTTGCATCTGTTCTGCCGCTCCGTTGCGGCGCACAAACGCGCCGCGGGGACGTTTTCGTCTGGCGCCCCCAAAAAACCCCCTTTTCCCGCCCGATCCCCCCAAAAGGAGGTCTGCCGATCCTGCGGGAAAAGGGGTTTGGGCGCAAACACAAGCCATGCGGGTGTTTTCTTCGTGCGCAAAACCCCCTTTTCCCGCCAGATCCCCCCAAAAGGCCATTTGCCGATCGTGCGGGAAAAGGGGTTTGGGCGCCAAAGGAAATGGTCTCCCAGGCTCCTTTGGGCGCCAACACCCCTGGCGGCAGAAAAGCTGCCAATGCGGTCGCGCCGCATGCAAATGAGCCCCTCATTAGCATACTTTACGGAGCCTGCGGTGGCTCTGTCGGCGTCCGGGAGCAATCCGGGCCCGGCTGAGTGCGGCTCGAGTCCCCGTGCTGGAAAACGACTTTGGGGGGGGGATTGTGAGCGAGAATTCCCGCCCCTCCGGAAATCATACGCCCGGCCTTTCCGCGCAGCCCCGGAAAACGCCCCTTCTCCGCACGCAGCCGCGCCCGGCAGGGCGATTGCGACACCGAAAGGAAATCCCATCCAAGGCCCGGTCCAAATTAGGGCGCGGATGTGGCCGCCCCCGGAGTAAATAGAGCAATTCTCTTTCCCGATGCGGGGCCGGAGGCTTCGACAAGTGCCGACAGCTTCCCGGGAACCGTTGCCTCTGGGCCCGCTCGGCACGGGCGCGGGCGCTGATCCTGGCTGCTCTCGGCTACCGGCCGGGCGTGACTCGGTTTCCCTTTTCCACGAGGGCGGGCTCCCTGCCGTGCCGAAGGCCTCTGGCCTCCTTAGAGACGCGTGTCGAGACAAATGAGGCCAAGCAGCACCCTTGGGTGCCAGCCACATCCCCCGTACCGTTTCTTTGCTGCGACGTTAGCGCCCCAGAGACGGGAGGGGGGGCGGGGTCTGTGTGTGCGACAGCGGATGGGTCATCGAAAATGATCGCAAGTCCCCCCCAGCACGGGAATACCCGCAGCGGCAAAACGAGGCGCCTGCTGTTACGGCGCCCATTACAGTAGGGCCTACAATAACAAGGGATCAGACCCGCAAGACCAGGGACGGCCTCTGCCAGTCTCTGCCCCCCAAGATCTGACAGTCACAGCGGGCGAGAGGGAGCGAGGAGACCGCAGAGCGTGCCCCCCGCTTTCCCACGGCCACCCCGGCTCCGCGGCGTGGGCAGAATAAATTGGGGTTTGCGCCCCACGGCGGGCACGGCGGTGCCCCGCCAGGAGACACAGACGCTGCCGGCGGGTGTGTGTGTGGGGGGGGGGGATGCGCTCTGCTAATCAGCTGGGCGGCGTTAGAGGCTTTCCTGGCGGGCTGCCCTAGGGAAACTGAGTCACCGCGCCACCTGTAAGGCTGCTGGGAATAGCCAGCGTGGGTCGGTGTTGGCAGCAGGCGCCTAGGGAACGGGGCCCGCCCCCCCGTCCCTGCCCTGCCCTCTCCTTGGCACGCTCGGCGCACGCCTGCAGGTAGTGACAGCTTCATTGCACAACCTGGGAACGCACAAAAGAAAGAAACCCGCAGGGGAATTCCTGCCACATTCCTGCTGCACCCAGCGGGGGTGCAGACAGCCGGGCGGGCGGAGACGCAGGGGAACGGGTGTTGTTGTCCGGGCCACATGGGGGCCGGCACTCGGGGGGTGCAGACAGCCGGGGGGCGGAGATGCAGGGGAACGGGTGTTGTCGTCTGGGTCACACTGGCCGGCTCTTGGGGGGTGCAGACAGCCGGACGAGGGCAGACACAGGGCAGCGGGTGTTGTCGTCTGGGTCACACAGGCCGGCTCTCGGGGGGTGCAGACAGTCGGGCGGGCGGAGACGCAGGGGAACGGGTGTTGTCGTCTGGATCACTCGGGACCAGCTATCGGGGGGTGCAGACAGCCGGACGAGGGCAGACACGGGGCAGCGGGTGTTGTCGTCTGGGTCACACAGGCCGGCTCTCGGGGGGTGCAGACAGTCGGGCGGGCGGAGACGCAGGGGAACGGGTGTTGTCGTCTGGATCACTCGGGACCAGCTATCGGGGGGTGCAGACAGCCGGACGAGGGCAGACACAGGGCAGCGGGTGTTGTCGTCTGGGTCACTCGGGGCCGGCTCTCGAGGGGTGCAGACAGCCGGACGAGGGCCGACACAGGGCAGCGGGTGTTGTCGTCTGGGTCACACTGGCCGGCTCTTGGGGGGTGCAGACAGCCGGACGAGGGCAGACGCAGGGGAACGGGTGTTGTCGTCTGGGTCACACTGGCCGGCGCTCGGGGGGTGCAGACAGCCAGGCGGGCGGAGACGCAGGGGAACGGGTGTTGTCGTCTGGGTCACACTGGCCGGCTCTCGGGGGGTGCAGACAGCCGGACGAGGGCCGACACGGGGCAGCGGGTGTTGTCGTCTGGGCCGCACCGGGAGACGGAAGAGGGGATGTCCGTCCCGTTGGCTCACCGCTCTCGCTTTCCCCGGCGCACAGGTGCGGTCCCCTTGCTGCTGCTGCTCCACTGCCGGCTGGCGGCCGGCAAGGCCCTGCCGGTGGACACGCCCAGCCCCATGTGCGAGAACCTGAACCTCTGCAAGCACAACGTGGAGGAGCAGACCCACAGGCTGGTGGCCCTGCTCAACGCCACGGCCCGGGATCTCTTCAGCCTCTACGTAAGTTTCCCCTGCCGGCCGGGGGGCTGCGCACCATGGAAAATCGGAGCCTTCCTGTTGGGCGTCATGCCCTGAGTAGCCCCTCCTGGAGCCAGGCCAGGACAGGGGGCCAGAGGGGCCGGGATCAGTGGGCTAGGATTTCCGGAGGGCTGGATGGCAAGGTGACACTCCTGAATTGCTCACGGAGTTCTTTTCTCCCCACTGTGTGCCAGGTGTATGAGTTGAAAAGTATTTACACCAAACAAAACAGGGTTTTTAGGGGGATTTCAATTTACACATAGTTCTGGAAGGGACCTCGAGAGGTCCTCAAGTCCAGTTCCCTGCCCTCCCGGCAGGACCAACCCCCATCTAGACCTTCCCTGGTAGGGGAATCCTAGAACGCCGTGGTAAGGGGACCCCCAGAAAACAACGGGGCCGTTTCCTGCCCAGCGAGGAGGACTAGAACCCTCTTGAGGAATGTCCCGGGAGTCAGGCAGGGCTTGCGCGCCTCAGTTTCCCTCCTCACGTTTTCCCTCCCCGCCTCCCTCAGCTGGCCCGCCAAGGGGACCCCTTCAGCAGCCACGCGGACCAGCTCTGCAAGGCCGAGGGCATCTTCTTCCCGGCCTTCCACGCCAACCGCACCAGCCCCAGGAAGGACGTGTTGGTGGCGCTCTACCAAGTCATCGCCTTCCTCAACGCCTCGCTGGGCAACATCACCCGGGACCAGAAGGAGTTGAACCCCGAGGCTCAGGACTTGCTGGAGCGGCTGCACAACACCACGAAGACGGCCCGGGGCCTCTTCTCCAACTTGACCTGCCTCCTGTGCACCAAGTACCGGGTTGACCAGGTGGACGTGGTCTACGGGAAGAGCACCAAGTCCATGAGCGTCTTCTTGAAGAAGCAACAGGGCTGCCAGGTGCTGCGGCGGTACACGCAGGTCATCGCGCTGGCCGTCCGCGTCCTGCTGCCGCACCTCCCGCAGGACTGAGCGCCCCGCCCCCCCCGGACGCTACCGCTTCCCCCGTGGGCCACGGGGAGTGCGCGTGAGCCGCCGGCGCCCTCTGGCCAGCCGGCCTAGCGGGCGAAGCCGCCGCGCTTGCAGCTTTCGGGGATTTTCCTCCCGCCGATGACGTTGCACGGCGTGGGACAGACCCCCCCGCCCCCCGCTTCCGTGCCCCGATGGTTGATTATGACAGAGCCCCCTTGGCTTCCTATGGGTCACCTCCCCCGGCCCGTTCATTTATTGACGCGGGGGCGGGGGGCAGGCCCTGGAATGGAGCCAAGGGGCGGGTTGGGCAGAGGGATGCGGGGGGCGGGAGGAGGGCTGGATCGGGGCTAGCGGGAGCTGAGAAGCCGGCTGGGGAGGGGGCAGGGGACGGGCTGTGTCCTTCGTGAGCCACCTGGTCCCCTGACGGCCACGGGACGGGAGCAGAGAGCGTGGCCCTTTGAGGTTCGGCCTGCTGCTGGTCAGTTCGGTGGGAGGAGCCTGCTGCTGGTGAGGCCGGTGGGAGGAGCTTGCTGCTGGTCAGTTCGGTGGGAGGAGCTTGCTGCTCGTGAGGCCTGTGGGAGGAGCCTGCTGCTGGTCAGGCCGGTGGGAGGAGCTTGTTGCTGGTCAGGCCGGTGAGAGGAGCTTGCTGCTGGTCAGGCCGGTGGGAGGAGCCTGGTGTTGGTCAAGCCGGTGGGGGGAGCCTGCTGTTGGTCAGGCCGGTGGGAGGAGCTTGCTGCTGGTCAGTTCGGTGGGAGGAGCTTGCTGCTCGTGAGGCCTGTGGGAGGAGCCTGCTGCTGGTCAGGCCGGTGGGAGGAGCTTGTTGCTGGTCAGGCCGGTGAGAGGAGCTTGCTGCTGGTCAGGCTGGTGGGAGGAGCTTTCTGCTGGTCAGGCTGGTGGGAGGAGCTTGTTGCTGGTCAGGATGGTGGGAGGAGCCTGCTGCTGGTCAGGCCGGTGGGAGGAGCCTGCTGTTGGTCAGGCTGGTGAGAGGAGCCTGCTGTTGGTCAGGCCGGTGGGAGGAGCTTGTTGCTGGTCAGTTCGGTGGGAGGAGCTTGCTGCTCGTGAGGCCTGTGGGAGGAGCCTGCTGCTGGTCAGGCTGGTGGGAGGAGCTTGTTGCTGGTCAGGCCGGTGGGAGGAGCTTGCTGCTGGTCAGGCCGTGGGAGGAGCTTGCTGCTGGTCAGGATGGTGGGAGGAGCTTGCTGCTGGTCAGGATGGTGGGAGGAGCCTGCTGTTGGTCAGGCCGGTGGGAGAAGCTTGCAGCTGGTCAGGCCGGTGGGAGGAGCCTGCTGTTGGTCAGGCCGGTGGGAGGAGCTTGCTGCTGGTCAGGCCGGTGGGAGGAGCTTGCTGCTGGTCAGGCCTGCAGAAAGGAGGGGTATCGCACCGCCCCTCCACCCCAGCCGGACCCTGCCTCTTTGGAGCTGGCTCGGACCCTGGAAGGCGTCCCAGGCTGTGCTGCCGGGAAGCCAGAACCGGCCCGTCATTGGGCGGCCTTTTCAAAACACGCCCCTCGTATCCCCCTCCCGTAAGCGGGGTCCGCAGCCGGCCCGGAGCGCGGCCGAGACGAGCGTCTCGCCCGCCATCTCGCTCGGGGAAGGCGCTTGGTTAGTCGTCCGTGAATCGTGGGAGACGCTCCTCCCCCCCCCCCCAAATGGCTGAGGAGGGAGCCGGGTTATTCAGGCAAAACAGAGTCCAGGCCCCTCCAAGCAATTTTCCCTGTCATCTTTGCCGTGGGGGCCAATTTTTGCGGTGCCGGTGCGGAATAAATTTATGATTATGCACTGAGGCGGGCGTGAATGTGCACCACCCATAGACACCGACCCTAGCATTGGGCGTGTTGTTGATCAGCTCAGCTTTCCTGAGCTCCCCTCTCCCCCCCCACTTGCTGTGCAATGGGGCCAGACCTAGACGGGATGGCGGGGAGGTGGGGGGGGGCCCCACATGTGCCGTACGTGCTAATGATGCTGACATGGTGCCACGGGGACAGGGTAACGTGTGTGCGTCTGCATGGCTGGATGTCCCATGCCGGATGTTTCAAAGAACTTTTAATAATAATTAATAATAATAATAATAATAATAATTAATAATAATATATTGTCTGTTATTTAAATATTTATTTTTATATTTTGAGACTGTCTTTTTTTACCAAATAAATGTGCGCAAGCTGGCTTTTTCCCCCCTGTGGTTTTCTTCGCTCTCCCTTGGTGTGTTACGGGGGAGTTTCCCCATGGCTGGCCTTGTTTCTTTCACGGCCTCGCACTCCTCTGGCCTCGCTCTCAGACCCTCTTCGCGCTGAGTCCAGGCTGCTGGATGAAGCCTTTACCAGTTCTTCAGGAATGGGACCGTAGGGGTGAAATGATGGGGCGGGGGGGGGGGGGGGAAGCTGAGCCTGGCCCATGAGCGGGCTACACACCGTGTTGGGGGTCATGTCGTCCCTTACTGCACATTCGAACCACCCGAGTTCCTGAGCAAAAAAAAAAAACTAGCTGTGGCCCCTTTAATTCCTGGGACCAGTGTTAAAAAAAAAAGTTACTGGTACAAAAAAAAAATTGCCCTTTTAAGAGCAGAGCCGGTATTGCCCTTTGAAGTCTGCTGGGGACACTCCAACCTCCCCCCACTCCAGCAAGTCTTGCGGGGGGGAGGGGGCTGAGTTGCCTTGTGCCCCCCCCCTGGAATTTCTCCCCAGTTTGGGAACCTACAATCTATGTCCTTCTGCGGCCCCACAGTGACCCCAATAGTGGGGAAAAGCAGCGGGATTCGGTGCCCGAGAGCTCCCAGGTGTTCAAAAGCCCCACAGGCCCGCGCGGAGAAACCAGCCAAATCAGATCAAAGACCGAACCACCTCCCAGACGCCCGCCCAGCCTTGGCAAAGACTCCTGAGAGGCTGGCGGAGCCCGGACCACCTAACATCCCAGCAGTAGGGTGATCCGGCGCTGGCCAATAGAACGGGAGTATAGACGAGAATGGGAGTGGAACAGGCGGGTGATGAAATCCTTCTCCGGAGCCCCCGGGCCGCCCGCCTACTCTTCCAGAATGAGCTACGCTCTTGTTTGAGCGTCTCGGAAGAGCCCGACGCTGCTTCCGTTTGATAACACGCCCCGTCCGGTTGTTCAGCCCCGGGCGGATCGAGTCCCGTTGCGCCGGCCCAGCGTTGGGCGCGGGATCCGAGAGGCGAAATTGACACGGGGATGAGCGGCCGGAGTGACAGACCAGGCCGGGTCTGGGCATCGCTCAGGGCGAATTGCTCAAATTCGGGGCTCCTTACAGCCCCCAGGCTGGAGACCGTCCCAAGCTGGCCACACACCAGTCACACCAAGCGCTTCGGCCGCCTGCCTGGCTGGCTGGAAGCCTCACGAGCAAAACCCCTCCAACACGCCAGCAATATCCGTGCCCCACATGGCCTCATACACCAGTGGGGGGTCCTAGCACCCAATCCCACCTACCCTGAACAAGTTCTGTCCGGTTCCAAGAAACCAGCCACAGCTCCCAGGTCGATTTATACTCTGGATCTTACCCACAAGACCACGCTGAGCCAATCCTTTAGCATCTAAAATCTAGACTGGAATGATTTTCCGGAAACGCTTTTAACGGAAAAGTTTTCCGTTAAAAGCATTTGCGGAAAATCGCGTCTAGATTGGCAGGACGCTTTTCCGCAAAAGCATTTTTTGCGGAAAAGCGTCCGTGGCCAATCTAGACGCGTTTTTCCGCAAAAAAAAGCCCCGCTCGCCATTTTCGCCATCGGGGCTTTTTTGCGCAAAACAAATCGGAGCTGTTTACACTGGCCCTTTGGCGCAAACATTTAGCGCAAAAGGACGTTTGCCCGAACGGGCGCAGCATAGTATTTCCACAAAAACACTGACAATCTTACACGAGATGGTCTGTGCTTTTGCGGAAATTCAAGCGGCCAGTGTAGACAGCTGGCACGTTTTTCCGGAAAAGCGGCTGCTTTTGCAGAAAAACTGGCCAGTCTAGACACAGCCTAAAGGTTTATTACTAAGAGAAAGAAAAGCCGGAGAGTGAGGTTGTTAAAGGACCCTACATGACATGCATCGAATCTCCCAGTTCTCGAGGCAGGCTCTAGTAGAGATGTTATAGCAGCTGGCTTAAAAGTCTCTGGTGTACATCCTATGTCTGGATGGGTCCACAGTTCTTTCCGGCTCGTTGCTCCCTGCGAGTCTGCATCTGCGATGAAGAGCTGAGCGCCCAATGGAGGATGTCACATGGCCCCTCTATCCTTCCTTCCTCGTCTCTTTTTGGCTGCAGCAAGTCACCTGGCCAGTGGGCTATTTCTGGGTCCTTTACTGGTAGCTCCTAGGTATCGCTCCCGTTCTTGAGCGATATCCTTGGCCAATAGAGGGCTAGCGTTCCATGGAGACGTGCTCACGAGCGTGTCCATAGATGGAGCTCCCTCGTTCATTGCTCAACCACATACGGAGAAACTTTCGGCATCCACACAGAATACATGTTCATAACGTCACACACAGACCTTATCCAATCACATAAATCGCCTATATAGAATCAGAAGAAGGTAAGCTTTTGTTTGACACCTCACATGGCCCCCTTTGTATACACTTTTGGGGCCAAACCCCCCCCCCCCCCATGCATGCAGCATGGATCTAACTGCTTCCCTTAGAATCCAGTAACGTGACAGCCGTGAAACGGACAAGAATGTCAATTTCACTGGGCGGCTCTGCTGCCCTGAGGGGCTTTACGAACATCAGAGTGGGTCAGACCAAAGGCCCATCCAGCTCAGGGTCCTATCTGCTGATAGTGGCCAATATCGCATCCTTTGGCGAGGAGTTCCACAGGTTGACTGGCTACAGTGGTCAATACTAGATGCTCCAGAGGGAGGGATCACAACAGGGTCACCCACCTCCAGACAAACAGAGGCTAGGGATGCTCTTCCTACCCATGCTGGCTAATAGTGGTTGACGGGCCTCACCGCCTAACCTTTCTGGGGTACTCCTGTGCCTGCCAGCCCCCCCCCCGAGTTCTGGCCCCGGATGAGGGTCTGGGAGCAGGCAGTGGACCCTAAAACGCCGGTGACTTTCCCTAAAGCAAAGCGGTTCTCAGATCCAGAATGGATCCGGCACAGCGTTTCGCTGCCGTGGAACGAAAGCAGGCTCCCCTCCGAAAGTGTCATAGCCCTTCTACTGCAGCCAACCCGTGGCGAGTCTCCGGGCGACCTCTGCGTGGGGAGCCAGGGGGTCTGCGGGCGCAGGCTTTGGAAATTCCCGCCTCACCAGGGGTCCGTTGTGACGGGAAGCAGCCCCCCCGGGAAATCGCTTCCCCCTAGTGAGGGGGCGGCCGCCCCACACAGGCCCTTTAAGGCTAAAACCCGGCCCTGGGAGAGGCCGGAGTCTACTAAGGCTGCAGGGCGGCAAAGAGGGTAGGAAAAGGCAGCAGGTTGGGGGTGGGGACTAGATGCAGACTGGCCGTGGGTCACCAGGTGGGGGTAGGCGGCTTGGGGGTCCGGATCAGGGAGCCTGGCGTGAGAGGGACTTCCTTAGCGCGGCCAGCTGGAGGCGCCGTGGCGGTGAGTCCTGCCCCGTGCCTCAGTTTCCCCTCCCTGTAAAATGCAGCTGCTGAGCCCGAAGGCAGAGGCGGCGGGGGAAGCCCCGCCTCTTGAGCCCAAAGCCACGCCCCTTTTCCCTGAGACTGTGTCCCTTCGCCGTTTCCCCGCCCCCCCCCCAACCAAGGTGGGTAGGAGGGGAAGGGAAATACAGAAAACAGAGGCAGCATTCTGCCCTGGTATGGGGGCAGGTAAGAAGGGGTCACTCCTGCTCCCGTGTGGGTCATAAAGGGACCCTGGCATCTCCAATCAGTCGTGCAGGGCCCCTACCCTCCCTGGCTCGGTGTGGCTCCTGGAGGCGGCCGCCAGCTCCCTGGTGCTCCTGCTAATTTTTCCCATCCATGTGCGGAATAATTTTTTTCCCTGTGCACCGAATGTGCACCACCCAGGCGCGCTGCTTGTCAGCTGGGCAGCGGTGGGATCCCACGGGCCCTCCAGCCCTGAGCTGGGTGAACGCGAGGGAGGGGCGGGGAGAACGGCGAGCCCGCTCCAAAAAGGGGCGGAGCAGGGGACAGTGGTGCGGTGTGGTGCCCCAAAGAGCCTGCCACGGCCCTACCCATGGGCCATCTGCAGACCCTCCCCTGCGCTCTCCTGTGGCCCGCACCCCGCACCTGGCACTCGAACTATGCCATCGGGCCCCCCCCCCCCGCCTTCCCAGAGAGAGGGGGCAGACGGGGCCGGAAAGAGGCGGAGTCTCCAGCAGCAGGGGCGGGACCAGGGAGCGGACACCCAGGCCCGAGGACTCGTGGCAGGGTTTTTGCCAGGCGGCCGCCCTCTTCCAAGCCGAAGCTTAGTTTGCCGGGCGGTAGAGGTTGCACGTACTCCGGTGGAGGCTTCGGCTTCGCTTAACGATTTGCCCTTCCTGGACCCGGCCCCCACCCGACGTGACCTCGATTCCTGTGTCGGGGGGGGGGCGTGTTGTCGTGCGCACCGACACGTGCACTTGTTCGGACAGGACCTCAGGAAGGTCATAAGAAGATAAGAACGGCCGTATTGGGTCAGACCAAAGGTCCATCTAGCCCAGTATCCTGTCTGCCGACAGTGGCCAGCACCAGGTGCCCCAGAGAGGGTGGACCGAAGACAACGATCAAGCGATTTGTCTCCTGCCATCCCTCCCCAGCCTCTGACAAACAGAGGCCAGGGACACCATTTTATCCCCTGGCTAATAGCCTTTTATGGACCTAACCTCCATGAAATTATCTCTTTAAACTCTGTTCTAGTCCTAGCCTTCACAGCGTCCTGCAGCGAGGAGTTCCACAGGTTGACTACGTGCTGTGTGCCGAAGAACTTTCTTTTATTCCTTTGAAACCTGCTCCCCGTTCATTTCCTTTGCTGTCCTCTAGTTCTTCTATTATGGGACCGAATAAATCACTTTTCTTTATTCACCCTCTTCACCCCACTCATGATTTTATCGACCTTTATCCTATCCCCCCTCCGTCTCCTCTTTTCTAAACCGAAAAGTCCCCGTCGTTTTAACCTCTCTTCATACGGGATCCGTTCCAAACCCCGAATCATTTTAGTTGCCCTTTTATGAACCCTTTCCAAGGCCAAAATATCTTTTTTTGCGGTGAGGAGACCACATCTGGACACAGTATTCCAGATGTGGGCGTCCCATAGTTTTATACAGGGGCAGGAAGATATTCTGCGTCTTATTTTCTATCCCTTTCTTACTAATTCCTAGCATCCTATTTGCCTTTTTGACCGCCGCTGCACACTGCGTGGACGTCTTCGGAGAACTGTCCACGATAACTCCAAGATCCCTTTCCTGATTTGTCGGAGCCAAATTAGTCCCCATCGTACTGTACGTGTAGTTAGGTTTTTTTGTTCACAATGTGCATGACTTTACACTTACTCACATATCTCCCATCCCGTCCCCACGCCGGGCACAAGGGAAACTTCTAGGAGCTGAGGTTTTGGCCGACTCCAGTGCTAAGTTTGCACAAACGCCATTCAATGGGTGTGCGAGGCGGAGGGCAGACGGGGCTATCACCGGGAACGGAACATCCTGCGCTGAGTCGGCAGTAATCTCCTCGGTTGTCAACAACAGCGGCAGCGCAGGCAGATAAGAGGGCGGTATCTGATCTCAGCAGGCCCCTAGCGTGAAAACAGAAAAAAAGAAACCTTCCGCCGCTGCGCATGTGGCTTTTGGCTGGGCGACGTACGCCGGATTGGAAGCGCAGAAGCGATCCGGATTGAGCACAAAAAAAAAAAAAAAATCCACGGCCGGTTTTGTTGACTTGTCTCTGTTTTTTTGGGTGGTCTCCTTGGATGACAAGAGGGTGTTGTCTCAGGGGGTATGTCTAGATGGGGCTTGGTCCTGCCAGGAGGGCAAGAAACTGGATTTAATGCCCTCTCGAGGTCCCTTCCAGAACTATGTGTAAATTGAAATCTCCCAGAAACCCTGTTCTGTTTGGTGTAAATACTTTTCAACTCATACACCTGGCACACAGTAGGGAGAAAAGAACTCGGTGAGCAATTCAGGAGCGTCACCTTGGGTATGTCTACGCAACAAAGTTAATTCGAAATAACAGCCGTTATTTTGAAATACCTTTCCTAGTGTCTACTCAGCCATTCTGTTATTTTGAAATTAATTCGAAATAGCGGAGGGCTTATTTCGAGATTGGTAAACCTCATTCCACAAGGAATAGCGCCAATTTCGAAACTGATATTTCGAAATAATGTGTAGACACTTATTTCCAAATAGGAGGCCTCCAGCCCTTCCCAGGGTGCCCTGCTGGCCGCCCTGGCCACAAGGTAACTTCTGACCCGCTTCCCTGCCGGAACTGGTGCCAACCAGCCTTCAATGCGATTCAATGTCCACTCCGTGTGGACGCACTATTTCGAAATAGAAAACCGCTCTTTTGAAATGCATTGTGTGTGTCAACTCGTTATTTCAAAATAACGACTGTTATTTCGAAATAACTTTGCTGTGTAGACATACCATGGGTGATGCTCCTGAATTGCTCACAGAGTTCTTTTCTCCCCACTGTGTGCCAGGTGTATGAGTTGAAAAGTATTTACACCAAACAAAACAGGGTTTCTGGGGGATTTCAACTTACACATAGTTCTGGAAGGGACCTCGAGAGGGCATTAAATCCAGTTTCTTGCCCTCCTGGCAGGACCAAGCCTCATCTAGACCATCCCTGGTAGATGTCTACAGAATCATAGAACTGGAAGGGACTTCGAGGGGTCATCAAGTCCAGTCTCCATCTATATTGGGGCTGGTCAGCCTGCAGCCACCCGTTCAAATGCCCCTAAAAACAGCTCCCGCGTTCATCGTCTGGCCAAAAAAGCCACCTGGAATTGTATTTAAAGGCGCAGTGTCCTTTTTTTTTTTTTTTTTTTTTTTGGCTCGACAACTTTTTTGCCCCCCAGCTCTTTGTGCTATATCCCTTTGCCTTTGGTCTAGACCATCCCTGACAGGTGTCTGGCTAATCTTGAATATCTCCAGAGATGGAGAGTCCGCAAGCCACCCCGACCACCTTAAACAAAGGCTGATGGAAGGGAAAGGAGAACACAGAGGGGTTGGGTGTCAGCTGACATACAAGGGAGCGAGTGACATGAAACAGTCATGCCCGAGATCTAATCTCCCATTGGCACTTTTCATATCAGGTCCTTTCTGCAAAGTTTCCATTTGCTTCGGCTGCGATCGCTAAGGCAGATATCCATTAATGTTTGCAGCTATGTGGCCATCACGAGGAGCCACGCAGGAAGCATCTGCTGGAGTTTCATCTTCCTCGGAACCAGATTCCTCGGCTTTGTAAACGGGAGGAACAGCTCCCCTCGTGCAAAGATTGGCTTTCACCGACACGTCGGAGTCCCTCCTCACAACCTGTCGACTCCTTACCCTGTGGACTTCTGCTCTGTATCTCTGGCTCCGAGCGTCCTTGCAAACCAAGCGCAAGTCTGCCCTAGCGAATCGAAACGGTTGAAGCCGAACCAAACCGGTTCGCGCACAAACCGATCGGTGCATTCACACGTGATTTTGTTTGCACCAGTGAATCGAAATGTTGGCAGCCGAACCAAACTGGTCCATGCACAAACCGATCGGTGCGGTCACACACGACTCTACCGTAACGAATCGAAATGTTGGCAGCCGAACCAAACCGGTTTATGCACAAACCGATCGGTGTGTTCGCACACAACTTTGTCTGCACTAGTGAATCGAAACATTGGCGGACAAATCAAACCAGTTTATGCACAAACGGATTGGTGTGTTCCTATGTGATTTTGTCTGCACTAGTGAATCAAAATGTTTGCAGCTGAACCAAACCTGTTCGTGCACCAATCGGTGTGTTCACACACGACTTTGTTTGCACTAGTGAATCGAAACATTGGCAGCCAAATCATACCAGCATACGCACAAACCGATTGGTGCGTTCATACGTGATTTTGTCTGCACTAGTGAATCAAAATGTTTGCAGCTGAACCAAACCTGTTCGTGCACCAATCGGTGTGTTCACACACGACTTTGTTTGCACTAGTGAATCGAAACATTGGCAGACAAATCATACCAGTATACGCACAAACCGATTGGTGCGTTCATACGTGATTTTGTCTGCACTAGTGAATCAAAATGTTTGCAGCTGAACCAAACCTGTTCGTGCACCAATCGGTGTGTTCACACACGACTTTGTTTGCACTAGTGAATCGAAACGTTGGCAGCCAAATCATACCAGTATACGCACAAACCGATTGGTGCGTTCATACGTGATTTTGTCTGCACTAATGAATCAAAATGTTTGCAGCTGAACCAAACTGCCTCATGCACAACGTGATCAGTGCGTTCACTGTGCCCTAACAAATCGAAACATTGGCCGCCGAACCAAACCAGTTCACGCACAAACCAATTGGTGCGTTCGCACCTGACTCGTGAATTGAAACGTTGGCAGCCGAACCAAACCGGTTCACGCACAAACCGACGAGCCGTGCCAAATCAATTTCAGTTTTGACCTTTGCCACAACTATCTCGTACCTGTCTCAAGTGTCCCAACTGGGCTCCCAGAAGTAATGCATTCTGGGAGATGTCACAAGGCCTCAGCGTGGCTGGAGAGGACTCATTGAACCTTATCGGTGTGTCCGTGTCTGCTCAACCTCTACAATGGGGTGGCCAACCCATTAAAAAAAAAAGATGCTGCCCCTTTAAAAACAGTCTGCTTTACCTATTCGAACCATGTATTTGATCTTATAAGAACTGGATTAATTTTTCTAGGGTAGACCCGGCCAAGAGGCAAACCTGGAATTCCCACCAGCAAAATCCTGTTCAGTTACTTTCATAACAAAGTTTATTTTCCCAAAGATTTTTTTTTTTGGCAGTTAAATTTGGCCCAGATGGTTTTTCCTGCTCCGTTCCAAGACTGGTGTTCCCACAGCACAGCGCACGACTAATGAATGCAACATGCGGCCGTCTGTGAGAAAGGCATCCCGGTCTCAAGAGTTACCCCCGGGATGAATTTGGACTGGCGTGGCCCTGACGAAGTTTCTCTAGCAGCTAGGGATCACCGTTGAAAAGGGACTTGCCCTGGAGAGAAGATGGCAGAAGAACCGAAAACGTGGAAATGTAGAAATGCCTTTTTTTCCCGTTTTTGCCAGAAATTGTTTGGAAGTGTAACGTAGACTCCTAGAACTGGCAGGGACCTCGAGAGGTCATTGAATCCAGTCCCCTGCCCTCACAGCAGGACCAAGCCCCATCTAGACCATCCCTGGTAGATGTCTACAGAATCACAGAACCCTAGAACTGGAAGGGACCTCAAGAGGTCATCGAATCCAGTCCCCTGCCCTCACGGCAGGACCAAGCCCCATCTAGACCATCCCTAGTAGATGTCTACAGAATCACAGAACCCTAGAACTGGAAGGGACCTCAAGAGGTCATTGAATCCAGTCCCCTGCCCTCACGGCAGGACCAAGCCCCATCTAGACCATCCCTGGTCGATGTCCACAGAATCACAGAACCCTAGAACTGGAAGGGACCTCAAGAAGTCATCGATTCCAGTCCCCTGCCCTCACGGCAGGACCAAACACTGTCTAGACCATTCTTGGTAGATGTCTACCCAACCTGCTCTTCCATATCTCCACTGAGGGAGACTCCACCCCCTCTGTCGGCAATTTAGTCCTGTGTTTCACCACGGACAGGCAGGAAGTTTTTCATAATGTCCAGCCTCAACCTCCCTTGGTGCAATATAAGCCCATTGGGAAACCTTCCGCAAAAAGAATCGGAAGATATGGAAATGCGAGCGCAATTTGCATATCCTTTTCTGCAAAAAAACGGCAGTGTAGCCGTAGCCTCAGAGGCCAAAGAGAACAATTTTTCTCCCTCTACCTTGTAACGCTCTTTTAGTTACTTGAAAACTGTACCGGTCTTCTCCTTTCCAAACTAAGCCAGCCCAATTCTTTCAGCCTTCCCTCACAGCTCATGTTTTCTAGACTTTTCCTCATTCTTGTTGCTCTTCTCTGGACTTTCTCCAAGTTCTCCGCCTCTTCTTTTTTTTTTTTGAAACGTGGGGCCCAGAACTGGACACAGCACTCCAGGTGAAGCCTAATCAGAGCAGAGCGGAAGAATGACTTCATTGTGAATTTACGACATCTGAATACCCGTGAAAATGAGGGAGGATCCGAGGCTAAAACAGGCAACGCACAAGTGAAAAATTTCTTACACAAGTGCGGAGCCGTAGAATCATAGAGCTGGAAGAGACCTCAGCAGGTCATCAAATCCAGCCCCCTTCCCAAGGAAGGACCAATCCCAACTAAATCAACCCAGCCAGGACTTTGTCAAGCCGAGACTTAAACACCTCTAGGGATGGAGAGTCCACCCCCTCCCTAGGGAACCCTTCCCAGAGCTTCCCCACCCTCCTAGTGAAATAGTTTTTCCTAATATCCAACCTAGACCTCCCGCACTGTAACTTGATGAACAAGGTTAAACACTGGAATAAGTTGCTTAGGGAGCTTGTAGAATTTCCATCTCTGGAGATATTTAAGAGCAGGTTGGAGAGACGGATGGTCTAGATGGGGCTTGGTCCTGCTATGAGGACAGGGGACTGGACTTGGTGACCTCTCTAGGTCCCTTCCAGTTCTAGTGTTCCATGATTCTGTAGACATCTACCAGGGATGGTCTAGATGGGGCTTGGTCCTGCTATGAGGACAGGGGACTGGACTTGGTGACCTCTCTAGGTCCCTTCCAGTTCTAGTGTTCCATGATTCTGTAGACATCTACCAGGGATGGTCTAGATGGGGCTTGGTCCTGCTATGAGGACAGGGGACTGGACTTGGTGACCTCTCTAGGTCCCTTCCAGTTCTAGTGTTCCATGATTCTGTAGACATCTACCAGGGATGGTCTAGATGGGGCTTGGTCCTTCCATGAGGGCAGGGGATTGGACTTGGTGACCTCTCTAGGTCCCTTCCAGTTCTAGTGTTCTATGAGTCTATGATCCTAAGGGCCTGATGAAATCCATCCCCGACCACTCAAGGAGCGAACTGAGGAGGTATTTAAGCCATTCGCGATGGTCTTTAACAAAACGGGAGATGGGAAAGATTCCAGAGGCCTTTGGTGGAGCGGGTCCTCATTCAAAACGATCTGGAGAAACGGTTGGAGGTCAACTGGATGAAGCTTAAGGAGGACAAATGCAAAGTGCTCCACTTAGGAAGGAACGATCCATTTCACACACGCAGAAGGGGACGCGACTGTCTAGGAAGGAGCCCTGCAGAAAGGGATCTAGGGGGCAGAGTGGCCCACAAGCTGAATATGAGTCCACCGTGCGACGTGGTTGCCAAAAAAGCCAACCTCATTCGGGGCTGCAGTCACAGGGATGTTGTAAGGAGGATGCTCTTCTCTGGGGCGCTTCAGTTGCGTGGCTTGTTGCTGTGAAACCAGCTATGTCTAAATCGGACACAAGCAACAACCGGCTTCACATTTGTCTCCCTCCGGACCCAAGTTCGGGCTGGGCTGGATTCACTTTTTGTGGACGATGGACAACAGGCCAAAAAAGCTATGAACAGATCCCATCCAGAATATTTCATTAACTTCGTCACGCGGCCCCTGCAAGAACCAGGAAAATGCTTTTTGCTCTCATATACACCTTGCATTCTGTTCTTTCCACTCCGAGTCATCTGATGAAGTGGGCTTGCCTCGCAAAAGCGCCCGAGCCTAAGCATTTGCTAATCTCTAAGGCTACGTTTACACAGCAGGGCTCTTTTAGGAGTAAGGAAGTATCCCGAAATAGCTACCCCACGTCTCAACAAACTGCCCGTGATTTCAAAATAGATTTCAAAATAACGGGCGTGCTATTTCGGCATCCCTGGATGGTCTACAAAGGGTTAAGGGATGTCTCGAAATAGTGTGTGATTTCAAAATTTGGCGCTGTGCAGATGCGCCAAATTTCAAAATCTGCTCTTTCGGAAGACAATTGAAATGAGATGTGCAATTTGCGTAGCGCAATTTGCGCTATGCAAATTGCACGTCTTATTTCGATTGTCTTTCTGTCTTATTCGAGTTTGGAGTGCTGCATAGACACACCCTACGGCTTATTTCGATTGTTTTTATCTTATTTCGAGTGTGGGGTGCTGCGTAGACACATCCTATGGCTTATTCCGATTGTCTATCTTATTTCGAGTGTGGGGTGGTACATAGACACTCCCTATGGCTTATTTCGATTGTCTTTCTTATTTTGAGTTTGGGGTGCTGTGTAGACACACCCTACGGCTTATTCCGATGGTCTTTCTATCTAATTTTGAGTGTGGGGTGCTGCGTAGACACACCGTATGTCTTATTTCAATTGTCTTTATCTTATTTTGAGTGTGGGGTGCTGCGTAGACACACCCTACGGCTTATTCCGATGGTCTTTCTATCTTATTTCGTGTTTGGGGTGCTGCGTAGACACACGCTACAGCTTATTTCGATTGTCTTTATCTTATTTCGAGTTTGGGGTGCTGCATAGACACACCCTATGGCTTATTTCGATTGTCTTTCTATCTTATTTTGAGTGTGGGGTGCTACATAGACACTCCCTATGGGTTATTTCAATTGTCTTTCTTATTTTGAGTTTGGGGTGCTGCGTAGACACACCCTACGGCTTATTCCGATGGTCTTTCTATCTAATTTCGAGTGTGGGGTGCTGCGTAGACACACCCTACGGCTTATTCCGATTGTCTTTCTATCTTATTTCGAGTGTGGGGTGCTACATAGACACTCCCTATGGGTTATTTCGATTGTCTTTCTTATTTTGAGTGTGGGGTGCTGCGTAGACACACCCTATGGCTTATTTCGATTGTCTTTCTATCTAATTTCGAGTCTGGGGTGCTGCGTAGACACACCCTACGGCTTATTTCGATTGTCTTTCTGTCTTATTCGAGTTTGGAGTGCTGCATAGACACACCCTACAGCTTATTCCGATTGTCTTTCTATCTTATTTCGAGTTTGGGGTGCTGCATAGACACACCCTATGTCTTATTTCAATTGTCTTTATCTTATTTTGAGTGTGGGGTGCTGTGTAGACACATCCTACGGCTTATTCCGATGGTCTTTCTATCTTATTTCGTGTTTGGGGTGCTGCGTAGACACATCCTACGGCTTATTTCGATTGTCTTTCTTATTTTGAGTTTGGGGTGCTGCGTAGACACATCCTACGGCTTATTTCGATTGTCTTTCTTATTTTGAGTTTGGGGTGCTGTGTAGACACATCCTACGGCTTATTTCGATTGTCTTTCTTATTTTGAGTTTGGGGTGCTGCGTAGACACACCGTAAAGCTACCTCTACACTTTAGCGCTATCGTGGATACCGGCAGTATCCCGAAATAGCTATCTCATGTCTTTGGACCGCCGCGCCTGTTAGTTCGAAATATCACGGGCTCGCTGCTCCAACGTCCCAGTAAACCTCATTCCGCGAGGAGCACAGGGCGTTTCGGAGGAGCGATTTATTTCGAAACGAGGGCTGGGTCGACGGCGCCACATTTCCAACAAAGCGATTCGGCAGAATGCTCTTCGCCACTCGCGCGGCTGAACTTGCGGTGGCGTCTTTCGAGCTGCAGGTGCAGCGTAGATGCTCCCCTAACCACGGGACTTCTAGTTGTTTTGAATGTTAGACTCCCCCGCCTCCCTCTCTGCGATTTTCTCCTCCGTTCAGTCGATCAGAGAGGAGGATGCGCAAATTTTGCCAGTGATGGTCACGCACGCGGGAACAAATTCTTTCACTTCTTTGTGCTCTAGACAAGGCAACACTGTCTGTAAAAGGATGACCTTTCGGAGTGAGGGTTGTTAAGCGTTTGGAGGGGGTTTGCTCATCCCCTTTCACATCAGCGCAGTGACAAAGCCCCCCCCCCCCCGGTCTCGCAAAGGTCTCCCGACACAACTTCGCTTTCCGCGGGTGTCACGTTACGTATGCAACCAGTGAGTCCAGCCACGTCACGGCTCCGTGAGTCAGGAGTTTCTGTCTGAGAACAGAGCACGTCAGGGGGCCCCCCAGAAAAATCCCCCAGGGTCTAGCAACGGGTGCGGGCAAGAAGCTTTCGTCGGGGACTCGAGCGAGACTGTGTCTCGTACCAGCGTGCGCCAGAGACAGGCACTTGGCAAAGTTTTGCTGCTTTTGGCAGCTCTCCTGATCGGACAAAGGATTCAACGGTCAATGAGCCGTCTCATGACTCAACCGCGGGGAGAACTGCTTCCCAAGGCAGCAGCTGTGAAAGTCGGTGACCCTGCAATACGTCTCGTCGGAAATGTCGAGGGTGGGTTTGCTGATGCAAGGAGGCCTTTGAAGTCGCTGTCTATGAATGGCGCGGAGGAAACGCCAGCCGTCTGATGAGTGAGGAGGGGCGGCGGGTGGCTGAAAACGTCAGGCAGACAGCCCCTTCCTGGCGGATCCAGATTCCTTACTTTGCTATGTCATCCCGTAAGGCTTACGGCGGTGCAGGGGCAGGCCGTGTTGTGGAAATAGCAAAAATTCCCAGGCTTTTTGCTGGTTCCTGTCCTGGCCAGTAGTTATAATCTCGTCTCTTTTCATCGGGAGAGTGCAGTGTTTTGTAAAGAAGAGCGTGTATCAGCCCTGTCGAAACTACGGCGAAAATCAGCAAGCGGTCGTCTAGACCAGTGGTATGAGTACCTTTGGGGGTGCTTGAGAGAAATCTTTGGGGGGAAGGAGTTCTCCCAACACTGTACCCCTGTAGCACCAAAACCAGGCTGTGTCTAGACTGGCATGTTTTTCCGGAAAATCAGCCGCTTTTCCGGAAAAACTTGCCAGCTGTCTACACTGGCCACTTGAATTTCCAGAAAAGCACTGACGATCTCATGTAAAATCATCAGTGCTTTTCTGGAAAAACTATGCTGCTCCCGTTCGGGCAAAAGTCTTTTTCCGAAAGACTTTTGCGCAAAAGGGCCAGTGTAGACAGCACCGTACTGTTTTCCGCAAAAAAGCCCCGATCGTAAAAATGACGATCGGGGCTTTTTTGCGGAAAAGCGCGTCTAGATTGACCACGGAAGCATTTCCGGAAAATCATGCCAGTGTAGACGTAGCCACAGAGTCTGCCAGCCAGTAAAATAGAGGGGGTTTATTGCTTTTCTAGGATACGGCACAGCCTAGACGTGATGTGGCTACGGGAGTCGGAGCCAGGATGCCTCAGACCCCTTGAGATGGGATTCCAGCCCCCCACTTTAGACTAGTTCCTTCATGATTCCAGCCCAAAACTGACACTTCCACCAAACACTCACTCCCCTACGTCCCTTGCTGTCCCTGCTCATCTGACTGGTTGGGTCTTTGTCTACCTGACTTAGGCAGCCCCCGTGCTGAGCAGTGCTCAAAGGCAGAGACCAATAGGCGTCATCCACAGCCCACAACCCAAGCACCGCAACCAGCAAGATCCCAACACTCCGTCACAAATATAATTTATGCCGTCATGTGCCAACAGTGTCCATCTGCTACGTACATTGGACAAACTTCTCAGACACTTCGCCAAAGAATCAATGGCCACAAAACAGACATCAGACAGTTTCATGAAGAAAAAACAGTTTCTCGCCATTTCATCCAGACTGGGCGTTGTCTCAACAACCTCACTACCCACATCCTGCTTCAAAGGGACTTTAAGGGTGTGTCTAGACTACAGGGTTTTGTCGACGAAAGTGGACTTTTGTCAACAAAACTATACCTGCGTCTACACTGCCGCCGAGTTCTGTCGACATCACGGCGACAGAACTCAGCAGTTTTATCGACGGCGGTAAATCTCATTAAACGAGGAATAACACTTTTTGTCAACAGAGTTCCGTGGACAGAAGGCGTTATTGCATCTACACTGTCCTTTGCGTCTACACTGTCATGTCGACAACGCGGCTTGCTTTGTCGACAGAACTGGATGTAGTCTAGATGCTCTTTGTCGACAGACGCTTTGTCGACAGTATGGGTACAGCTAGACTACAGGCTTTTGTCGACAGAAGTTTTGTCGACAGATACTGTTGACAGAAATTTTGTCGACAGATACTGTCGACAAAGCGTCTGTCGACAAAGAGCGTCTAGACTACATCCAGTTCTGTTGACAAAGCAAGGCGCTTTGTCGACATGACAGTGTAGACGCAAAGGACAGTGTTGATGCAATAACGCCGTCTGTTGACAGAACTCTGTTGACAAAAGGCGTTATTCCTCGTCGAATGATTCTATGATTCTATGAATGAGGTTTACCGCTGTCGACAAAATTGCCGAGTTCTGTCGACGTTATGTCGACAGAACTCAGCGGCAGTGTAGACGCAGGTATAGTTTTGTCGACAAAAGTCCACTTTTGTCGACAAAACCCTGTAATCTAGACACACCCTATATGTACTCTAACAGAAAACTTAAAAGAGAAGCCTTTGAAATGTAATTCGTAAATTTGACACTTTACGAATGGGCCTTAACAAAGATGCTAATTATCTTACTCATGACAAGGATCGCTTCCCTAATTATCACCTCTAATGTCATTATCTCATAGACACCAACCTCTCTTCCTTATTCCCCTTCTTATATAAAATCTGATTTGTCTATTTTATATGTGTTCACTTTTTTTGATTGTATCCTTTTGGGTTATATGGTCGTGGCCAATTTTCTTCCACAATTTGATCTGAGGAAGTGGGTCTGGCCCACGAAAACTCATCCCCTAATAAACCATCTTGTTCGTCTTTAACGTGCTGCATGGCCCTGTCTTTTGTTTCAGCAAGACTGGATTCACACGGCTACATCTCTAGTACTCTTCTACATCACGCCATGTGGGTGAGTCAGTGGAAATCACACCTCACCAAGCAGGCGGACCCTGGGCTACAGAGCAGACAGCCCCCCCACTACGCCGCAGGGAGTACGTCAACCCAACTGAAATCGGGAGGAAACGGAATTGTTGTTCCGTTTTCCAGCGCTTTATTATCTTTATACTTTTCATGCCCAAACATGGCTCCGATGCTGTTGTTGAAACAAACGTGTTTTAAAACAGTTGCTACAGGGGGTACTTCTAATTTTTTTTCTTGCCGAAAACAGGGTCCTTTATAAAAAGAAAAAAGTCGAGACACAGCGGTCTAGCGTTTGATTGAGCGGGGAGAGCAGCCAAAGGAATTCCTGCTTCCGCGTTGCATAAGAGCAAGTCTCTCCCAGCCCCGTAGCTGCCCCCACGCTTTGTAACGAGGTCACGATCTCTGCGAAGGAAGGGGACGTGCCGAAGTCCCTCACAGGAGTTAGACGCAGCAACTGAACCGTCGTTTCCTGAGGCCTCATTTTCTAGTCACCGCGCCTGGCGGTTTCTGTATCCTCCACCTTGCGCAGTGGACTGGTTTGTGGTCTGCGGACCTGCCTGCGTTTTCCTGTGAGCTGGCCGGGTGGGTTGCTCGGGGCAGGCGGTTGGGCCCCTCGACAGCCCTTTTCAGGGACAGGAGATGGCCCAGCCCCCCCACATCTCCGACAAGGAGGCACCCTTGAAGAGAATGCCCATGCTTCGGTGGGCTTTGGCCTGAGTAGAGCGGTGTATTTACTCCCTCCCATCTTTGTGTCCGGAGGGTTGCTTTGGGGATCTGACAGGCACGCCGGACAAGGAGGGGAAGGGGCCGGCCTGCGCCCCCGAAGGGGCGTGGTCTCAGACAGAAGGGGCGGGGCTGGGAGCTAGCTTCCCTCGGCGCCGCCGGGAGCGAGCTGCAGGGGGCGCTGGCGGCGAGGTAGAGCAGTGATTCTCAGCCTTTTGGGTTTTTTATAAAATACCCCCAATGCACCCACCCCTCCCCCACAGCCAGGCATCCCCAGGCCCCCTCTTTCGAGGAAGAGCTCTTGTGCAAAATCTCTTTCACAAGAGCGCGTCCACGCTGCCCTGTGCTTTTGCGCAAGAGCTGTGCTTTGGCGCAAGAGCATCCATAGTAGCGTAGACTATGCTCAAGAAAGCTCTGATGGCCATTTTAACCATAGAGGCTTCTTCTGCAAGAAATTCATGTTGCCTGTCCACACTGCCCTCTTGCGGAAGAGGTCTTGTGCAAGAGGGCTTAGCGGTTGGACATTAGGAAAAAGTTCCTAACTGTCAGGGGGGTCAAACACGGGAATAAATTGCCCAGGGAGGTTGTGGAATCCCCATCTCCAGAGATATTTAAGAGTAGGTTAGAGAAATGTCTATCAAGGATGGTCTAGACAGTATTTGGTCCTGCCATGAGGGCAGGGGACTGGACTCAATGACCTCTCGAGGTCCCTTCCAGTCCTAGTATTCTATGATTCTATAATTCCTCGTGGGGAGAAGAATAACTTTTCCGGAAGAAGCCCTGTTTTCCGATACTGTACTGTAAATTTAATTCTGGAAGAACGCCCATGCAGTGTAGACAGCCGGCAAGTTTTTGCGGAAGAACGGCTGTTCTTCCACAAGAAGCTGCCAGTGTAGAAGTGGAGTATACTCAGACATGAGACATGAAACAGCCTTGGTAACGGGTCATGGAAGAAATACCAACTGAGACACACACACCACCTGGACCATAAGGGTATGTCTACACTCGTGGCTTCTTGTGTGAGAAATATGCGAATGAGGCTAAGCGTGGCATATCGCCGAGCCTCATTTGCATACCTAATGAGCCACCATTTTTGCAGAAGAGGCTTTTGCGCCAGAAGGAGCTGTCTACACTGCCCCTTCTCGTGCAAGAAAAACCCTCTTGCGCAATGCCGTTCTTCCTGGAAAGTAATCGGCGTAACGGCATTGCGCAAGAGGGGTTTTCTTGCGTGAGAAGGGGCAGTGTAAACAGCTCCTTCTGGCGCAAGCGCCTCTTCTGCAAAAATGGCGGCTCATTAGGCATGCAAATGAGGCTCGGCGATATTCCACACATAGCCTCATTTGCATATTTCGCACGCAAGAAGCCACAAGTGTAGACATAGCCTAACTGTATTTACTCACCCGGCCAAAAAAATGCATTTGGGTGTATGAGAGCTTTGGAGAGAGTAACCAAGGCTTTGATGTAGGAGACATTGACCATAAAGACTTCAAGAATGCCAGCCCGATGGGGCGTGACTAAAAGCAGGTTGGATAGACCTCCATCAGGGATGGTCTAGATGGTGCTTGGTTCTGCCGTGAGAGCAGGGGATGGGACTCAATGACCTCTCAAGGTTCCTTCCAGTTCTAGTGTTCTGTGATTCTGTAGACATCTACCAGGGATGGTCTAGATGGGGCTTGGTCTTGCCGTGAGGGCAGGGGATTGGATTCGCCGACCTCTCGAGGTCCCTTCCCGTTCTAGTGTCCTAGGATTCTGTAGACATCTACCAGGGATGGTCTAGATGGGCCTTGGTTCTGCCGTGAGGGCAGGGGATGGGACTCGATGACCTCTCGAGGTCTCTTCCAGTTCGAGCGCGCTATGATTCTGTGATTCAGTAGAAATCTACTAGGGATGGTTGAGATGGGACTTGGTCCTTCTGTGAGGCCACGGGACTGGACTCGATGACCTCTCAAGGTCCCTTCCAGTTCTATGAGATAGGTAGAAATAGGTCTTCTCCCTCCAGCTTTTTGAATCTTTGCTCCTTTTGATCTGGTCCCTCTACCCGAGAGTTTTCGACCACCCCCAGTTGGCCAGGGATCTTCGCAGACCTCTGTCTGGGGTTGTTGTCATTGTTTGGTCTCCCTGGGAGGTCCTTCTAGTTCGGGCCAACCTTATTTCACAGGTGAGCTTGGTCCAAGCAAACGTTTTGCCATTTTCCTCCACCAAGGGGGCAGTGGTTCTTGCATGGTGGACATAAGGCTTGGCCACCTCCATCTCTTTCTCTCTTGCTCGTGGCCTCAGGCCTCATTTTATAGGGTGCGTGTATGGCACACCTGACCCCTCCGTCATTGTCCGATCCCGCCGGTCAGAGCAGGCCCGACCTTTCCCAAGAAAAGACACAAGGAAATCTTTTCGGTAGCCGCTCCCTGCTCTTCCGGATGGCAAAGGAGCTTTAATTTAGTACCGCTGGCTCTGGAGACTTGAGGCGACCAGATGTTCACAGCGAAGGCACCCGTCACAGGTCTAGGCGGAGAACAGCTGAATTGTGAAGGCCAGCATTCTATCTTGTGGGTATTATTTTCCTTTGCATGTTTTCAGCAGTTTTCCTCGGGGCCTGTGAGTGAGAGAGAGAAAGTGTGTGCGAGATTTGAGGCAACTTCCCTGCACCAAAGACTTTGGTTTCCTGTTGACAAGCCTAGACTTTCACCGGCACGCCCAACCCCTCCCATAAAACACCTGAGGGTCATGAAAAGAAAATGGCATGAGAGCAAATTAAGCTACTCGTGTAAACCACAGCAGTCTGACTGTATGTGCACCTGGGGGCAGATCCTCGGGGGGTCTTCATACATGCTAGCTGTAGTCACGACAAAATCTGATTATCTAGCATTAAAGCAATGAGTCTCCAGAAAGGATATTTAGAGAATGCCATATTGTTTGCTGGACTCCAAATCAACTCCATAGGACACTATCAATGCCCAGGGAAACTTTACCCACACAAATACAGCCGGCCCCCGAGTTGCGAATGGTTGAATTACGCGGTTACAACCGTAGCTGTCGTAAATGGTGGACCCCGAGTTACAAACGCGATCTACACTTACGAACAGCACGGTCACGTATAACTCTATGGGGTCCGACTTATGAACAAACCGAGTTACGACCAATTGCATGGTCCGTAACTGGTTTGTAAGTCAGAAAGAGGCTGTATCAGAGAGTTAGGTGTGTTAGTCTGAATCTGCAAAAGCAACCTTATAGAGCAGTGTTTCTTAAACTTTTTAAGACTGAGGAACACCAAACGATTTTGTTTTATGAGGAATGCCGAGGATTTTTTGCTGAACAAAAAAAAGGGGGGTTGGGGGGGAAGTTATTGAGCAAAAAAAAAAAAGTCACCTGCCCCTTTAAGGACGGCCATTTTGAACTCCGTTGTTCTCCGTGGCACACCTCCGACTTCCTCGTGGCACACCGGTGTGCCGCGGAACACAGTTTAAGAAACACTATTATAGACTAACAGATTTATTGGAGCATAAGTTTTCGTGGGCAAAGACCTAAATGGAGATAGAACGTTTACATTAGGGAAGCCTGCCACAGACTCATTTTGAGATGGTAGAACAAGGAGCAATGGGCTCAAGTCGTGGTGGGGGAGGTCTAGGTTGGAGATTAGGACAAACTATTTCCCGAGGCGGGTGGAGAAGCACTGGGATGGGTTCCCTACGGAGGGGGTGGAATGGGTTAGGGTTCCCTAGAGGTTTTGAAGTCCCGGCTTGACCAAGCCTTGACTGGGATGATCGAGTTGGTCCTGCTTTGGGCAGGGGGCTGGACTTGATGACCCCTTGAAGTCTCTTCCATCCCTAGAATGCTATGATTCTGGAGGGGAACTCTGATCTCGTTCGCATTCACGCAAATCTAGAGGAATCCTTCAATGTCGTCTAGATCATGGGTTCCCAAACTGGGGGGCGTGAAGAAATTCCAGAGGGGGGTGTGAGTTTTGCTGCCATGTTGAGTTCCTTTTTTCTTTTTTTTGCTCAATAAGCTTTGCTGCTATGGGGGGGAGGGTTTTTCAAAAATCAAAAAGGGGGGTGTGATGAGAAAAAGTTTGGGAACCACTGCTCCATGGCTGTGTCTACACTGGCCACTTATTCCGAAAAATCAGCCGCTTTTCTGGAATAACTTGCCAGCTGTCTACGTTGGCCCCTTGAATTTCCGGAAAAGCACTGACGATCTAATGTAAAATCGTCAGTGTTTTTCTGGAAAAACTATGCTGCTCCCGTTCGGGCAAAAGTCCTTTTCCGGAAAACTGTTCCGGAAAAGGGCCAGTGTAGACAGCACAGATTTCTTTTCCGTAAAAAAGCCCCAATCGTGAAAATGATGATCGGGGCTTTTTTGCAGAAAAGCGCATCTAGATTGGCCACGGACGCTTTTCCGCAAAAAGTACTTTTCCAGAAAAGCATCCTGCCAATGTAGACGCGCTTTTTCTGAAAATGCTTATAACGGAAAAGTGCCAGTGTAGATGTAGCCTATATGTTCCACAATGGAAAGGAGAGGAGGTACCTTAGACTGCCTACCTTGGAGAAACTGGTGGTAGCTGCTTCTCTGCTCCAGGGGTAGGAGTTACTAATTACTCCAGTAACGAATTACCCCAGCACTATGGAAATCTGGTTTGAACTGCTCCCTATGACAGCGCTGTGTTCGGTAATAAGGAGATGTCAAATTCCCATTGAAATCAGTGGGCAAACTTTTTTTCTCCTGTTCACTTCAACGCGAGCAAGATCTCATGCCTAGAATCTAAAATATCAGCTTCTTGTATCTACAGGAGTTAAGTTTCATTTCTTCTTGCCGGTCTATTTTGAAAGCCTGAAGCAATCAGACTAGAGTTGGGGTTTTTTTCTTGTTTTTTTCAGACTAGCTCCCACGAGACTGTGGAAATCCCTAAAAAAATCATCCATTTTCAGTCAAAACCCCGCATGTTTCTACCTGCTGTAAGTCAATTTGGTGATGTTGCAGGTAGGTGTATTTTGGTATGGGCTGCTAACGGTCCATCGTCTGTAAGGATGTGGTTTGAGAACCTGTTAATCATATTCTGTTTGGCTTCCTGGCTTGGTCGCACGGAGCTGTTTCTTGTTACACGGTACCTGCATTCGAGAGCGGTTTCTAGAAACAGCGATGACTCAGAACAACTCACAGGTGTAGGATTTCCACCGGCACTTGGTTAAAAGGCCTGTGGTCACGCTAGACCAAAAAGGGTTACCACTACTCACTAACTTTCTGAAAGCTCTGTAGGAAACATTCGCTTTCACCCTCCTGCACTTTCCCAACAATTTGGGGTTTTTAAAATAACTGGGGTTGTACCATTCACTCAACGTTGTATCTCTGGGAAAGCGAAGGTGTTGTTGATGAGTCTCTGAATTACTCAGTTTTACGAGCACAGTAGTTACGTTTTCTTGTGTTCTGGCTTACAGGGTAGTAGTCTCCTCTACTGCACGTTCACATCTGAGCGTTATCAAATGTTGCCCAAGAGAGACCAAAGAAAACTGTTCCAAGGTCGTTTAGTGTCCTAAAAATGGTGGTCCTTCTACGGCGGAGTGCCTTGTTTTATGGCAGGGTGTGTCCCGGTGGATGCCGGCTAACGTGTAACATGCTCACCTCAGTTATCAGTTCACTCGAAATATGGTTGAAACAATCCCAAGAGAAAAGAGCTTGTAATGCCAACTGGCATGACGGAATTTCTAATGCCTGAAAAGAGACACGCCAATGGTTTGGATAACTGCAACCGACATTTTTCTAGTTTTGGATGGTGTGCTGTAGTTGGGGGCTGTCTACGCTAGTGGCCCCGGGCACACTCTGGTTGGGAATTCACTGATCACTAGACTAGGGATGTGGGCTGTGGATGACCCCCTACAGGCCTCTATCTGTAAGCAGTGCCAGCCCCGGAGGACCCTCATATCACGTAGACCATAGCCCAACGTGTTCTCACCTGATCAGGGAAGGGGTTGGAACAAAGGAAGGGTGTGGCTTGGAAAAGGGTTAATGAGAGCGTAGGGAAGCATGGAGGAAGCAGACTAACCCGGGTACGTCTAGACTACAGGCTTTTCTCGATAGAAGTAAAGCAAGCCGATTGGTTGACATGACAGTGTAGGCACAAAGGACAGTGCAGATGCAATAATGCCTTCTGGTGACAGAACTCTGTTGACAAAAGGCATTATTCCTCATAGAATGAGGTTGACAGCCAGGGTACGTCTAGACTACAGGGTTTTGTCGACAGAAGTTTTGTCGACAGATACTGTCGACAAAGCTTATGTCGAAAAAGAGCGTCTAGACTACATCCAGTTCTGTCGACAAAGCAAGCCGGTGGAGTCACATCTTGCTGCGGACAGGGGTGCAGGGTCGGGGAGCTTCCTGACACGCCGTCACAAATGGTTATCAGTGGTTTGCGGGGAAAACGTGAATCAGAAAACACCGTGAAAGTTCACCAAAGCTGGGTTAGCTTAGATCTGCAGGGACCAAAAGTAAGTACCAACTGCTTAGGCTCCTAGGGTTGCCAGGTGTCCGGTTTTGAATCAGACAGTCCGGTATTTGAGCTTTCAGTCCAGGAAACAAATTGAGAAAATACTGGACATAGAAATGTTCGGTATTTTAAATTAAGTAAGTTTTATTATTATCCAGTTATGACGTGACTTGTGCACGAGTATTCTCTTTCCAGGCCTGCACTATGCAGTACTGTGCCAATTCGCCGCTTGGATACACGTATCAATACATAGTTGCGTACTGCCTGGCTGGTAGACACACTCATGTTGTGTGAGCGTGTCTACCAGCCAGGAAGTATGCAACTACGCAGTAGTGCTGAATATTTTCCTTTATAAATGTATGATTTGCGACAGTGTTGTCCTTCATCTAGCGTTCATCTTTCTCATATCTCGCCATGCTCTTTTAAGGTAAGGAATATTTTTTCAGCAAAGAACCTGCTGCTCCAAATGTATTAAAACTGGTTCGATATTTTGTTTCAATTCCTGTGTCAAATGCTAGTGTGGAAAGAATTTTTAGTGTCATGGGTAATCTATGCACCGATGAATGCAACATATTGAGTGTTGAGTCAGTAAGAAGTCAACTTTGTGGGTTTTTAAATATACCTTTCACTTGTTTGGAAGCAAACGATGAGTTTTCGAAAGGTAAAAAATTGATAAAAGCTGCACAAGCTAATGTAAAATATACGATGTAATGTAGATTGTCGTCAATAAATTTCCCATATCATGTCTATTTGGTCGACACATTTTTATCAAGTGTGTCCGGTATTTTTGTTGAAACCATGTGGTAACCCTACAAGGCGCGTGTGTGAAAGCAAGTAATGGGTCACAATCTCAGGTTTGTTGCAGGGAAGTTCCCACATAACCAAAACACAGCCCCTTGACTCGTTTCTGGGCCAACCACTGAACAGACGAGGAGTTTGATTCTACTACCATTCAATTCAAAACTGCCAAGTTGACACGCACTGGTGGAAACAATATTCTAAATCCTGAAGGAGAGAAATAACTTACTCCGTTTGTAGCCTATTAGGGTACGTCTAGACTATAGGCTTTTGTCGACAGAAGTTTTGTCGACAAAGCGCGTCTAGACTACAGCCAGTTCTGTTGACAAAGTAAGCCGCTTTGTCGACATGAGAGTGTAGACGCAAAGGACAGTATAGACGCAACAACGCCTTCTGGCAACAGAACTCTCTCGACAAAAGGCGTTATTCCTCATCGAATGAGGTTTACCACCGTCGACAAAACTGCCGAGTTCTGCCGACGTTATGTCGACAGAACTCGGTGGTAGTGTAGACGCAGGTATAGTTTTGTAGACAAAAGTCCACTTTTGTCGACAAAACCCTGTAGTCTAGACACACCCCCAGATGATACCTGTCCTATTTTAGTTTACTAATTGTAGTTGGTTTATTTTTGTTTTTTAATATATAGATTAGCATCGGCTGGTAAAGCAAGGTGTCCACAGAATTAATTTTCTGTGTGATGGCTTATAGCAGAAGTATGGTAGTTAGTGAATAGTTGGTATTTTTCTTGTTATTTTCCATAACATGTGTGAGGCAAGTTTTGTGGTTGGTGCAATAGGCCCTTTTTCTTAATTTTGCTCGGAATCGGCAAGAAAATCTGCTAGTTTGGCGATAACTGTCATTTCGAATTTCCTGTGCAGCAATCACCAGATGTCCGAGCCCCGACAGCAAGCTCCCGCTTTTTCTTCGCCGCCCTGAGCAGCCATCCAAGAAAGCCTCAATCATATCTGATGCATATTCATGAGTTCCCCAAATATTTCTTCTGATTAGAGATGGCACCCTCAGCAATCTCAGGGTACCACACCCAATTATGGACATGGGGTTGAACATCCGAGACATTTCGGCACCAAAAGGGGTAGTTAGGTCTAGAGATCGAGGAGATTGTGGTTGCTGCTTCAGCGGTTGCTGTTAGTGCCCGCTCCGGAGTGTTGTGTTGCTTTTATCTTGTCAGGTCAAAAACCAAATACTTAGATTGATTCTATTTTCTTATTGCTGTTTTGCTACTCTAATTTTGCTTACGTTTGCTTTTAGGAATGTCACTACCACTTGCTCCAAGGCTTTTCAGGAGAAGGAAGGCTGGTTCTTCCTGCCCGGTCTTGGGGGATATTAAGATCTTGTGGGTAGAAAATAATCTTAAATGCTGACTCTTTGTATCTATCTATTTGTCCTTTGGGCTCTTCATGGAGCAAAGAGCCTCCAGTTATTCTCCATCTCTTGCGATCCTTAGCGATAGTCATAGAATCCTAGAGCTGAAAGAGACCTCAGGAGACATCAAGTCCAGCCCCCTACCCAAGGCAGGACCAACCCAACTCAATCAACCCAGCCAGGGCTTTGTCAAGCCGAGACTTAAACACCTCTAGGGATGGAGATTCCACCCTCTCCTTAGGTAACCCATTCCAGTCCTTCCCCACCTGCCTAGTGAAATAGTTTTTCCTAATATCCAACCTGAACCTCTCCCACCGCAACTTGAGCCCATTGCTCCTTGTTCTGCCATCTGTCACCACTGAGAACAGCCTCTCTCCAGCCTTTTTGGAACCTCCATTCAGGAAGTTGAAGGCTGCTCTCAAATCCCCCCTCACTCTTCGCTTCTGCAGACTAAACAAAACCAACTCCGTCAGTCTCTCCTCAGAGGCCATGTGCTCCAGCCCCCGAATCATTTTGGTCACCCTTTTCTCCAATGCGTCCACATCCTTTCTATAGTGGGGGGCCCAAAACTGGACAGCTAGTCTTGATTTGATCCCTCTCCAATGCGTCCACATCCTTTCTATAGCGGGGAGCCCAGAACTGGACAACTAGTCTCAATTCGATTCCTCTCCAATGCGTCCACATCCTTTCTATAGCGGGGAGCCCGGAACTGGACAACTAGTCTCAATTCGATCCCTCTCCAACGCGTCCACATCCTTTCTATAGCAGGGAGCCCGGAACTGGACAACTAGTCTCAATTCGATCCCTCTCCAACGCGTCCACATCCTTTCTATAGCGGGGGGCCCGGAACTGGACAACTAGTCTCGATTCGATTCCTCTCCAATGCGTCCATATCCTTTCTATAGTGGGGGGCCCAGAACTGGACAACTAGTCTCGATTCGATCCCTCTCCAACGCGTCCACATCCTTTCTATAGCGGGGGGCCCGGAACTGGACTAGTCTTGATTTGATCCCTCTCCAACGCATCCACATCCTTTCTATAGCGGGGGGCCCGGAACTGGACAACTAGTCTTGATTCGATTCCTCTCCAATGCGTCCACATCCTTTCTATAGTGGGGGGCCCGGAACTGGACAACTAGTCTTGATTTGATCCCACGTTAAACCATCTGCTTTTACTTCGTCCAGGAAGCTTTGCTGCCATGTCTGTTTGGGACGCCCTGTTTTCCTCTTTCCCTTTGGATTCCATTCTAACGCTTGTCTCATGATACATTCCTCACAGTCCTTATGCAGGATGTGGCCTGCTCATCGCCATCTTCTCGTCTTAATCTGGACCTCAATTGGTTTCTGATTTGTTTCGGCCCACAAAGTTTCGATTTGGCATTCTATCGTATTACCGGAGAATGTGTTTAAGGCATTTATTGACAAACATCTGAATTATCTTGCTCTGGACCATGCGCCACACCTCCGAACCATACAGCAGCACTGATTTCACATCGGAAGTGCAAATGCGTAGTTCGGTTCTTGTTGAAATGGCTCTTGTCGCCCAGTCTGGTCGTGGTATGGCAACGGCTTGTTGTGCCTTTCGTATTCTCGCATTGATGTCCTCTTCAGTTTTCCCATTCTTGCTGATAACACCCCCCAACTATACCAACTGGTCAACCTCTTGCACTGCATTTCCTTTGACTCTTTGTATACTTAAGTTTTAATTTGATTGTGTTAATGACATCTGGGGAAGGTATTCAGATAATCTGTGTTCTTGCTGCCATATTCATTGTGGTGATTATCATTATCTTCCCTTTAGCAATAAAATTGTTTTCTATTTCATTTCCTGAGTTAAGATGTGGTTGCTGTTGATCGCTTGTGGGCCCTCAAGAGGGGAAATCATATGGTTCCACTGCATTTCTAAGAAATTGGATGAGGTTCAACAAGGAAAAGTGCAGAGTCCTGCAGTTGAGACGGAAGAATCCCAAGCATCGTTACAGGCTGGGGACCGACTGGCTAAGTAGCAGTTCTGCAGAAAAGGACCTGGGGGTTACAGTAGATGAGAAGCTGAATAGGAGTCAACAGAGCGCCCTTGTAGCCAAGAGGGTGAATGGCATATTAGGGTACATTAGGAGGAGCATTGCTAGCAGATCTAGAGAAGTGATTTTCCCCCTTGATTCGGCACTGGTGAGGCCACATCTGGAGTATTGTGTCCAGTTCTGGGTCCCCCACTATAGAAAAGATGTGGATGCATTGGAGAGAGTCCAGCGGAGAGCGACCAAAATGAGTCGGGGGCTGGAGCGCATGACCTACGAGGAGAGGCTGAGGGATTTGGGTTTGTTTGGTCTGCAGAAGAGAAGAGTGAGGGGGGATTTGAGAGCAGCCTGCAACTTCCTGAAGGGAGGTTCCAAAGAGGATGGAGAAAGGCTGTTCTAAGTAGTGATGGATGGCAGAACAAACAGCAATGATCTCAAGTTACGGGGGGGTGGGGGAGGTCTAGGTTGGATATTAGGAAAAACTCTTTCACTAGGAGGGTGGGGAAGCTCTGGGATGGGTTCCCTAGGGAAGTAGTGGAGTCTCCATCCCTAGAGGTGTTTAAGTCTCGGCTTGACAAACCCATGGATGGGTTGATTGAGTTGGGATTGGTTCTGCCTTGGGCAGGGGGTTGGACTTGATGACCTCCTGAGGTCTCTTCCAGTTCTACGATTCTATGATTCACTGTGACGGGGGATAGAGGATGCACTTAGATTTTCTGCTCAGATTGGTGAGCCTTACCCGTCCAAATGTTACTAAAACTCGTTCCCAGGCTAATGTGAAGTGTGGCGATGAAAGTGCTTAAAGCAAAACGGGACAAACGAGATGATGGAGAGAGTTTCTTTTCCCGTTTGTGTTTTGGTGAGTGAGCAAATCAACTAATTTCTGGACGTACATGGTGCAAAGTTACAGCCACAATCCAGAAGGCCAAGCAAAAATTCAGATCTGTCAAGTTTCTATTGTGGCATAGCTCTTGGGCTAGGCAGCCGTATCAGTATCAGCCTGGTATTGGTAGGCTAAGAACATAAGAACGGCAGTTCTGGGTCAGACCGAAGGTCCATCTAGCTCCGTGCCCTGTCTGCCGACAGTGGCCAATCCCAGGTACCCCAGAGGGAGTAGACTGAAGACAATGATCAAGCGATTTGTCTTCTGACATCCATCTCCAGCCTCTGACAAACAGAGGCCAGGGACACCATTTCTATCCCCTGGCTAATAGCCTTTCATGGACCTAACCTCCATGAATTTATCTAGCTCTTTTTTGAACCCTGTTCAAGTCCTAGTCTTCAGCACATCCTCCGGCAAGGAGTTCCACAGATTGGCTGTGCGCGGTGTGAAGAAAAACTTCCTTTTTGTTGGTCTGAAACCTGCTGCCTCTTCGTTTCATTTGGTGACCCCTCATTCTTACGTGATGGGAACAAGTTACTAACTTTTCTTTCTTCACTTTCTCCACACCTGATTTTATAGACCTCCAGCCTGTCCCTGCCCTTAGTCTCCTCTTTTCTAAAAAGTCCAAGTCTTTTTCCTCTCTCTTCATATGGGACCCGTTCCAAACCCTGAATCTTTTGTGTTGCCCTTTTCTGAACCTTTTCCAATGCTACTGTTTGGCCCACCTATCTTGTACAGAAGGAAGTGGAAAGACAGCTGTGTCCCATGTGTCATGCATGACTCAACCAGCTCTCGAGATGAGTTGAGGATTCAGTATTGTTCCATGCCAGGTGCCCTTTTGCTCCATTAGGTACATTCCAGTCTAGGATTTGACTGTACACCCCATACCGGTCAAGCAACACCAGATCTTTTGCTGGGTTTCAATGAGGGTCCCCTGGCCAATTTGGTCAGACCAGAGTGCCCAACAGATTTGCCGATGACCGATCCAAGGTTGAAAGAGGTGGCTGGATGTCTGGAATAGGTTGCAGTGGCTCCCGGAGTTAGTTGATAATGATGGACAACTGCGTGTCTTCTGAGAAGGATTGGACACATGAGGTCCCTCAAGCATCTGTCCCATCTCCATTGTTCAATGTACACAGGACGACTTCTGAACACTATGGGACAGATACGTCCGTTGACACTAGCTGAGTATTTCCATTGACTTCTGTGGAGCTACACTGGTTTGACCAAGCTGAGGAACGGGCCCTACATTTGAGACTAGCCTTCTCCTGCCAATTTTTTCTCTCACACCTCACCTGTCATACACTGGCTGGCAGGCAAGTCTATCCAGCACCGGAAGGGACAATTGTGATCATCCTAGATGGACCACAAGTCCATCCAGCACTGGAAGGGGCAACAGTGATTGTCCTAGATGGACCTCAAGTCTATCCAGCACCCAAAGGGGCAATTCCGATCATCCTAGATGGACCTCAAGTCTATCCAGCACCCGAAGGGGCAATTGTGATCGTCCTAGATGGACCGCAAGTCTATTCAGCACCCGAAGGGGCAATTGAGGTCCATCTAGGATGATCGCAAGTCTATCCAGCACCGGAAGGGGCAACTGTGATCATCCTAGATGGACCTCAACTCTACCCAGCACCGGAAGGGGCAATTGTGATCGTCCTAGATGGACCTCCAGTCTATCCAGCACCGGAAGGGGCAATTGTGATCGTCCTAGATGGACCTCAAGTCTATCCAGCACCGGAAGGGGCAATTACGATCATCCTAGATGGACCTCAAGTCCATCCAGCACCCGAAGGGGCAATTGTGATCGTCCTAGATGGACCTCAAGTCTATCCAGCACCGGAAGGGGCAATTGTGATTGTCCTAGATGGACCTCAAGTTTATCCAGCACCGGAAGGGGCAATTGTGATCGTCCTAGATGGACCTCAAGTCTATCCAGCACCGGAAGGGGCAATTACGATCATCCTAGATGGACCTCAAGTCCATCCAGCACCCGAAGGGGCAATTGTGATCGTCCTAGATGGACCTTAAGTCTATCCAGCACCGGAAGGGGCAATTGCGATCGTCCTAGATGGACGTCAAGTCTAGCCAGCACCCAAAAGGGCAATTGTGATCGTCCTAGATGGACCTCAAGTCTATCCAGCACTGGAAGGAGCAACTGTGATCATCCTAGATGGATGCCAAGTCTATCCAGCACCCGAAGGGGCAATTGTGATCATCCTAGATGGACGTCAAGTCTATCCAGCACTGGAAGGGGCAACTGTGATCATCCTAGATGGACCTCAAGTCTATCCTCATCCATTTGATTTGGACTGTAGCCAGGGAGGCCTTTCATTAGACTAACGTTTTAAGTGTGCTGGATTTCAAACATGGTTTACAGCACACCACAACTTGCGCCCCTCGGGATGAGGCGGGGCGAGGTTTTAGAAAGAAATGAATCCTAGAACGACGGCAACACAATTTACACAGTCAGGAGAAACGACACAGGGCATAAAACGTCTAGCTAGTTTATTTCTACCGACAACACAGGTAGAGAAACATGCGCCTTTGAAAAACCAAACCAAAACTGTTCTCCGGAAACTGCTGGTTTGATGCAGTTGGAGACAAACACTGAACCATACCACTTGGGCTGCCTGCGGACACTAGCACCTGAAATGCAGCCCCTGAGGCTGGAGCCCAGGTCGGAGAGGGGCAGAGAATGGGAACTAAAAGCCAGGGTAGCGGCCCAGGCGGGATTACTGGTCCTCCACTTTCGAACATCAAACAAGTATCTCTCCTCCACCCTGTGATCGCTAATCTGTTCCTGTGCCTGTTATCTCTATGCCAGAAAGAATTTAAAACCAGAAGAGAGATCTTTAATCTAAGTAAAAATGTGCCCCGTCGAGCAAGTTAAATGCAAAGATGGCAGATTAGGCCTCCCTAGGGGAATGCATTACGGCCTGTTAGAATCGTAATCCGCACATTCTCCGACGTCCGATACGTGACAGCAGCCATCAATTTCTGCCTGCCGGGAGCAGCTGAACCGGCTCACTGACTTTCCTCTTCTTCCTTGGCTCCATCATCTCTTCCTGGCTGAACGCAAAGTCCAGGCGGTGTTCCTGCAAGAGCCACCAGAGAAAAGGGGTCATGTTCACGGCACAAGCTTCTGGAACCCTCGAGTCATAGATTTTCTAGATTTCCTCGAACCCGAGAGTCACAGAATCCTAGAACACTAGAACCGGGAGGGACCTCGAGAGAGCATCAAGTCCAGTCCAAGCACTGTCTAGACCAGGGCTACTCAATGTTGGACACCCTGGGGGCCACAATGATACTCACAGCACATGCCGAGGGCCACAACTTGAGTGTGGTTGCATAGATATGCAAATATAGATGCAAATATATGCAAATAACTTATTTCACACTGACGGGCATGAATACAACGCTTAAGGCAAGATTACACAACATGTAGGCCTCATTTGAGTCACTTCTGCTAATATGAATAAATTGTAACAATTTCCTCCCATATGACAGCACTTTTAACGAGCAATGACAATCCAGGAATTTAACAGCTAAAACGCATATCAACAGAAAACCATCATATTGGCTACTTTTTTGTTTTGGCTCCCGCCTGTGGGCTGCGCGTTGAGTCTCGAGTGAACCCAAATTGCACCGCAGGCCGCAAACAAATGGGCATGTTGAATAGCCCTGTTCTAGACCATCCCTGGTAGACGTCTGTCCAACCTTCTCTTCAATATCTCCAGTGATGCAGATTCCACAGCCTCCCGTCCCCTGTCCTCACGACAGGACCAAGCACCGTCTAGACCATCCCTGGTAGATGTCTGTCCAACCTGCTCTTCAATATCTCCAGTGATGCAGACTCCACAACCTCCTGTCCCCTGTCCTCACGACAGGACCAAGCACCGTCTAGACCATCCCTGGTAGATGTCTGTCCAACCTGCTCTTCAATATCTCCAGCAATGGAGATTCCACAACCTCCCGTCCCCTGTCCTCACAATAGGACCAAGCACCATCTAGACCATCCCTGGTAGATGTCTGTCCAACCTGCTCTTCAATATCTCCAGCAATGGAGATTCCACAACCTCCCGTCCCGTCCTCACGACAGGACCAAGAACCATCTAGACCATCCCTGGCAGATGTCTATAGAATCATAGAACACTAGAACTGGAAGGGACCTCTAGAGGTCATGAAGTCCAGGTACCTGGCAGGACCAAGCCCCGTCTAGACCATCCCTGGTAGATGTCTATCCAACCTGCTCTTCAATATCTCCACTGATGGAGACCCCACAGGCTTCCTTGGCAATTTATTCCAGTGCTTCGCCACCTGGACCATTAGGAGGTTTTTCCTAACGTCCAACTCAACCTCCCTTGCTGCAATTTCTACGCAAAATATGAGACACGAAAACCCAAACTTGAGAAGGCCATGTAGGGAGCTGGGGTAAAATCTGCCGGGGATGGTACTTGGTCCTGCTGTGAAGGCAGGGGACTGGACTTGATGACCTTTCAAGGTCCCTTCCAGTTCTAGGAGATAGGCATCTCCTTTCATTTCATTTCAGAAATAGTGGAGGTTAGCTGTTGGGGGTAAAAAACCTCTTGCCACTATATTCATCTAGCCAGCCAAACAAAGAGTAGAAAAGATGATATCTGTTGTGTCCGCAAAAGCAACAAAGAGTCCCGTAGCACCTTATAGACTGACTAAAATGTCTTGGATCGTGACCTTTCGTGGGTAAAGACCCACTTCATCAGATGCATGTCATATTGGCTACTTTTTTGTTTGTTATGTCTGCAGTGACTTAACGAAAGGCAGCCGGCACCTGGTTCTTGGCAGGAGACACGTAGGGTGTGTCGTCTACATTTCCGTTCAACACCTGCGGCTCCCTGGTATGAGCTGAACCGATTTGGGGGGATCGGGATTGCAGAGCTATTCAACTGCAGCGTAGACATTCTGGCGGATACCATACTAGATTTGAAATACCATGGGGATTGGTGTAGACCAAATATGTCCTTCATTTTCTGTCATACTAAACACTTCGGCTGTGCGTTTCAAAATAACGTTCTTGCTTGCACTCACAGCGGCGTATGCTATCGTTCCTCGTTGCAGGCGGAAAGGGCGCGCTTTGCTAATCTAGCCCTGGCAGCCAGGAGTTGAAAGTTGCTCCCACGACAACATGAATTCAAGGCCACCAGCTGGCCCGGTGCGGTCCCTGCAGAATTCCTCCGTCATTGCTTTCTATCGAACCCATGTGGCTTTGAAATAGGGATTGGTAACATCTAGGACTGTATGGGCTTTCAAACATGTGAGACACACAGATTAGAGGAACCGTGAAAGGAGTCCAAACTCTACCCCCGCTCCATGATTCAGCCTGTGTTTTTAACGTGCTTCTCTTTCCTCCTAGTCGTTATCTAGCAAAGCAGGCCAACAGTCACTAAAACACAGAGCCCAACTGCCTTTCTTAATTTAAACATGGACCAAAAACCAGATCCACAAAGTGAGGCAGGTAGAGTGTTGCCCAAGCATCAAACCTAGGCCGGCAAAACTCCTGCTGAAGTCCACAGGAAGTTTTTGCATCAGGAAGGAGGAATACAGCGGTACCGATTTTTGGCTGGACGTATTCCTGGGGACACGGCCGGTCCTGACCAATCGGCAGCCCTGGGCAACTGCCCGGCTTGACCGTTGGGTTGCCAGATGGTTTAAAAAAAAAGCTGGGGGAAAATTTGTCAAGCAAAAAAGAAAAAAAAAAGCCGGGGGGAAATCTGTCGAGCAAAAAAGAAAAAAAAAGCCGGGGGGAAATTTGTCGAGCAAAAAAGAAAACCAAAAAGGGTCGGGAGTAACGAGGGAAACCTGGGGGGAGGATTCGGGAGGTTGGGCCAAAATGCGGTCGCGGCCCACCTCTAAGACCGCAATGCATGGCAGGAAGAACTGTCACATTGCGGCTGACGGATAAGTCACATGTGTGTGTGATCCTCGAGTGGTGGTGCACATTGGCACATGCCTCAGTGCGCCGCACAAAATTTGTTCTGCACAAGGGCCGAACAAATTAGAGAGAACCTTGTGCGCGATATGTTCTGGAGGGTTCAATTCTGGGCTGATGCCCGTTCCCACTGACTTAGAATCATAGAGCTGGAAGAGACCTAAGGATGTCATCAAGTCTAGCCCCCTGCCCAAGACAGGACCAATCCCAACTCAGCCAGGGCTTGGTCAAGCCGAGACTTAAACACCTCTAGGGATGGAGACTTCACCCCCTCCCTAGGGATCCCACTCCAGTGCTTCCCCACCCTCCTAGGGAAATACCGTAAAATCTCGAGTATAATGCGCACTTTTCCCCCCAGTTTTTTAGGCTCAAAGCCGGGGTGCGCATTATACATAGGAGCTATTTTTTAAAGTTTTAAACTCCCCCTCCCCTCCGCACAGAAACTTTTCCGCTGCAGCATGGCGCGGGGGGAAAGGGGAGTTTAAAAGAGTGCTGCGCCTGAGGGTTTCCATGGCAGGCGCGAGCTCAGCACGGCACGTGGCAGCTATCTGGGGGGGGCGAGGGGTGGTTTCCAACTCTACCGCCGGCTCCCCGGGCTGCACGCACGTTTCCCTGTAGCTTCCGACATGGTTTAAGGATAATCAAATGTGTTCCGGTTTAGTAGAGACCAAGAAATTGTGGACTTTAGAAACAAGCTACCTCCCTTTCTGTACAATGGGGTGCGCATTGTACGTAGGAGTTCCGTTTTTTTCTTTATGCTAAGATTCGAAAGTCAAGGTGCGCATTATCCATCGGTGCGCATTATGCTCCCCATTTTACGGGTAGTTTTTCCTGCTATCCAACCGAGATCTCCCCCACTGTAACCTGAGACCGTTGTTCCTCGTTCCGTCATCCCTCTCACCAACATGAGCGGAGCATCCAGGCTATGCGTTTTTGAAATTTATTCAAGCGTGGCAAAGGAAAGCAGACGGAGGCCTGTGCTTTCAGAAACCCGCCGTCCTCCTGCCCCCCCCCCCCCGTAAATTACGCCAAGTCATCAGCAGTGCGAGTGACTCGTCGTTTCCCCTTGCACACTGTGGTGAAAACGCTATCTTGACCCATAAGCGCGTCTTCCGCAGCCGGGAAAGCAAACAGACCTTATCTCTAACCTTGAGGTTTCTCTCTTTTAAGCGACTAAAGAATAGAAAGGACAAGTTGCACAGAAAAAAAAAAAAACCAGGTCAGAAGAAAAACGTTCCAGATCTCCTTACCTCCTCCCTCCAACGCTCAAGGGTCTCCCAGAAGCACCTGGGGCTGTATGAATACACAGCTAGCTCTGAGCTATACAGGGGTGCTCTGTTCACGGCTGCCCCCCGGTATCAGACCCTAACAGACATGCCTAATGGTACAGGGCCGGCTCTAGGCACCAGCAAATCAAGCACATGCTTGGAGCGGCCCATTTCCAGGTAAGCAGCCACCCCCGGTCCCGCCCCGCCGATTTTAAAAGGCCGCAGGAGCTTGGCTCTGGCTGCATGTCCCCAGGAACTGCCTGCCCACCCCACCGGCTCTGGTCCTGCCGCGGCTCCAGCCCCCTTCGCCGGCGAGAGACCGCTCCCTGTCGGCCGCCTGGCTTGCTGCCCCCTGGCTCCACTCTGCCCGTTCCCTGCACCCTGCTCCCCGGTCCCCCTGCTCTCCCAGTTCCCTACGCCCCTCTGGCTCTGTTCCATCCCTGCACCCGGCAGCCCGTCTTCCCCGCACCCCTCTGGCTCTGCGCACCCCAGTCTCCCTCCTTCCCCCGGTCCCCGTGCCCCTCTGGTTCTGCACTGTCCCTCCACCCTGCTGCCCCTGTGGGTTGGGAGTGAGGGGTGCTTGTCCATAGGGAGGGGTTGGACAGGGCAGGGAAAAGGCTGTTGTGACCCAGCAGCGAGTGAAAGGGGAGAGGGAGTTTACTTGATGCGCCAGAAAAGAGGAGACTGAGGGGGGATAGGATAGAGGTCTATAAAATCACGAGTGGTGTGGAGAGGGTGAATAAAGAAAAGTGATTTCTTAGTTCCCATAATAGAAGAACTAGAGGACACCAAATGAAATGAATGGGTAGCAGGTTTAAAACTAAAAAAAGGAAGTTCTTCTTCACACAGCACACCGTTAACCTGTGGAACTCCTCGCCAGAGGAGGCTGTGAAGGCTAGGACTAGAACAGAGTTTAAAGAGAAGCTAGATAATTCTCTTTAATTAAGAGGGGGGGTTTGCTTGGGGCGGCAAAAAACCTCGCACCGGCCCTGCTACTGGAATGGCAGAACTCTGTAAAACCAGATTCTGCTCAAGAGGACTGCGCCTGGATGCCCACATCTCGTGGTAGGAAAGCTCGAAAGCTCACCAGATTTACGGGGAAGCAAACCTCACTCCGGGTCATGCAGGCTGCTTGGACGCGCCTTTCGTTTTTGCACCCCAGGCAGGACTAATGAAGGTTAAGATTCGGTCACGGGTAGGGCCGTACCTAGAGAAGTGCAGGGTCTAGGACAGCGTGTCTTAAAGTGTGTTCTAGTGTGCTGCGAGGTAGTTGGAGGTGTGCTGTGGAGAACAGAATTCAAAATGGCCGCCCTTAAAGGGATAAGCCTCTTTTTTTTTTTTCTTCAACAGCTTTTCCCTAGGGAGCATTTTTGTTTTCTCAACAAAAAAATCCTCGGTGTGCCCCATAAAAAAAAATGTTTGGTGTTCCTCGGTCTTAAAAAGTTTAAGAAACACTGGTCTAGGATATCCTGACCCCCGCAGTGCTGTAGGTATGTATGGGGCAGCCCCCTCGCTTGGGACTGGTCTAGGATATTCTGCCCCCCGCAGTGCTGTAGATATGTATGGGGCAGCCCCCTCGCTCGGGACAAACACTGAGGGGGACTTGAAGTTGCTTCTATGGTAGGAGGGGACCCAACCCAGCTGCTGGTCTGGTGGCCTGGAGTGCCGGTCAGCTGTTCTAGTGGTCCCAGAAGCCTCTGCTCTACTCTATACCAGGCCAGCTCCAGAAATCAGTTCTTAGGAACGACTCCGGCAGGGACGAGCCAAGGCCCTACCCAAGACCCCGCTAAGTATGGGATAATCACGAAGAGACTCCTGACTGCACGGCGCTACCAGGAAGGGAAGAAGTGGACTCAACTCTTCTTCTCGATGCAACGACTGGGTAACCCAAGCAGGGCCGGGAGAGAGATGTTCTCATCAGATACAGCGCTGCGGTGAGAAGAGGACGCGAGATAAGCTTTTTTGAAAACAAACGTTGAAGATAACAATGTTGCTATAAAAAGAAATGTTTCCTTCCATCCCTTCTCTGAGAAGCTGCCGCGGGAAACATACATGTTGCATTGGTGTTCTGTTCTCTGGCTCTTTAAAACCAGTTTTGGTGGGAAGATCGTAGACCACAAGATGGTCAAGGAATCCTTATACAAGCCCCATCTAGGCAAAGACCCGTAAGGGACGCGCCGGATGCATCTAAACAACAAGTTTTTTTCAACAGAAGTTGGCTTTTGTTGTAAAAACGATACCTGCATCTACACTACCGCCGCGTTCTGTCGATAGTCAACAGAACGCGGCCGTTTTGTCGATAGCGGCAAACATCCTTTTACGAGGAATAACGCCTTTTTTCGAAAGTTGTGATTTGAAAAAAGGCATGACTGCATGCAAACTGCTTTTTCGAAAGAGAGCGCCTAGGCTGTCTTTTGAAAAAGCGGCTTGCTTTTTCGACACTACTGATTGTAGTCTAGATGCTCTTTTTCGACGGAGTATCTGTCAACAAAGCCACGGTCGAAAAAGGCTTGAAGTCTAGATGTAGCCACCGTGGGCACAAAAATCTGCTCTCACAGATATGACTGAGAGATCACAAGCTGAGTCACTAAGAACCCCCATTTTAACTGGGAGCAGTAGCAGAAGCGTGCCAGGAACCGCAGCTCCCAACTTCTGTTGGAAAACAGAAAAAAACGTGGCTGAAATCAAACCGTATTTTTTTAAAAAAAGGCCTTTGCTCTGATTGATACATGCCCCGAGACACTAGGGGTGTGTCTAGACTACAGGGTTTTGTTGACAAAAGTGGACTTTTGTCGACAAAACTATACCTGCGTCTACACTGCCGCTGAGTTCTGTCGACAAAACGTCGACAGAACTCAGCAGTTTTGTCAACGGCGGTAAACCTCATTCTATGAGGAATAACGCCTTTTGTCGACAGAGTTCTGTCGCCAGAAGGCGTTCTTGCATCTACACTGTCCTTTGCATCTACACTGTCATGTCGACAAAGCGGCTTGCTTTGACGACAGAACTGGATGTAGTCTAGACGCTCTTTGTCGACAGTATCTGTCGACAAAACTTCTGTCAACAAAAGCCTGTCGTTTAAATGTTCCCAAGGCGCCTCAAGGCTCAGCTTGCTGTACGAGCAAAAAAGGTGCAAGCAAACACGCCACAATCATGTGCCCCCCTTCGAATGGGGTCGCAGTGCAAATAGGGGGCATAGATATGGCGGGCCGGCCTCTCATCTACTTTGAAAAATCCTTTTCTAAGGCCTTTTAGTAGAACATAAGAACGGCTGCACTGGGTCAGACCAAAGGTCTATCTAGCCCAGTAGCCTGTCTGCCGATGGTGGCCAGCACCAGGTGCCCCAGAGGGGTGGATTGAAAACAATGATCAAGCGATTTGTCTTGTGCCATCCATCTCCAGCCTCTGACAATTAGAGGCCAGGGACACCATTTCTATCCCCGGGCTAATAGCCTTTTATGGACCTAACCTCCGTGAAATTATCTAGCTTCTATTTAAATTCTGTTCTAGTCCTAGCCTTCACAGCCTCCTCCAGCGAGGAGTTCCACAGGTTGACTACGTGCTGTGTGAAGAAGAACTTTCTTTTATTAGTTCTATTAGTAGCAGTAGGACAGATGGACATGGATGAAGCAAACCAGATCGGGGCTTCATTGTACTGTTCACTGTACAGATCTATATTTACGGTTTAGAGGTGTCTGTTTGCGCGCCCGTTTGTTCAAGAACTCCTCAGTGGTAGGATCACCAAATTCGGTAGGTGGCTCCCTCTTCTTCTAAGTCCTTTCCCTCCGCTCTTGGGCAGCGCTGATGAGAGGCCTGCACCCCGGGCCAGGTCTTCTAGTACATCATAGAAGACAGTCTCAACCTCACATATAAATAAACAACTTGTGACAGGTGGAAGAGGCCTAGTCACCTAACAGTGGGCGCTCCGAGCTTTTAGAATAGAATAACCCTTCGCAGAGGTCTCAAGTTGGACACCCAAAGCTCGAGGTTTCCCAAGGTCACTTTTGAAAATCTTGGCCTCAATTTTTAACTTGTCAAATTTGATCGGCAGGCATGGAGGGAAACTAGGAACTCCACAATGCCATGTTGATGCTGGCATTTATGGCCCTGGTTTATACCAACACCCCCTCGACTCCATTCCGGCATAGAATCATAGAACACTATAACTGGAAGGGACCTCGAGAGGTCATCGAGTCCAGTCCCCTGCCCTCACGGCAGGACCATAAACTGTCTAGACCATCCCTGGTAGATGCCTATAGAATCATAGAACTGGAAGGGACCTCGAGAGGTCATCGAATCCAGTCCTCTGCCCTCATGGAAGGACCAAGCATTGTCTAGACCATCCCTAGCAGATGTCTAGAGAATCTCAGAACACTAGAACTGGAAGGGACCTCAAGAGGTCATTGAGTCCAGTCCCCTGCCCTCATGGCAGGACCAAGCCCCATCTAGACCATCCCTGGTAAATGTCTACAGAATCCTAGCACACTAGAACTGGAAGAGAACTTGAGAGGTCATCGAGTCCAGTCTCCTGCCCTCATGGCAGAACCAAGCCCCATCTAGACCATCCCTGGGAGATGTCTACAGAATCACAGAACCCTAGAACTGGAAGGGACCTCAAGAGGTCATCGAGTCCAGTCCCCTGCCCTTACAGCAGAACCAAGCTCCATCTAGACCATCCCTGGTAGATGTCTACAGAATCCTAGCATATTAGAACTGGAAGAGATCTTGAGAGGTCATCGAGTCCAGTCCCTTGCCCTCATGGCAGAACCAAGCACCATCTAGACCATCCCTGGTAGATGTCTTTAGGATCTCAGAACACTAGAACTGAAAGGGACCTCAAGAGGTCATCATGGCAGGACCAAGTATTATCTAGACCAGGGGTTCCCAACCTGGGGTACACGTATCCCCAGGGGGTACGAGAAGCTTGTCAAGGAGTATGGGGAACATTTGGTAAATAACTAGATTATCCTAATTGAAATATTCCAAAAGTAGTAGTGATAGTGGAAAAAGTTGTGGATTCTAGAATTTATTTCCTTTCATATTGAATAGGGGGTACAGGAAGGTTTACTAAAAGCCAAGAGGGTACGGGGCCCGAAAAAGGTTGAGAACCCTGGTCTAGACTATGTGTGATAGATATTTATCTAACCTACGCTTGAATATCTCCAGAGATGGAGATTTCATAATCTCCCTGGGCAATTTATTCCAGTGTTTGACTACCCTGACAGTTAGGAACTTTTTCCTAATGTCCAACCTCAACCTCCAACCTCAACCTCCCCTGCTGCAATTTAAGCCCATCCTCAGAGGTGAAGGAGAACCATTTTCCTCCCTCCTCTTTGTAACACACTTTTAGATACTTGAAAACTGCTATCCTGTCCCCTCTCAGTCTTCTCTTTTCCAAACTAAACAAGCCCGATTCTTTCACTCTTCCCTCCTAGCTCATGTTCTCTAGCCCTTTCATCATTTTTGCTGCTCTTCTCTGGACCTTCTTCAATTTCTTCACCTCTGTCTTGAAATGGGGGGGGGGTCACATGAACCGGACATAATACTTCAACCGAGGTGTAATCCGCACAGAGTAGAGCGGAAGAACAACTTCTCGTGTCTTGCTCACAACACTCCTATTAATGCGGCCCAGAATCATGGTGGCTTTTTTTTTTTTTGCAACAGCGTAGATGTAGGCATGTTAGGTGTACGTTGCTTGTATAGGCCCCTTTGCATCCCTCGAGCATTTTAAGTAGTATTAAGATAAATGAAAATTGGGTCATTAGAGTGTGTAACCACACTAACAACCGCAGCTTTCTTCTACAAGAGAAGTCTGAAAACATTTACTGATGATACAAACCTTGTAATAATAAGTGTTGTTAATTCTAGGAAGCTGTCTACAAAACAGGATGCCTTCTCTTCACTTCCCACTCCGATGAAATGATTACTTTTGCTTATTTCACCTACACTCGACCACATCTGGCGATACTCCACTCACAATATTCACTCAATACTCTGGCTTTCTGATTCGAGTGGAATCTATACTGGTCATTTGGTTTTCTCTCCTCTTTCAACTTGCACGTTAAGAAGGGAAAGTCCCGTGGGGTTATGGAAAATGATTCACTCAATTTAGCAATGGTTTGATCAGGACAATCTCCTTCTTTTGACTTGTGACTGATTTATTTTCCCCCTAAATGAACCTAAAAACTCCAAACATCTAATCTTCCACAATGTTTTTTTTTTTTTTGACAATAAAAATGGCACTAAAGAGTCATCAAACGCTGCCAAGCAGATCAGTTCCGCGCAGGTGGATTTGAGGGGGGGCGATTCTTGAGACGTTTTCATCGGGTCGAGCGACTGCTCTGTGTTTTTTTTCCAGCCAGCTTCCCAAGTCCTTGCCACTGCCGTGGTGTGCAGACTGAAAGTGAGCACTGTGCATTAGGGATGTAATACCATAGTCGATTAATTGATTATCCGATAAGCATTAACTGATTCTGGGATGCATTCACAGGTGTGTTGTGAGCAAGACACGAGAAGTCACTCTTCCGTTCGACTCTGCGCTGGTTAGGCTTCAGTTGGAGTATTGTGTCCAGTTCTGGGCACCACATTTCAAGAAAGATGAGGAGAAATTGGAGAGGGTCCAGAGAAGAGTAACAAGAATGATGAAAGGTCTAGAGAACATGACCTATGAAGGAAGGCTGAAAGAATTGGGTTTGTTTAGATTAGAAAAGAGAAGATTGAGGGGGGAATTGATAGCCGTTTTCAGGTATCTAAAAGGGTGTCATAAGGAGGAGGGAGAAAACTTGTTCATCTTGGCCTCTGAGGATAGGACAAGAAGCAATGGGCTTAAACTGCAGCAAGGGAGGTTGAGGTTGGACATTAGGAAAAAGTTCCTAACTGTCAGGGGAGTCAAACACTGGAATAAATTGCCCAGGGAGGTTGTGGAATCCCCATCTCTGGAGATATTGAAGAGTAGGTTAGATAAATGTCTATCAGGGATGGTCTAGACAGTATTTGGTCCTGCCATGAGGGCAGGGGACTGGACTCGATGACATCTCGAGGTCCCTTCCAGTCCTAGTATTCTATGATTCTAAGCAAAAGCTTAAAGGTTAATGCTATCGACCAGTGTTTCTTGAAGTGTGTTCCACGAGGCAGTTGGAGGTGTTCCACAGAGAACAACAGAGTTCAAAATGGCTGCCCTTAAAGAGACAGGTGACCTTTATTTTTGCTCAATATCTTTCCCCCCAACCTTTTTTTTTTTTTTTTGCTCAACAAAAAAATCCTTGGTGTTCCTCATAAAAAAATATTATTGCTTGGTGTTCCTCGGTCTTAAAAAGTTTAAGAAACACTGCTATGGCCTACAGCCAGTCCCCAAGTTACAAACTTACGACTGTTTGTATTTATAACCAACCTCCTATACAGCCGGCCCCTGAGTTACGAACGCATCGACTTATGACCATTCGTATTTACGACTAACCTCCTATACAGCTGGTCCCCAAGTTACGAATGCATAGACTTACGACTGTTCATATTTACAACCAAGCTCCTATACAGCCGGTCTCCAAGTTACAAATGCATCGACTTACGACCATTCGTATTTACAACCAACCTCCTATACAGTTGGTGCCCAAGTTACAAACGCATCCACTTACGACTGTTCGTATTTACGACCAACCTCCTATACAGCTGGTCCCAGAGTTACAAATGCATAGACTTACGACCATTCATATTTACGACCAACTTCCTATACAGCTGGCCCCCGAGTTATGAATGCATAGACTTACGACCATTCATATTTACGCCCAACCTCCTATACAGCCGGTCCCCGAGTTACAAATGAAATCCACACTTACGAACGGCTCGGCCGTACTTAAGTGAATGTAATCTGACTTACAAACAGATTGAGTTATGACCAAGTGCTTGGAACGTAACTCGGTCTTAAGTCGGGGACTGGCTGTACATGCATTTCCCTCCCCCATCCTGGACGGAGGCTGCTGCCACCCTGAGCTGCTGCCTCTGTATCAGGACAACAGGTGGCTAGTCCATGAAGGGAACTGGTTTTTCAACTGGCTCCCCTTACGGACCAGCTCCCACCTGGCCCCCCGCGCAGAGTGGTAGGGGACTCCTTGGGAGTGGGGCTGGAATGCACTGGCCGCCAGCCCCGCCCCCAGGGACTAACCAATACAAATTCATGAGGTTATTCGACTATCCAATTCACCAATATTTAACTTCCCTACTGTGCACACGGTGTCTGATGCCATGAATAGAACATGCTGTCACACAAAGGATGTCGGGGCATGATTCAACCGGAGCAAACGAGTTACCACCCAAACCGTTCCTGGTTTTGCACCGATGATGGAAGAAATAACAGTCAGAAGGAAACCAGAGGCTGTATTTCTGAGAAAGATGTGGTTCCAGTCTGATAAAGATTAACCAGGGCACAGATCTTCATCTCGGACAGACCAGCAGATGGCACAGGGTCCCGATAGGGATAGTTTAGCTGCGGAAAGGCAAAGCTCTCTAGGCAGCACATTTTTATCTCTGAGTTGGAAGGTCAAGGGTTCAACGCCGCACAAGACTGTTTAGGCGTCTCTTCGAAGCTTACACTCCAGTGAAGTCCTACCGGGTAGCTAGAGATGCCACCCTTTGAATTAGCTGGACTTGCTGAGTGGATGAAAGATGGACAACCACCCATTTCTGCATGACTGCTGTTGCCGTGGAAATGTCTCCCTAGCAACAGGAGCCATGACAACACCGTGGAATCGCCATGCCTAGAGGGTTTGAAGTCCTAGCTTGACCAAGTCCTACCTGGGATGAGTTAGGGTGAAGGGCGGGGAAATGGGCCGTTGGGGTCGAAACGGTGCTACAACCATGCCCAACGGCATGACTGATGTTGCACTGGAAATGTCACCCTAGCAACAGGAGCCATGACAACACCGTAGAATCGTCATCCCTAGAGGTTTTGAAGGCCCACTTGACCAAGCCCTGGCTCGAAGGATTGAGTTGGGGTTGGTCCTGCTTGGGGCAGGGGGCTGGACTTGATGACCTCTTGAGGTCTCTTCCAGCCCTGGGGTTCTGTGATCTGAAATAGGAAAATATTCATTTTAGACATTATGGCGAGTGAATATTGATTTTTCAGTGGAAACCACTGTCTAGAACCCCAAATACAAAACGGGATACAATCAACTGTAGGCTATACAGGCCCGATCCTGATCAATGTTCCGAAAAATGGGCTTTGTAGAGAGGTCGTCTGCAGTGCTTCGACAAACCTGTTACCTAAGAACCAACAGAGCTGCCGGGAACTTCCTCCTGGGCTGCAGATGGGAGATCCCATGTTGGCCGGTGGATCTAAATAATTCCCACGTACTCCCTGACGCCTAGAGGGAGTGAAGCCAGGTTCGGCCAATGAGCCGTCCAGTCTGGTTGTCTTTCTTCACAACAGCCGGTACTCCAGGGAGATGTGCAAAAACTCTTGTAGCAACAGGCGAATAAACTTTCAACACGGACGTTTCCTCCGTTGTGGTTGCGGTCCCGTCTTTCGCAGAGGTGAAGAAGAGCGGTGTGGAACTCAAACACTCGCCTGTTTCGCTATCAGAAACCTACAAACTCTTATCCTATTTAACAAAACTCTTGACAGTCTTAATCAAATTTTTAAAAAAAATCCGACTAGGCATCCAGCTAAAAACAAAAATATGCGGCAGTGAATTTCAATTCCCCCGGACTTTCTTGATGCTAAGATCAAGCATGCTCACCCACTCAGAAGCCTTAGTGGAGGGTAGTCCGTCTGTTCCCTTCACGCCCGTGTCGTCTTTTTTACCTACAATGTAAACGATTATCATGTCAGAAGTAGCCCCCTTAAAGACACTGGATCCAGTCACCCGGCTGGACACGAGGTCAAAATCTCACAGTGGCCTGGAAGCTGAACTTTGCTTTTGGACAGGGCTGGCATTTCATTCTCGGAAACATAAGAACATAAGAATGGCTGTACTGGGTCAGACCAAAGGTCCATCTAAACCAGTAGCCTGTCTGCCGACAGCGGCCACCACCAGGTGCCCCAGAGGGGGTGGACCGTAGACAATGATCAAGTGATTTGTCTCCTGCCATCCATATCCAGACTCTGACAAACAGAGGCCAGGGACACCATTCCTACCCCCTAGCTAAAAGTCTTTTATGGACCTAACCTCCATGAAATTATCTAGCTTCTCTTTAAACTCTGTTATAGTCCTAGCCTTCACAGCCTCCTCCGGCAAGGAGTTCCACACATTGACTATGCGCTGTGTGAAGAAGAACGTTATTAGTTTTAAACCTGCTACTCTTTCATTTCATTTGCTGTCTTCTAGTTCTTCTATTATGGGAACTAATACATAACTTTTCTTTATTCACCCTCCCCACACCACTCATGATTTTATAGACCTCTATCATATCCCCCCTCAGTCTCCTCTTTTTGAAACTGAAAAGTCTCAGTCGTTTTAGCCTCTCTTCATATGGGACCCGTTCCAAACCCCGAATCATTTTAGTCGCCCTTTTCTGAACCCTTTCCAAGCCAAAATATCTTTTTTGAGGTGAGGAGACCACATCTGTTACAGTATTCAAGATGTGGGCATACCATAGTTTTATACAGGGGCAGTAAGATATTCTGTCTCTTATTTTCTATCCCTTTCTTAATAATTCCTAGCATCCTATTTGCCTTTTTGACCGCCGCTGCACACTGTGTGGAAGTTTTCAGAGAACTGTCCACGATAACTCCAAGATCTCTTTCCTGATTTGTCGTAGACAAATTAGACCCCATCACACTGTACGTATAGTTGGGGTTATTTTGTACAAACAAATGCGCTATGGTAGATTCTCCTTGCGGTGTGCAATAAATGACTTATACCAGCGCTTATCCATACATGTATACCTTAATATTTTAAAGGACTAAAATGCTTGCAGCCTCTCCCCAAGTTACGAACGAGTTATGGACCAACCACTTGGCCGTAATTCGATCTGTTTGTAACTCGGACCCCATTGAGTTACATAGCGACCGCGCTGTTCATAAATGTGGGTTACGTTCGTAACTCGGGAACTACCTTGACAACCGCTCCATGGGAGCTTTCGTAACTCAGGGATCTAATTCGTAACTCGGGGACTGGCTGTATTTACTGAATTGCCCATTACATGGGGGTATTTCACTAATTATATTTGAGAGTGTGAAAAGCTATGTATAAATTTAGAGCAGGGGTGTGGAACCTTTTTGGGTAAGGGACCACTGACCCACAGAAAAATCGGTCAGGGGCCACACACAAGAGAGAAGCAAAATATTCCCCCGCACACCAGAGCTGTGGAGGGCCCAAGCTAATAGATTTTGGGTGCGCCAGCTAGTAGATTTTGGGTGCACCATTGCGGGTTCACTCCGAGCCTCAGGGGCCGGGTGCAGGCAAGCCAGGGCCCATATCTGGCCCGCGGACCTGAGCTTTCCCCACCCCAATATGCAGGATCTAAAGTTGGATTAAGACCAGGACTGTGCGGTGGATTTTCGCATTTGTTCAGTTTTAACATATATTTGCGAGTTGTAATGTCCGCCTGTAGTTACCCAGGCTACGTCTAGTCGACGTAGAATTTTCGTAAGAGGATATGCAAATTCCGCGGGAATTTGCATATCTTCTTCCGATCTTTCGAAAGTGAAAGTAGTCTGGGCGTGGGTTTTTTGGGAAAAAAACCCCTTTTTCGAAAAAACCACTCTTCCTTAAAAAGAGAAGTTTGTGTTTTTTTCGAAAAAGGGTTTTTTTCCCCAGAAAAACCCCCGCGTCCAGACTACCATAAATTAGCACATATAACCCACACACGAGTATTACCCGCACCTGTGTATAACCCGCGGCTTTCTGATTGAGTAAAAAAAGTCTTTTATACCCCGCGCATATGTATAGATAAATCTATATGTATAGATAAATCGCGGGTAATGTTAATGCAAAGCACCTGTAATCAAGTGTTAATGAGCCAAGCACTAAGTAGGCTACAACCCTTCTCGCTGGTATACAACCCCTTTGAACCACACCACTTCTCCATTCATTTATTCCTTCAGTGGTTTTCACTTGTATTTTAAACTTTTTAAACCTTCTAAATATGTCTAAGCGCAAATCCTACACAGCCGATTTTAAATTGTGTGTAGTGGCATTTGCAAAGGACAATGGGAACAGAGCCGCAGGGAGAAAATACTGAGTGAGCGAAAAGTCTGTTCGGGAGTGGAGAAGGGAAGAAGCGGAGCTTGAAAACGAATGAATTTGAATGTATTTTCAGGAATTTTAATATAACCGCCTCTGTTATTAAATTAAAATATGCTGCTTTTCTCGAGTAAGAGTCAGTCTTGTCTTCCTTTCAGTAAAAAAAAAAACCCTGTATTACACGTGGATGAGTATAGCCCACGGGGGGCAGGTATGTAACACTTTGCATAACCCACGGGTTATATTCGCGAAAGTACGGTACTTTCACTTTCAAAAGATCCCGTGGAATTTGCATATTCTCTTTCGGAAAAAGAAACGTAGTTTAGACGTGCCAACAGAGAACAACAGGAATGTTATAAATGTAGATTATGTAATTTAACCTCCATGAAATATTAGACCCATTTGATATGCCAAAGTATTAAGGAATACATTTATCTGCTAACCTTTTACAAACGAAACGTGCACAGCCATACCCTCTGTTACTATTCTCAATGAGCCAAAACCCGATTTGCTTTTTAAGAGCGGTTTAGACCAGTGTTTCTCAACCAGTGGTACTGGTACCCTCAGGGTACTCAAGAGAAATCTGGGGGATGTGTCAACACAATGAAATTTGGAGAAAACTGAATTTTTGTTTTAAGCTTTACAGCGTTTTATTATTTTTATACCTTTTACACCCAAATATTTCACTGCCCGCCCGGCTATGTTTAAACAAATGTCTTGAGATGATAGAAAAAAATTGTGTGCCTGAAAACTATAGGGACTGGGGGTACTTATAATCAGGGCTCGACAAACAACACAATCTACTCGCCTGTGGCAGGTAGATTTCAGCCGCGCACCCTGTTCATTCGCGGTGCGCGCATGCGCAATACGGGGCTGGTGAGCGGTTTTCGCCGCCGTTCATCAAGCTCTACTTATAATTTTTGTTTAAAGGGGTACTTTATAAAAAAGGTTGAGAAACGCTGCATTAGACAACCTCTCAGGGATGGGTTTACACTGGATGGCCGCATCCGATCCCTGTGGGTATGTCTACACAGCAAAGTTATTTCCGGATGCCAGAGGTAGCCCGAAATAGCTACCCCACGTCTTTGGCACGCAGCCACTATTTTGAAATATAGCGGATGTGCTAGTGTGAGCCCTGTACACCTCGTTCTCCGAGAAGTAAGGGAAGGCTTGAAAAAGCGCTTTATTTCGAAATCTGATGCTCTGTAGACAGCGCCAAATGACGACATAAGCGCCAAATTGAAACAGACTCGAAATAAGCTATGAGTTCGGGTCGTGGGCGCGGAAAACCCTTTCAGCTCTTCATTTCAACGGCTCGACAATACTAAACCGCCCCGGAAAAAATTCTGCGCAGCCAGGGAAACACGTGTGTTGCATCCAGGGGCAGCCCGAGGCAGGCTGCGGCAGCTGGAGGCCCAGGCGGAACACGTGATCGGCGCCCCCGCCTCCACGGTCATCAATGGCGTGATGTCATCATTGGGCGCCCTGTTGAAGACAGCGCCCTAGGCGACGGCCGAGTCGGCCTATACTCATGGGCCGGCGCTGGTTGCATCATTCATGGATGTTCAGGAGTCTTTGGTTTTTAAGGCAGGACTTTTACCTGTGTCGGGAGGGTGCAGAATCGATGCTTCGTATGTGCAGCCTGGATCTGAGTCAGTTTCACTCTTCCTGTTTTGACTTGGGTCTACTCTGATGGGCGGAGCATGGTTCTGTAACGAAAATGCTACATGCCTTGAACCACCTGACACAAAACACAACGTCTAACGGCTTGTTCTGACCGAGACTTTGCACACCTCAAGCCGTAGCATAAATCTACAGCACACGAGCGTGCCCGGGATGAAACGTTCCCTAGCACACCCTGACAGCAGTATGCCAGAGAGTACACTATGGAGCTTCCAGTGTGTAGCAGTAAGGTCCACAGGGCCCGTTAGGATGCAGTAAGTGTTGGTTATGGTACATTTATACCCCGTTGTGCCATACATGTAGGCAAGCACTCCAAAATAAAGCCCGACACACCAAAACTTCTTAGATGGACAATCACCCATTCTGAACTTGAATTTGGCTGTAGGGATGGAGAATCATAGAACACTAGGACTGGAAGGGACCTAGAGAGGTCATCGAGTCCAGTCCCCTGCCCTCATGGTAGGACCAAGCCCTGTCTAGACCATCCCTGGTAGATGTCTACAGAATCATAGGTGTGACGTAGTGGGGGTACCTGGCTGGTTTCTATGCTGCTGGCTCTGGGGGAACCCCCACTGGCTGCCGTGGGTACCACGACCCAGCAAAACAGGATGAGTCACTATGCAAACCAGTGGCCAGACACCCCCCATGGAGAGGAACAAAGGAAGGTGGAATGCTGCCTTGGCTGGGGGGCAGGGCTGGAAGTTGGGGAGTTGGTTGCTGGCTGTCGGAGGGCATGGAGGAGAGCCTAGGGGAAGGGGCTGGAGTTTAGGGGCCCAGTCTCCCCCATCTCAAGGGGGCCTGAGGCATCCTAGCCCAGTTCCTGTAACCAGATTACATCTGTGCTGCGCTGTGCTGGAGGAGCAATAAACCACCCTCAATTCCACTGGCTGGTGCAGTCTGTTTGTGCCATTTCGGGGTGCAGGAGACGGGGAACCCCCAACGCGCCGTCACACTGGTGTCAGGGGTGGGATGCACTGCACCCCGTGGATGGAGCTTCCAGCGGCGAGCGACAAGGCACAGTAGAAGCAAGAGCCCTGGAGCCAGGCGTGCTGGAGACAGAGCGAAGCGGTTCCTGGGAATCGTGGGGCGCTGCAGCACTAGACTGGTGAGTCTGCACCGAGGGGACCAGCGGGCAGATGGCCTACGCCCGACTCTTGAAGGCAGAGCTGGTGGGGCTGTGCAGAGAGAGGGGCTTGCCTGTGCAGAAAACAACCAAGGCCCAGCTGATTGCTCAGCTAGAAGAGAACGACCAGCCACAGGGCCAGGATCTTGTCCCCAGGGGAAGCAGCCAGACCCCCCCTGAGAGTGTGTCAGGCTCAGAGAGGGGGAGGAGCGCTGGAACCCACAGGAGAGATGAGACAGCTTCCCCCAGGAGGCCGGGAGACTGGCGGATGAGTTCACGGAGAGCCGGTCCGGGTGTGAACGGGAGTCCCGGAGAGAAAGGGAATCGCGCAGAGACCGGATCTCGGCTGAGCGACGGAGGGAGTCAACTACGGGGCGAGACCAAGGAACAGGTCGTCTGCGCCCCAGAGAACCAGCCAGGGCCTGGACAGAGACAGCCCAAAGCCTAACTTGCCATCGCTGTGGGCAAAAAGGCCACAAGAGGGCTCAGTGCACCAGGTCCCAGGACCGGGGACTTTCCAGGGTTAACTGGCTGGGGCGGGAGGAAGGGCAGGCTGCCCCAGAGGCAGGGGCTGGCAGGCAAACCTCCGCTCAGAGAGAGGGGAAGGATGCTCAGTGCACCTCCCCTGGGAGGTCTGATTCTCAGGAGGCGGATTTCTCCGTGTACCGGGTGGGGGCAGGACGGCCCCTGCGGAGCGAGTGCCTCATACCCCTGGAGGTGGATGGTAGGAAGGTGACGGGCTTCTGGGACACGGGGGCGGAGGTGACTCTGGCCCGATCCGACATAGTGGCCCAGGAGCGGATACTACCCCACGCGCAGCTGACCCTGAAGGGCATAGATGGGTCCCCGTTTAAGGTGCCTGTAGCCCGGGTGCATCTGAAATGGGGGGCGAAGGAAGGCCTCAAGGAAGTGGGGGTGCACCCGCACTTGCCCACCGAGGTGCTGATGGGGAATGACCTAGAGGAGTGGCCCCATGAATCCCAGCGGGCTCTAGTCACTACCTGGAGCCAGAGCCAGCGGGGGGCTGACAACGTGGGTCCAGGGAAGGACTCCTGGCAGCATCCTCAGGGTCCCATCCCAGTGGACACGGGGTCCAGCCAGGCTGGGACTCCGGACCTAGGCAGAGGTGGGGGACAGGTCCCGATCCCTGCCTCAGCAGCTGAATTCCAGGCTGAGGTGCAGGCAGACCCCTCCTTGCAGAGGCTGAGGGACCAGGCTGGCCTCCGTGCAGCTCAGCCCCGGGGGAGAGGTGGCCAGGAGAGATTCCTGCGGGAGCGTGGGCTCCTGTTCCGTGAGTGGCTCCCCCCCAGGAAGGCGAGGGCATGGGGGGTCCAGCGGCAGCTGGTCGTCCCCCGAAAGTATCGCCTCAAGCTGCTGTATTTGGCCCACGATGTCCCCGTTGGGGGCCACCGGGGGATCCGGAGCACCCGGCTGAAGCTGCTCCAGCACTTCTATTGGCCGGGAATCTTTACAGCCGTGCAGCGGTACTGCCGGTCCTGTGACTCCTGCCAGAGGGGCGGGAAGGCCCAAGACAGGAGGAAAGCGGCTTGGGGGTCTCTACCCCAGATAGAGGACCCTCTGGGCTTGCTGAGAGAGTTATGGGAGGGGAAGTCCTCCCTGGATGGAGCATCGGGGGTGGAAGCCGCCCTGGCTGTCCAGAGAAGGCTCACTGGGCTCATGGCCCCGGCCCGAGAGACCCTGGCCAGAGATCAAGGCCAGTGGAAGGGTGGGTGTGACCCCCGAGGACAGGCCTGTGCCAGTCGCCCTGGAGCGGGGCGGCGAGTGGACAGAGGGAAGCCAATTCATGTGGGGCCTCGCCACGGCCGGCCCGAGTCAAGGGGAGCACCCATGTCCCCGGGGCGGGTTCCCACGCAGAGGACCCGAACTTCCCTAGGTCACGAGCGGAGTGACCCTGCTCAGTTCGCTCTCGGAGGGGGGAGAACTGTGACGTAGTGGGGGTACCTGGCTGGTTTCTATGCTGCTGGCTCTGGGGGAACCCCCACTGGCTGCCGTGGGTACCACGACCCAGCAAAACAGGATGAGTCACTATGCAAACCAGTGGCCAGACACCCCCCATGGAGAGGAACAAAGGAAGGTGGAATGCTGCCTTGGCTGGGGGGCAGGGCTGGAAGTTGGGGAGTTGGTTGCTGGCTGTCGGAGGGCATGGAGGAGAGCCTAGGGGAAGGGGCTGGAGTTTAGGGGCCCAGTCTCCCCCATCTCAAGGGGGCCTGAGGCATCCTAGCCCAGTTCCTGTAACCAGATTACATCTGTGCTGCGCTGTGCTGGAGGAGCAATAAACCACCCTCAATTCCACTGGCTGGTGCAGTCTGTTTGTGCCATTTCGGGGTGCAGGAGACGGGGAACCCCCAACGCGCCGTCACAATAGGATACTAGAATTGGAAGGGACCTTGAGAGGTCATTGAGTCCAGTCCCCTGCTCTCATGGCAGGACCCAATACTGTCTAGACCATCCCTGATAGACATTTATCTAACCTACTGCCAAAACTGCTGGTGATGTGGAGCCTTACCTTGGTCCTACCCTCTTCTTTTTTGTCACAATCGAACACTTGATGGGAGATCTCCGTGGGGCCGTGGCGACGTGAAGCCTTACCTTGGTCCTACCCTCTTCTTTTTTGTCACAATCGAACACTTGATGGGATATCTCCGTGGGGCCGTGGCGACGTGAAGCCTTACCTTGGTCCTACCCTCTTCTTCTTCGTCACAATCGAGCCCTTGATGGGATATCTCCGTGGGGCCGTTCTCCTGGACAAGGCTGTTTCCCAACTCCCTCATCCTCTTGCTCTCGGTTGTCACTCTGACTTTCAGGAGGTGAAATCCAGTGGCGATGGACCCGACTTTCAGGTTGACAGGGTCTCCATCGAACAGCAGGCTCTCTGGGCTGCTGTCTTCCTTAAAACCCGGGGGCTGGTAATCATCTGGAGTAACTGCACAGGGAAGAGGGCTGCAGCTGATAGGCTAAATTCTAAACCTCTGGAATCTGCAACTACAGACCAATCCAGGAACTCGCTCAAATAGTTATGTGGGGCTCTGGATAGATTCAATCGGGGTTTGAAGGAAACATCCATCCCGAGATATCACTACTTCTGCAGGAGAAGCCTCCAAAAACTTTTCTGCAGTCCCAGGTGCCCACCCATACTTGTATAACCCCACTATCTTCATATTCCCCCCGCATGTTCGCCTTCTAACTCAGGTGCAGGCAACGAGATTGTGGAGGGGCAACTGGGCAGCATCCAATCTGCAGAATCTTTATTATTGGTGAAGACCGGAAGAGACCCGTTTAATCTCAGACAGAAGAGTACGTTTCATAGAATCATACAACCCTAGGGCTGGAAGAGACCTCAGGAGGTCATCAAGTCCAGCTCCCTGCCCAAAGCAGGATCAACCACCAAGTTAGTCTGTCCAGGATAAACTTTAAAAAATAACAAATAGTCCGGTAGCACTTTATAGACTAACTAAAAACGTTGATGGGATCATGAGCTTTCATGGGCACAGACCACTTCTTCTCGGCTACCCCCTGAAGCTTCTAAATCATCCACATTTGTGGAGGGGGGAGAAAAAAACGGTTTACGTGTCAACTTACAGTGGCTTGGGTCTCTAGCGGAGACCTCCTGGTTTGTACGCAAGTTGAAATCCTGCCTAATCTCTGAGAGTACGTCTACCCTGCACGGCTCTCCTGCATCTACTCAAGCCACCCGCTATTTCGAAACATTTTTTGAATTAACGGGTGTGTGATTTCACCATCCCCGATAAACCTCGTTGCATGAGGGATAAGGGATGGCTCGAAATAGCGCGTTATTTCAAAAGCTGGCACGGTGTACATGCGCCAAATTTCAAAATGAGCTATTTTGAAATTGATTTGAAATAAAACGCACAAATTGTGTATCTTATTTCAAGTTTAGGCACGGGGAAGCCGCACCCTGATAGAAACAAGTAACAGTCTGTCCTATGAGCTATTAGGCCAGATGTCAGACTGGGTTATCACAACGGGCTCTTCCGGCTTCAAAGTCTGTGAGCAGCGCACACTTGATCTGGAAGCTCCAAGAGAGAATAAACTTGCGACCTTGAGATGCCATATTAAACTCACCGCCTAGGGCAGTGGTCCTCAACGTGGTGCCCGTGGGTGCCATGGCGCCCGCCGGGCCATTTCTGTGCGCCTGCCGAGTGATCAGGGCCAGTCCCGCCTCTGGGCACACGGCGCATGGGCAGTGCCAGCCCCTGGGTGCATGGGTGGTGCCGGGCATGCAGCGGTTAGGCAGTCCTACCCCTGCGTGCGCAGCATGAGGTCTGTGCCACCCCGAGCGTGCGGCGTATGGGCGGTGCTGACCCAGGCGCGCGGCACATGGGCGCTGCCGGCTCCTGGGCACGTGGCACAGGAGCCTGCTCTGGGCATGTAGCTCATGGGTGGTGGTGGCCCTGCCCCAAGGCACATGGGATATGAGCTGTTCCAGCCCTGGGTGTGTGGCATACGGGCGGCCCCACCTCTGGGCGTGCAGCACAGTTGTGGCACCAGCTCCGGGCACACAGTGTATGGGTGGCCCCATCCCTGGGTGCCCAGCGTGTGAGAGGCCCCTCTCCTGGGCACCTGGCAGCCCCAAGAGGTTGGGGACCACTGATCTAGCACAGTGTTTCTTAAACTGTGTTCCGAGAACAACAGAGTTCAAAATGGCCGCCCTTAAAGGGGCAGGCGATTTTTTTTTCTTTTGCTCAATAACTTTTCTCCGGCCTCTTTATTTCTTTCTTTATTTTTGCTCAACAAAAAATCCTTGATGTTCCTCATTAAAAATATATTGTTTGGTGCGCCTCGGTTTAAGAAACGCTGGTCTAGAGAAAGACCAACTTGACCATGTATGTCTGCTCCTCGTTCTGAGGGAAAGAACGAGTCTTTTCTCCGGGCCCCAGCTGTATTTCTCACAGCTTGCAACTAGTGCCTTCAAAAGCATATGTCACCCCCTCTAATCATTGAACTCCCTTCTGGGTCCAACGTTTCACCTCTCCCTCCTTCGTTCCCCATCACAAACCGTCCTCTGCTTACCGTCATTGTAGTAGAAGAGTTTCATGGTCAGGGTCACGTCGTTGGGCAGGGGGCCAAGGTGCTGAAGTAAGAGGTACAGCTTGCGGATCAGCAGAATGCTGCCTTTCTTGACCTCGTCACTACTCACCCTCATTTGGGGGCTGCCGCCAACACAAAAGAGCAACGGAATCATTTCCGATGGCCGTTCGTGGCCAAACCCTAATTAAAAATATTCCGCTCCCGCTGCTTTGTCTTGCATTCCTGTAACAGCGTGACGGTGCTTTTATGCCGTCCTAGCATGAATAGGGAACTAACACAGGCTTGGGACAGGGAACACAGCGATCCCGAGTGAAGAACGGTGTAATTTACAAGGGAACCGATATTGTGGCTGGGATAATACATTTGACTATGCAAGCGCTGTGATTCACTTGTTTGTACATGACTAAGCTGAGCATCAGGAGCCATGAGACAAATGCCTTTCACCTACTCGAGTAGGGATAATTTTCCTCTAAGCAACGAAGAGCATTGGCTGAGAATCACGTGTCGTGCAAACTCCAGGAGGTTACGTTCAAGCCCGTTCTGTTTTAACTGAAACATGATGGATGCCCTAAGTTTCACCCCATGCTAATCCAGCAGTTCTCCACTCTCTTGGGAATGAGGCAAGACATGCCGAAAAGAAATGGCTTTAATTTGCAGTTATTTTAGCAGCAAGTTGAACTAACACGTACCAAGCAAACACACTAACTCCAAGCCAATTCAATATAACGCTAAACTCCCTAAAAGACTAAGGAGAAGCAGGACAATATGATGGCTGCAACTCGCTCCCATGGGCAGTCACACGCATCTGACGAAGTGGGTCTTTGCCCACGAAAGCTTATGCTCCAACACTTCAGTTAGTCTATAAGGTACCACAGGACTCCTCGTATTCTGAAAGGGAATTGGCGTGACCATATATAAAGAATTAATGCCCACAAATCAGACATCAGACATCGTCACAAGGAAAAACCTGTCCGTTTGCATTTCAACCTACCTAGACATAGTCTTAACGACCACATTTTACTTCAAAGAAACTTTAACACCAGATTACGGAGAGAAACTTCAGAACTTTCCTTCATGCTTAAATTGGACACTTTACGAACGGGCCTTAACAAAGATACTAATTACCAGAGCTTGACAAACCGCTGTTTCTACTCATAGATTTCCGCCGGTTGCTCCGTGCGCCCCGTTCACCGGTGCTGCGCGCATGTACAGTGCCGGTCTGGCGCATGCATGGCGCGGGGCTGGCGAGTAGATCTCGCCGCAGTTTGTCGAGCCTTGCTAATTACCTTTCACGTTACAAAGACAGCTTCTCCGCCTACTGTTAGTACTTATCACCCCTGATTAAGCCATTAATTGACTTATAAACAGCTATTTCCTTCCTCCCTCTCCGTCGCCCCACCTTCTGTTCTAAATCTGATTTGTCAATTTAATAATGTGTTCACTTTCTTCATTGTATTCCTTTGGTATATATGGTCACGCCAAATCCCTTTCAGAGTATGATCTGAGCAAGAGGGTCTGGCCCACAAAAGCTCATCACTTATTAAACCATCTTGTTAGTCTTCAAAGTGCTCCATAGTTTTTCCTTTGATATAAAGGGGGGGCATTCCATAATCACACGGGGTAGATTTTGCTTTAAAAATGCTTTGATGAAGCACATTTCGCCCGGTGCATTTTTCAGAAATGAAACAAAACCGTTACCTGAGGATGTCCATCTGGGGTCCATCCTTGGTATACTTGAATTTGAACTGATACAGCTCTGTCACTCTCTAAACATTCAAAAAGGGGAGGGAAAAACAAGTTATTTTGGTAACGTGCTCCCAAAGAAAGCCCAAAAGATTGTTCAGGAAACTCTCGGGTATCTATTCTTACACCTGTCGGGAGATCAAATTGCTAATGAGGCTCTAGCTAAGGGTATGTCGACACTTGCACCCTCTTTCGAGAGAGGGATGCAAATGAACAGGGCTTGCCAAGCTGCGGCGAGCTCCACTCGCCAGCCATGCTGTCCGGCGATCTGCGCATGTGCAGAGCACCCAAACCTGGCTCTTCTGGGTTGTAATCTACTCACCACGGGTAAGTAGAGTACATAGTTTGTCGAGCTCTGCAAACGAAGACATTCGAAATTGCAAATGAAGCACGGGATTTCAATATAATTGCATAATCGCATTATAGTGCTATTTCGAAATAACAGATGCTGTTAAGACGCCGTTAAAACCCTTCTCTCGAAATAACCCTTATTCCTCATACAAGGAGGTTTATCAGTTATTTCGAGAGAAGGGTTTTTTCTTGAAATAACGCAACTACCCAGAGTGTTTTATTTCGAAATAGCGCTATTTCGAAAGAGCGCCATAATGTGATTATGCAAATGAAGTGCGGGATATTTAAATCCCGGCGTCATTTACAATTTCGAATGTCTTCATTTGCATCCCTCTCTCGAAAGAGGGTTCAAGTGTAGACAGACCCTAGAACTCAAAAAACCTCTGCAGGTTTTGGCCACACGTTCTTGAAAGAAGCAGCCAATAAAAATTCACGGTTGGGCTGAGACGAAAGCTGAGAAGCTCCGATTCAAAAGGAAGCGGGGGGTGAAAAATCAGGAGCCACTGAAAACAGGAGGCCGTATTGCAAATGGCATGGTAAGTAGAGCTTCCAACAGCGATGCTGTGATTAGGGTTGGTCAAAACATTTGCACCCAGCTGTTGTTTTCGATGGGGTTTTGGGGTTTTGACGAATTTTTTTTTTCTTAAAAAGTGTCTACTTCTTTTTCAAAAAGCCCACAACCCTTCGGGTTGACAGAAACATGTCAATTTCGCAGTGTCCCATAAGAATTGCTTCTTGCTCCTATTTTCTATACAATTACGGCTGGTGTGGAAAAAGGAAACAAGGAAAAAAGTTAGTTACTTATTCCCACAATATAACAACTAGGGGTCACCAAATGAAATGAATAGCTCCCCAGTAGGACTGCATCTCCCATGATGCACCCTTCTTGGCAAAGGACAGGCATGCATTACGAACGTAAGAATGGCCAGACTGGGTCAGACCAAAGATCCATCCAGCCCAGTAATCTGTCTGCCACCAGTGGCCAATGCCAGATGCCCCAGAGGGAGGGAACACAACAGGTGATCCCTCTCCTGTCACCCATTTCCAGACTAACAGAGGCTAGAGACACCATTCCTACCCATCCTGGCTAATAGCCATTGATGGACCTAACCTCCATGAATCTATCTAGCTCTTTTTTGAACTCTGTTCAAGTCCTAGCCTTCTTCACATCCAGTGGCGAGGAGTTCCACAAGTTGACTGTGCGCTGAGTGAAGAAAACCTTCCTTTGGTTTGTTTGAAACCTGCTGCCTATTCATTTCATTGGGTGACCCCTCGTTCTTATATTGCTTCAGGGGGTAGCTGAGTTAGTCTCTGCAGGATAAACATAAAAAAACAACAAACAAAAAACACCTTCTGTACTAAATCTGATTTGTCCGTTTAATAATGCGTTCACGTTTTTCATTGCATTCCTTTGGTATATATGGTCATGCCAATTCTCTTCCAGAATATGATCTGAGGAAGTAGGTCTGGCCCACGAAAACTCATCACCTATTAAACCATCTTGTTAGTTTTTAAAGTGCTACATAGTTTTTCCTTTTGTTTTAACAAAAGGCCTGGTAGCTCTTTATAGACTAACAAAACATGTAGATGGTATCACGTTCTTTTAAATAACTTTTCCTTATTCAGTTTGTCCACACCAGTCGTGATTTTATAGACCTCTACAATGCGTCCCTGTTACATAAAGACAGAATTGAACCCCATTCCGAATATACTCACCCCTGCAATTCCTAAGTATATCCTGACTCCTCCTTACCTGTGGCTCCTTGGGGTTGGTGTAAATCTGTTTTAAGAAAGGATAGTGAATGCGTCTTTCTCTCTGATCAAATGTAGCCGGGAGAATGAATCAACCGACCGAATCTCTATCATGCCTTTAAGAAACCAGGATACGACAAGTCTGCAGTCCTGGGTTGGGATTCGGGTGACGACCCGTCTTTTTGTTTAAGGGATGTTTCACCCATTTGAAACATTCAATTGATAAATGATCAAACTGACGGATAAAACGATAATTGCATTGTATATTGGAGGGCAATAGAAATATACAGCGGAGAGGAAAAATACATGATACACTACGGGAAAGGGTGTTTCCCTAAAATGGCCCTTAAAATAAAGCGCTGTCTCTTAGGCCGTGTCCAGACTCAGGGGTTTTTTCGGGAAAAGTAGCCTTTTCCCGAAAAAACTTCCCCTGCGTCCAGACTCAAGCCGCGTTCTTTCGAAATTGTTTCGAAAGAACGCGGCTTTTCTTTCGATGGCGGTAAACCTCGTTTCACGAGGAAGAATGCCTTCTTTCGAAAGTTCCTCTTTCGAAAGAAGGCGTTCTACAATGTAAAGAGGCCGTCTTCGAAAGAGAGCATCCAGACTCGCTGGGTGTTCTCTTTCGAAAAAGCGGATTTCCTCTATCGAAAGATCCGCCTGCAGTCTAGACGCGATCTTTCGAAAGAGGCTCTTTCGAAAGATGCTTTCGAAAGAGCCTCTTTCGAAAGAAGCCTGCAGTCTAGACATAGCCTTATTTTTCAGAATTCTGTGGTTTCCCCTCCACGCATCTGACGAAGTGGTTTTTACCCAAGGAACCTGAGGCCCAAATAAATCTGCTACTCTTTAAGGTGCCACAGGACGCCTGGTTGTTTTGTCATGAGGATTCATTACGCGGATTTTGGCCCTGGTGTCGGGACTATCTACAAATGTTTCACAAAGGTAAGCACTAGTGCACAATCTCGCAACACTCGGGGCCCCAAGGATGACTTGCCAGAAACCTGAGGGCTGAAGGGTTAAACGGTTAAATCCCTCTCTCCTGGTGTATATCGGCTCCCGGCTGCTGGCTCTGCTCCCAGGGAGCCGGCTGCCGTCCTGCACTGTGGGCTCTGCAGAGGCTTCTACTCGGGGGTAAAAGGAACTTTAAATTTCTTACAGATAGGGTCCTATTGCAACTTGGGTCCCTGCCACCTTTTTAAATAGCTCCTTGCTGGCTTTTGCCGCAGCTCAGCCAGTTCTTGCTGGGGCGCATACTCTTACTCTCACACCACTGGGCAGCAGCCAGCTCCAGTGCACACCGGGAGCCAGCTTATAGTATAAGTGGCCCTGGCCCCAGCAGTGCAGGACAGGCAGATGGAGGCTATGCCCGTGCCCTGACCCAGATCTGTCTGACTCTGACCTGTAGAAACCCCCCAGCCCAGTCATGCCGGAGCAAGCTAGGCCAGGCGGGCAGTTAACTGGTCAAACGTTCCAATTTGAGTCGTTCAACCAGTTAACTAATTAAATGATTATTCACAATCCTAATAATACCCTGGTGTTCCTATACCAGCAAACTGTTCCTACATAGCTTGGGTGATTTAAGGATGAATTTTGTGCATCGCTGATGCAGGCAAAAGATGCATCTAGCAACTGTGCCCATGAAACCTGAAAAAACGAGCATTTATCCGGTGAAAAGAGAGGCTCGCTTGAGGGTAACCCCACTGCCACGAGCTTTTGAATGGTCCCTGAGTACAGACACAGATACTCAAAAAGGGACCTTAGTTTAACATCTGATTCTACCACCGTGGGGGAAGGAAAACACCTTGCATTCCTTTCCCGTAGGACTTACTGCCAGGACAGCCATCTGTAGCTGGAAGAGAAAATAAGCATCGTCAAAATCTAAGTGCCTGGAGTAATGAAGGAATAAACATTCAATCCTTTGCGAATCAAGGCTTTTATGGCTAATTCGGATGCACGTGGGTGAGACATCAGTGACACCTTGTGGCCAGTTTTATTAACTACACACACGTTTTTCTAAAAAAAAAAAACCATCTGATGAAGTGGGAGCTTATGCGCCAATAAATCTAAGACCCACTTCGTCAGATGCATAGAGTGGAAATTCCAGAGGCAGGTATATATATATAGGCACACCTTATACCTGACTCTGGAATTTCCACTCCATGCATCTGACGAAGTGGGTCTTTGCCCACGAAAGCTTCTGCTCCAACACTTCGGTTCCTCTATAAGGTGTCACCGGACTTCTCGTTGTGTATGCAGATTCAGACTAACACGGCGACCCCTCTGATACGTTTTTCAAAGGAGCCAGAAGTTGAATGCCCTGGAAAACACGGCACAGGTGATGCAATTTAGTCCCCCCTGTGAAATCTGGTTTCTGGTGTGCTTTTATCCTGTACGATACTGATTTTTAGGGGGGAGACCAGGGTCTTTCAAATTGGGGGTCCTGCCCTAAAAGGGAGTTGTGGGATGGGGTTGCAAGGTTATTTTAGGGGGGGAATTGGGGTATTATCAGCCTTACGTGTATGGTGGTTGCTGACTGATGACCTAACTCTGTGGGCAGCAATGCGCATGGACGGGTAGCAGTATCATATTATGCCATCTTTAGGTCTTTGCTGCTGGTTATGGTGCTCTACCTTCTGAGCTGGGCTCAGCAACTATCATTCTGTTACTCTGACGGCCGTGCTGCTGCCTGCCAGCAGCGGAATGGGGAGCAACAGTGCTTTTTTTGTCAAAAAAAAAAAAAAGTGACGGTACTAGCGTTGCCAATGGTTTTGTCGAGCAAAAAAATACAAAGCGTGGGAGGTCAGGGCCGAAATGCGGTTGCGGCCCCTTTAATTGCTGCGTGTCCTGAGCAGGCTTCCGTCTGGCACGAGTTCTCCCAGGGCCGGCTGGGGGCTATGCCGGAGAAAAGTGGCGCGTACTCACCAAAAAAGGTGATGGTACACCGTACCGGTGCGTACCGTCACAAAAAAAGCACTGGGTAGCTATACTGCAATCTCGCCCCTGCAAAAATAACCTTGAGCCCCCACAATCCCGTTGTAGATTAAGACCCCAACAATGACAACCCCGGGAGCGTTCCGATTTCAACAGCCGAACTCACGAAAAGCACTATTGAAAAAAAATCCGATGAGCATGACATTGACGTGAATGGACTTTGCCTTTGGGAAGGCTCTCGCTATGCAATAGTTCAGGGGTGGCCAACCCGTTACAGGTAACGAGCCAAAATAATGGTGGACATAGCACAAAGAGCCAAGGGAAAAAAGTTGGTGAGAAAAAAAAAAAAAGAAGTTGCCCCTTTAAATGAAAAATCTGGTTTGGTTTTTTGGCCACATCTTGCCGGCGCCTTTTTGCTTCGCCGCGCTGGACGGCTCCCCTGCAGCCGGTGAGCACAGGGCCCTTTGTAGCGGTACGGGGGAGGCTTCGCGAGCTGCACTTTCTGCGGTGATTAGCCGCACGTTAGCGACCCTTGCAAAAGTTGTACATCCAGTCTTACTGCCCTGTGCTTGCTCTGAACAGATTAATTCTATTTAAAGCTACTTGGGGTTTTTTTTTTGGCACAGTCTACGTTGCTTGGTCCGGGTCCAGACGTCAGAGAAACATTTTTTACACTTAATAGATCAAGCCAAGGATCTATCGGGCCTATTCCCCTCTCCTTGTATGTCTCCACAGCAAAGTTATTTCGAAATAACTTTCCTAGCAGCTACACAAGCCAACTGCAATTTCGAAATTAATTCGAAATAGCGGAGGGCTTATTTCGAAATTGGTAGACCTCATTCCACGAGGAATAGCGGCAATTTTGAAATTGCTATGTCGAAATAAGCGCTGTGGAGTCGCTTATTTCAAAATAGGGGGCCTCCAGCCTTTCCCAGGGTGCCGTGCTGGCTGCCCTGGCCACAAGGTAAATGCGATTCAGCATCCAAGCAGTGTGGACGCACTATTTCGAAATAGCAAAAAGCATTTAGTGTGTAGACATAAGAATGGCCGTACTGGGTCAGACCAAAGGTCCATCTAGCCCAGTAGCCGACAGTGACCAGCACCAGAAGCCCCAGAGAGGGTGGACCGAAGACAATGATCAAGCGATTTGTCTCCTGACATCCATATCCAGCCTCTGACAAACAGAGGCCAGGGACCCCATTTCTATCTCCTGGCTAATAGCCTTTTATGGACCTAACCTCCATGAAATTATCCAGCTTCTCTTTAAACTCTGTTATAGTCCTAGCCTTCACAGCCTCCTCCGGCGAGGAGTTCCACAGGTTAACGGTGCGCTCTGTGTGAAGAAGAACTTTCTTTGATTAGTTTTAAACCTGCTACCCATTCATTTCATTTGGTGTCCTCTAGTTCTTCTATTATGGGAACTAATAAAGAACTTTTCTTTATTCACCCTCTCCACACCACTCATGATTTTATAGACCTCTATCATATCCCCCCTCAGTCTCCTATTTTCTAAACTGAAAAGTCCCAGTCGATTTAACCTCTCTTCACATGGGATCCGTGCCAAACCCCGAATCATTTTAGTCGCCCTTTTCTGAACCTTTTCTAAGGCCAAAATAGACGCGTTATTTCGAAATACAGCCTCTCCCCGAGTTACGAACGAGTTACAGTCCAAACATGTGGCTGTAACTCCATCTGGTTGTAACTCGGACCCCACTGAGTTACATAGCGACCGCGCTGTATATAAGCGTGGGTTGCGTTCGTAACTTGGGTACCGCCTTTATGACCGCTCCATGGGTGCTTTGGTCGTAAATGCAAACAGTTGTAATTCAACCGTTCGCAACTCGGGGAGCGGCTGTAAGATATTTCGAAATAACTATTTGAAATTAGCTATTTCGAAATAACGCTGTCGTGTAGACATACCCCTTGATTCTGACAAGCACCAGATGCTTCAGAGGAATGTGAAAAAACGGGGAAGTGAATAAATACGGAATAACGGCAATGTTTTCTTAACCCCTGTCCGTTCGAAGTTGCTTTCGGTGCTGAAGCATGAGGGTTTGACCATTATCAATTTAAAGCTGACTGTCTGAATTGTCAGGAAGCAAGTGGTTTTGAGTGCAGAACTTTTTATCACATCTCCTCTACAACCACAGCAGAATCGACACGGGCGTGTAATCTGATCCACCGGGCGGATATCGACAAGGATCTGACGGAAGGAAGAATCGTTCTGCTGTAGATACCAGTTCGTCTGATGAACAATGCTGACTCAGAAAGAGCAACCAGAATTTTGCATATTCAGGTCAGATTTTTCTGCTGATTGATTGAGTGAGTGAGGACCGAGACCAGTGATCCCTGTAAATTGCGCGTGGGCAGTCACCCAGGAGAGAGTCAAATGCCCAGCAGAGAGTCCACAGCACCTACAGCTGGCAGCATGGGTTTTTATTGGTGGTGCACATCCACACCTGCCTCGGTGCATATCATAAAATTTATCCCGCACGCAGCTGGAAAAAAATAGAGGGAACATTGGCTGGGGTGACTTAAAAAATGTGCATTTATTCAGAAATCAGGTTCTCCAGTCGTGTAATTGGAAAAAAAGAAAGAAAAGGACCTAAATAGGGGCGGAATTGTGCTTAAAACGTTGCACCGGCAGTTCTGTTTGCACCGGGATCGCTGGCGACTATATAGCAGAGTGGCACATGGAAAACGGCAGCAGAGTTTTGCCCGCTGTTTGTGAATAAACATTATAGTAGCAAAATCTCAAGAAAAAACTTACATAGCTCTTTTCCAAAGCATCAAAACAGCCCTGAATCCTGCCAGGAAAGACACGTCAGTAAATAGTCATGCAGGGTAGGAGCAATTAAAGGTCTTTTCTCCCCTCCATATCACCAAATCCAATCACTCTGTCCAAGTAGGAGCAACCCCAACTCACTCATCCCAGCCAGGATATGGTCAAGCCAGGCCTTCAAAACCTATTGGGTACGTCTAAACGACATGCGCATGTAGATTAGTTTATTTGAAAAAGGGAAATGAAGCCGCGATTAAAATAATCGCGGCTTCATTTAAATTTAAATGGCTGCTCTGCTCTGCCGATCAGCTGTTTGTCGGCAGATCGGGGCAGTCTGGATGTGCCGCGGTTGACGTGCTGCGGTTGATCGGCGCAGGTAAACCTGGTTTCACGAGGCATACCTGCGCCAGTTGACAAAGGCTTCCTTGTCGACCGCGGCGCGTCCAGACTGCCCCGACCTGCCGGCAAACAGCTGATCGGCAGAGCGGGCCAGCCATTTAAATTTAAATGAAGCCGTGATTATTTTAATTGCGGCTTCATTTCCCTCTGCCTATCTGTCTAATCTACATGCCTCCGTCGACGGAGGCAGGTAGTCTAGACAACACCCTTAGGGATGGAGATGCTACCTCCTCCATAGGGAACCCATCGCAGAGCTTCCCCGCTCTCCTCGGGAAATCGTTTTTCCTAATACCCCACCTAGACCTCCACCTTTGCAACTTGAGACCGTTGCTTTTTGTTCTGCCATCCGTCACCACTGAGAACAGCCTCTCTCCATCCTCTTTGGATCCCTGCTTCGGGGAGTTGAAGGCTGCTCTCAAATCCCCCCTCACTCTTCTCTTCTGCAGCTCAAATAAGCCAAATCCCTCGTAGGTTGTATGCTACGTTTTTAGTGCTCTCTACTGGACTCTCTCTAATTTGTCCTCCTCCTTTCTGTAGTGGGGGGCCCAGAATTGGATACAGTGCTCTGAAAGTGACCTCACCAGTACTGAATAGAATCACTTCCCTTGCTTTGCTGGCAATGCTCGTCCTCGTGCACACTCAAAATGCCGTTAGCCTTCCTGGCAACAAGAACACACTGCTGACTCACACCAGCGTCTCCTGAACTGTCATCCGCAAGTCCTTTTCTGCAGAGCTGCCGCTCAGCCAGTCTGCCACCAGCCTGTAACAACGCTTGGGAGTCTACCATCCCAAGGGCAGGATTCTGCACTTGTCCTTGTTGAACCTCATCAGATTTCTTTTGGCCCAATCCTCCAATGTGTCCAACCTGATCCTTGCCCTCCAACGTATCTACCTCTCCCCCTAGCTTAGTGTCATCCGCAAACTTGCTGAGGGTGCAATCCAACCCCTCATTCAGATCATTAATGAAGATGTTGTACAAGACCGACCCTGGGGAACGCCGCGTTATACCAGCTGCCAATTAGACACCGAGCCATTAATCACTGTCCGTTGAGCTGGACAACTTCGCCAGCTTTCTATCCATTCACTCAAACGTCTTCAACTTTCCGGCAAGAGTGCTGTAGAACACTATCAAAAGCTTTGCTGAAGTCAAGATCTATCAAGTCCACTGCTTTCCCCATATCCACAGAGCCAGTTATCTCCTCATAGAAGACAAGTTTGGTCAAGTTTGGTGAATCCATGTTGACTGTTCCCGATCCCCTTTCAGTCCCCGACATGTTTCAGAACGGATTCCTTAAGAACCTGCCGTATGACTTTTCAGGAGACCGAGGAGGACCTACTGAACGGAGCAATGGGCGCATGTTCGCAATGGTCGGGCATGCCGACAACACGGAACAACGATTCCGGCTCTGGGAGCAAAGCGCCCACTGGTGGGGCTGTGGCGCGATCGCAGGTGAAAGGCTGCTTTCATGGACTTAGAATCATAGAATCATAGGGTACGTCCAGACTACAGGCTTTTAGCGACAGAGGCTTTGTCGACAGATACTGTTGACAAAGAGCGTCTAGACTACATCCAGTTCTGTTGACAAAGCAATCCGCTTTGTCGACATGAGAGTGTAGACGCAAAGGACAGTGTAGATGCAATAACGCCTTGGCTGCGTCTAGACTGGCAAGTTTTTCCGCAAACTTGCCAGCTGTCTACACTGTCCGCTTGAATTTCCGCAAGAACACTGATGATCTCATTTAAGATTGTCAGTGTTCTTGCAGAAATATAATGCTGCTCCCGTTCAGGCAAAAGCCCTCTTGCACAAATGCTTTTGCACAAGAGGGCCAGTGTGGACAACGCGGTATTGTTTTGTGCAAAAAAGCCCTGATCGTGAAAATGGCGATCGGGGCTTTCTTGCACAAAACCGCGTCTAGATTGGCCCGGATGCTTTTCCGCAAAATGTGCTTTTGCGGAAAAGCGTCCGTGCCAAACTAGATGCTCTTTTCCGTAAATGCTTTTAACGGAAAAACTTTTCCATTAAAAGCATTTGCGGAACATCATGCCAGTCTAGACACAGCCCTTCTGTTGAAAGAACTCTGTCGACAAAAAAGAACTCAGCAGTTTTGTCGATGGCGGTAAACCTCATTCTACGAGGAATAACGCCTTTTGTCGACAGAGTTCTTGCATCTGCACTGTCCTTTGAGACTACACTGTCATGTCAACAAAGCGGCTTGCTTTATCGACAGAACTGGATGTAGTCTAGACGCTCTTTGTCAACAGAAGCTTTGTCGACAGTAGCTTTCGACAAAACTTCTGTCGACAAAAGCCTGTAGTCTAGATGTACCTAGAGGCAGCAAGGGGGAGGGGAGCGACTAATCGACTATCCTGTCGACTACCCGATAAGCATTTGCTTATCGGATATTGACTAGACAGTCACATCCCAAACCCAGGCTTCTTGCGTCCATGGACAGATAACTAGCTGATCATCCTACTTTCTCAAAATGAGTCAGAAGGCCTCCCTTGTTGTCAGGAGATACCCCGGCTTGTTGTGGTCAGTGGTGTGGTGAGGGGGGCAGTTGCCCCCGGGTGCCATGCAGGGGGGGTGCCAATTTAGTCCCTCTCCTCCTGTCATCCCCCACCTCGCTTGCTCCTCCTCCGCCCACCACCGGTGGCTGGAGCCTCCTCCCCACCTCTCTGCCTCCAGCCCGACCCTCCTCCATCTCCACTGGGGGGTCAGGAGCGGCCCGAGGCGGGCTGCGGCAGCTGGTGCCCTAGGCAGAATGTGCGATCGGCGCCCCCACCTACACGGCCGTCAATGAGGCGACGTCATCATCGGGCACCCCGTGACGTCATCATCGGGCGCCGTTGAAAGCAGCACCCTCGGCGACGACCAAGTCGGCCTATAGCCATGGGCCACCCCTGCGGGGGGTTAGTGTATGCGGGGGCCCAGCCCCAAACTGGTGGGGGCGGGGAAAGATGTGGTAAAAGTTTCCCCCTTTCTTCCACGGCCGGGCTCAGCTGTGTGCCAGGATCGGGGCAGCGGAGGGGGATACAAATTTTGTCTTTGCCCCCAGGCGCATAACACCCTCGCTACATCTCTGGTCGTGATCTAACGGCTCACGCAGGCAAGCCCTGCCGTTACTTACCACTTGACGATCTGCAGTGACCCTAGGCAGCTCTTATCTTCCCGAAGGATTTTCAGACAGAGGTCTGCAAAACAAGAGCGAGCAGATCGTTACAAAACGTACCGGAGCCACTGGGCAAACCCAGAAGCCGAGTCAGTGGTGGTTGTATGAAGAAGTATTTTATCCGAATCCACTTCCTGAGCTGGAAAATTGGTTTTAACAGCATCTCAGGAGAGCTGACACAGACGCCCCGCCGAAATTTACAATGCCAAAGATTTGTGCCGAACTTTCCGCTTCTAAGAGAAAGCCCGAGAGTGACGGCTTGATTGAGCGTGACTTCGTTTAGCCTCTGAGAAATGCCGTGTTAGTCTTTCTGTCGTCTTCCTTCCTCTTGATCCCCTTTCTCCGTTTCTTCTCGTACTTCCCACCAGCAGCTTTCAAGTCTGCCCACTGCAGACTTCTTTCAGAAGAAGCTTTTCCGGAAGAGAGCTTCCGAAAAATCTTCTTTTGAAAGAGAGCGTCCACACTGCAGAAGCAATCTGCTTTTTCGAAAGAGAGCATCCACACTGAATGGACGCGATCTCGCATTTCAGCTGGAGGGAGTCGCCACTGGGGCTGTGACTTAGACTACAGGGGTTTTTTCGAAAAAAAGTGGCCTTTTTTCGAAAGTGGGAGCCAAGTAGGTTCCTTTTACCCTTTCTGTTGGTCTCCATAGTGTGTAGGCAGTAGGTTTAAAAGAAACAAAGGGAAGTTTTTCTTTACTCAGCAGTCAACCTGTGGAACTCCTTGCCAGAGGATGTTGTTAAGGCCAGGACTCAAGAAAGAGCTAGATAGATTCATGGAGGTTAGGAATGTGAATCAGATACAGCCAGTCCTGGAGTTACTAACGAGTTACGGACTAAACACCTGGTCGTAACTAGAAGTGTTCGTAACTCGGATCCCATTGAGTTACATGGTGACCGCGCTGTTCATAAGCGCAGATCGCGTTTGTAATATGGGGACCGCATCTACGACCGCTTTGGTTATAAGTGTGGATGGTCGTGAGTGGAGGTGGTTGTAAGTCGGAGACCGGCTGTAGTATGACAGTGAGCCTAATTATCTCAAAACTCGTTTATGTTGCTAAGGAGACCTATATCCAGCTCATCACCGATTAAAACCGGCTCATCACTGGCTCTACCCAACTGTCTGCGATAAGTAAGCAGGGGTAACTGGCGGTCAGCCCTGACACAATGCCCCTCGACTTTTATTGTTTTTCAAAATCGAATGATTTTTATGCTGGGTTCGCGATTTTTTTGGGGGGGGTCTCACACAAGGTTTCGGCATGCTTGTGATTGGCGATCATGAATGCAAGCGGAAAACAAAACAAACATTCCAAAAAACCCAGCTGACGGCTGCATCCGTGTTTCTTAAACTTTTTAAGACTGAGGAACACCAAACAATAATTTTTTTTGATGCCTCAGAACACCGAGGATTTTTTGTTGAGCAAAAAAACCCAACAACGGTTGGGGTAAAGGGGAGGTTGTTGAGCCTGAAAGATATTTAGGTGCCTAATTCCCATTGATTTCACCCATCGTTGGCAATAGGAGTTAGACACTGTGGCTATGTCTACACTGGCACCTTTTTCCGGAAATGCTTAAAACGGAACAGTTTTTCCATTATAAGTATTTCCGGAAAAGCGTCTCTACATTGGCAGAATGCTTTTCCGGAAAAGCCCTTTTTCCGCAAAAGCGTCTGTGGCCAATGTAGACGCGCTTTTCCGGAAAGAAACCCCGATCGTCATTTTCGCCATCAGGGCTTTTTTCCGGAAAAGACTACTGTGCTGTCTACACTGGCCCTTTTCCAGAACAGTTTTCCGGAAAAAGGACTTTTGCCCGAGCGGGAGCAGCATAGTTTTTCCGGAAAAACAGCTGATTTCTTACAGTAAATCGTCACTGCTTTTCCGGAAATTCAAGGGGCCAGTGTAGACAGCTCGCAGCTTATTCCGGAAAAGCGGCTGCTTTTCCGGAATAAGTGGCCCAGTGTAGACACAGCCTGTCAGCAATCTTCCAGCAAAAGACTGAACTGGCCAATATGCGCACAGACTTGGACTGATTTATGCCAGACAAATATAATGCACAAGAATGTGAAAGTAGCAGGCACTGGAAACATTACCGTCTAGATAGCGAGTGCCATACGAGCTCTCTGGAAAAAGCCCTCTTAGGTAGGTTATACAGGAGACTGAGACGGCCAGAAGCCTTTTCACCAGCACCAGAGACTGCTGCTCCGTGGCAATTTTCGGGGGAAACAACAGCGACTCCTGGAAAAAAGACAGAGGCAAAAAAAGTTTAGCGGGAGCAAATTAGGGTCCTTTTATCCTTTCTGCTGGTCTCCATAGTGTGTAGGCAGCAGGTCTGAAAGAAACCAAAGGAAGTTTTTCTTTACTCAGCACAGTCAACCTGTGGAACTCCTCGCCAGAGGATGTTGTTAAGACCAGGACTCTAAAAAGAGCTAGATAGAGCAACAAGAATGGTGAAAGGTCTAGAGAACATGACCTATGAAGGAAGGCTGAAAGAATTGGGTTTGTTTAGTTTGGAAAAGTGAAGATTGAGAGGGGACATGAGAGCCGTTTTCAGGTATCTAAAAGGGCGTCATAAGGAGGAGGGAGAAAACTTGTTCTTCCTGGCCTCTGAGGATAGAACAAGAAGCAATGGGTTTAAACTGCAGCAAGGAAGGTTGAGGTTGGACATTAGGAAAAGGTTCCTAACTGTCAGCGTGGTTAAACGCTGGAATAAATTGGCCAGGGAGGTTGTGGAGATATTTAAGAGTAGGTTAGATAAATGTCTATCAGGGATGGTCTAGACAGTATTTGGTCCTGCCATGGGGACAGGGGACTGGACTCGATGACCTCTCGAGGTCCCTTCCAGTCCTAGTATTCTATGATTCTATGGAGGTGAAGTCCTGGCCATCAGCACATCCTCTAGCGAGGAGTTCCACAGGTTGGCTGTGCGCTGAGTGAAGAAAAACTTCTTTTGGTTTGTTTGAAATCTGCTGCCTGTTCATTTCTTTTGGTGACCCCGGTTCTTGTATTGTGGGAATAACTAAATAACGTTTCTTTCTTCACTTTTTCCACACCAGTCATGATTTTATCGACCTCTACAATGCATCCCTGTCACATAAAGACAGAACTTTTTTCCTTGCTTTCGGCTGTGCCTGAGGTTGCACGCAGGTCTGGTTTCTAGAAGAAAGTGGAGTTTTGGTTAGTCAGCGCAAAGTGCTCCTATAGTTTTCCATTCCTAGGACTCTGTGTATGTTCTTGCTCTGGGAACGAGGAACGGGAAAGATAATCAACATCGGGTTTCCAGCGCTGCACGACTAAGTACTGCTCGGCAGTGTTGTCTTCAAGTCGTCATTGTCAAGTCCAAGTCGAGTCTCAAGTCACTACCGTTCAAGTCTCAAGTCGAGTCTTGAGACCCTAAAGTCACTTAGTCGAGTTTCAAGTCTTAATTTTAAAAATGTTACGTCACTTTTGTAGAAGCCATCATTATCGGCATTTTTGGACAATTTTTTCACCGAGTCGATTTAACAAAATTTACAAGTCTCAAGTCGAGTCTCGAGTCCCTAAAGTCACTTTCGAGTCAAGTTGCAAGTCGAGTCTCAAGTCACTACCGTTCAAGTCTCAAGTCGAGTCTTGAGACCCTAAAGTCGCTTTCGAGTCAAGTTGCAAGTCGAGTCTCAAGTCACTACCGTTCAACTCTCAAGTCAAGTCTCGAGTCCTTAAAGTCACTTTCAAGTCAAGTTGCAAGTCGAGTCTCAAGTCACTACCATTCAAGTCTCAAGTTGAGTCATGAGACCCTAAAGTCACTTTCGAGTCAAGTCCCAAGTCGAGTTTCAAGTCTTAATTTTAAAAATGTCACATCACTTTTGTAGAAGCCATCAATATCGGCATTTTTGGACAATTTTTTCACCGAGTCGATTTAACAAAATTGACAAATCTCAAGTCGAGTCTCGAGTCCCTAAAGTCACTTTTGAGTCAAGTTGCAAGTCGAGTCTCAAGTCACTGCTGTTCAAGTCTCAAGTCGAGTCTCGAGACCCTAAAGTCACTTTCGAGTCAAGTCCCAAGTCGAGTTTCAAGTCTTAATTTTAAAAATGTCAAGTCACTTTTGTCCAAGCCATCAATATCGGGGTTTTCGAACAATGTTTTCACCAAGTCGATTTAAGAAAATCGACAAGTCTCAAGTCAAGTCTCAAGTCACAAACAATGAACCCGAGTCGCGTCTTGAGTCGAGTCACCTAGGCGACTGAAGTCGGACTCGAGTTCAAGTCGTGGGATGTGAGTCAACAACTCTGCTGCTCGGCCTGTTGATCAGGAACGTGAAGTCTTGTGTTCTGTACCTTGGCGGGTTTCTGCTTCTTCCCAGTGTGCGAGCGCTGAGCCGTGGCCATTGTATCTCAAAGTGCCGCCTTCGAGATGGAACTGGAGCCTGCGGAGACAGGGACGTTAGCCATGTGGCAAATGCAGAATTCCTGGAACCTCTCTCCGTGCTGCGCACACGCACTAGAGTCTTGCTAGGACAGCTAAATAGGATCGGGTCAACGCTACTGTGCCACAGTCTGGAGTCCCTGCCCTGATCCTAAACAGTAAGAGGTAGGACCATCAAAGGTAGGCAGCTTCTTCCTCTCCTACCCTAAAGCAAGGTGAGGGATGTTAGACATCGTTTATTTTAGTAATTACTAGCAGAAATACCCAGCGTCGCCCGGGGAAAATACAGCAAAAGGTGTGATGAATGATTTATGTCAATTATATTAACATAGCATATTTTATTGGAAATACTTTTCTCGCAGGGTACGTCTAAACTACATGGCTCCGTCGACGGAGCCATGCAGATTAGTGTACTCGAAAAAGGGAAATGAAGCAGCGATTTAAATAATCGCCGCTTCATTTACATCAAAATGGCCACTGTGATGTGCCGATCAGCTGTTTGGCGGCACAGCGCTCTGCGGTCGACCGTCCTGGTAAACCTCATTCCACGAGGCATAACGGGACAGTCAACAAGGGCTTCTCTTGTCGACTGTGGAGTGTCCAGACTACCGCGCTGTGCGGCCAAACAGCTGATCGACACAGCGCGGCAGCCATTTTGATGTAAATGAAGCGGCGATTATTTAAAACGCCACTTCATTTCCCTATGTCTAGAAACCTCATCTACATGGCTCTGTCGACGGCTCCATGTGGTCTAGACATACCCTTATATATTACTTGAAGAAATTAACATAGCTAGTACTTTTTTTGCTATCATAGGGAAAGGATCTTGTCGTTGCAGTTTATGTGACACGCTTAACAGAAGAGTCCAGCAAATGCCTATAATCAGGCACTACTAAAAGCTAATTAGTGGCTCAGCTAGGGCTCTCGGGGTCCAATTGGGGCTCTGGGGAACCAATTTTGAGACATCAGCCCCGGAGTTGGGAGGAGGGCAGCAGCCCCAGAACCGGAGGGACATCAGCCCCAGACCTGGGGCAGAGGGCAGCATCCCTAGAGTGTGTGTGGGGGGGGGAGCAATTTCACTGTGTGCGTGGAGGGGAAAAGACCAAATATATATATATAAACTTTTAAAAAAGACAATCTTTCTAAATGCGCACCAAAAGTGTCAAAATAACATGTTCAGCAGCCAATTTCAGAGAAAAAGTGGATGGTTAACAGTTAGCAACTACCTTTCATCGTATTTAGCCATCCACTCTTTCTCCGAAATTGGTCGCTGAACCCGTTATTTTGACTCTGTTGCCGTGCGTTTAGAAAGACTGTCTTTTTAAAATGTTTGTTTCTAGAAAAAAAAAGTTAAAAAACGTTTTAAAACGATGATCTTTCTAAACGCACAGTATCAGAGTCAAAATAACGTGTTCAGCGACCAATTACGGAGACAGAGTGGATGGTTAAGTTAGCAACTACCTTTAATCGTTCTTAGCCATCCACTCTGTCTCTGAAATTGGTCACTGTAAATCGTACTTAGCCATATACTCTGTCTCCGAAATTGGGTGCTGAACACGATATTTTGACTCTGATACTGTGCGTTTAGAAAGATTCTTTTTAAAACGTTTGTTTCTAGAAAAAATATGTTAAAAACCGTTTTAAAAAGACAATCTTTCTAAACGCACATCAACAGAGTCAAAATAACGGGTTCAGCAACCAATTTTGGAGACAGAGTGGATGGTTAACAGTTAGCAACTACCTTTAATCGTTCTTAACCATCCATTCTGTCTCCGAAATTGGTCGCTGTAAATCGTACTTAGCCATCTACTCTGTCTCCGAAATTGGGCGCTGAACACGATATTTTGACTCTGTTACTGTGCGTTTAGAAAGATTCTTTTTAAAACGTTTTTTAACATTTTTTTCTAGAAACAAATGTTTTAAAAAGATAGTCTTTCTAAACGCACAGTAACAGAGTCAAAATATCGTGTTCAGCGACCAATTTCGGAGAAAGAGTGGATGGCTAAGTCCGATTAAACGTAGTTGCTAGCTGTTCACCATCCACTCTTTCTCTGAAATTGGTCGCTGAACCCGTTATTTTGACTCTGTTGCTGTGTGTTTAGATTGTCTTTTTAAAGCGTTTTTTAACGTATTTCTTTCTAGAAACAAACTGTCAATCGTCCTGAAAATTCAGGGCCGGACCCACAACAGATGGAAATGGTTGTGGGCCAGAGACCGCAATGGCACTAGGCCAATTGACATCAACTGACAACTTGGCCCTCCGTCGCTTCGGCAGTGGTGGTTTCGATCCTCAGGCTGGGGCGCAGAACAGAGCCGCTGCTCAGAAATGCCGAGCCAATCGCTCGCGGGCCGGTTTAACGCCGAAGGGCGTTGTGCTTTCGAAAAAGACGCTGACAGCAAAAACGTGATCTTGACGAGAGACCCACTGGAAACACCGGGCTGAATTTGTTTGGATCCAATCCTTCCTCCGGAACCACGTCGAAATTCTCACAGCCACCGAGAAACCCCCGCTCATGCCATTCCCCAAAGGAAGAGAATCCTTGTTCCCAGATAGGGAAACTGAGGCAGGCCACGCCGACAGCTTGGGAATGTCGACGCTTAGTCGTGTCCTTTTTTTGGGCACCGCTGGTAATGTCGGGACGCGGGGGAGGTGTGTAAAGTCGCTCGGAGCATGAAGACACGGGGCCAGATTCTGCCCGGTCATAAAACGTGGCCCCCGGGCAACACGTACGTAGCGAGGGCAAACTGGCCACTAGCGCTTTCAATCGGGGGGGGAACCTCAGGCCCCCGGCTTGTCCAGATCCGGCCCCTGGGGCTCATACCCCACTGGGGAGCCTCCTCCCCCCCCCCGGCTGCCCCACTGTGGGGCTGGAGCGCAGAAAATCTACTAGCCTGGCCCCCCAGGCGCTGGGGTGTGAGGGGGTAGCGGAGGAGACACCGCCCCTAAGGGGCGGAGCCAATGGGGGCTGAGGAGACACCGCGGGGGGGGGAAGGGGCGGAGCCAATGGGGGCTGAGGAGACACCGCGGGGGGGGGGGGGAAGGGGCGGAGCCAATGGGGGCGAAGAGGACACCGCGGGGGGGGAAGGGGCGGAGCCAATGGGGGCTGAGGAGACACCGTGGGGGGGGAAGGGGCGGAGCCAATGGGGGCGAGGAGACACCGCGGGGGGGAAGGGGCGGAGCCAATGGGGGCGAGGAGACACCGCGGGGGGGAAGGGGCGGAGCCAATGGGGGCCGAGGAGACGCCGCGGGGGGGGGGGCGGAGCCAATGGGGGCCGAGGAGACACCGCGGGGGGGAAGGGGCGGAGCCAATGGGGGCCGAGGAGACGCCGCGGGTGGGGAAGGGGCGGAGCCAATGGGGGCTGAGGAGACGCCGCGGGGGGGAAGGGGCGGAGCCAATGGGGGCTGAGGAGACGCCGCGGGGGGGGGGAAGGGGCGGAGCCAATGGGGGCTGAGGAGACGCCGCGGGGGGGGGGGAAGGGGCGGAGCCAATGGGGGCTGAGGAGACACCGCGGGGGGGGAAGGGGCGGAGCCAATGGGGGCTGAGGAGACACCGCGGGGGGGGGGAAGGGGCGGAGCCAATGGGGGCTGAGGAGACACCGCGGGGGGGGGGAAGGGGCGGAGCCAATGGGGGCTGAGGAGACACCGCGGGGGGGGGAAGGGGCGGAGCCAATGGGGGCTGAGGAGACGCCGCGGGGGGGGGAAGGGGCGGAGCCAATGGGGGCTGAGGAGACACCGCGGGGGCGGGGGAAGGGGCGGAGCCAATGGGGGCTGAGGAGACACCGCGGGGGGGGGAAGGGGCGGAGCCAATGGGGGGCTGAGGAGACACACCGCGGGGGGGGGGGAAGGGGCGGAGCCAATGGGGGCTGAGGAGACACCGCGGGGGGGGGGGGAAGGGGCGGAGCCAATGGGGGCTGAGGAGACACCGCGGGGGGGGAAGGGGCGGAGCCAATGGGGGCCGAGGAGACGCCGCGGGGGGGGGGGGGTGAAGGGGCGGAGCCAATGGGGGCCGAGGAGACGCCCGCCCGGGGGGGGCGCGCGGGGGCTCGACGGGCCCGGCCCCTCCCCCCCGCCGCTACCTCAGCCCAGGGAGCCTCGCGCCGCGCCGCCGGACCAAGCGCGCGAGAGAAGAGAGAAGAGCCCGCGCGCCCCGCCCCCTGCTCTGGGCCCCGCCCCCCGGAGCCGGCCCGGCCGCTCGGCCCCGCCCTGCGCCGCGCTCGTGCCGCCTGCAGCAGCGTCTGCGCCCGGCCCCCCCCGCCCCTCGTGCACAGCCCCCCGGCTCCCCGCCCCCCCGCCCCGTGCACAGCCCCCCCGCCTCCCCGCCCCCCCGCCCCTCCCCCTCACCCCCCCGCCCCGTGCACAGCCCCCCCGGCTCCCCGCCCCGCGAGCCCCCCCGCCCCCTCCCCCTCCCCCCCCCCCGCCCCGTGCACAGCCCCCCCCGCCCGGCTCCCCGCCCCCGCGAGCCCCCCCCGCCCCTCCCCCCCCCGCCCCGTGCACAGCCCCCCCCCGGCTCCCCGCCCCGCGAGGCCCCCCACCTCTCCCCCCTCCCCCCCCGCCCCGTGCACAGCCCCCCCCCCCGGCTCCCCGCCCCGCGAGCCCCCCCGCCCCGTGCACAGCCCCCCCCCCCGGCTCCCCGCCCCGCGAGCCCCCCCCGCCTCTCCCCCTCCCCCCCCCGCCCCGTGCACAGCCCCCTCCCACCCTGGAACCGCCCCGCGAGCCCCCCGCCTCTCCCCCTCCCCCCCCCCGCCCCGTGCACAGCCCCCTCCCACCCTGGAACCGCCCCGCGAGCCCCCCCCCGCCTCTCCCCCTCCCCCCCCGCCCCGTGCACAACCCCCTCCCACCCTGGAACCGCCCCGCGAGCCCCCCCGCCTCTCCCCCTCCCCCCCCCGCCCCGTGCACAGCCCCCTCCCACCCTGGAACCGCCCCGCGAGCCCCCCCCCGCCTCTCCCCCTCCCCCCCCGCCCCGTGCACAACCCCCTCCCACCCTGGAATCGCCCCGCGAGCCCCCCCGCCTCTCCCCCTCCCCCCCCGCCCCGTGCACAGCCCCCTCCCACCCTGGAACCGCCCCGCGAGCTCCCCCCGCCTCCCCTCATGCACAGCCCCGCCACCCTCTCCCCCTCCACTTCGCCCCATGCACAGCTCCCCGCCCGCTGGTTTGTTTGAAACCTGCTGCCTGTTCATTCCAGGGGGTGACCCCTCGTTTTTCCGCCGTGGGAATAAGTCCCTGACGTTTCCGTATTCGCTTTTTCCCACGCCTGCCCCGACGTGAGCGCGCCGTCTCCTATTCGTTTTCTCCGCCCCTGGCTCCCTGCGTCGTTCCTTTCAGCGCCCCGCGTTCTTCCGTTCCGGGGAAAGGTACGCAGGGGCGGCCCGTGCCCATAGGGAAACCAAGTGGGCGCCAAGTGACGTGGGGCGCCACTTCCCCTTCCGGTGCCTTACCTGGAGCACGGCTTCCCTGCGGCGCAGGAGACGGGTAAGTCCTAGGAGAGTCGGCACGGGGAGGGGGGGGGCGGCATCAGGCATCAGCCAATGAAATGAATAGGCTGAACCCAAACAAAAGGGTGTTTTTTCCAACCAGTGGAACTCCTCGCTGCAGGAGATGGATGGCAGGACACAAATCGCTTGATCGTTGTCTTCGCTCCACCCCCTCTGGGGCACCTGGTGTTGGCCGCTGTCGGCAGACGGGATACAGAGCTAGATGGACCTTTGGTCTGACCCAATATGGCCGCTCTTATGTTCTAAGAGGCACGTGTCGGCTTCCCTTTGGGAGGGGAATCCGGGGAGGAGGTACAGGGGACTCTCTCCCCCCATTGGCACCCCGTTCCCTCTCCCTAGCCCCCTACCCCCCCAGCCACAGAATTAAAAACCTCAGTCTATAGCTGCCCTTGGAGTCGGTGGGCGGGGGCGCCGATTGCACCGTTCGCCTAGGACGCCAGTTGCTGGCAGCTAGTCTAAGGCCGGCCCCGAAAGTACGTAACTTTTCCTCCTTCACTTTCTCCATAGCTGCCGTGATTTCGTCGATTTCTATCCTCTCCCCACTTAGGGTACGTCTAGACTACAGGGTTTGGTCGACAGACGTTTTGTCGACAGATAGGGTACGTCTAGACTACAGGGTTTGGTCGACAGACGTTTTGTCGACAGATAGGGTACGTCTAGACTACAGGGTTTGGTCGACAGACGTTTTGTCAACAGATAGGGTACGTCTAGACTACAGGGTTTGGTCGACAGACGTTTTGTCGACAGATAGGGTACGTCTAGACTACAGGGTTTGGTCGACAGACGTTTTGTCAACAGATAGGGTACGTCTATACTACAGGGTTTGGTCGACAGACGTTTTGTCGACAGATAGGGTACGTCTAGACTACAGGGTTTGGGCGACAGTTTTGTCGACAGATAGGGTACGTCTAGACTACAGGGTTTTGTCGACAGAAGTTTTGTCGACAGATAGGGTACGGCTAGACTACAGGGTTTTGTCAACAGAAGTTTTGTCGACAGGGTACGTCTAGACTACAGGGTTTGGTCGACAGACGTTTTGTCGACAGATAGGGTACGTCTAGACTACAGGGTTTGGTCGACAGAAGTTTTGTCAACAGATACTGTCGACACAGCGCGTCTAGACTGCAGCCAGTTCTGTCGCCAAAGCTAGCCGCTTTGTCGACATAACAGTGTGGACGCAAAGGTCAGTGTAGATGCAATAATGCCTTCTGTCGACAGAACTCTGTCGACAAAAGGCGTTATTCCTCGTCGAATGAGGTTTACGTACGTCGACAAAACTACTGAGTTCTCTCGACGTTATATTGACAGTACTCAGCGGCAGTGTGGACGCAGGTATAGTTTTGTCGACAAAAGTCCACTTTTGTCGACAAAACCCTGTAGTCTAGACACACCCTAAGTCTCCTCTTTTCTAAGCTGAAAAGTTCCCGTCTTTTTCATCCCTCTTCGTACGGGACCCATTCCAAACCCCCAATCGTTTTGATTGCCCTTTTCGGAATTTTTCTAGTGCCGAGAGATCTGTTTGGAGATGAGGCGGCCGCAGCGGTCCGCCGTATTCACTTAATCCCCGCTCGAAAAAGCATCGGCGGCAAGGGAGGTTGAGGCTGGACGTTCGGAGAAAGTTCTGAACTCTCAGGGGGGTGAAACACGGGAATAAATTGCCCAGGGAGGTCGTGGAATCTCCATCTTTGGAGATATTTAAGAGTCGGTTAGATAAATCTTTGGAGATATTTAAGAGTATTTGGAGATATTTAAGAGTCGGTTAGATACATCTTTCGAGATATTTAAGAGTATTTGGAGATATTTAAGAGTCGGTTAGATAAATCTTTGGAGATATTTAAGAGTCGGTTAGATAAATGTCCATCAAGGATGGTCTTAGACCGTGTTTGATCCTGCTATGGGGGCAGGGACTCGACTCGATGACCTCTTGAGGTCTCTTCTAGTCTTAGTATTTTATGATCTCTCCCGTCCGGCTGCTAGCAGAAAAACCGGATCGATAGCACTGCTTGGGGCCTCTTACGGGGACTGCTGTTTGCACGTGTGGTTGTGTGGATTTTGGGGGAGGGCCTGTGTTCCTATTGGTGCTTTGCTCTCCTCCCTCCCTGCGGTCTTGCAGGGAAACCCAGCCCCGGAGGGAGGGGAAAACAGCCGAGTTTCCGTGTGTGAGCTGTCGCAATTAGCCGTGGAGCGAGCCCTGGCGCCCAGTCAAACCCCCGGTTATGTTTTCCAGGGTCAGACGTGCCCGTCTCTTCCCGATGTGGCACCCTGGCGGCCGGCCTCCGTGCCCACTTGCCCGTCTCTTCCCGACGTGGCACCCCGGCGGCCGGCCCCCGTGCCCAAAACTCACCGGTCGAGGAATCAAGATGTCGACGGTTCAGAGTCAGAAACCGGAGCCGGGGCATCCCCGCCCCTTGCAAGAGCCGACGTTAGCCTTTGCCAAAACGGCAATTGGGACCTTCTTCCAAGAGCAACCGAGGCTTGGAAACCCCTACGTGGACGACGCTTTCCTGCAGCGTTACTTGAGGACACACCTGCCCCCCCAGGTTTGAGCCGTGTGTGTCGTGTGTGCGGTTTGTTTGTTTGTCGTGTGTGCGGCACCTTTGCGCGGGGAGAGGGGCTGGAATGAGGTTGGGCTAGGCTGTGGCGTATCGGATCCGGCGATTCCCGTTCCGTCCGGTGGCTCTCGGCGTGGCCTCGACGCCGCAGAGCGAAAACCCCGGGCGTCGCCGATCCCCGTTATTGCGGAACCGTGTTCACGTCCAGCTGGATTCCCGGCGCGCCGTTTGGGCGGAAGTTATGACGAAAAACGATTCGGGGCCCCCCGGTATAGAAAGGTTGGGGATCCGCTGGAGGGGGTCCGGCGCAGGGCGGCCAAAATGATTCGGGGGCTGGAGGGCATGACCTATGGCGGTGATCCCCAACACGGTGCCTGCGGGCGCCATGATACCCGTGGGGGCATTTGTGTGCACGCACACACAAACACACACACACAACCTCCTTGTTCTCATCACATACACACACACACACACATCCTCCCTGTTGTCATCACACACACACACCCTCCCTGTTGTCATCACACACACACACAGACACCCTCCCTGTTGTCATCACACACACACACACACACACCCTCCCTGTTGTCATCACACACACACACACACACACACACACCCTCCCTGTTGTCATCACACACACACACACACACACACACCCTCCCTGTTGTCATCACACACACACACACACACACCCTCCCTGTTGTCATCACACACACACACACACACACACACCCTCCCTGTTGTCATCACACACACACACACACACACACACACCCTCCCTGTTGTCATCACACACACACACACACACCCACCCTGTAATTCTCTCTCTCTCTCTATCTCTCTCTCACACTCAACCTCACCACCTCCCTGTGATTCTCTCTTTCTCTCTCTCACACACACACACACACACACACAAACACGCACACACAACCTCCCTGTTCTCATCACACACACACACACCCTCCTTGTTGTCATCTCGCTCTCAAACACAGAAACACACACCTCCCTGTTGTCATCTCTCTCACTAACACACACACACACCCCTCCCTGTTGTCATCTCTCATGCACACACATACCTCCCTGTTGTCATCTCTCACACACACACACCTCCCTGACGTCATCTCTGTATCACACACACAAACACACACACACAACCTCCTTGTTCTCATCACATACACACACACACACACACACACACACACCCTCCCTGTTGTCATCACACACACACACACACACACACTCCCTGTTGTCATCACACACACACACACACACACACTCCCTGTTGTCATCACACACACACAAACACACCCTCCCTGTAATTCTCTCTCTCTCTCTCTCTCTATCTCTCTCACACTCAACCTCACCACCTCCCTGTGATTCTCTCTCTTTCTCTCTCACACACACACACACAAACACGCACACACAACCTCCCTGTTCTCATCACACACACACACACACACACCCTCCTTGTTGTCATCTCGCTCTCAAACACAGAAACACACACCTCCCTGTTGTCATCTCTCTCACACACAGACACACACACCTCCCTGTTGTCATCTCTCTCACACACAGACACACACACCTCCCTGTTGTCATCTCTCTCACACACAGACACACACACCTCCCTGTTGTCATCTCTCTCACTAACACACACACACACCCCTCCCTGTTGTCATCTCTCATGCACACACATACCTCCCTGTTGTCATCTATCTCACACACACACACACACCTCCCTGACGTCATCTCTGTCTCACACACACAAACACACACACACACGTACCTGTTGTCATCTCTCTCTCACACACACAACCTCCCTGTGATATTCTTTCTCTCTCTCTCTCTCACACACACACACACCCTCCCTGTTGTCATCACACACACACACCCTCCCTGTAATTCTTTCTCTCTCTCTCATTCACAAACACACACACACACAACCTCCTTGTGATTCATTCTCTCTCTCTCTCTCTTACACCCTCCCTATTGTCAACTCACACACACACACACACACACACACACTTCCCTGTGATTCTCTCTGTCTCTCACACACACCCTCCCTGTTGTCATCTCACGCACACACATACCTCCCTGTTGTCATCTCTCTCACTAACACACACACACACCCCTCCCTGTTGTCATCTCTCATGCACACACATACCTCCCTGTTGTCATCTATCTCACACACACACACACACCTCCCTGACGTCATCTCTGTCTCACACACACAAACACACAAACACACACACACACGTACCTGTTGTCATCTCTCTCTCACACACACAACCTCCCTGTGATATTCTTTCTCTCTCTCTCTCTCACACACACACACACCCTCCCTGTTGTCATCACACACACACACCCTCCCTGTAATTCTTTCTCTCTCTCTCATTCACAAACACACACACACACAACCTCCTTGTGATTCATTCTCTCTCTCTCTCTCTTACACCCTCCCTATTGTCAACTCACACACACACACACACACACACACACACCTCCCTGTGATTCTCTCTGTCTCTCACACACACCCTCCCTGTTGTCATCTCACGCACACACATACCTCCCTGTTGTCATCTCTCACTAACACACACGCACACACACACTCCCTGTTGTCATCTCTCACACACACACACACTCCCTGTTCTCATCACACACACATACACACACAACCTCCCTGTGATTCTCTCTCACACACACAAACCCTCCTTGTTGTCATCTCTCACCCACACACACACCCTCCTTGTGATTCTCTCTCTCTCTCTCTCTCTCTCTCTCTCTCAAACACACACCCTCCCTGTGTTCATCTCTCACACACACAACCTCCCTGTTGTCATCTCACACACGCACACCCTCCCTGTTGTCATCTCACACACACACGCACACAACCTCCCTGTGATTCTCTCTCTGTCTCACACACACATCCCACTCATTGTTGTCAGCACACACACACACACCCTCCCTGTTGTGATCTCACACACACACCCTCCCTGTTGTCATCTCTCTCTCTCTCTCTCACACACACACACACACACACACACCCCTCTCTGTGATTCTCGCACACACACACACCCCTCCCTGTTGTCATCACACACACTCACACCCTCCCTGTTGTCATGACACACACACACACAACCTCCCTGTGATTCTCTCACACCCACCCATCCTCCCTGTTGTCATCTCTCTCACACACACACACACACACACACACACACACCCCTCCCTGTGATTCTCTCTCTCACACACACACGCACACCCTCCCTGTTGTCATCTCACACACACACGCACACCCTCCCTGTTGTCATCACACAAACACGCACACCCTTCCTGTTGTGATCTCACACACACAAACCTACCTATTGTCATCTCGCACACACACACACCCTGTTGTCATTTCTCTCACACACACACACCCTCCCTGTTGTCATCTTACACACACACACGCACACACACACTCACAACTTCCCTGTGATTCTCTCTCACACACACATACACACACACCCCCTCCTTGTTGTCATCTCACTCACATACACACACACTGTCCCTGTTGTCATCTCACACACACACGAACACACACACACAACCTCACTGTTGTCATCTCACCCACACACACAACCTCCCTGTGATTTTCTCACACACCCCCCCCCTGTTGTCATCTCACACACACACGCACATCCTCCCTGTTGTCATATCACACACAAACACACACACTGCCTGTTGTCAACTCTCTCACACACACACACCCTGTTGTCATCACACACACACACACACTCACACCCTCCCTGTTGTCATCTCACGCAAACACACAACCTCCGTGTGATTCTCTCTCTCACAAACACACACAGACACACACAACCTCCATGTTGTTATCACATACACACACACACACCTCCCTATGATACTCTCTCTCTCTCTCACACACACACACCCGTTGTCATCTCTCACACACACGCACCATCCCTGTTGTCATCTCTCACACACACACACACACACACACACACACACACACACACACACACACACACAACCTCCATGTTGTCATCACATACACACACCCTCCCTATGATACTCTCTCTCTCTGTCTCTCTCTCTCTCACACACACACACCCTCACTGTTGTCATCACACACACACACCCTCCCTGTGATTCTCTCACACAGACACACACACAACCTCCTTGTGATTCTCTCTCTCTCTCTCTCAAACACAGACCCTTCCTGTGATACTCTCTCACACACCTCCTCCCTGTTGTCATCTCACACACACGCACACCCTCCCTGTTGTCATCTCTCTCACACACACGCACACCCTCCCTGTTGTCATCTCTCTCACACACACGCACACCCTCCCTGTTGTCATCTCTCTCACACACACGCACACCCTCCCTGTTGTCATCTCTCTCTCACACACGCACACCCTCCCTGTTGTCATCTCTCTCTCACATAAACACACCCTCCCTGTTGTCATCTCACACACACACGCACCCTCCCTTTTTTCATCTCTCACACTCACACACACACACACACACACACCCCCTCCCTGGTGTCATCATACACACACACACACACACCCTCCCTGGTGTCATCACACACACATACACACACACACACACACCCTCCTTGTTGTCATGTCACACACACACACACAACCTCCCTGTGATTCTCACTCACACACCCTCCTTGTTGTCATCTCACACACATACACACACCCCCTCCCTGTTGTCATCTCACACACACGCCCCCCGTTGTCAGCACACACACACACACACAACCTCCTTGTGATTCTCTCTCTCTCAAGCACACACCCTCCCTGTGTTCATCTCTCACACACACAACCTCCCTGTTGTCATCACATACACATATACACACACACTTAACCCTACCTCTGATTTTCTCTCTCTCACACACACACACCATCCCTGTTTTCATCTCACACACACACGCACATCCTCCCTGTTGTCATATCACACACAAACACACACACTGCCTGTTATCTCTCACACACACACACACCCTGTTATCACACACACACACACTCACACCCTCCCTGTTGTCATCTCACGCAAACACACAACCTCCCTGTGATTCTCTCACACACACACCTCCTCCCTGTTGTCATCTCACACACACACACACACACACACACACACCTCCCTATGATACTCTCTCTCTCTCTCTCACACACACACCCTCCCTGTTGTCATCTCTCTCTCTCACACACGCACCATCCCTGTTGTCATCTCTCTCACACACACACACGCACCATCCCTGTTGTCATCTCTCACACACACACACACACACACACAACCTCCATGTTGTCATCACATACACACACCCTCCCTATGATACTCTCTCTCTCTCTCTCTCACACACACACACCCTCACTGTTGTCATCACACACACACACACACACACACCTCCCTGTGATTCTTTCTCTCTCACACACACCTCCTCCGTTGTCATCTGTCTCTCACACACACACACACACACACACACACACACCTTGTGATTCTCTCTCTCTCAAGCACACACCCTCCCTGTGCTCATCTCTCACACACACACAACCTCCCTGTTGTCATCACATACACACATACACACACACACCTCCCTCTCCCTGTGATTTTCTCTCACACAGACACACCCTCCCTGTTGTCATCACACACTCAGACACACCCTCCCTGTTGTCATCACATACACACATACACACACGCACACACCTCCCTGTGATTCTTTCTCTCTCTCACACACACACCCCTTCCCTGTTGTCATCTCACACACACACACGCACAGAAAATCTCCCTGTTATCATGCACACATACACACACACAACCTCCCTGTTATCACGTACACACACAACCTCCCTGTTGTCATCACGTACACACACACACACACACACACACACACACACACACACACACAACCTCCCTGTGGTCATCACGTACACACACACACACAACCTCCCTGTGGTCATCACGTACACACACACACACACCCTCCCTGTTGTCATCTCTCTCTCTCTCTCTCTCTCACACACACACGCACACGCACACACACACACATCCTCTCTGTTATCATCACATACACACACACACACACAACCTCCCTGTTGTCATCACATATACATATACACACACCTCCCTGTGATACTCTTTCTCTGTCTCTCTCTCTCACACACACTCTCTCTGTTGTCATCTCACACACACACACTCCTTGATGTCATCTCTCTCACACACACAACCTCCCTGTTGTCATCACATACACACACACACACACACACAGCCTCCCTGTGATTCTCTCTCTCTCTCACATGCAAACACACACACACACACCCTCCCTGTCGTCATCTCTCATGCACACACATACCTCCCTGTTGTCATCTCTGTCACTAACACCCTCTCTGTTGTCATCTCACACACGCACACCCTCCCTGTTGTCATCTTTCTCTCACACACACACACACCTCCCTGTGATACCCTCTCTCTCTCACGCACACACCTTCCCTGTTGTCATCTCTTACACGCACACACCCTTCCTGTTGTCATCACACACACGCACACAACCTCCCTGTGATTGTCTGTCACACACACCCCCACTCCTTGTCATCACACACACACTCTCCGTGTTGTGATCTCTCTCTCACACACACACACCTCCCTGTTGTCATCTCACGCACACACACACCCTGCCTGTTTTCATCTCTCACACACGCACACACAACCTCCCTGTCATTCTCTCTCTCTCCCACACCCCCCCTCCCTGTTGTCATCTTTCTCTCTCTCACACACACACACCTCCCTGTGATACACTCTCTCTCTCACACGCACACACCCTCCCTGTTGTCCTCTCTCACACGCACACACCCTCCCTGTTGTCCTCTCTCACACGCACACACCCTCCCTGTTGTCCTCTCTCACACGCACACACCCTCCCTGTTGTCCTCTCTCACACGCACACACCCTCCCTGTTGTCCCCTCTCACACGCACACAACCTCCGTTGTCATCTCACACACACCCTCCCTGTTGTCATCTCACACACACGGCTGTTGTCATTTCTCTCTCTCTCTCACACACGGCTGTTGTCATTTCTCTTTCTCTCTCTCCCATACACACAGCTGTTGTCGTTTCTCTCTCGCACGCACACACGGCTGTTGTCGTTTCTCTCTCGAGTCCCCGTCGGTGGGATATGAGCGCCTCTCTCAGGGCCTGGCTGTCTTCTGGAAATCCCAGGGGAGCGGCCAGGGTGGGCTGTTTTGCCAAAGGAGGGGAAAACCTGGAGGCAGCGCGACATGGAGAGCAGCCACTGTCCCAACTCAGTCGAGATTCCCCCGACAGAGAGGCTGGAGGGGGTGGGGTCGGTAAAGAGACGGGCGGTGCCCTCCGGGGCCCGTTCCATCCTCTGACTTCTCCCGCGGGCTCCCTTGCAGGTGCTGGAGCAGGTGAGCTCGGATCTGGAGCGGTTTGGAGCCCGTGTGACGGCCGAGATTGACGCTCTAGGGCGGGAGTGCGAGTTGAACCCTCCCGCGCTGCAGCCCTACGACGCCTGGGGGCGTCGCGTGGACCGCATCATCACGTGCCCCGCCTGGAAGAGGATGAAGGCGATCGCGGCGGAGGAGGGGCTGGTGGCTGAAGCCTACGAGAGGAGATACTCCAGCTGGAGGTCAGCCTAGGGCCGTGGTCACCGACTGGTCGATCGCGATTGATGGGTTGATTGGGAGGGATCAACCAGTCGATTGCGAGGCGTTCGGCTCCCCCCCCACCCTCAAGAAGCCCCCACTGAGACTACCTCCAGTGACGAAGGAGGTAGCGCCAGCTTCCTGTGGGGTGGGGTGGGGGCAGTCCCAAAGCTGTGCACCACTTGTGGGGTTTCAGGATGTGCGCATGCTGCTCCTCCCTCCCCCAGACACCTGGAGCCATACCTGAAAGGCCAGGTCTGTGGCATGCTGGGAACTTCCTTCTACCTGCTGGCTTCCTGTGGGGGGGAAGGAGTCCTGGAAGGAAGTGTGCACCAGGGACTCCCTGTCCCAGTACCCACCAGCACCCTGCCTCCTGCCCCCACCAGCACTCTGCCTCAGCACCCTGTCCCCTGCTTTAGCATCCATCAGCACCCTGTTCCCTGCCCCCACCAGCACCCTGTTCCCCTGCCCCCATCAGCACCCTGTCCCCTACCCCAGCCTCCACCAGCACCCTGTCCCCTGCCCCCATCAGCACCCTGTCCCCTGCCCCAGCCCCCACCAGCACCCTGTCCCCCTGCCCCCACCAGCACCCTGTCCCCTGCCCCTGCCCCCACCAGCACCCTGTCCCCTGCCCCTGCCCCCACCAGCACCCTGTCCCCTGCCCCCACCAGCACCCTGTCCCCCTGCCCCCACCAGCACCCTGTCCCCTGCCCCTGCCCCCACCAGCACCCTGTCCCCTGCCCCCACCAGCACCCTGTCCCCTGCCCCTGCCCCCACCAGCACCCTGTCCCCTGCCCCCACCAGCACCCTGTCCCCTGCCTCCACCAGCCCAGTTGGGGCCACATTAGTGAGGCTTGGGGGGCGTTGGGGGTTTGGAGGGGTAGTTTTTTTTTGCATCTCACTTGTGTGGCCCCAGAGGACTTTTCTGCAAGTCAGTGACCCCTAATTCAAACCCGGTTCCCTGCCCCTCTCGTAAATAAAGACAACGCTGATCCATTTTGTGGTTGGCATAGTATTTTATTTAAAAATGAAGCCCAACCAGTAAGCCCACAATTGGGGCCAAGCCCCCATCTGGTCGCAGCAGCATCACACTCCTGTACCCCCCACATCTGAGCCTATCATACACTGGAACCCCCTATCCTGAGCCCCACATCCTCAAACTCCTGCACCCCCACATCCCGTCTTCCGCCACAACAAATCTGTGTCCTGGGCCCATCATACTCCTCAGCGCCCTGCCCTGAGCCCCTCACGCACCCCAACCCAAATGCCTGCACCCTCACAGCCCCAACCCTCCTCCTAACCCCAACATTTCCCAGCCTGCATCCTCCTTCCCGAGCCAGCATCCCTTTCTCCACCTCCTCCTTCATCCAGATTCCACCTCCTACCCCTTCCCACGCCCAAATCCCTCACTCCTACCCCAGAGCCTGCACCTCCTGTCTCAACCCAATGAGGGTCCGGCTAGACCACAAGGCTTCATCTAGACTGGCACGATTTTCCGCAAATGCTTTTAACGGAAAAGTTTTTCCGTTAAAAGCATTTGCGGAAGAGAGCGTCTAGATTGGCACGGACGCTTTTCCACTTTTTGCGCAAGAAAACCCCGACCGCCATTTTCGCCATCGGGGCTTTTTTGCGCAAAACAGTTTTCAGCTGTCTACACTGGCCCTCTGGCGCAAAAACATTTCCGGAAAAGGCAACGGGAACGTCCAGGCATTTGCGCAAGAAGCACTGATTTCGGACAACAGATCGTCAGTGCTTTTGCGCAAAATCAAGCGGCCAGTGTAGACAGCTGGCAAGTTTTTGCGCAAAAGCAACTGCTTTTGCGGAAAAACTTGCCAGTCTAGACACAGCCCAAGAGTTTTTCCGGGATACCAGAGCTATCCTGGAAAAACTCTTCCGCATCCAGGGACGTGTTTGCTCTTCCGCTTTTCTTAGCGGAAGAGCGAGCAAATGCTCTTTCGGCAGCCCCTGTATTCCTTGTTCCACGAGGAATAAGAGGCCTTCCGAAAGAAGGGGTTTTTCCGACATTTGGCCTAGTCTAGACGGGAAAAACCTCTTCCGACGGAAGGATCGGAAAAAAGCGGCAGTGTAGCAAGAGATGGAGAGGGTGGGGCCTCAAGGAAGGGGTGGAGTCTTGGGGAAGGGATAGGTTTAGGGTTGCCGGATACAGTCACAAAAAAAATCCCAAACAAGGCGGGAAAAAAATTGGTTGAGCAAAAAAAAACCCCAGGGAGCCAAAGTTGTTGAGCAAAAAAAACCAAAAAAAATCACTGTGCCTTTAAATTGCTCCCCCAACCAGACGCAGCCTTCCATCCGAGAAACCGGACAGAAGACGTAATTATTGGACTGTCCGGGCGGAAACCAGACACCTGGTAGATCTTGGCTTATCGTGACATCTAAAAAGGGATCTTGGGTGGAAAAAGGTTCTATCCTGGTTTCTTTCGTTGGCAGCCGCGTGCACCAGGTCGCGAAGCTGTACTTGTACGCCCCCTCCGCCGGCCTTTTCACCTGCCCGCTCGCCATGACGGACGGAGCGGCTAAAGTCATTGAGGTGAGAAGGCGGCGAATCGCGCCCCGGCCCTGGCTGTCGGATTGCAGGGCTCTGCGGTCACGGACGGACGGCACGGTGTTGTGGCGAGGACGTGGGATCCCACCCGTGGGATTCTACCACCCACCTACCCGTGATCTTCTCCCTTCCGGGGCTGGGCTGTAACTGAGTTGTTGCTAGTCTTATAGTCCCTCCTGGCCCAATTAGTTGGTCCTCCAGAGCCTCTCTAGCCTCTTGGAGGACTTCTCTATGGTCCTTTTGACCAGCTCTGCTAGCAAAGCCTCTAGCTGTTACTGGAATGCTAATAAATATTTCCCAGACGTGGCGTTCCTGGCATTTTCGCCGCAAGGCCGCAAATTCCCGACTCTGCGCCAAAGGGGGTGCTAGAAGCTGGGGTCAGACCCTCGATCTGCGTACGGTAGACGAGGTTCCCGTGCCAAGGAGCTGGGTTTGCAAGGGAGAATCTACCCTGGAAGCAAATCCCTCCAGTTCGCTGTGTGTTGTGGATGGACTCCAGGACTCACCAGACACAGAGACCAGGGTAGGGACTCTGTCAATATCCTGAACCCATCTCAACCAGGGACAGGTGCCCGGGCGAGCCTCGGCTGTTTGTGAAGGCCTTTGTGTCCCCTCGAGACTTGACTTGGGCAAGACGAACGCGTTTCAGCCCTACATTGTGTCTCGCGGGGAGAGGCCGGGAGACACCGAGATGCTGGGATCGATTCGGGGGGAGATGCCCTGGTGGTGCACAGAGAGGTGGGGAAAAAACCTGTTTCCCAGTCCCGAATCTGGACACACAAGCAAGACCCACCACCTAGTTACGTGGCAAGAAGATTCTCCGTACCACCTGACATCATAGAGGTCTGGTGGGGGGTAGGATTGAGGTCTATATATTCACGACCGGAGTGGAAAAAGTGAATACGGAAAAGTTACTGACTTGTTCCCATCACGTAAGAACTAGGGCAGTTACTCAATGAAATGACTAGGCAGCAAACAAACCAAAGGATGCTTTTCTTGCGCACGGCCAACCTGTGGAACTCCTCGCCGGAGGGTGTGGTGAAGACCAGAGTTCAAAAAAGAGCTAGATAGATTCGTAGAGGTTACGTCCAGCAATGGCTAGTAGACAGGACGGGTAGGAATGGTGTCTGGAAATGGGTAACAGGAGAGGGATCGTGTGAGAATTACCTGTTGTGATCCCTCCCTCTGGGGCATCTGGTATTGGCCACTGTCGGCTGACAGGACACGGGGCTGGATGGACCGTTGGTCTGATGTTCTTACGTTCGTCCTGTACCAGCCTGGCGGGTTGTCCTGCCTCTGATCTCAGCTACCTCAGAGAACAACTGACGTGGTCAGCGAAACGTCTAGCTGGCCTGCTTGGATCTTTCTCTCCTCTCCCCAGTCTCTGGGTATTTCTGGGTTCCTGGCCGACGCGTTTGGCCGCCTGACGTCCCGGGACCCCGGCACGTTCTGGACGTCTGGCCAGTGGATGACGGAACGCAGAGGCGGCTCTGACGTCGGTAGGTGTCGCGGGGACGAAAGCGTCTGTCCAACACTTGGGGGCTGTTTGCAGAACCGGGAGGCGGATTAAAACCAAGGGAAACCGTGCGCCTGACCCCACCTAGACGGTCTGACGCTCGCCCGTAATAAATCCGATCCTCCGAGCCCTTCCTTCAGTACTGGCCTCGAGCTCGCGTTGCCAGTCTCAGCAAGATCTCGTGTGTCCCTTCCTTGCAGCCAGCGGCACAGAAACAGTGGCCAGGGAGCAGCCCGATGGCACGTATTCCCTCTCCGGCTTCAAGTGGTTCACTTCGGCCACGGACTCCGACGTGTCGCTGACCCTGGCAAGGATCGTGGATGCTCAGGGGCGGGTGGAAGAGGTTAGTTTCCCCCTGGAGCCCGGGGAGGTGGCAGAGAAACGGTTTTCTTCCCCGGAGCCGACCGTCCCCCATTCAGCCCGCATTGAAGGGGTCTCCAGCGTCTCTCCGCCGTGTCCCCCTTAGGGCTCCCGGGGCCTGTCCCTCTTCTACCTAGAGGTCCGAGATCAGGAGGGGAAGCTGAACGGCATTGAAGTGCAACGGCTCAAGGAGAAGCTGGGGACGAGGCAGGTGCCGACAGCCGAACTACTGCTGGACGGATGCAAGGCACACCGGGTACGCAGGAGATCTCCCAGAACTGGGAGAGACCTCAAGAGGTCACCGAGTCCTGTTCCCGTCCCTGCCGGCACGACCAATTCCCATCCTGATCGATGTCGATCCAACCTGCTCTTCGATATTTCCAGGGATGGAGGTTCTACAACCTCCCTCGGCAACTTATTCCAGTGTTTCACCACCCTGATTCTTTGGAAGTTTTTCCGAATGTCCAACCTAAACCTCCCTTGCTGCAATTTAAGCCCGTTGCTTCTTGTCCTGTCCTCGGAGAACCGAATTTTTCTCCTTCCTCCTCGTAACACCCTTAAAAAACCACAGCCCTGCTTTTGGGATGTAATAGCGTAGTCCAGGGGTGGCCAACCTGTTACAGACAAAGAGCCAAAGCAGTGGTGGATACAGCACAAAGAGCCAAGGGGGGGGGGGGGGGGGGAGAGTTGTTCAACAACAACAAAACACCCTGGCTGCCACATTTCGTCAAGCAAAAAAAAAAAAAATTGCCCTTTTAAGAGCAGTGCTGGCATTGCCCTTTTAAGGCGGACATTTTGAAGTCTGCAGGGGACGCCGCGGCTCTGGCTCTTTCAGAGGGGGCGGGGGAATATCAGCTCTTCGCGGGGGGAGTATCAGCTCTTTGCGGAACGGCCCCATTCCCGGGGGACTATTGAATAGTCGACTAACCACTAAGTATTCATGAGGTTCCTCGACTATTCGGTTAACCGATATTTAACATCCCTGCTCTGCATTGGGTGGGAATTGAACCCAGGTCGGCTGCTTGCGAGGCAGCTCTGCTCCCCGCTACACAACCCGCCGCCGTCTCGTGCCACTCTCCCTTACCCTGGGGGCGGGGCTGACGGGCGCACACGGGGGACGGAGATGGCGTGGGGCGTCCGGTTCTGCCACCCCCTTCGCATACTCCGCTCCCCGGGGTGGGGCGTGACGCTAGCCTCCGTTCTTGGATGCTTTCAGATCTCTGCCGAGGGCCGGGGCGTGGCTTCCATTGCCGACATGCTGACCATCACGAGGCTGCACAACGTCATCTCTGCGGTGGCCGGCATGAGGAGGTGACGCGCACCGGCAAAGAGGCGGTTACCGATTCTAGGGCCCCCTTTGCGGCTCATCTGAGGAAGCGCCCACGACGGCTCATGCCCCTGTCGAGATTTGTGTTTGTCCCCTGGCGGCCGGGCGGGGTTATTCGGCAGGGCCGATCTGAGCCTAGCTCGAAGGGGGCAGGTTTGGTGGGGACGGGAACGGAACGGTTACAGCCGCTAATCCTCCTTCCTCTCCTGCCTTTCCCTCCCCAGGGTGATCAGCCTGGCCAGGGAGTACGCCGGCAAGCGGCTCGCCTTTGGGAAACTCCTCAAGGACCACCCCCTGCACATGCAGACCTTGGCCCGGCTGGAGGTAAGGCTTCCTCGCTCCTGTCCGGACCCAGACGGCTCAGCGCGCTGCTGAATTCCCGTCCGGCCGCTCTCAGGAGCAGCCCGGAAGTCGGGCAAGTTTCCTTTTCATCCCCCGCCTACTCCACACAAATCTTTGGCAGGACACCTTGTGTATAGTTGTGGGAGGCTGTCGGGGCACAGCCGAGAACGGGGTCGGGGCACAGCCGAGAACGGGGTCGGGGCACAGCCGAGAACGGGGTCGGGGTGTGGGCAATGTTTCTTCAACTTTTTAAGACTGAGAAACGCCAAACAATAATTTCTTTTTAGGAGCAACACCAAGGAATTTTGGTGCGCCCCCCCCTCCAAAAAAAAAAAAAAAAAAAAAAGTTGCCTGCTCCTTTAAGGGCGGCCATTTTGAATTCTATTGTTCTCCGCTGCACACTGAACACAATTTAAGAAACACTGAGCTAGGATCTGCCGGAGCCTAAAGAAACGGCACCGTTCCTCCCCCACTGGAGCGTGGTTTCGCAACTGGCCGGGGGGCGTGCGCCGAGCGATCGTCCCGACAGCACTTCCTGCGTCTCTCCCTGCAGGTGGAAACCCGAGGGGCCTTTCTCTTGCTCATGGAGACGGCCAGGCTGCTGGGCTTAGAGGAAACCAAGCTGGCCAGCGAACGGGACCTGCATCTTCTCCGGCTGCTCATGCCGGTTGCGAAGCTCTACACGGGAAAGCAGGTACGGCGGGGTAGAAGAGAAGCCGCAGGCGGGTTGATTCGCCCGTCTGGGGGATGTAGGAGTCGATGCGCCACCTGGAAGCTCTTTGTATCCGGCTGGCCCTGGTTTGAACAGCTGCCCTAGATCCGTTCCCGTAGGGCACGTAGGAACCTGCCTCCGGGAGTCGGCACGGCCCAATTCAGCCTTCCCCGCCGCCCGGCAGTTCGCTTCTCCGGCTGGGTTCACACTGGAGGTGGGGGCTCTGTGCTTGGCAGGCTGTCGCCGTCATTTCGGAGGGGCTGGAGAGTTTCGGAGGGCAGGGCTACATGGAGGACACGGGCTTGCCGGTTGCCCTTCGAGACGCCCAGGTAAGAACGTGCCCGCAAGGCCCGGAGGTTCTTCTCTGGGGTGGGGGGCCCCCTCGGGTATGCCCTGGCCTGTCTCCTGCTGGAGGGCGCTGTTGGGCTGCCTACCACCGCCTGTTTGCCCTCCTCCGGGCTCCCATCGCCAGGCCCGGCCTCCCGTACCCCCGCCAACCTCTCGGCTTCGTCTGCCCCCCGTAGCCTTCCTCTCTCCCGGCCGTGGGCCCCCGCCTACCTCTCGGCTTCGTCTGCTCCCCGTAGCCTTCCTCTCTCCCGGCCGTGGGCCCCCGCCGACCTCTCGGCCTCGTCTGCTCCCCGTTGCCTTCCTCTCTCCCGGCCGTGGGCACCCGCCTACCTCTCGGCTTCGTCTGCTCCCCGTAGCCTTCCTCTCTCCCGGCCGTGGGCCCCCGCCGACCTCTCGGCCTCGTCTGCTCCCCGTAGCCTTCCTCTCTCCCGGCCGTGGGCCCCCGCCGACCTCTCGGCCTCGTCTGCTCCCCGTAGCCTTCCTCTCTCCCGGCCGTGGGCCCCCGCTGACCTCTCAGCCTCGTCTGCCCCCCCCGTAGCCTTCCTCTCTCCCGGCTGTGGGCCCCCGCTGACCTCTCGGCCTCGTCTGCCCCCCCCGTAGCCTTCCTCTCTCCCAGCCGTGGGCCCCCACCGACCTCTCAGCCTCGTCTGTCCCTTGTAGCCTTCCTCTCTCCCGGCCTTGGAAACACAGCACCCAGCTTGTCCTGATCCAACCCCCAAGACTTAGGGCTCCCCCCCAGCATTGGGGAGCGCATGCTGGCACTCCAGCCTCCACCCTGTCCTACTGTAGTGTCGGGGGGCGGAGGCGCACAAAATCTACCAGCCTGGGCCTTCCTAGGCTCTCGTGTGTGAGGGGAACGTGAGGAGCGTCTTTCTCTTATCGGGGTCCACGTCAATGAGGGGTTGGTTTGTTTTTTTGCTTCTCTCTCTCGTGTGCTCTCCCCCCCACACACATCCACCCCGACTGATTTTCCTGTGGGTAAGCGCCCCACCCCTGCTCTTGGACAAATCAAAATGGCCGATTTCCCTCCCGTTTCACAGGTGCTGACCATCTGGGAGGGAACCACCAATGTCCTGGCCCTGGACGTGCTGCGCTCGCTCTCGAAGAGCGAAGGCCGGGTACTCGACGCCTACTGCTCTGTGGTGCAGGTGAGTTCTCCCCCAGAAACGTTGTTCCACCAGAGGTAACCCCTCCCTGGTCCCGCCAGAGCCCCGATGGCCACAGGCGCCAAGCCAGCATCTCCCCATACTCAGTGCCGAGGCTACTGCCAACTTGTTCGCTTGGCCGTTAGGGGGAAAAAAATCGTAAAAATGAGCAAATTTGAGATGACGGACTTTGATGCTCAACACAGACCGAATACGGCCTCGGCGGTGGTTCATCACTCGGAACAAAAGTGTGTGGTTCTCTCCCACAGCTGAACGTTGACGTGCTACAGCTTGGGAACTATACTGTGCGAAAGAGAAACGCTACTCGATTTAAACACGACAAGCACAGAAACCGATTCTTTACCACGTGCCGTCTTTCTTTAAACTTCCCTAATTGCGTAGCTTAGGTTTAACCCAGTGCTACGTTGTGTTTGGGACTGGGGATTTTTGGTTGTGTGTTTCCGGTTCCAAATGTGGCGCGTAGCTGACCAATCATGCCACAGAGCGGGTGTAACTGTAACGTGGCATATGCATCGATCTACATATTTTAGAAATGTGCCATCTGTCTGTCCGGGAGCATGTTTGTTCAAGAACGCCTCCTACATGGTAAGAGCTGGACCACCGAATTTGGTGGGCCGCTTCCTTTTCTCACGTAAAGCAAGGTCAGGATTTGGTTGTGCCAGGACAGTGGGATGGGCCTGCAATCCGACTGATTTCCATCACGCGGAAAGGGAGGGGGCTGATAGAAGGGCCAGTTGTACTGCAGAGTGACCGCTGGTGGCCGCACCCGGAACAAAGCAACCGGTGGGTGGGCAGGCTGGTCGCCCATGTCGCACTGGTATGCTGCGGAGAACAACAGAGCTCAAAATGGCCGCCCTTAAAGGGCCAGGTGATTTTTTTTCCTGTCGCAATAACTTTCCCCTGACTTTTTTTTTTTTTTTGTTGCTCACCAAAAAAATCCTCAGTGTTCCTCGGTCTTAAAATGTTTAAGAAACACTGCTCATACCCCCCCTCCCCCCACCAGCTGCTCCAGGCTGAGGCGGGGTTGATGCAGGTCACCTGACGGCTCGTCCCGGGGACGGGGTAGACCTCACGGCGGCCACTGTTGCTTAAAGTTGGAAGACGAGGAAGCGGCCTTGCAAACATGGTGGTCCTAGCGCTCACCTTTTGGGACATCCGTGGCCAACCCGCAGCTCGTGAGCTGCATGTGGCTTCCCCTCACCCCCCCCTCCCCTTGCAGTTTGTAAACCCGCCCCCACGCCCCTCTCCTCCCAGCTCCCTGTGCTGATCTGGGCGGGGGAGGTGTCCGGCGCGGCCATTAAAGATGGCGTCAGCCTGATATGACCCAAAAAAACCTCTAAATGTGTTTTCTTAAAGGGGCAGTCCTTTTTTTCCTTCCTTTTTCCTTAAAGGGGCAGTCTTTTTTTTTTTCATTTTTCCTTAAAGGGGCAGTCCTTTTTTTCCCCCTCTCAACAAAATGCAATCGGGGGCGCCTTTTAAAGGGGCAGTCCTTTTTTGGGGGGGAGGGGTTGACAACTTTGACCCGGCTCTTCGTGCTGGAGCCACGGCTATCTTGGCTCTTTGCCCGGCGTGGGTTGGCCACCCCTGCTTTACGAGTTCTTGAGCAAATAGACTCACGGGCAGCCGCTCGTTTCGAAAACCTCGAGAGAGCTGCATGTGCCGCGTTACAGGAGCCTGGGAAACCTACGTGCCTCGACCTCGCCAGCAGCCTAGGTCGTTACGAGGAAGCCCGTGCGGAGCGGCATGGAGGAGGGGGGAGTCTCAGCACTGATTTTCGTCACGTTTCCCACAATGCAGCGGGGCCCCCTCAGAACAGCCGGAGTAGCATCCACGGGTGTTTCCCCTGCAGGCTCTACCCAGAGGCATGATGGGTAAGGGGCGGGGGGAAGAGGGAGGGAGAGGGTGTCTCCCAACTTGCCTGCAGCTCCTAGGGCATGGCTCTGACATGTTTGGCGGCGGGGCAGACCAGACCCAGCGGTGAGGGGCAGGCTCCAACGGTTTCCTTCGCAGGGCAAGCTGCAGCTGGCTGCCAGCGTGCCGGGACTGGACTCGGCCGCGCCGCGGGTACGGGACGCTCTGCACCGGCTCGGCCAGTTCGCACGAGGCGCGGGCTCCAAGGGGGCCGCGGCGATGGAGCTGGCCGCGAGGGACTTTGCCTACTCGCTGGCGAGGATCTACACAGGTAACGGCGGAGACGCCGAGGGGCCCGGAGCTATCCCAGGACAGGCCAACTGTGGCTTCACCCCTGAAAGTGTGGCTCACGAAGCCACGCCTACAAACAGCCTCCGGCCCCCTGTGCTCACCGGGTGTAGGGGAGCTGCGTGGCACGGCGATACAAAAAGCCTAACCCTCAGTTTTTAAAGGGGCAGCGTCCTTTTTTTTTTTTTGTGCTCAACAACTCTAGTTGGTGCGGATCTTTGCGTTGTTTCGGCTCTCTCTGTTTCATGAGTTGGCCACCCCTGTCCTATGACGGCCGGGGGTAGGCGTCGGCCGGAGAAGAGCAGTTTTCCGGTGTCATTAGGAATGCCGGTCCGTGCCGGAACCAGCCTCGGTGGCCGAAGGAGGCCCTGAGCCGGCCCCTGCACTTGGGGACGGGAGTCCGAGCACACTGATTCCCTGACGTGCGCTTTTTCACAGGGGCCCTCTTGCTTGAGCACGCGGCCCGGCCAGACGCCTCCACCGCGGACACCTACGCGGCTCAGCGGTAAGCAGAACCCTGCTTCTCACCCCCATCCCCTTCCAGCAGCCACACCAAGTAAGTGTCCCGTTGTGGTACCGGCACACTCGGATTGGTCCCCTCCTGCTGCCGTTGTGTGTTCGTGGAGCTAGAACAGGGGTGGGTAATAATTTTTGGCCGGGGGCCACTTCAGAAATTGTTGAGGGGGCTCGGGGCTGGAAGGGGCGGGGCCAGAATGCTTCTGGGCTGCCCCACCCCCAGACCATAATTGGTTGGGGGCACTACCTCCCCTTCCCACTAGGCATCCATGCCCCTGAGAGGGCAGGAAGAGGCTCTGATTGGACATGGGGGTTACGAGGCCTCCTCCCGCCCTACCCCCCCACCCTGCACAGAGCTTACGGCACTTTGAAGTGCTGTATGCTCCTTGTGGGCGGGGGGGGGGGGGGAATTTGCATGCTCCTGCTGCTGCCAACCAATCGGGGAGGGGGTGTGTCTGCATGACGTCTCCACCTACAGTGCTGGAGGAAACTTCAAGTCCTGATTTGCCCACCCCTGTGCTAGGGACTGTCACGCTCCCTGTGTGTGTGTGTCAACAAGGACTGTCCCTACAGTGGCTTTAGTGGACACGTAATTTGCATTCCCCACTCAGGTGGTGCAGCCAGGACCTGTGCCCGGTACACTCGGCAGAAGAAGCCGGCTGTTACGATGCCAGGGCGGCTTCTCTGGACAGCACCTTGGTTTATGAGAAGCCCAGTTTTGGGAGCAAGCTCTGAGGTCAGTGAAGCCGAGAAAAATCCCCGTCGCTTCAGAAGAGCAATGACGTTGCCGAATCGGTGGAGCAACGCTCCACAAAGAGTCTCACGGGTGGGAATCTTTCGGGACGCGCTCACCGCATTTTGGGCCAACACTGGGCGTCAAATGCGCATAACGAATGTAGGAAGAAAACTCGGACGCGCTAATGTCTGGCTGGCGATCCCAGCCCGTCGCCAGAGGCTGCGGATGTGTGTTCCTAACCTCCGTGAATTTAGCTAGCTCTCTTTTGAACCCCGTTGCAAGTCCTGGTCTTCGCATCATCCTGCGGCGAGGAGTTCCACAGGTTGACCATGCGCAGCGGGAAGAAATGCTTCCTTTTGTTTGAAACCTGCTACTTATTCATTTTGTTTGGCGGCTCCTAGTTCTTATGGGAGCAAGGAAAGAACTTTCCACTTTTCCTTCTTCGCTTTCTCCATACCTGTCGGGTGCGTCTAGACTGGCACGATTTTGTGCAAAATCTTGCCGCCTGTCTACACTGGCCGCGAGCATTTGCGCAAGAACGCTGACGTTGCACTGTACAAAATCAGTGCTTCTTGCGCAAATACTGCGACACTCCCGCTTAGGGATAAGCCCTCCTGCGCAAGAGGCCAGGGTAGACAGCCACGTTAATTTCTTGCGCAGGAAAGCCCGATGCCTAAAATGGCCATCGGCGCTTTCTTGCGTAAGAGAGCATCTACACTAGCACGGATGCTTTAGCGCAAAGGCACATGCCAGTGTAGACGCTCTCTTGCGCAAATACTTTTCGTGGAAAAACCTTTCCGTTAAAGGTATTTGCGCAAAATCGTGCCAGTCTAGACCCAGCTGTCATGATTTTATAGACCTCTATCCTATCCCCCTTTGTTGTTTCTTTCCTAAAGTCCCTGGCTACGTCTAGACTGGCATGATTTTCCGCAAATAAAAGTTTTCCGTTAAAAGCATTTGCGGAAAAGCGCGTCTAGATTGGCACGGACGCTTTTCCGCAAAAGCGTCCGTGGCCAAGCTAGACGCACTTTTCTGCAAAAAAGCCCCGATCACCATTTTCGCGGCCCCCTCGGACGGGGCTTCTCAAAGTCTTCGGCCCATGGCCCGCCAACCTTTCCGCGACCCCCCGTTGCTCACGAACCTCCCCGGGAATTCCCAAATCGTACCCGCACCATGTGGCTCCCCCTGCAGCGAGGGAGACGGGTTCTGTTTGCACGGTGAAGCCGATGAAGCGCTTTCCCAGTCTCGTGGGCGGTGATCAAACGTCCTTCTAAAGAAAACGTTCCTTTCTGTCTGGCACAAAAGCGTTTCTTTACAGCGGGGCGGGGAACTTTCTTTCCCCCCCCCCCCCCCCCAGAAAAAAATCACTTGGGGATCGCACAAGTGAGATGCAAATAAAAGAAACCCCCCAAAACTCACTGATGTGCCCCCCCCAACTGAGACACCTCTCCCTGCTGGCGTTGGGACAAGGGGAAGGAGTGGGGCAGGGAAGACTGAGGTTCGGGGCTTCCCACAGGCCAGATTTACTTTTCTGGGGTTCCGGAGTTAGTGGATGTTATGGCCTTAGGCTCTGGGGTGGGGACAAAAATGAGGGTTCAGTGTGTGGGACAGGGATGGGGGGCAGGATCTGGGTGGGAGGTGGGGTGTGGGAGAGGGTGAGGTGGGGTACAGAAGAGGGTAAGGGGGCAGGATCGGGGAGAGAGGTGGGTGCGGAAGGGGCGAGATCGGGATCGGGGAGGGAGGTGAGTGTGGTAGGGGGTGAGGTGGGGTACAGAAGAGGGTGAGGGGGCGGGAGGTGGAGTGTGGTGGGGGTGAGGGTGTATTGGGGCAGGAGGTGGGATGCAGGAGCAGACGGGTAGGGTGTCTGGCCACGGGCAGGGAGAGCTGGGGGCAGACTAACTGAGGGGGTTCAGGGAGATGGGGGGCAGGGTGCCCCTGGGAATAGGGCTGGAGTCAAGGTAGTTCGGGAGTTGGGGGGAGAGGTTCAGGGAAACGGAGGGACAGAGGGCAAGGAGGCTGGGTGCAGCAAGGCGGGGGTAGGTGACCCTGGGGTGGGGGGGGATTAGGTCCTACGGGGGGGGTCCAGTCCATGGTGCCCCACTGCTTGGCCCCTCTCACGGGTGCAAAGCCCCCGAGCCCCCAGCTGCCTCCTGCGTATGCAAGGTCCTCAGCCCCCGCATTGCTGCCAGGAAGGGGGGAGGAGAGAGGAACGATGCGAGCGGCTCTCGGTCCCTGCGCACACATCGATCCCACGTTACGCCGTGTCCCTGAGAACCAAGAAACCTTCTGTTCTACCTGCCGGCGGCGAGTCCCGTCTGGCTGTGGGCGGGGGTGCAAGGTCGGAGGCTCCCTGATGCACCGAGACGATGGTGGCAGCGGTGGGATGGATGGCACCTCGCGGCTGGAGCATCTGGCAGTAAGTGAATAGGCGCAGTAGAAAGAAGGGAGCTTGTAAGAGTCAGGTGTGCCGGAGGCAGAGAGAATTGGACCCCCCCCCACGACAGCCGGCCCCCTCACGCACCACAAGAGTCTCTCTGTGTAGCTCCGTGGCCCATGCTGCGGGGAAGGGGGGTAACGCGTTTGCTTTCTTCACTTCCCCGAGGCATGGGGGGGGGGGTTCCCGCCACAGACCACCTGGGAGGCGGCCGTGGACCACTGGGCCCGTGCTTTGAGAACCACTGCCCTCGTCTTGTCGAAAACATATTCATGCGGCACACAGCCAATCAAAAAAACCCACCCCCTCCAAAAGTCGTGTGTCTTCTCCTGGGGAGAGACACCGTCATAGTTAAAACCCGAAAACACAAAGGCTGTGTCTAGACTGGCCAGTTTTTCTGGAAAATCAGCCGCTTTTCCGGAAAAACTTGCCAGCTGTCTACACTGGTCGCTTGAATTTCCGCAAAAGCACTGACGATCTCATGTAAGATTGTCAGTGTTCTTACGGAAATACCATGCTGCTCCCGTTTGGGCAAAAGTCCTTTTGCGCAAAAGGGCCAGTGTAGACAACTCAGATTTGTTTTCCGCAAAAAAGCCCCGATTGCAAAAATGACGATCGGGGCTTTTTTGCGGAAAAGCATGTCTAGATTGGCACGGACGCTTTTCTGCAAAAAGTGTTTTTGCGGAAAAGCGTCCATGCCAATCTAGACGCTCTTTTCTGAAAATACTTTTAACGGAAAACTTTTCCATTAAAAGCATTTCCGGAAAATCATGCCAGTCTAGACGTAGTCAAACAGAAAAGCTGCCGAAGACAGTTTGGGCTCTCCGTTAAAAACCTAAAAAAGCCCAACTCCCGCCACCTCAAAGGACGGGTCTGAATATTATCACACACCAGCATAACGCAAAAGCCTTGAAAACGACCCTACCAATGCTCACTTTGTAAAAATACGAGTAAAAATTCGTGTTCTCAAACCACACGTTCCAATTAAACTAACTTGGCCCGAACTCCATGATAAATCGCTTCCCCCCTTCGTCTTTTGTATTGATCAAAATAATAAATTACGAGAAACATGTTTCACAAATTAAGCTGCTTGCGGCAATAAGAAACTAAACGCATTTGCAAAAATCCGCACAAAGCGCTGCTCCGTCACTGCCATTTTCAATTTATCAATAGTGCAACTCCTGGGCACGGGCTGTCTTTAGCCATTCCTAAAAATATTCAATCATTTTTAAAAATTCTAAAAAAAAAAGCCCTTTCGTCCATAAGCCGGCATTTGAAAAATGGTTCAACCCGTTCTAGGTGACACCTATGAATAATCCAATCATCTCCATCCATTCGTATTAACACCACAAGCCACGTTTTGAAACCGGGAAAAAAAACCCAACACGGATTCCTAAATAAAACATAAAACTTGTCTTATTACAGAAATACAAACTCACCAGAAAATTAAAATAAACGTGTCCTTCAAAAACACGGTCTTGGCTCGGAAAAGTACGGAGATGGGAATTCTGAGCTTGCAAAGAAAACGTGTTAATACGGTAACGTGTTACCGTATTAGCACATCTTTTACAACAACAAAAAAATCATTTTTCAACACACACTTACTAGGGGGCTGGGCCCCCCCCCGCCCACCTGGGGGTAGGCAGCCCTGGGTCACACCCAACCCATTGGGTAGGGCCAGGCCAAGGTGTGGCTCTCTCCCCATGGCTGATTCTCCCCCTCCCACCCCGAAGGCTATTCCCGACCTGGCTCTGCCCCCCTCAACCACCAGAGGGTCGGGCCGTCTCTACGGTTGCCAGACAGTTTCAACAAAAATACCGGACACACTCGACATGACATCACAATCGACATTCCATCTGATTTCAAAAAAAGAGTTCTGTCGATAGAAGGCATTATTGCATCTACACTGTCCTTTGCGTCTACACTGTCATGTCGACAACGCGGCTTGCTTTGTCAACAGAACTGACTGTAGTCTGATGCTCTTTGTCGACAGCAGCTTTGTCGACAGTATCTGTCAACAAAAGCCTGTCGTCTAGATGTACCCGAGGGCAGCAAGATCCACCCCCTTCAATGGAGTTACCCACACAGTTCCCTACGCCGCCTGTGTGTGGGTTACACAACAGAAGTTGATCTCAGTACACAGAGCTGGTTAAGGGGGGTTGTCAGTACAAGCGTCCGTTGGAAACGGTTACAAAGCAAACATAAAATGCTACCACGTGTTCAGCCCTCCACATGAAATTCTTACCTCTGGGTTTCCGGGTGAAATTCTTACCTCTGGTTTCCGGCTGCGTTGCTGGTTAAGTGGTAGGGCAGGATCTCCTCTACGGGGACTTGCTTCTGTCCTCTTAGACAAGAGCGAGAGATGGACCACAGAGATCGGGCAGGATGGTTTGGCTCGTCTTTTACAGTTCAGTCACCCTTTGAAAACCATTTTCCCAAGCGCAACCCCTACCTAGTTGAAAGTTCTCTCCAACGGAGAACAAGGAGGCGTGGAAATTTGGTGAGGCCGAGGTTTCGTGCTGCCCTTTGTCAAGATAAGATTTGTGTGATCCTGCCCGGTGTTCTTGCCAAAGAACGGCCACTTTGGGGGTGTTGATTCGTGGTGTGTTTGGGAAACAGGCTAACCCACTCAGACACACCTGGTAAACACCTGATGGGTATTCAGCACTTGCCAGTACATACATTTTGCCACGGTAGCATTGGCCAGCAAGGTTGAGTGATGCTAAACAATGGGACACGTGGGTCTCACCCGTGGTATCCTTCGCGACGTGCTCACCATGCAACACCACTTCCCCACCCTACCCGTCCTGGCTAATAGCCATTGACGGACCTACCTTCTGTGAATTTATCTCGCTCTTTTTTGAACCCCGTTCAAGTCCTGGTCTTCACAACATCCTTCGGCAAGGAGTTCCACAGGTGGGCTGTGCACTGTGTGCAGAAAAACTGCCTGCTGTGTGTGAAACCTGCTACTTTTCCATACCGGGACCTCCCAGGCACCCCTCTCGATGCTCTTGCTTTTCCTTGTGCAGCACCAGAGCCTGCGAACGGTGCCACATCGAGGAGCTGGTCTCCTGTTGTGGGGAGAATTTTAGTGCGCCTTGTGGCCCTCTTTTTTTGGTGCCAATGCATCACCGAGGCCAGTGTGCTGTGCATGGAAGAGGCCAGGGCAGGTTCCTATACGAGAACAGCTACAGCAGAGGTGGCATGTGGCTCTTCAAAGACAAAATTTAAAGGGGCAGCGTTTTTTTTATTTTTTCCTCAACAACTTTATGCCAGTGTTTCCCAATTGGTGCTCTGCAGGTTCCGTGAAGAGCTGACACGCCCCTGCCCCCTCTGAAAGAGCCAGTTGCGGTGTCCCATACAGACTTCAAAATGGCCGCCTTAAAAGGGCAATGCCTGCTCTGCTCTTAAAAGGGCAAACTTTTTTTTTTTTTTTTGGCTCAACAACTTCCCCCTCGCTGCATCCACCACTATAGGGATATCTTGCGAAGCAAGAGAAAAAGGAGTTCTAATAATATTCCCTGTTGGTAGGATGGCAGCGGGTTGGCAGAGTCGTATATCTTGTGCCATGAAGGTGCTGCTCCAGGAGGCTCCACAGCTGACCCAACGGGTACCGCTCGCGAGGGGGAAAGCTTCTGACGATGGGGCAATTGCTCGACAAAGAACTACGGCATTGTCAGGCAGTTAATGTCACAGCAAGTGGGTAGAAACACTGGTGTGTTCCTTGCAAAGACTCTCAGTGCAAAAGAAAGCAAGAGGTTTACGAAAGCTTTTGGTGTTTCTAGTGGACCTCAAACATTTCCCCTACGAAGGACAGGAAAGAAAAATAAACGAGGGACGTGTATTAGCAAAGGCGCCCAGGCAAAATGCTAAACTTTATTCACTTTTATTTATATATTTAACAATTCTAAAGTATTTACTCCTCGCTTTGACAAAAATGAAAAATATAGGAGCACTTTTAACTCCTCCTTAGGAGAGAAGGGTTATATATACAGCTATGGAGAGAAATCAGTTCCCCCTTTACATACAAAGAAAAATAATATTAATAAAAAAGTGCTTCATTGATCAAAAAAGACTAAGAGTTGCAAGCGTTTATTCACACTGTATGTCACATACCCAAAAAACCCGTATCAGAACCTCTTGGCACCTGTCAATAGAAACTGCAGAATCCCAGACGCTTTGCACCCCAAAACTGCACCCCGTGGGTGTGCAGAACGACCCCACGCCCACAAGCCGTCGCAACGGTTTCTGTTCCGACTTCCTCGGCTGTACCCGGCACTGTAACCGCGACAGCCGGTTTCGTCTGGATGTTTGCTGCATTTTCCCCGAGCAGAATTCATTCGCGATAAAACGCCAACGGCTTTGCTTTCCTCCCCGCCTCCCCCCTCGATGATTGCCACGTGTTTCGAAACACACACAACAGCACGGTCACTGTTCTGCGTCAGCCCCTTGGAACATTCATTTCCATTGCGTCGATCGTCAGCTGACCCTACAGCAGCGTATGAACCTTTCCCAAGCGGCGTGATACCGAGAATAAAACACGTCTTTCCCCCTAAGGTTCTATCGGCTGTTCAGAGACGCTTCTCTCTCTATAAAGTTCACTCGAAGAGGTGTCATTTTGATGGTCCACTGAAGGCAAGTACCCCTCAAGCTCAAGAGCCATTACAACTCCTTGCACTTTTACAGTCGAAAACTTTTACATCCTCCAAGCGAGTTTGTTCCACGTGAGCGCGTCAGAAGTAAAAGCGATCACAGACTGTAAAACGGGACATTACAATAGATTTTCCTTCTTCCAACTGCGTCCAGCCGTGAAAGGAAAAGGGCTTTGTGGGTATCGAACGTTCTCATTAAGAAATACGTTCCAAAGACTCACAATTTAAAGAGGGGATTTAAAAAGTTGCTTTCAAATTCACGGGGGTGGGCGGGAGGGAAAGGCAAGATTTGTTTTGGTTCTTGAGATGCTTGAGTGGTGGTTTCACCTCGGGAGTCTACGGAGCACAGACTGAAAGAGAGGACGTGACCCGCAACTATCACAAGCATCGATCTATTTCTTTTCCCCGCCTAGCAGCCCCAATTTGCTCATTTTCCAGTTGTTTGGAAGTCTCTCGTTAAAGTGTGAGTTTGAGGATCGGTCTGACACTCGGCGTAGGTTTGGATGCACCACAGCAAGGGCCTTAACAGTCCGTCGGCTCTGCAATCTGTATTAAAAAACGGGACTGGGGAAGTAGTTTTAAAGGTTCTAATTTCTCCACACGTTGCTCTCTTTTTACGGAGTTGCGTTTACAGAAGCACCACTGTCAAGCCTGTCAATACCCTTCCAAGCTGTCCGGGTGTTTCCGCTTGGCTAACGGCGACAAAACATAGATCAACTACAGAGCCGCTGAGGGTGGACATCGGTGACTGAGGCCCTTTCCATGCCGCGAGGCGAGCGAAACCCACGCTCGGGACAGAGGGGGGCGTGGCTTTCGGGAAAGAACACCCTGCCCGTGGTTTCTAGCAGCAAATTTCCCAAACGGCACGTTTGCGTTTGGAAGTCAGAGGAGTGACTGAAAGCGCTAGCACGTAACGCTACAGAGATACGCGAGCCACGCGCTGTGGGTGGGTGAAGTCCTCCATTCCATCGAAACGGTTGTCTGCGCCACAGTTCAATGAGGGTGGGGGGCAGCGAGAAGCACTAGGGAGAGCCGGTTCTGGCCCAGCACCCTCCCCCACTTCTATAGTCTTCCATAAAAACCACCCCCCCACACACACACCCAACACGACAGAAAGGAAAGGGGGAGGAAGTTGAACAAGAACTCCACAAGCCAATGGTATGTCCTAGAGCTCTGTGCCTCTCCGCCGTGACTCAGGGCCCAAGCGCCCAAGGGCATGGCTTCTCCTGTCCCCCCAGCCTCTGCCCACCAAGCGTGCCCATTTCGGAGACGTGGCGGCGTGGTCTCTGTCCCCGCTTCCTTCTGGGCTGGTGCTTCAATTGGACGAGGCGGCGATGGGTTTCTCCCGTTCGAGGTCCAGGCTGGAGCCATTGGGGTGCAGGCTGCTGTAGCAGGAGGTGCAGACTCGGCTGGGTTCGAAGAGCTGTTGACTAGGAACGGGCACTTTCTGGTTACAGCAAGTGGAGCAAAACACATTCCCACAATTCCTTGGGGGCGGGAGCAGGAGGAGGAGAGAGAAACGAAGGAAACAACAATTAGGTGCAATTGGATTTCACAAGGCGAGTTCTAATATCGCCGCACGGGGGGAACTAGGGGCTTGTGGAAAGGCCAGACGGCAGCCCCGGAGTCTGCGGCTAGTCTCAAAACAAGCTTCTCTTGCCAACCATAGTAGGGGATGCACCGGGACAGGGGTGGCCAACCCGCAACGTCGCCCCAGCGCCCCTAGAAATGGTCCCCAGCTCCCTCTGAGCTCTTCGGGGCACGGGAGCTGTCCGGTGCAGCGATTCAAGATGGCGGCGGCCAATGGACACCTGATGTGGCCAAAAAGCCTTGTTTTTTAAAGGGGCAGCATCTTTTTTTTTTATCTCAACAAAAACTGCTCAAAAATAAAAACTCCGGTGTGGCTCTTCGCATTTTTTCCACCGTTTCATTTAATGGGTCGGCCACCCCTGCACTAGGACCTAGATTGACACCCCCCCTCTCCCCTCAGTGTAAGGAGACCGCTTTTGTCCACTTGTGCATACGTGAAAGTGATCTAGCAGTGAAAGGCCCCTTAACTCGCCGACACGACAGCGTTCCTTGTTTTGTGAGCGAGAGCACAGAGGAGAAACGAAGCGTTGGAAGATTGAAATACGGGGCAGGGAGACTGGGATCAAAGTGCGGTCTGCCCTCAGGATCCCATAAATATCTCTACTCCGACAACAGTAGAACCACGGCCCATCCTACTTCTGCCGTCCAGACAATGTGAAAAACCACCCAGAGCCATGCAAAGCCCCAAGACGACCAGCCCTGGGTTTCATGCTTAGAAAGTGACCATGACTATACAGCGGGAGAAGCAGTCCAAAACACATTCCTGTCAGGTGTCAGTCGGTAGAGGCATGCTGGCTCGTGCACCTCCGGGATACGATTAGAATCTCGAAAACAACAATTCTTCATGCCCAGCCCTCTAAAGCCTGGCTCTGATTGGCCGAAGCTGACGAGAATGACTGCTCACGACCCTCCAAACTAAGTAGGAATTAATTCTGTAGCAGTAGGATGTTGTGATCGTACGGACTAATGAGGGAAGACCTTGATTTCCTGCTGCCAACACACTAATGCGCAGAAATGTCTGCACGGGTCTAGCAGCTTTGGCAAATCTTTCAGTGCTAGGAGACAAGATTTCTTGATGCTAGAGGCACTGAGACCACCGAGACCGGGAAAATGACGTTGGCTCTGTTCTAAGGCTACGTCTAGACTTCAAGCTTCTTTTGGAAGAAGCTTTTCCAGAAAAGCTTCTTTCGAAAGACAGCGGCTACACAGCAAAAGCGCAATGAAAAAGCGATCTGCTTTTTCGAAACATAGCGTCCACACTGGATGTTCTCTCGCATTTCAGTTGTGATTACTGTGAACAGAGCGGCCATCAGGACACCTGTGCTTTTTCTTGGAGGCCTCTTCTTTCGAAAAAACTCCCTCTTCCGCGTCCACACACGCCTTTTTCCGAAAAAGCTTTTTCGGAAAAAGGCTTCTTCCTCGTAGAAAAAAGTTTACCGCTGTCAGAAAAACCCCTCCGTTCTTTTGACTTTCTGTCGAAAGAACGCAATTGCAGTGTGGACGTAAGCACAGTTTTTCCGTAAAAACAGCCGTTTCTTCGGAAAAACTGTAGCATAGACATACCCAGTGATACCAAAAGCAAAGGCATCTGACGAAGTGGGTCTTTGCCCACGAAAGCTTATGCTCCTACACTTCAGTTAGTCTATAAGGTGCCACAGGACTCCTCGCCGCTTTTGCAAAAGCAAACGGAAAGTCCATTTCTTGCCTCGTTGGGCTAATTCTTCCAACTCTGCACAGCAGCTTCTGGTTATAAACCTCGAACTTAGTCTCACTTTAGCTAGACTCGCCCGGTGGTGTTTGAAATCTTCACAGGGACTCCATTACAAACTGCTATTAGGAAAAACATTCAATGCGATGCAAACCAGAGCAGCTCAGATAGTCCACGGCTCTGCTTGCGAGAGGAACACGGGATCGGGTAAGCTAAGTTCTACCACTAATAAACTAGAACAAAATAGCTTTCTGCAAAAAAGCAGCAAAACCTTTAGAATCTATTTTAGTTTGGCAGCTTGTTTTCGGTTTCCAGAAGGTTCTTTCCCTCACTCCTCAGGAGCCAGTAGAACCTGCCACGTTGTGCGCCTTGGATTCTGCTAGACTCCTTTTTCACTTCAGAGGTTCACTCAGTCTTACCCATTTTGCCTTCTGTTTTTTGCCGGAAACCAGAGGTTCATGAGAACTTCTTATTCCTCCTCTGTCAGATGACCTCACTTTTGCTTTCCAAACATCTTGCTACCAATTCCGCCTTCTCTCACCAAGTAGTGAACATCTACCCTAGCCCTTCCTCCACCAGGCCCTACTTGGCCAAGACATTCCTAGACCATCCACACAACACTAGACTACAGGTTTTTGTCAACAGAGGCTTTTGTAGGCAGAGTGTCTAAACTGCATCCAGTTCTGTCAACAAAGCAAGCCGCTTTGTTGACATGAGTGTGGACGCAAAGGACAGCGTAGATGCAAGAACACCTTCTGTCGACAGAACTCTGTCGACAAAAGGCGTTACTCCTCGTAGAATGAGGTTTACCACTGTCAACAAAGCTGCCAACTTCTGTCAACATTATGTCGACAGAACTCGGCAGTAGTGTAGACGCAGGTATAGTTTTGTCGACAAAAGTCCACTTTTGTCAACAAAACCCTGTAGTCTAGACACACCCTAAGACACACAAGGGAAAGAGGTTCAGAACAAATTGGTAACAACTCTCCTGATAGGCTCCCTGCAAATAGAAGCGAAGCACTCACAAGATGCATCTACACAGACCCTACACTCGAAATAAGATACGCAATGTGCGTGACACAAATTGCGCATCTTATTTTGAATCAGCTTGCTTTGAAATTTGGTGGCGTCTACACCGTGCCAAATTTCAAAATAACGTGCTACTTCAAGCCATTATCTTTCATGCAACGAGGTTTACCGGGATGGTGAAATAGCGCGCCCATTAGTTCGAAAATATTTCGAAATAACAGTGTGTAGACACAGGGTAGCTATTTCAGGATGACTCCCGAATGACTATCTATCTGATCCCTTGACCTAGAGCAGATTCAACTGTAGGCTAAGCATCCAATCTTGATTTACAATTTGTCAGTGATGGAGACTCCACCACGACTCTTGGTAAATTGTTCCAACGGCCAACTACTCTCCCTGCTAAAAATCCAGGCCACATACACCCACTCTGCATTCGTTCCTTGTTTGTCCAACAAATGACTCCCGAAAGCGGCAGTTAGGTTGAACTGCGAGGTGCATTATTAACAAAAATCGGAGTCCTAAAGTAACTAAAATCCCAGCAGTCCGCATTATCCACTCAGGACTCATTTCTCCTGTTTTCTGGACAAGTGACGAACAAAAGTGAAGGGAGGGGGGGAAACAAAGTTAGTTTGGAGACGTTAGTGAGGAAATCCAGAGAAGCAGACAGAGGCTGTTGCAAATGCTCACCAGGTTTGATCAACACGGTCAATGTCCCTGCAGGAAGGGGAGAAAGAGCTCAGAGATGAAACTAGTAAAAGATGCAAATGCTGTGCACAAGGGACACGGATGTTTCCTTAGCTTGCTCAAGGGTACAAACTATATATGTGGTTATCCACCTTATTTTTACCCTCACAAGGCCACCCCGTAAAACAGGATTATCGAAACAGTCTCATCAGAAAACATTTGGTCGTCTTGTTGCGTAGATCGCTTATTTCTGACTAGTCCCGACTCAACCGGTATCTCGGCAAGGTTGGAAACACCGAGCAGGTCATGCAATACAGAGTCCAAGCGGCAATGTGCAATAAAATGTGAATTCTTCACGTTATTGTAATTCCCGGGTACTTCGGCACATCCAGAGCCGAACAGGAGCCCCCTTACGACCTAGGCCTGGAACGTTGTAAGCTAAACGGCAAAAGCAATTCAAGGAGACAGGGGAAGCAAGGTGTCAATGCGAAATGGGACACATTTGGCAAAGGACAACGCAAACAAGCACACACTCGCAAATGGACAGAGGAGACACGCGTCGGAGCTCAGCTCGCCCCTAACGCTGGATGTATGTGATTTTATGATCGAGCTTTTATGCTGTTCCCCTGAAGCTGTAAGTCAGAGATACAGATGAGGAATCTTGGGGAAATCAAAACTGCTCAACTTCTTCTGTTCCCTCTTCACTCAGGTTCAGCAGGGCGGCTGTGTTAAACCAATGAGCAGTCCTGTGGCACCTAAGGGTATCACTACACTACAGCGTTATTTCGAAATATTTAATTTCAAAATAGTTATTTCAAAATACCTTATTTTGAAATAATGCGTCTACACACAAAATGCATTTCAAAATAGCGCATCCACACTGATTGGACGCTGAATCGCATTTAAGGTCAGTCGGAACTGGTTCCGGCAGAGCATTAGGTCAGAAGTTACCTTGTGGCCCGGGCAGCCAGCAGGGCACCCTGGGAAGGGCTGGAGGCCCCCTATTTCGAAATAAGCATCTACATAGCACTTATTTTGAAATAGCAATTTTGAAATTGGCGCTATTCCTCGTGGAATGAGGTTTACCAATTTCGAAATAAGCCCTCCGCTATTTCAAATTAATTTCGAAATAGCAATTGGCTTGTGTAGATGCTAGGAAAGTTATTTCGAAATCACGCCTGTGATTTCGAAATAACTTTGCTGTGTAGACATACCCTAAGAGACTAACAAATAAATAAATGTATTAATCTCTACGGCCAGGTCTATACTACAAGGGAAGGTGGGCTTAAGGGACGCAATTCCAGCTATGTAAACAATTTAGCTGGACTCGACGTACCTTAAGCCAAACTTTGGCACTGTTCTCACAGTAGGAAGTTGACAGGAGAAATGCTCCCGTCAACTTCCTTTACTCCTTGTGACACAAGAAGTACCGCACCCTTCGTGTTCGATTTAGCCGGTCTTTACTAGACCAGCTAAATTGAACACCAGATGATCAATCGCCACAGCACTGATCTTCCCGTTAATAGGAGGTGCCACAGGACTGTTCGTTGTCTTCACTGGGTTTATCTATCTTCTCAAAAGGACAATATAAAAATGGACACAACGCACAGCAGCCACTTTTACAACTTGCTCCTTCAAAGGGCAACACAGCCGCAAACACAGATGATCGCCACCTGTTTTCGTGCTAACTTCTCCGATCCTCTTGTCTGTGTATCCAGCAACAGGATTCGGTACCTCTTTGTTCTCTGACGATATGCCTTACAAAGAAGGCGTTCCGTACCTGAACTGGAAGTTCGGTGGTGTCTAACCCCTAACCGTACTCCACTAAGAGTTACGCACATGTGCCACGTTCCCAGAGTTGGAGCTTTTCAAAGGAGTATTACTCATCATGTGCCCTTGTATCACTCCATAATTTCGCCTGAGGCAATAAACGTTAGGACAAACCGACTGCATCTCCAGTTCCTTCTCTAGAGCAGACATACCAAGCAGAGGGAGGGAAGGTGGGTCTGGAATACAGATAGGCAGGGCTTGACAAATAATACAATTTACTCACCCATGGCGAGTAGATTGTAACCTGGAAGAGCCAGGTTTGGGCGATCAGCGCATGCGCAGAACGATCTGCGCATGCGTAGATCGCCGGACAGTGCAGCTGGCGAGCAGGGCTCGCCACGGTCCAGCAAGCCATGCAGATAGGGATTGTACATCTCAAAGAACCTCACATTGGAGGGAAGTAACCACCTCTACTTCTGAGTGAGTGAATCCCTATTGTATTCCGCGGAAAGTCCCAGGTAGGATCATCCCAACTATCGGTGGCAGCGCACAATACATTCTGAGATCTACTTGGGAATTGTATTGGGAATTCCCCAGACTTGGGAATGACAGACTTGGGAATGTCTATCAGGGATGGTCTAGACAGTACTTGGTCCTGCCACGAGGGCAGGGGACTGGATTCGATGACCTCTCGAGGTCCCTTCCAGTCCTAGTATTCTATGATTCTATGATTAATTCTCAAGAGTGGAGATGGCCTATCCCTTAATGTACCGGTTTGTTGAGGTTGAGCTGGAAAACCGTTTCACGTAGAAATCAGAAACCTTACGGAATGTGAGAAAAAAGGTTTTCCCTCTGCGGGCAAGGTAAGGGCCGTGAGGACAGCAGGCAGGAAGCCAGAGGGTCAAAAGGAAAGGTCATTAACGGAGGTGACATCTAGATTGAGGAGTGATACGTGTAAATACCTGTTCGTTCAGCCTAAGGCCCTTCCAGAATCGTACTATCGGGATCGGTAAATACTGAATGTCCCTCTACTATATTACTGCAGATTGAGCTATGAGATCTTCAGATAGAGGAAAGAGTCTACAGAGCCATTGGGCACCAACAGACCCACTGGAACGAGTTAAAAGGTTTTAAGTGATTGGGGGGGATCTAATGGGAGACGGGACCCTCGCGTGCGTGAGAACAAGTGGGGATCTCACTGTTTGCAGAGAGGACAGTTCGGGAGCACTTCCAAGTCTCCCACAGAGACAACGGGACCTGATCCCTAGGCAGAACCAGGACCAATCTATCTCAGGACCAGTGACACGTGGGATGCCGGCAGAGCTGTTGCAGGAGGGATATGTGGGTGCAGAACTGGGACTGGTGGACCGGGGGAAGAGTCGTGCCTTGGACGTGCCTTCTAGTCGTGCCTCGGAACGCATTGCTTCTCGGTCGACGCAACGGTCTTTTTGAGATGTGGAGGATGACTTACTACGGTGCTTCTGCGCCTGGTTCGTGGCTAGGCCACAGCACACAGTCTATAGCACCGTTACTGATGGCAGATTGCATAGGTCGATACGGGGAGAATTGCAGGTTTCCCGTCCGTGTGTACGGGGGGGTGCTGAAAGGGGGATGAGGTGGGAGCTGTTTGATGGGGAAACCACCAATGAGGCATCCCAAGTTGAACAGAAGACGCAGTCAGTCGTAAGAACAGCCAGACTGGGTCAGACCAAAAGTCTGTCTATCCCAGGATCCTTGTCTGCCAACAGCAGCCAATGCCAGGTGCCCCAGAGGGAGTGAACAGAACAGGGAATCATCCAGTGATCCCACTACTGCCACCAATTCCCAGCTTCTGGCAAACAGAGGCATGGGATACCACTCCCACCCATCCTGGCTAAAAGCCATTAATGGACCTAACCTCCATGGATTTATCTAGCTCTTTTTTTAACCCCACCCTTTGGACCAAACCACAAGGCGATGCAAGGGTACACGTGTGGACCAACGATATTTTGAAAAGCTCCGGATGCACGTACATCACCCTTAGTGGAACACAATAGGGACCAAAACTCAAAGGACCACCTGGGATTCTCTGTCCAAGCCAAGATGTTACCTAATCAATAGGCCAGGGCCGCCTGCCCTTTCTTAAACTGCTGGTGCTATCTAGCATGCTCCCTTGCCAGCAATAGGGGCTAAGGTCGAACAAATGAGGTATGTGTCCATTTCAAAATCCTTTCCCCCAAGCAACTGGGGGTTGGGTGAGAAGAGGAGGTCAGGGTGGAGGAAAAGGACAGAAAGCAGCAGATGCCCAGCCGGCAACTGAACAAGAGCCGATTCCTAGGCAGGTTGTGCAGAAAGGGAAAAGGCGTAGGCCCTATTTTCGAACATTTAAACGTGCTAGCAAAGAGCCGACTGTCTCGGAATCCCAATTTTAGGGACACAGAAGGCCGACTCAGTCGGAACAGGCCCAGAGCCAAGAGCAGGTGTGGGTTCGGAAAGAGATGTCGCAATTGAACTGGGAACCCAAACGAGATTGGATCCCGGGACTTTCCATGGACAGCTTACCTGCAGTGGTGCTTCCTGCTGGCCAGCCAGAAGGTACTGTCGCAGCCATAGCAGTGTGCCGCGAGGTGGTCTGGAAGCCATCGGGTCACCTGGAAAGAAACAAAGCACAGTGACAAAAATTATCAACGAGACTGCCCTGGAAAAATCTGTCTGGTCCGACGTGCACAAAGATGGCTCCGTACCCTACTACTTAACCTGAAGAGATTCAGTGCTGGCAGAAGACAGAAATCTCCTCGGAAGTCAATCCAAATTCCCTCCAACCACACATATCGTTCACTGAGGGCACGTCTACACCGCAGGGCAAAAGTCGAAGAAGACACGCAACTTCTGCTACGTCAATTGCCGAGCTGAAGCCGGACTAGCAGAATTTGGCTTTTGGCGCTATCTACGCAGCAGGAAGTCGAAGGAAGAACATACTTCTGGCGACTTCCCTTACTCCTCGTGAAATGAGGGCAACAGGAGTCGGAGAAAGAAGTCCCCCAACGCAATGTTATTTCGAAATAACGGCTTGCTGCATAGACACGCTCTTTGTTATTTCGAAGTAACAGCCAGCTGTGTAGACACGCACGATGTTATTTTGAAATAACGGCCAGCTGCGTAGACGCACACGATGTTTTTTTGAAATAACGTCGGTTGTTCCTTAATAACGCTGCTGCGTAGACACGCACCATGTTACGTCCAAATAACGTCAGTTATTTCGAAGTAACAGCCAGCTGTGTAGACACGCACGATGTTATTTCGAAATAACGGACAGCTGCGTAGACGTACACGATTTTTTTTCGAAATAACGTCGGATGTTCCTTAATAACGCTGCTGCATAGACACGCACCATGTTATGTCCAAATAACATCAGTTATTCCGAAATAACGGCTTGCTGTGTAGACACGCGCGATGTCAGTTATTCCAAAATAAGGCTGCTGTGTAGACGTACCCTGATTTCTCTCTCTGTTTCAAAGATACCTAAGCCAAACACGCTTCCTGGGAATGTGTTAGTCCAAGTTTCCCTCAGCTATTATCTGTCCCTGGTCTCTCCAACCTGACCGAAGAGGGCTCCTCGATACAGATCTGTGAAGTGTTAGCTATAAGTGAGGGCTGGGGATAATTTACAAGTGCTGGTGACCATGGGGCCGTGGTCCGGCCACGTTTCAGAGATCACGTCCTCACAGAAGGGAAAGAGGGAGGAGTTTCACAGACGGGGATTCAGTCTGTACCTCGGTGTCCTGTTTATCCACCTGCTCCCAGCTGGCTTCAGAGAAAATCTCTGTGCTGCAGCGAGACAAGCAGTTCTGATCCAGATTGCTTTCCGAGTCGGGATTTGAGGTCTGTTGGCAAACAAACACAGCTGAACAGGCCCTGCACGCACACCCGTTTCCGCACGAACCAGAAGGAGACAGCCGGGAAGGGGGGAGCGGTGCACCTCCTGTTGGGCTCAGCGAGGCTGTGCTTGGACCGGAGGGGCTCAGGCCAGACGTACTTACATCCCCGGGGATTTCGGTTGTGCCAACACGGACAAGAATTCTATCTGGGGATGGGACTAACTATGCCGTTCATGTGGTAGTTTGTGTGTGTAATGGTGTACGACCGTCCTTTGGGAAGATGCACACTAGGGATGTTAAATATCAGTTACTGAACAGTCGATTAGCCTCGTGAATTCTTATCGGTTAGTCGACTAGTTTATAATTCCCAGAGGTGGGGCCAACAGCCCAGTCCCACTTCCAGGGAGCCCCCCGGCCAATCCGCACTGCTGCCTCTGGATCAGGGCAGGATGCCAGGTGGGAGGTGGTCCGTGAAAGGACTCAGTTGAAAAAACAGCTCCCCTCGCAAACCAGCTGCCTATCACCCAGTGCTGCTGCCTCGGATACAGAGGCAGCAACGCAGGGTGGCAGCAGCCCCTGTCCAGGGCAAGAGCTGAGCTCCCAGACCCAGTGTGAGCCAGAACCGAGCCAGGCTACTTGCCCACCTGGCTCCTAATACACTTTCAATACAGAGCCGCAGCGGGGGTAGGTCCTTGACCCGGCGCGAGTCAGAACTCAGCCAGGCTACTGGCCAGCCTGCTAAAAAATTTACTGGCCAGGGGGAGAGGGGAATGCGTGTTGTCTACAGCATTAACCGATACGTTATTGGTTAATCGACTACACTATTACATCCCTAATGCAGAGGAAGGAGTTAAGAGGTCATTTCCGCAAGCAAGCCTGATGCTGCCTCGCCAAGGAGAATTTTATTTCAACTCGTTTCGGTCAAGGGAGACACATTCCGGCTCTTCCAGACCTTTCAGTGCCAGCCTCTGAGGTGAGGCTAGAGTGCAGGACTGTAACGACCGGGTAGAGACTAGAACCCAGGTCTGTAAAGGTGCCTCACGATGCGGAAAGGCGCCTACAACGATACTAGGTGCCTAACCCTTGTTTGTTTCAATCTGCCTATAGGGTACACACGGGGAAGGCCCTCCTCTCGATAAGAATGCTCTGAATTGAGGCAAAGGACCACAGTTCCGTCAGCAACCCAAGCTCCAGTTCACGAGAGAAGATCACTTTAGATGATGCTCAGCAGACCTTCCATTTAGCAGTTATTATATTAGAACATGAGAACAGCTGTACTGGGTCAGACCAAAGGTCCATCTAGCCCAGTACCTTGGTTTCCGACAGTGGCCAGCACCAGGTGCCCCAGACGGGGTGGACCGAAGACAATGATCAAGCGATTTATCTCGTGCCATCCATCTCCATCCTCTGACAAACAGAGGCCAGGGACACCAGTTCTATCCCCTGGTTAATAGCCTTTTATGGACCTAACCTCCACGAAATCATCTAGCTTCTCTTTAAAACTCTGTTCTAGTCCTAGCCTTCACAGCCTCCTCCGGCGAGGAGTTCCACAGGTTGACTACGCGCTGCGTGAAGAAGAACTTTCATTTATTAGTTCTAAACCTGCTACCCATTAATTTCATTTGGTGTCCTCTAGTTCTTCTATTATGGGAACTAATAAATAACTTATTAATAAATATTGTCATTCGCCGCAACCTGGGCAGCCCCTGAAGTCGATGCAAACCTCTCCCAATGTTCTCTCAATCAAACCCCCTTGATGCTTCCAGCGAACGCTTCTACACATTGCTCCTGGGGGAATTCTACGCTAACACACAAGGAGGAGGTGGTGCAGAATTCATGTTCTGCCCAGATTTTCCTTCCTCCCCCCCCCCCCCCCCCCGGCAGAGAAATCGGCTGCAGAGCTGACGGCCACCACAAGGTGACACTGTAGCTTGCAAACCGAAGACACTGCAGGGTGGAGGAGGAGGAGGAGGAGGCGGCCAGTTCCCGACAGCTGCAGCTCCTGGCATGCCCTGAAGGAAGGAGGCAGTGTGAAATTTGGAGAAAATTGAATTTTTGTTTTAAGTATCACGGCATTTTATTATTTTTGTACTTTTTACACCCAAAAATTTCATCACAGTCCAGTATTTGAGCTTTCGGTCCGGGAAATAAACTGAGAAAATACCGGACATATAAATGTCCAGTATTTTCTAATTAAGTAAGTTTTATTATTATCAAGTTATGATGTGACTTGTGCGCGAGTATTCTCTTTCTAGGCCTGCACTATGCACTACTATGCCGATTTGCTGCTTGGATACACATATCAGTACGTAGCTGCGTACTGCCTAGCTGATAGACATGCTCATGCCGTGTGAGCGTGTCTACCATCAGGCAGTACGCAACTATGCAGTAATCTTGAATATTTTCCTTTATAAACATACGATTCGCGACAGTGTTGTCCTTTGTCTAGCTTTCATCTTTCTCGTATCTCGCCACGCTCTTTTAAGCTAAGGAATTTTTTTCAGCAAAGAACCTGCTGCTCCAAATTTATTAAAACTGGTTCAATGTTTTGTTTCAATTCCTGTGTCAAATGCCGGAGTGGAAAGAATTTTTAGTGTCATGGGTAATCTATGGACCGATGAACCCAACAGATTGAGTGTTGAGTAGGTAAGAAGTCAAGTTGGTGGGTTTTTTAATACACCTTTCACTTGTTTGGAAGCAAAAGATAAGTTTTCGATGATTGTGGCAAAAACCACTCGCCATCCCCGTACTGCGCATGCGTGAGATCCGCACTGAGCATGCGCGAACGGCCAGTGAACGGGGTGACCGGTTGAAATCTACTTGCCACGGGCGAGTAGATAAGCGGATTTGTCGAGCCCTGGTAATATAGATTGTCGTCAATAAACTTCCCGTATCATGTATGGTTTTTTTTGGTCCGGTATTTTTGTTGAAACCATCTGGCAACCCTAGATGCGGGGCACCTCTCTAGGGGGTGCAGATGTCTGGACTGGAGGTCTGCGGGGCTGGTGTTTAGGCTTGGGGGACAACCCGGGGCTGTCCCGGCTCTGGATGTATCTAGGCTCTGGATGGGCTGTTATTGTCTATATTATAGACAGAGTTACTGACAAATATTTTGAAATAAATTACCAAAATAACTCACCCACACTGGTGCGATGCTATAATGTCATTTTGACACATGAAATTTGGAGCATTTAAAAATACGGTGGGCAGAATTTTAAATTTTTCGCACAGAACTCCCCGCAGGCATACAACACGCAAGCATTGTAAATGGAAACCTTTTGCAAGTCGATAGCTGTAGGAAATATACACTCTCGATGCGTACTGTGAAAGTGCTCATATGGGATCAATATCCCAGCATCCTCTGCACTGCTCGAAGACGTGGGCCCCTGCCCCAAGTTTACAATCTGAGAATTCCTTTATGCCTCCCTGCCTATCCTCGCCCGTCCCATCTCCCCGCCATTCCTTCACTTCCCCCGTCCCCCGGCTCAAAACAAAAACTGTGTAGACACACTGCAATTAGCCTCAGTCTACAGCCTGGCCAAGATGGGTGTCAATCAGGGCCGTCAAGCAATTAAAAAATGAACGATACGTTTTTAAAAAAAGTCACGATTCTTCACTTTTCATCATGCTGTTCAACAACAGAATACCAACATCTGTAGATGTTTTTTGACTTTTTTAAATATGCCGATTTCAATCGTAAGCCAGAATACCAAGGGTGCAGTGCTTGTTTTATATTATTTTTATTACACACAGCTGCACCGTAAAAAAAAAAAAGATCAAAATATACAAGTCAGCGCATGAAAGGGCGTACAAATGGTTAGCATCGGCTGGCACATGAATGCCATCCGACATGGGCTACAATAATGCTTTGCCAACGCTTGGTCTTACTTTCCAATGAAAGTGTTGATAAAAAACGGGCCACATTCTCTCCGTGAATGGAAACAAACGTGTGTGAGTAATCGACTGATCAAGAAGTAGGACTGTAAGGACTAGTAGGCTGTAAGGCCTGGCCTATGCTAGACCAGGGAGGTCAAATTAAGGTAGGCCATCCAACAAAATGCATACCCAGATTTGGCTTATCTTAAACCGAGCCGCCACAGTGTCTACACTGTGGGAAGCCAATGGGAGCACACGCTTCCCTTCCTCCTCACAGCTCGATGAGTACCTGATGCCAGCAGGGGCTGCCCTCAGCATTCGATTTTGGGGGGGATCTACAAATGATCTACTAAAGCGAATGCTAGAAGACTGACCTTCGGAGGGCTGATCTTCTCTATAGAGTACGTTGTTTTTGAGTACAATTACGTGAAAAAAAATCTACATTTGTGATTTGCACTTTCACGATAAAGAGACTGCATCTGAATGTGAGACCAGCATGCCCTTTCAAGCATGACTGAGATGCTTTATTTTTTTTTTAAGTTGCCGTTACCAGAATTCACTGGCTAACCAAAGAGCTGACTCAGCATTGTGGATTCGAGAAACATCAGGAACCACTCCACGCCTGTCGGTGTTCCACTTACCACGTCATCCCCATAGTCGCCGTTGAAACGGAGCGAGCTATTTAGGTTCTGGCTCTCCAACCGGCTCTTCAGCTCCTGCACTTGCTTCTTCAATATTTCCACCTCCTGCAGGTGCCCCGTTTCGATCTGCCGCAGGCGCTGCTGGATAACGTCGGTGTAGACCGGCATCCCATCATCGTCCAGGTGGCTCCGGGCGGGCTGATCTGGGCTGCTGGCGGTCGGTTGCTTCCCAGAATGGCCATGCGCCCACTTATGGGGCACGTTCCTCAAGTGAAACTGAGCTGAACTACAACTAGCTGCCGAGATCTGCCGGCTCAGAGAGACTTTGATCCGCTCATCTTCTCCGTTCATACAGTGTCCATTGGTCGCAGGGTATTTCGGGGTAATACTAAACCCTGGAGGTTTCTCTGTCACTTTGTTCTCAGTTTCCAGCTCCCCGTTACACACAATCTCATCGTTACATTCGGCGAAAGGCAAGGCACTAGGGGAAGGCGTTGAGCTGCGGGTGTGGTTGCCATTAGAAGTCCTGTTTACTTTCGTTCCCATTCTGTGTCGCTCTACCATGGTGTCCCCGTCGGGTTTGTTTTCGGTCGTTTGAGAAAGCGCCTCCACACCATTGTCCACCCCGTGAAATCCGGGGCCAGGGTCTCTCTCCATCAGCTCTTGCTTTGCTCCATGTTCTGTGAGGGTTTCGGTAGAACTGTCCACATTGGACGTTTTCACTTCATGGTGGATCAGGCTTGGCTCTGGGGTGCTAAAAGGGCTCTCTGTTTCTACGTGACGCCTACTAATCTCTTCTTCCACGTCCTCCACCCGACTGACAGTCCTCTCCAAGGGGACAGAGTGGAGTTCTTTCGCCAGAGGGAACGTCTGGCCAGCGTGACCTATGTCCACAGGCTCCTCCCCTTGTCCTTTCAGCTCTGAAACACCTTGTGAAACTGGATGTGGCTTGGACACTGGATTGTTTATTAAAGGGTCTGTATCCACCTCCGTCTTTTCACAGTGGCCATCGATATACCCATCAAGATTTTCAGTTCTGGTCTCCTTGCCCAGGATAATTTCTTCTTCCTCTTTGCCCATCGTCTCCAACGTGCCCCTCAAGAGCTCCTCCAGACCAACATCCTCTTTCGTGGCCTCTTGCAAAATGTTCTCCATTTGTCCCTCGGCCACGCCGGCTGCGACGGAAAGCTCTGCCCCCACCAGAGCCCTGCCGGCTTTGCTCAGGCTGTCCCCATCAAACGGATCCTCACCGGGGCTGCCCAGGCTGCTCAGCTCCAGCGACCTTCGGTGCTCCTGCCACTTTTCGTTGAGGCTAGGGTCGCTGCTGCGTCGGTTCGCGGTAGGCACGTTGCTGTCGCAGGCTGTGGTCAGATTGTCGAACGATCTTGTCTTTGGTAGCCTGCGCAGGTACAAAACAATCAGAATCCAAAGTTAATCAGTGACTGTTGATTACAAAGGTTTTCAGTAAGCTCCTCCCACTTGCATAGAATCATAGCAAACCAGAACTGAAAGGGACCTCAAGAGGTCGTCTAGTCCAGTCCCCTGCACTCATGGTAAGACCAAGCCTCATTTGGACCATCCCTGGTAGATGTCTACAGAATCCTAGAATACTAGAACAGGAAGAGACTTCAAGAGGTCATCAAGTCCCACCCCTTTCCTCATGGCAGGACCTAGCCCCATGTAGACCAGCCCTGATAGGTGTCTATCTAACCTGCTCTTAAATATCTCCAGCGATGGCGATTCCACAACCTCTCAGCAATTTATTCCAGTATTTAACCACCCTGACAGGTAGAAACTTTTTTCTAATGTCCAACCTCAACCTCCCTTGCTGCAGAGTTTCATCCCCTTGCTTCTTCTCCTATCTTCAGAGGCCAAGATTTAAATAATCGCGGCTTCATTTAAATTTAAATGGCTGCCGAGCTGAGCCGACAAACAGCTGATCAGCTGTTTGTCGGCTCAGCCTGCTAGTCTGGACGCTCCCACGCCAACATGGAAGCCCCCTTTATCGACGTCCCCAGTAAACCTCATCCTACGAGGCATAACGGGGAGGTTGATAAAGGGCTTTCAGGTTGGCGCGGGAGCATCCAGACTAGCGCGCTGATCAGCTGTTTGTCGGCTCAGCGCGGCAGCCATTTAAATTTAAATGAAGCCGCGATTATTTAAATCGCGGCTTCATTTCCCTTTGCCGATCAGCCTAATCTACATGGCTCCATTGATGGAGCCATGTAGTTTAAACACATCCTGTGTGTGAAACTGATTATTCCTTCCTAAGTGGAGCACTTGGCATTTGTCCTTATTAAACTTCATCCTATTGACTTCAGACCATTTCTCCAGTTTGTCCAGATCAGTTTGAATTCTGACCCAATCCTCCAAAGCAGTCGCAACCCCTCCCAGCTTGGTATCCTCTGCAAATTTAAATAAGTGTCCTCTCTATGCCAGTGTCTAAATTGTTGGTGAAGATACTGCACAGAACCGGTCCCAAAAATCACAACCAGCCACTAACTGCTGTGGAGTTCTGTAATGCACTACGGTACGGGCCATCCTTGCTGTAAGTCCAAGATACCCGGAAAAAAACTTGGACTTACAGCAAAACAACGTAAAGTGGGGAATTTTTTCCCCGCAGCTGACTTCCATTTGCGCAAAAATTGGAGGGGGGGGGAGCGTGTCACATGACTTAAGAGCAGGGAATGGGAGGACTTATAATGCATCCGTTTCTACAAGCGTCGATAACTTGTGTGGAACAGACGTACACTGGGGCAACTTATAACATGGATGCCCTGTTCTGTCTATTGGTGTAGACTGATGTGTGGTTCCTCTCTCGCCTTCCTCCATCAAGAAAATTACTTCAGATGTTCCCAGAAGCACCCCTCCACACCCAAGCTCCATTTTCTAACTAGAAGGCACCCAAAATCACCTCGCTAGAAAAGGCTTCTCCAAAAAGAAGAGAAGCGATAGTTGGAAGAACGCAATACGGGGAAAAAAGGAGCATGCACGAGGAACACGAGCCAGTCCTGAGCGGGCTGTATCCCACGGTATTCTGGTTTCTACAATACAGGCGGTACACCAAAGCAGACCTGGGTCTGTGATTGGGTTGCCACTGGGAATACTCAGTTTACTGAACAGACAGAATGGGTCCATCTATCCCAGTGTCCTGTCTGCTAACAGTAGCCAATGCCATTGATGGATCTAACCTCCATGAATCTATCGAGCTCTTTTTTCAACCCTGTTCAAGTCCTAGTCTTCACTACATCCTCTGGCAAGGAGTTCCACAGGTTGACTATGCGATGAGTGAAGAAAAACTTCCTTGTGTTTGTTTTAAACTTGCTGCCTATTCATTTCATTTGGTGACCCTAGTTCTTATATTATGGGAATAACTAAATAGCTTCTCCTTACTCGCTTTTTCCACCTCAGTCATGATTTTATAGACCTCTATCATACCCCCCTCTTCGTCTCCTTTTTTCTAAGCTGAAAAGTCAACGTCGTTTTAATCTCTCTTCCTATGGGGACCCGTTCCAAACCCCTAATAATGTTCGTTGCCCTTTTCTGAACCTTTTCCAATGCCAATATAGCTTTTTGGAGATGAGGTGACCACGTCTGTACGCAGTATTCAAGATGTGGGCGTACCATGGATTTATACAGAGGTAATAAGATGTTCTTTGTCTTATTCTCTATCCATTTTTGAATGATTTCTAACAGTCTGTTTGCTTTTTTGCCTGCCGCTTTACTGAGTGGATTTTTTCGGGAAAAATCCACAACGACTCCAAGATCTCTCTCTTGAGTAGTTATAGCCAAATTAGTCCCCGTCTTATTGTATGTGTAGCTGGGATGTTGTTTTCCAATGTGCATTACTTCGCATTTATCAACATTAAATTGCATTTGCCGTTTGGTTGCCCAATCACTTAGTTCGGAGAGATCTTTTCGAAGCTCTTCACCACCCTTTTTACTGCTGTAATGTGTTTGCTGCACAACAATCCAGGAAGCTGAAAACTTTCAAAATTGACATGACCGCACCGGGGTTTTTGTTAGTCATCTAAACAGTCCCACCATGAAAAGCGGGAGAAAGCATTTTCCTCCCACACCAAACGCTGTTCCTCTGTCTAAATCCTTCAACGTTCTCCATTGAGCTGACTTTACGGGAGGGGATATCTGGGCGCTCGGCTCACCTGCCCAGAGACTGATCTTCAGGATTGGAGCCTGGAACAGGATAAGGGGCACAGGTGTCGTCGGCAGGAGTGGAGGGGGAAGAACATGGCAGGTAAACAGCACTCCAGAGCATTAAATTACGCACGTGACATACTGGATACAGCACCTAAAAAGAGAAAAACGTGGCACATTCATGCGTCGGAACATTCACCGACTGCGGCTTTCGTTTTACAGCTCAGCGGCTTTCGTTGTACAGCTCAGATTTGCTGTTGTGAGGTGTGACGAGGCGTCGGGTATCCTCCGACCCTGCCCCCCATCTGCAGCAAAATGAGATTCCAGCAGCCAGTAGAAGAGAGCGGATTTATTGCTTCTGAGAGGTACAGCACAGCCCGGGTTCTATGTAGGCATCGAAGTGAGGGGGCAGGCAGCCTCAGACACCTTGGGGTATGGGTCCACCGGCCCCTGAACGCCCCCCCGTACTCAGCTTAGTTTCTTCTCTTCATGTTTTCCGAGCCAAGACTGCCCCTTCTCCAAACCACACCCTTTCTTTCTTCAGACCCCTTTCCTGCTCAGGTGAGAACCAGTTGGGCCGTGACATGAGAACCCTCAGAGCGACCCCCCGCTGGGCAGTGCTTACAGACACAGGCCAGTAGGGGTCACCCACAGCCCACGCATAGCGCCCAACAAATGCCCAGCCAGAGTGTACCGCATGCCCACTACGTCACATGAGGTTCTACCGGATCCCGGATAAACCTGAATCTAAGCAGCAGCAAGGGCAGTTTTAATATTTTTTTCGACGCTATCAAGTCGTTACGTTTTCCTTTACGTATAGGGATTTGGGGAGAGGAAGGGTTTGGAGAACTTGGAAAGAACTTTAGCAACATTTTAAGAGTTTGTTACGGGTGCTTATAGCATGTCACAATAGAATGCGAAACATTCTACCAAACACACCTAAAGATGACAGTCCCTCCCCCTATCCCTCATTGAATACTAGGACTGGAAGGGACCTCGAGAAGTCAACGAGTCCAGTCCCCTGCCCTCATGGCAGGACCCAGTACTGTCTAGACCATCCCTGATAGATATCAATCTAACCTGCTCTTAAATATCTCCAGTGATGGAGATTCCACAACCTCCTTGGGCAATTTATTCCAGTTTTTCAACACCCTGACTGGTAGGAACTTTTTCCTAATGTCCAACCTCAACCTCCCTTGCTGCAGTTTAAGCCCATTGCTTCTTGTTCTATCCTCAGAGGCCAGGAAGAATAAGTTTTCTCCCTCCTCCTTGTGACACACTTTCAGATACCTGAAAACCACTATCACGTCCCTTCTCTCAATCTTCTCTTTTCCAAACTAAACAAGCCCAGTTCTTTCAGTCTTCCTTCATAGCTCACGTTCTCTAGACCTTTCATCATTCTCGTTGCTCTTCTCTGAACCTTCTCCAATTTCTCCACATCTTTCTTCAAATGTGGCACCCAGAACTGGACACAAGACTCCAACTGAGGCTACTAAGTATAGAATAGAGTGGAAGAATGACTTCTCCTGTGTTGCTCACAACACACCTGTTAATGCATCCTAGAATCATGAGAGTTTATTACTAAACTGAGAACGTGTAAGTGATTACATTTGTTACGTTCAATGACTGCTGTAATGTTTTCCGGGATGCCAGGTTTATTGGACAAACTCTCTGCGAGTGAAGGTATTTTGACACAACTCTCAAACTTCCGAGATCTCTTGCTGGTAACCGTAGCTTGTCAAGCACACAAAATATTTGATTCCTGGGAACACAGCATTTATCTGACACCGAGGCACTCTCTGGGGCTGCCTTTGGTACGCTGACAACAAGAAGATGTCGGAGAGAAGGTGCCGGCGGTATGGGAGCGCATGGCGTGGCAAAGGGTAAGCGAAGGCTATTCAAACATAAACCCTTACGAGGGCACACCAATGGGAACGTTGAGCCGTACGCAGAACATACAATCACGGTTACCTCTAGGCGGCACATTCACGGAGCAGGCAAAGGCAAATTAACAACCCCAAGAATGCTTCCGTGAGCGGGATGTTTTTGGACCGTCACATTCCCCCTCCTGCCCCAGCTGTAACTGAGACTCTCCCCCGGCAACGGGGAATGCAGGACACCTACCGTTTCCGATTGGGAGGAGTACAGCAGGTTTTTGAAGGCTTTGTTTGCTGCCCGCAGCAGAGACCAGACGGAACAGGTCCTTTCCTGAGTGTGCTTTTCTCCTCTCTCCTTCGCGTTGTTGCACAGGAATGTACCAAAGAGGCAAGAATAGGTGTGTTGCACTAATTTGACCTATCCAGAACAACACAGACAGAGTCAGATGACGGCACGTAGGGTGCTTACAAGGGATACACATTTCATGCGTAAGAGGCAGTAAACGTGAGGTTGTATTGGCTTGTGTGCTATTTTTGCACCCCTTCTCAGAAAGAACGGGACTACATCATGCTCAAAGTTAAGCACATGCTTAACTGCCTTGCTGGATCAAGGCCGTCTGTGCTAACAAGCCGAGGAGACAGAATTACTGAGGGGTCTGGGGGAAGTACGAAAGAAACTTTCTCCCTGAGGTTGCCGGTTCAAATCCACCCAAGTCATTAGTGACTGACAAATACGGTGTGAAAACTTAAAAAACAACAAAGGGTACGGCTAGACTACACGCTGCTTTCGAGAGAGATCGTCTAGACAGACATAACACTTTCAAAAAAGCGATCCGCTTTTTCAAAAGAGAGCGCCGAGGCAATCCGGACCTTTTTTCGAAAAAGTCCCCTTTTCATTCAAGAATGCCTTTTTTCGAAAGAGCTCTTTCGAAAAAAGGCCTTTTTCCTCGCAAAATGAGGTTTGCCGCTGTCGAAAAACCCGCCGCGTTCTTTTGATTTAATTTCGAAAGAACGCGATGGCAGTCCAGACGCAGGTGACTTTTTTTCGAAAAAAGGCCCCTTTTTTTTTTGGAAAAACCCCCGTAGTCTAGACATAGGTGAATACAGGAAAACCCTTTGTTAAGACAGCCCGAGTTGTGACCATTTTTGTAAGTGGAGAAGGGGCCGAAATCCCCCGACTTATGTCCTCAGACGGCGTGTACAATAGTGCACGGCGCTTATCGTAAATGGAGGTTCAAGTTATGACACCCCCGGCTTGTGACGCTTGACGCCCCAGGAACCGATCACGTCGCAAGTTGGGGGCCACCTTTCGTTAAAGACTAACAAAACAGGTAGCTGGCGTCGTGAGCTTTCGTGGACACAGCAGCTTGGTGGCCTTGAGAGGTGATGTCAGGCCTCGTAGCCAAACTTTTCAGAAGACGGTTCTCAGTATCTGAAAAGCTTTCTGAGCAGGCTTAGCAGAGAAGGAGAATGGGAACTCAACTCTTCTTGTTCTTAGAGACAGTCCCTGCAGGTCAGGATGAAACAGCGTAGCAGGAAAACGTCGGGGAAGTCAGCACTCTCGTTACCTTGTGCTGTCCCTGTTCTGCAGACATTTGAATCCAGGACACGATTGCTTTCATAATTTAAAGTTTTACTGGGGTCGGCAGCCCCTGGTGGCCACCAAGGGTACCCCAAAGAGTTTGTGGGCTCCTGACTGACTCAGCCTCCCACATCCTAAAAAGTGGGGCGAAAGCACACCCCCCTCTTGCATCCAAATTCCCTCCTACACCAAATTCCCTCCGCGACGGGAGGTAGGTGGGACAACAGAGCTCCCCCCGCTCAGGGCTGGTTGGGGCATTAGTTCGGTCTACTGGTTTAGAAGCGTTTGGTAAAACAAATCGCTCAAAGCCCAACTCACAAGGAATGCTTCATTAAACTCGAAAGAGCAAGGGAACTGCCTCTGGAGCTGATGGACACAGTCCAGCCACTGTAAAAATACTGGGCAGCGCTCATTGAGGTCTTCCGAAGTCTCCCCGTGGCCGCAGCGATCTGCAAACTTGTGGCCAAAATCCAGCCATTCCATCTCCACTAGAACCTGGAAACCCTGCAGGACAGAAAGTGCACGTGAACCTTGCTAGCGTTTTGGTCAAAAGTGCCCATTCTCCAGGGCGTGGGCTTAATATAGAGGTTGGACCTCCCTAGTCCGGAATAAGGGATTTTTCTGGACCAGGGAGGTCATTTCAGCTTCCTGGCTCCCCCCGCAGCCAAGCTGAGCTGCGTGCTAGCTCACAGCCCCTCCCCACGCTGCCTAAGTCGGGCGCCAGCTCACGGCCTCTCCCCAGCCCAGCTGAGCAGGGCACCGCCTCCCTGCGCCCGACCCCCACAGCCCAGCTGAGCCATGCGCAGGCTCCTGGACCCCCCACTTCCCTGCAGCGCACCAAGACTCTCTGATCCTGGAATACCCATGGTCATGCTGGACCACGGAGGTTGCCAGACCAGAGAATCACGGATTATAGAGGTGCAACCTGCACTTGATTTCTTTTCAGAACTACTCACGTTTTCTTGCAACCTGCTTTTCTTCTATTTCATCCCCATCATCAACCCACCACATCACTCAATCGCATCCATCAGAGGCAGCAAAACTGGCGATCCCATTCATACATTTTCAGACCCAAAACAAAACCCCGAGTTCAATCATTCTTCGTCTTGCCTATTCACTTGCAAAGAAACCCAAACTCAACCGCCCTCCCCGTGTATCTACCGAGGATTTACAAACCTCTATGGTCCTGTAATATGGATCTAGCAGCAGTTTGGAAAGCGCCACTATCTGTGGGGTTCGATCCCAGCCATCCGAGCAGTGCACCAGGACCGGTCGCTGGTCTCTGTCTACCGCATGCACGACCAACAGGGCAGACTTCAGAAGCACAGACAAGTGCTGCAGCCATTTGGTGCTTTCCAGCGCGGACAGCCAACTGCAGAAAAACCGAGGGAGGAGAGTTGGTCGTTTTTATGGTTTCCACCAGAGCACGTTGCATTTAAAAAAGCCAGAGTTATCAAAATTCAGCTTCTGTCTAGTACTAAGCAATGAGAGTTTTCCTTGCTTGTATTTTCCTCGTACGTTCTCGTGTTACCGGTCTCACAAGTTTACAATCGACACAGACGGTCTGTTGAGTGTATGGGTTACTTCTACACCTGCCCTCTAGTTCGAACAAGGGATGCAAATGTAGGTGACCGAAATTGCTCATGAAGCAGGGATTTAAATATCCTGCGTTTCATTAGCATGATCTTGCTGGCACGTTACTCCGCTGAACAGCTGTTTCGAAAGTGAAAGTGCGCGCCGGGACGCGTTAGTTCGAACCAAACCCCTTGGTTCCAACTTATATTACTCCTCCTTTTTTGAGTAACATTTTTTTAGGAGTAACGTTCGTTCGAACCAAGGGGTTTGGTTTGAACTAACGTGTCCCAACGCGCACTTTCACTTTTGAAACATCATTGGGGGCTAGATGGAACTGAGGATGGGCAAGGATACCCATTATACCAGGCCTTTGAGGCATCACTGAGAAATCACCGAGCTGTTCTCGTATAGACACTGCAAAAGGAAATACTTCCTGCGCCGATACGTTGTGTCGAGCACACACCTAACATGGGATGAACATGAGCAAGCCCCGACTGCAATACACACTAAAAAAGCAAAAGATCTAATTTTGATCCCAGTCTCCCTTCCGGAGGAAGAGAAAAATATAACTGGCGCATGTTTCCAAAGAGGCGGCTATGGCAGTAGGAACACCTGCCCCATTCAGTTCAGAAAACAGCAGTAGCAGAGGATTCAGATGCAACAATAACACTGAAGAAAGAAACAAACCCCCCAAACGCTCACTTACTTTCCTGGGTCTGGCATCTGCGTGCACAGCAAGCGTAGCGACTGAAAACTCTTCCGGATGGAATGGATGTTTGCCATGCCCATAAACACCACTTCGCAATTTGGATAATACTCTGTACAAATTGTAAAAAAACCCAGAGGGGGAATTAAAAACAGCATGAAGAGCAGGGGTGGGCAATAATTTTCGATGGGGAGCTACAACCAAGTTTTTGGAAGTGGTAGAGGAACACACTCTTCCGTGGTATTAATGGAGGAGGTGCGGGATTTGGGATGGAGTTTGGGTGGAGAAGGGAGCTGGGGGTAAGGGATTGGGGTACAGGAGGGTGAATGGAGTCTGGGAGGGAGTTGGGGTGAAGGAGGTGGTTGTGACCTAAGGTGCAGGGTTTTGGGATGTGACCTCGAGTGGGAGAGGATTGTGATCTGGGGCAGGAGATTGGGGTTCCAGATCCGGGAGGAGTTATGAGTGCATCTGGAGTAGAGGGGCAGGAGTGTGGGGCAGAAGGTTGGGGAAGAGAGAGGCTGAGGTGCCAGAGGCAGGATCTTGCCAGGAGACTTACCAGCCTGCCCGCAGAGCTAACGGCGTGCAGAACTTAAAATGTTTCTGCTTGCTGGGCCATGTGCTTGAGTGAGTGAGCAGGTGAGTTGTGCTTCGTGGCTGCCTGTTATTCAAATAGGCAGCTCCCATTGGCCAGTGTCTGTCCAGAAACTGGCCAATGGGATTGTGCTGGGGGCGGGAACAGCGTCTGAATCTTCCCCCCTCCTCTCTGGACTTAGAGAAAGCGCCCTGCAGCCATGTTTCTGAGCAGCGTGCGGGGGCTGTACTTTGCCTAGGCCTACTCTAAAGGTTTACAACACTACATGGGGGGGAAAAACCTCCCTGTAAACAGGCCCCCATGACATACGCAACGCCTTTTCATATATGCATGGACTGGAGAGCAGACACGACTTACCAGGACACTCACAGCCTCCCCCTTTGGCCCGGTTGGCCACCGCCGCGGCGTAAGAACGTGCATCCAAGATCAAAAGCTTTTGCGGTTGGATGGTCAAACTTTCCATTCCCGAAGCGTTCGAAATTGAGGAATCTGTGTAAAGAAAAAGCAATTAAACACACCCTTTGGAACCTGGCCACCTCGGCCAGTCAGACAGGGGCCACCATGTGCATGCATTGTGAGAAATCACACAATCTGTGAACACACTGCCGCCCCACACGTGTCTTCTATCCACGCAGGAAATCGCACTCACAGCTAGAGATTTAGCCATTTCCGGAGCTCACCAAAGTCCACGTTGGAGAGATCCCCGCCATTGGAGGAGTCTCTGGAACAGGTTCCGTTCATTAGTTTGCTGCTTTTGGACCTGGAGTCTGAGGCACATGCTTTGGCCACGGACTGGACGAGATGTTCGTCGTCTGCATTTCTCCAGCCCCACCAGCTGACCTCCGGCTGTCCACAACGGGAAATTACGGCTCCATTACTCCAGTGCCTACACGGGAAAGAGTAAGCGCAGGTAACTAGAACCGTTACCTTAGTGCCAGGCGTTATCAGCAGAAACTAAGCCACACAGGACCGTAGCAACTTGAGGGGAGTACTATGCCTCTGAGGAGAAGAACGTGTGGGTCACGGCAGGCCTGCTGTATGAATAGGCCAATGCACGACTTGAAGACGTATTTCTGTGCATTGGCCATATCCGCTTGTGAGCCCCGATTGTGCCCCGGGTGGTGTTACATATTTTGCAAATCACTTGAGTTCTTTGCTGAATTGGTTCTGTACTGCAACTATTGTACGGCACCGGTGCACGGAAAATAACTGATTCCCGCCTCTCCACAAGGGATGTGAACTAACTGTAGCTTGGCTCCTTCCGGGGGTTGTTATATGTCCTTTGTCTGAAAGCACTAACTAAGGTTATGGCTACATTACAGTAAAACACCCAGTGGTTGGCCCATGTCAGCTGACTCGCGCGCCTGGGTCAAGTGACGCAGGGTAGCTGAAGTGTTTCATTCCCTCCATGTTCCTGTCAGTGAAGAGAAACACTTCTGAGTAATTACAGGCCATCCTTGCGATAAGTCCCAGATACGTTCCAAAAAACGTAGACTTACAGCGACACAATTTCACGCGGGAAATTATTTTCCAATGGCTGATTTCCATTTGCTCAAATTGAGCTCCCCCCCCCTCGCAAATTAAGAGCAGGAAATGGGAGGACTTAAAACACATCAGTTCCTACAAGCATCAACGACTTTAGTGTGGATCGGATGTACACCAGGGTGACCTACGGCATGGACGCTCTAAGGGTACGTCTAGACTACCGCGTTTTGTCGACAGAAGTTTTGTCGACAGATACTGTCGACAAAACTTCCGTCGACAAAGAGCGTCCAGACACATTGAGTTCTGTTGACAAAGCAAGCTGCTTTGTCGACAGAACTCCATAGTCTGGACGCAACATTACAGGCAATAACACCTTCTGTCGACAGAAGGTGTTATGCCTCGTAAAATGAGGTATACCAGCGTCGACAAAACTGCTGAGTTCTGTCGACGTTATGTCGACAGAACTCAGCGGTAGTGTAGATGCTGATATAGTTTTGTCGACAAAAGTCCACTTTTGTCGACAAAACTAGGGAGTCTAGACACACCCGAAGAGAAACCAGACTGGAGACTTTAAAAGCACAAAGGGAATTTTTCACGTTACATTCTTCCCAGCCGTCTCCCCCAGAACAATTCCACTTTCAAGAGTCTAGCTAGAGACATAAAGGGTAACAAGAAGACATTCTATAAATACGTTAGAGGCAAGAGGAAGACCAAGGAGAGGGTAGGCCCATTGCTTGGTGAAGAGGGAGAAACAACAACAACAGGAAACTTGAAAATTGCAGAACTGCTTAATGACTTCTTTGTTTTGGTCTTCACCAAAAAGTTTGATGAAGGAATGCCTAACATAGTGCATGCTAGTGGGAAGGGGATAGGTTTACAAGAGAAAATAAAAAAAGAACAAGTTAAAAATTACTTAGAAAAGTTAGATGGCTGCAAGTCACCGTGGCCTGATGAAATGCATCCTAGAATACTCAAGGAGCTGATAGAGAAAGTATCTGACGCTTTAGTAGTCATCTTTGAAAAATTCTGGAAGTCGGGAGAGTTTTCAAAAGACTGGAAAAGGGGAAATCTACTGCCCATCTATAAATAGGGAAAGAAGAACAACCCAGGAAACTTCAGACCAGTCAGTTTAACTTCTGTGCCAGGAAAGATAAAGGAACAGGTACTTAAAGAATTCATCTGCAAGCATGTGGAAGAAACTAAGGTGATAGGTAAAAGCCAGCATGGATTTGTAAAGAACAAATCATGAAATACAAATCTGACAGCTTTCTTTGATATGATAATGAGTCTTGTGGATAAAGGAGAAGTGGTGGATGTAGTATACCTAGACTTTAGTAAGGCATTTGATACGGTCTAGCATGACCTCCTCAATAAACTAGGCAAATACAACTTAGATAGGGCTACTATAAGACGGGTGCATAACTGGCTGGGTATCCGTTCTCAGAGGGTAGCTATTAACGGTTCACAGTTATGCTGGAAAAGCATAACAAATCGGGATGCCCAGGGGTCTGTTTTGGGACTGGTTCTGTTCAATATCGTTATCCATGATTTAGATGATGGCATAGAGAGTATTAAGTTTGCAGATGTTACCAAGCTGGGAGGGGTTGCAACTGCTTTGGAGGATAGGGTCATAATTCAAACTGATCTGGACAAACTGAAGAAATGGTCTAAGAAGGTCAACAGAAAGAAGTTTAATAAGGACAAATGCAAAGTGCTCCACTTAGGAAGGAACAATCCGTTTCACACACACAGAATGGGAAGCGACGGTCTAGGAAGGAGTACGGCAGAAAGGGATCTAGGGGTCAGAGCGGACTACAAGCTAAATATGAGTCAGCAGTGTGACACTGTTGCAAAGAAAGCAAACATGATTCTGGGATTCGTTAACAGACGTATTTTGAGCAAGACACGAGAAGTCATTCTTCCGCTCTGCTCTGCGCCGATTAGGCCTCAATTGGAATACTGTGTCCAGTTCTGGGCACCGCACTTCAAGAAAGAGGTGGAGAAATTGGAGAGGGTCCAGAGAAGAGCAACAAAAACGATGAAAGGTCTAGAGAACATGAGCTATGAGGCAAAGCTGAAGGAATTCGACTTGTTTAGTTTGGAAAAGAGAAGACAGAGGGGACACGATAGTGGTTTTCGGGTATCTAAAAGGGTGTCACAGGGAGGAGAGAGGAAAATTGTTCCACTTGGCCTCTGCAGATAGGACAAGAAGCAATGGGCTTAAATTGCAGCAAGAGAGCTTTAGGTTGGACATTAGGAAAAACTTCCTAACTGTCTGGGTGGTTAAACACTGGAATAAATTGCCTCGGGAGGTTGTGGAGTCTCCATCCGTGGAGATATTGAAGAGTAGGTTGGACACACACCTGTCAGGGATGGTCTAGATGGGGCTTGGTCCTGCCATGAGGGCAAGGGACTAGACTCGACAACCTCTTGAGGTCCTTTCCAGTTCTAGTATTCTGTGATTCCTTTACGACAGATCCTACCATTCCTCTAAGAGACATCAAGTAGGTGGGATTCCCTTTGTAGCCTCTCAACTTTGATCACAATATAACAAGATGTGTTGGGACTCTCCCAAAACTTGGGAGCTTCTGGTACCAATCTGGCACCGACGCTGCAGAAACTAGATTTCCCTGAATGCAAGTGTTGTTTTGCACCTCAACGGATCACACGCTTCTTAGAATCATTGAACACTAGAACTGCAAGGGACCTCAAGAGGTCATCAAGTCCAGTCCCCTGCCTTCACGGCAGGACCAAGCACCATCTTAGATGTCTATCCAACCTTCTCTTCAATATCTCCAGGGATGGAGATTCTACAACTGACTACACCTTCTTCGGAAAGCCCAACAGAGGTAGCCATCAGACATCTTGCACAACCAGTGCCATGCAAATGGGCTGGCCTCTGTGTTGGCTCCCGTGAGAGCAGACGGTGGCGTTGTCTTGGCCACCGATTCCTGAACGAGGGCTGTCAACTGGTCAGGAGGCATTTGATCAACAAAATTATTTTGTTGCAAATAGCTGACTAGAGTCATAATTCACTGGGAAGGGTTGGTAACCAACCATTGCAAACGTTAGGCTCTCCTCCCACAGTGGTCCAAACGTCTCCAATCCCATTGTAGGGAGTGGGCCTCATTTAGGCAAGAGTTGACAGCATCCACCATGACTTGCACTGGGTAGAAGAAGAGCAATTCTTTCTTTCTACTTTTCGGTGGCCCACTCACAGAGAGGCACCACCCATGCTGGACGTAAAACAGGACAGCCTCAATCAAGGAGAGGGCTATTTGAGAGGATGAGGAGGAATGTACCATGTCAAGAAGCTTTTCATGGTTGTCCTTGACTACTACTTTTGGTATCTCTATAGCTTCTGCTGCTCTCTTGGGCTAGTCCTAGAAAAGACACAAGTCATTGGCCAAGGAGAGTTGGGGGCATGACAGCCTCTTCTGCGGTGGTGCAGATGGTGGTCTTCAGAGTTAACTTTTCCTCCGTGTCACCCTCCTATTCCTCTGTGATCTCTCCTGGAAGTGCCAAGGTTCTGGACACCATGTCCAATGGGATGTGTCTCATGGGTTCTCGGGTAAGGCTAAATACCAGAGAGGCACAGGGGTCATACACAGCCCAATGATCCCAGTATGGCCACTGAGGAGATGGTATACAACCCAGTCATGGTGCTCACAGTGGTCCGTACCAAGCTGGTGGCCATGGGGTCTTCCAAGGACAAGCTTGGAGAACATGGCAGGGCAGCGGAAGATGGCTCGGTGTTGAGGTCCTAGTACTGAGGCGACTCCAGTATGTCTGATACATGGAGGTCTTAAGTACCAGAATTTGGACGGTGCTACCAAGGTGGTTGGAAATCTTGCCCACATTAATTGCCCTGGTGCAGAATGGGATATCATCCAGGTTGCTGGTGGAACTACGTATCTCGGCAGCGTCTTCTTGGTGGAGAGCTGGTCTCTTTCTACGTCCTTGGGTGCTGTTGACTCTTTGCTCGTACACAAGAGGTCCTTAGGCCCGCACACTGCTCTTGCCGCTCCAGATTTTTGTGAGTCCTGCGACTCTCTTGATGCTGATGGTACCCAACATGCAGGAGATTAAGGCTGACACGGGGCTCGCTTTGGGGACATCCCATTCGTTTTTCAATGATGTACAAGAGGGGTCAGCGACATATTTCTTATACGTTGATGGCTGAGAGGAACACTCATGGCTCCCAGGTCTGGAGTCTGGGCAGGACTGCCTCCGTGGAGATGATCTTCGGTCTCCTCTCCCTGTCCTTGCAAGACCTGGGCAGGGTCTCGTGCAGGTTAGTGGCAGGTTAGTGGCAGGGACCGTATTTCTGTGGAAAGTGGCCTTCTCTGTGGTAGTGTATGCACGGGGAGTGCTTGTCTGCTACGGGGATCGCCTCTTTGCATGGGGAGGCACTTCTCGAAGCCTGGTGAACCAGGCATACCCCGTTGGTGGAAAAAGTCCTGATGAAAAAGGGGGAAAAATAAAGTCTTTTTGTTTTGGGTTTTGGGGGGGGAAGTAAAATAAGAAAAACCACAACTAAGACCGGGGAGATGGACTCATTACAGAAACATAAAAGAAGGGATCGGTTGCAAACAACCCACCAATAGCTCCATCTCTAGACAGGGCTGGCTGAAAAGGACCCGTGGGGGAGGAAGGTGAGCCTGCACACACCGGCTGCCCCATGCGCGAGGGGAGACCGTGCACGCCTGGGCATAACGGACGCTGCTTCCAAAGTTCTCGGATCCGCAGTACTGGGATTACTCAAGGAAGGGTTGAGTGCACAACACGGAGGTAATTATGGAATGTAAAGACCCACCAAACAAGGACTGTCCACGGATTTAGGAGACGGTAACAGAGCTAATCAATTTCCTCTCTGATTTGCCAAAATCAACTACTCAAGTTAGTAAGGACTCTGCCGAAAGCCCCTGGGAAGACCGGCGAGGGAAAAAACGTACAGTATTTACAAATCTGGCACGGATAGAGGAGAGACAAACAGCCTAAAAGCATCACTCAATGCAGTGGGCCATTGAGGCGCGTTATCACATGGGGGGGAGAACCAAAACCAAGCCAAGAAGCGCAATATGCTGAAGCCTGCGGTAAGAGTTTGGCCCCAACAAAAGCAGGCAAAGTGAGGGGGTTAGTAACGCACAGCTGGAAGCGTTACGGGGTAACAAGGAATCAAACGACAGCAAAGCTTTCCATGCGTGTGCGCACAACATTTCAGCCCCTCCGAAACCAGGGGGATCGTGCCATGCCACCCTGCTGGTATTTCCTACGATTTACACAATCTAGTAACTGTTCCTTGCCTTCGCTGTCGTTATTTGCACTCGTTTTGCGCCCTGCGCATGTTTCCTTACTAGCTGAAAGTCCCAGGTCCACGTCAGCTCAGGTGTGATCAGTTTGCTGACCACGGATGATCCGGATCGGGAGTCTCACCTATAAACCACAGCCGGGATACGCTTCCAGGACCGAAAGCTGGCCACGCTCTCCAGTTCCTTGTCGGTGATCCAGGCAGGAACGATGAGCTCCTGAGGGTAGCTGCCACAGAGCCTGCGTGGGAAAAGAAAGGGAAGGATTAAACGTGGCCGAGATATCTGCGGGAGCTACGCAGATCGTCTGTCAGATGAGCTTGGAGAGGTGCAAATTCTCCACTCATTGCAAAGGGGAATAAACTCTTGGACGTTTGTCGACAAAACCTTGTAGTCTAGACACACCCTGAGAGATGGATTTGAAAGTAGCATGGTCCTGCTATGAAGGCAGAGGACTGGACTCGACCTTTCAAGGTCCCTTCCAGTTCTAGGAGATAGACAATCTCCATAAATTTAATTTAATTGGTTAATGCAGTACAAAGGCAATTTCCCCTGTCTGGAGATCCACATCTCTGTGGATGACCTTCTTCCACCCTGAATTGACGAGCCTCATTTACATAAGCACCGTCTTTCTTTTGTTGTATATATATTCATCAGATGAACTGGAGCGGTGTTTACAGAGGCAGGGAGATATAGATATATACAGAGCTTTTTTTGTGACAGTACTGCCCGGTATGCGGTATTGGCACCTCCAGACGCAGTACTAGTGCTCAACTTTTCCCCTGGGCTGTGTCTAGCCTGCAGGGTTTTTTCGAAAAAATTAGCCTTTTTTCGAAAAAACTTCACCTGCGTCTAGACTGCAGCCGCGTTCTTTCGAAATTAAATCGAAAGAACGCGGCTTTTCTTTCGAAATTAAATCGAAAGAACGCGGCTTTTCTTTCGGCGGCGGCACGCCTCATTTCACGAGGAAGAATGCCTTTTTTCGAAAGCGCTCTTTCGAAAAAAGGCGTTCTTGAATGCAAACAGGGCTTTTTCGAAAGAGAGCATCCAGACGGCCTGGGTGCTCTCTTTCGAAAAAGCGGCTTGATTTTTCGAAAGTACTGCGTGCAGTCTAGACACTCTTTTTCGAAAGAGACTTTTTCGAAAGTATCTTTCGAAAAAGGCTTGCAGTCTAGACGTAGGCCTAGAATACCGGCACCTGTTTTTTTTTTTTTTTTACAAAAAAAGCACTGTGTATGTGTGTATACACACACACACATACACACAATAGTAGGGTATGAGCTTTCATGGGAAAAACTACTTCATCAGATGAATTGGAGTGGAGTTTACAGAAGCGGGGTGTGTGTGTGTTTGTAAATATGTGTGTGTGTGTGTATGTATACACACACACACACACACACACACACACCCTGCCTCTGTAAACTCCACTCCAATTCATCTGATGAAGTGGTTTTACCCACGAAAGTTCATGCCCTAGCAGAATGTTTCTCAACCTTTTTTTTATAAAGTACCCCCTTTAAAAAAAAAAATTCTAAATACCCCCAGTACCTCCAGTTTTTAGACACATACCAATTTTTTCCTACTATTGCAACACATTTGTTGAAACAACTTAATCGCAGCCGGGCAGGAGATGACATTTGTGGATGTAAACAGTACAAAAATAATAAAGTGCTGTAAAAACAAACAAAAATTTAGTTTTCTCCAAATTTCAGTTGTGCTGACGTTAGGAGAAGGTCATCCTAACGGTACTGGTACCACTGGTTGAGAAATACTGTCCTACTAGATCTGTTGGTCTCTAAGGATGCATCTATCCTGCACCCGTCAGTCAAAATAAGATACACAATTTGAGCGACGCAACTTGCGTATCTTATTTTGCTCTGATTTAGAAATAAACCGCTATTCCGAAAAGTCCCTTAACCCTCGTGGAACAAGGGTTACAGGGATGTCGGAATAGCGAGCTGGTTATTTAGAAACCTATTTTGAAATAATAGGCTGGTTTAAAAGACATGGAATAGCTATTTGGGATAAAACAGCACCGCAGTCTAGACGTACTCTAGGTGCCACAGGATTTCTCGTTTTTGGGAAACCCATGTAAGGCATTCTTTATCAATACATAAATCAGCAAAACAGGGCATACGCCAATTTTTCCCTTGTGCAGCTTATCCTTTAGGGTACGTCTAGACTACGTCTACACTACAGGCTTTTGTCAACAGAGGTTTTCTCGACAGATACTGTTGACAAAGCTTCTGTCGACAAAGAGCGTCTAGACTACATCCAGTTCTGTCGACAAAGCAAGCCGCTTTGTCGACATGAGAGTGTAGACGCAAAGGACAGGGTGGATGCTATAACGCCTTCTGTCGACAAAAGACGTTATTCCTCGTCGAATGAGGTTTACCGCCATCGACAAACTGCCGCGTTATGTCGACATTATGTCGACGGAACTTGGCAGTAGTGTAGACGCAGGTATAGTTTTGTTGACAAAAGTCCACTTTTGTCGACAAAACCCTGTAGTCTAGACACAGCCTTAGTGTAGAACGTCTCCGTTTTAAACAGTTTCAGTGGTCTGCCACATGAGGATTACTATTTTGACTGGAGACGTGGCTGCAAAGCACCAGTCTACCGCAATCCATACGACTTACTTGTATTTCTCGTTGATGTTGGATATCCTCCAGGCATTGTTCATATCAAATCCCATCCGTTCAACTTCATTTTTAAACCTCGATGTTACATGTTCCCCTGAGTATCAAAGGAAGACAGAGGAAAGAAATGAGAAACACAAGGAAAGGTTGAGACTTTCCAAAAAAGGTTGTGAAAGACACGACTGCACTCATATAAGAATCTGGAAAGAAATAGACACTGTGTAACAACAGGACAGCGGTACACATTTTTAATCCCCACTTTGAAAAATGCACATCAAGCAAGAATTCAACTGTTTGCATCATGGCACTCGGTAATCGACTTCTCTATGCAGTAAAGAGTAGCTAATGATTGTTGAACAGTCTCAAGCAATGTTCCCTCATTCTTTTCCATCCGTGTGCAGAATAATTTTTTACATGCCCCGGAGCATGTGTGAATGTGCATCACCAGCAGAAACTATGCGGCATTTGAATCTCCCCCGAATGGCTGCAGAAGCGCACAGCTTACGGGGAACACTAGTCTCGAATCTTGGTTCCTGTAGATTCATAGAGGAAACACCAACATTTTGAGTAGGTAGCAGACCAGATCAAACACATTCGGGAACACAAGTATAATTTCGATGAGTGTGCTCTAATGAAGTCCAAAATACACTCTACCACAGAGATGCAAGATCTAGCCATGTCTCTTTTCCAGAGCTCAGGTGTGTTTGGTATCCGTGAGAAACAAACTAAGCTCTGATCTACCTGAGACCCAGCTGGGAGGAACAGACGGTCTAACGGGCGCAGCATGGAGACTTCAGCTCAATTCCCCATTCCGCCATGACCTTGGGACCAACTCACTCAATCCTTCCTCCCTTCCTTCTAGCGCTAGTCTGAAGTTAAAATTCATTAACAATTGGCAGATGCTTAGCTATCACAGCATTGAGGGTCATACGTGGAGGGATGGGAGAAGAGGAACTCAGTCTTCTGCACTAAGACATCATCATTTTTGTCCGTCCATTTCAAGGAGGTAGCACAGACCCTGGTGTCTACTAGATGGTTCTCATCAAGTCCTGAATGGCCTCGTTAATGCGTAGGGCGATCTTTGAAGAAGAGAGCGAGTAGACTAGGGCAAGGAGACAATGTATGTCCATGACTCTCTCTAGAAGTATCTGGAGGGCATCTCTTGGCCAGGTCCTGGAAGAGGAGAAACTCATCCACCAGAGATGGAGGAGGAGATGGTCCTTGGAGATCACTTCTTTCTCAGCAGCGCCCTTGTGTTTTCCACAATTTCTTCCAGAGGCTGCAAAGCTCTAGAACCTGCAGCTGAAAGGACGTGCCTCAACAGTTCCCAGGTGGGGCTAAACGATGCAGCCCAAGGGTCCCAGAATTGCTATTAGGGTGGTGGCACAGAGAATAGGTTGGTGGCGGTACTCAAAGATGGCTGTTCCAAAATGGTGGTGGAGGAGTCAGCTGACGGTATGTTCAAGGTCGCCGTTGATAGGTTCTGGTGGTACTGAGAATACCCTAGTAGGGATGTAAAATTCTGTTTCATTAGTTAACCGGTTAACTGTTATGTTTAACCGCTTAACTGATTAAATGGGGGCGGGCGGGGAGAGGACATTGCTACGGAAGTTCTTGGATCTACAGCACAGGGACACAAGCACATGTAGGCTATGTCTACACTGCAACGCTATTTCGGGATACTGGAGTATCGCGAAACAGCTATCCCGCGTTTTCACAGCAAGTCCGTTATTGCGGGCTCGGCATTCCAACGTCCCTGCAAACCTCATCCTACAAGGAGTAACGGATGGTTTGGAAGAGCGGGTTATTTTGAAATTTGGCCAAATGACAAAATAAGCTATTTCCAAATAGCACTGAAATAAGATACACAATTTGCGTAGCTTGAATTGTGTATCTTACTTCGAGTTACAGTGCAGCGTAAATGCATCCGTAGGGTCAAGCACCCATAGGGACGCTACTCGAAGAACCACCACTGTTCCCACTCAGGATATTCAGGAAGAAAGCGAGGTTTTGCTTCTGTTATTTAGCCATTTCTCTATTTTAACCTGTGGGGGAGTGCGGCATTTGTGAAAACAAAGTGTTCAGAGTGCTGACGGAGTTACGCAGGTTTTCTCCATATTCAATTTGACTGGTGATAACCTGGACCTCGATTGAACAAAAACCGCCATTCACATTTAACGGTGTATAATTTGGCAAGTTTTTAGCGGGCACCAATGCGAACCAGAATCAAACTCAGAATCGGAACCTGAGCTGGGATTCAAACCAAGCTTTCAAGGGGCAAAAGGATTCTTCACAACTCTCCTACATCACAAACAGCGGCCCTGGTTGGTTAACTCATACACAGGCGCCCACCCCACCGAGTCATGTTATGAAAGCACAAAATTGATGCAGTAGGTTAGTTAGACAATACGTGTGAAATTGTTTTAAACAGGGTATTCAGGTCAAAGGTAACGTGAGTACAGAATGTACGCTGTGTCAAACTTTTTTGCAAGCTCACAAATTCCTTGCATTCCAGGAATCATGAGATGAAGGGACAGCACAGGGGAAAAAAAATCTCTCGGGATATACAGCGTGTTGCATACCTGGCCGGCACAAAACACCGTGCTGTTCTTTCTCGCTGGCATACACCTCCATACACCACGCGTGGTATGCAAAGGAGAAAAGGTCCTCTATCTTCGAAGGAGGGCGAATGGCATTGTTCAGCCGCTTAAGCCACTCTTGACACTGCTCAAAGGTCGAAAACTGACACCTGGCCCGGCACCAAAACACACGTTTATTAATTTTCACCCACAGACATCAGATCAAACATGTGATGAATGATTATTAACTTCCGCGCAAACCGGAGGGGTGAATAAACAGTCCTTTCTATTTCAGGGTGCGTCTAGACTACAGGATTTTGTCGACAAAAGTGGACTATACCTGCGTCCACACTGCCTTTGAGTTCTGTCGACATAATGTCGACAAAACTCAGCAGTTTTGTCGACGTATGTAAACGTCATTCTACAACGAATAACGCCTTTTATCGACAGAGTTCTGTCGATAGAAGGCATTATTGCATCTACACTGTCCTTTGCGTCCACACTGTTATGTCGACAAAGCGGCTTGCTTTGTCGACAGAACTGGCTGTAGTCTAGACGCTCTTTGTCGACAGCATGGGTACATCTAGACTACAGGCTTTTGTCGACAGAAGTTTTGTCGACAGATACTGTCGACAAATCTTCTGTCGACAAACAGCATCTAGACTACAGCCAGTTCTGTCGACAAAGCAGTGTAGATGCAAAGGAGGGTATAGATGCAATAACGCCTTCTGTCAACAGAACTTTGTCGACAAAAGGCGTTATTCCTCATAGGAAGAGGTTTACCGCCATTGACAAAATTGTTGAGTTCTGTTGACATTATGGCGACAGAACTCAGCGGCAGTGTAGACACAGGTATAGTTGTGTCGACAAAAGTCCACTTTTGTCGACAAAACCCTGTAGTCTAGACACACCCTATCTGTCGACAAAACCCTGTAGTCTAGACATACCCTCAGATTCTGTTGTGTAAACTTAACTGGACAGTACAAATAATTACTCAGCTATTAATGTAATTCTCCTAAGGAAGTCCCCTTCCCCCCAAAAAACCTATTTCTTTTGCACGTGCCTATGCTCTCAGAACGTAAGGAACAATACCGAGGGAGAAAAATCACCCTCGTTGTAAAGACAGGTTTTTAAAAGAAAAACCTATGATCCTTGCTAGCATCATACGGCAAGACGGAGCCAACATGAAGTCAAACTAAACGTATGTATAAAGAACATAATTTCGGAATTATTATCCTAGTTGCTCAGACCCTAGTTCATTAAGGTACTTATGCAAATGTCTAAACTCAAGAGCGGTCCCATGCCCAGAATGTGTTAATGTTTCGGTTTAAGACTCTTAATCCGGTCCGATACAGGATAAATAATGTTTTCCCTCTGAACGATGCACTTCAAACCAAGGTGAACAAGTCCCCATGTCAGTAGTCCTACACCTCTCCACCCCCTCCAATGCTAAACCGTTTCTTCTCTTTACTAATATTTCGCCAGAGGGCAAGTATACACCATACTTATTTCATTCAAACTTTCCCTCTCCCTGCCCTCACAGTACAGCAACAGTAATGAAAGACGAATTAAGAGTACCCTGACCAAAAAACCCCAAAACCCACTCGTTTGCAAAATAACTTTCCATAATTACAAAACCAGCTTAGCATTTCCAAATGAATGCACTACAGCACAAGACTCGGGTGCAGGATGGGGAAAATAAGTGCCCAAACTGGTTCAGAAGTTTACAGTTAGAAACAGTTCCGACTCCAGAGGACGTAAATGACATTTCCCCTTACGTTTCGAACGTTCAGCCCACCCTGTCCTCGTCAAAATGCAATGGCCCGAAAAGCAGAGAGCAGTCTACATTTTCTGAGTGCGACGTGCCGGGCTGGAACTATTCCACTGCACAAAAAGTAATGCTTGCGAATGTTTAATTAAAAAAATATATATATTCCCTTGTCATTAACGTGTAGGAGCCAACAGTAATTTATCCTAATTTATGGCTCTGTGGATATGGGAAAGTCAGTGGATGTTATACCTTGACTTTAGCAAAGCTTTTGATACGGTCTCCCACAATATTCTTGCCAGCAAGTTAAGGGAATATGGATTGGATAAATGGACTGTAAGATGGACAGAAAGCTGGCTAGACGGTTGGGCCCAACAGAAAGCGATCAACGGCTCGGTGTCAGGTTGACGGGTCGGTTTCTAGCGGAATGCCCCAAAGATCTGTTCTTGGACTGGTTTTGTTCAACATCTTTATAAATGACGTGGATGAAGGGATGGATGGCACCCTCAGCAAGTTTGCAGATGACACTAAGCCAGAGGGAGAGGTAGATACGCTGGAGGGCAGGGATAGGGTACACGAGTGACCTAGACAGATTAGAGGACTTGGCCAAAAGAAATCTGATGAGGTTCAACAAGGACAAGTGTAAAATCCTGCACTTGGGACGGAAGAATCCCAAGAATTGTTACAGGCTGGGGACCGACTGGCTAAGTAGCAGTTCTGCAGAAAAGGACCTGGGGTTACAGTGGGTGAGAAGCTGGAGATGAATCAACAGGGCGCCCTTGTAGCCAAGAAGGCGAATGGCAGATTAGGGTGCATTAGGAGAAGCATTGCCAGCAGATCCAGAGAAGTGATTATTCCCATTTATTCGGCTCTTCTGAGGCCACACCTAGAGTACTGTGTCCGGTTCTGGGTCGTCTATTACAGAAAGGATGTGGACGCATCGGGTCCAGCAGAGGGCGACCAAAATAATTAGGGGGCTGGAGTGCATGACCTACGAGGAGAGGCTGGGTTTGTTTAGTCTGCAGAAGCGAAGAGTGAGGGGGGATTTGATAGCAGCCTTCAACTTCCTGAAGGGAAGTTCCAAAGAGGATCTGTTCTCGGTAGTGACGGATGCAGAACAAGGAGCAACGGGCTCAAGTTGCGGTGGGAGAGATCCAGTTTGGATATTATTCCAGTGTTTCACCACCCGGACAGGTAGGAAGTTTTTCCTAATGTCCAACCTAAACCTCCCTTGCTGCAGTTCAAGCCCATTGCTTCTTGTCCTGTCCTCAGAGGCCACAGAGAACAATTTTTCTCTCTCCTTGTAGTACCTTTTGAAAGCTGCTATCCTGTCCCCCTCCGTTTTCTCGTTTCCAAACGAAACAAGCCCAATTCTTTCAGTCTTCCCTCCTTGTAACACCTTTTGAAAGCTGCTATCCTGTCCCCCTCCGTTTTCTCGTTTCCAAACGAAACAAGCCCAATTCTTTCAGTCTTCCCTCCTTGTAACACCTTTGAAAGCTGCTATCCTGTCCCCCTCCGTTTTCTCGTTTCCAAACGAAACAAGCCCAATTCTTTCAGTCTTCCCTTCTTGTAACACCTTTTGAAAGCTGCTATCCTGTCCCCCTCCGTTTTCTCGTTTCCAAACGAAACAAGCCCAATTCTTTCAGTCTTCCCTTCTTGTAACACCTTTGAAAGCTGCTATCCTGTCCCCCTCCGTTTTCTCGTTTCCAAACGAAACAAGCCCAATTCTTTCAGTCTTCCCTTCTTGTAACACCTTTGAAAGCTGCTATCCTGTCCCCCTCCGTTTTCTCGTTTCCAAACGAAACAAGCCCAATTCTTTCAGTCTTCCCTCCTTGTAACACCTTTGAAAGCTGCTATCCTGTCCCCCTCCGTTTTCTCGTTTCCAAACGAAACAAGCCCAATTCTTTCAGTCTTCCCTCCTTTTGAAAGCTGCTATCCTGTCCCCCTCCGTTTTCTCGTTTCCAAACGAAACAAGCCCAATTCTTTCAGTCTTCCCTTCTTGTAACACCTTTGAAAGCTGCTATCCTGTCCCCCTCCGTTTTCTCGTTTCCAAACGAAACAAGCCCAATTCTTTCAGTCTTCCCTCCTTGTAACACCTTTGAAAGCTGCTATCCTGTCCCCCTCCGTTTTCTCGTTTCCAAACGAAACAAGCCCAATTCTTTCAGCCTTCCCTCCTAGCTCATGTTTTCTAGTCCGTTCATCAATTGTGTTGCTCTTCTCTGGACCGTCTCCAGTTTTTCCACCTCTTTCTTGAAAGGCGGTGCTCAGAACTGGACACAACACTCCAGCTGAGGCCTAATCTGCTATCTTCTTTCCGAAAATGTTCAAAGCACAGAAGGAATCTTTTGAAGAAAGTGCGTGTATAAAAGGGGGAATATTTCCCCCAGTATGGTGCAGCCAGCCGTAAGCTGAAGACGTGCAAGATTACCTTGCTTCGATGTCGTATTTTCCTAAAGGAAGCAACCTTTCCCCTCCTGCAAAGTAGCCTACACCTACCTGATCACTTTGCAGTCTTTGCAAGTCAAATGAAGCTGAAATATGTCTCGGCATTCAACGCTTTCTATAAGCTGCAACGGAACCTGGAATTGAAAAAGATTAAACGGCCTTAGTCCAAAATGCACTGGCACTGCAGTTTCTCAGCATGCTCTATAACAGCCTGTTGGAGAACACCAGCTGTAAATCGAACTAAATCAATAGTTCACATGCGGGGTATAGCTGTATGTGAGATTGCGCCTTGCTCCGTTGATTCGCAGCTGAGAATCCAGCTAGGACAGTGGTTCCCAAACTTGTTGGCATCACACCCCTTCTCCCTCCCCAAAAATAGAAGCAAAACTTGATGAGCCAAAAAAAAAAAAAAAAAAAAAAGACAGGCATGGCCCCTTTAATTCCTGGGACCACTGTTAAAAAAAAAAGATGCCAGTACTCCAGCAGAAAAGCAGAGCAGGCATTGCCCTTTTAAGGTGGCCATCTTGAAGTCTGCCTGGGATGCTCCATCCTCCCCCTGCCTGAGCTGCATGTGTTACGGCAGACACCCAAGCCAGAAAAAACAGAAAATACCTGAGAGTTCGCATGGTATTTTCTGAATTTTTTTACTGGATGGACTGTGCTCTTTCTTGGGAGGGGGATTAATGGGAGGGGCTGGGTCGCCTTGCTCCCCCCCCTGAAATTTCTGGGCACGCCCCCCCCCCCAGTTTGGGAACCTATGATCTAGGACGACGTAGTACTAGCTGAGACCACAGTTTACCTCATGGCAAAAACTAAGGGATAGGAAATAAATGTATGGTGCTAGTCTGGGTCTCAGGAGATGCCCTGCCCTGCCACAGACTTCCTGTGTGACCCTTGGGAAAGTCACTTTATCTCAGTGACTCGGCAACCCAGTTGTGAAATAAATACACAAAAAATTGCAAGGCATTCAGACGGCATCATGAGGGAACTCTAAAAGGTACCGTACCCAGATACACCATTTACATTGCTCCCGTATTTGCTTCTAAAATAATAAATCTCTTCCGATCGCTCTCCCATGGACTATAGTTAGCAAGGGAGGATTATGGCGAGCAATACATGAAGAGGTGGGGCTATTTTATGAGAAAACCCTGCTTCATTCGAACTCAGAGCCCTCCCTTTCTGCTCAGACAGCCTCGGTTCTAATTCTTTGGAAAACACTGCAAACCTGCACTATGTTTTATACCATTCCTACCTGTCCTGGTTAATATCCATTGATGGACCTCAACACCATGAATCTATCTAGCTCTTTTTTTAACCCTGTTCAAGTCCTAGTCTTCTCCGCATCCTCTGGCGAGGAGTTCCACAGGTTGACTGTGCAATGAGCGAAGAACAACTTTTTGTTTGATTTAAACCTGCTGCCTATGAATTTCATTGGGTGACTCCTAGTTCTTCTATTGGGGGAATAAGTCAATCACTTTTCCTTCTTCACTTTTTCCACACCACTCATGATTTTACAGACCTCTATCCTATCCCCTATTAGTCTCCTCTTTTCTAAATTCAAAAGCCCAAGTCTTTTTAATCTCTCTTCGTACGGGACCTGTTCCAAACCCCAAATCATTTTCTGAACCTTTTCCAACGCTAAGAGAGTTTTTTGAGATAAGGCGGCCACATCTGTACACAGTATTCAAGATGTGGGCGCCCCACGGTTTTAGGTAGAGGCAATGAGATATTTTCTGTCTTATTCTCCTCCTTCATCCCCAGAAAGTCTCTTCCCTTCACACAAGCCTTTTTTGCATGCTGAAGCACTCCACAAATCAAACTCCTTCAGGGCAGTTAGATACTCGTCAAAGAGCGATGTTATATTTGTAGGCAGCACATCATCCAACAGGAACAACCAAAATACGGCGGCAGGGAAGCAAGTTTTTCCAGAAGCACCCATGCATCGTTATCCACGGTCAACAAGGGCAAAGTATGGAGGTACTGCACCATTTCAGTCTCTCCCCTCTCTCCTGAAAGTAATGACCCCCCTTTCAAACGCTGCCAACGTTTTAGAACGCCAGAAAACATTAGCAACATGAACTAAAGGTTTTTAATTCCTGACGTGGCAACATAGGAGCTATGTGAGGGGAATACAAATTCCCCCATCCTACCCAATAGACATTGATGGACCTAACCTCAACGAATCTATCTAGCTCTTTTTTGAACCCTGTTCAAGTCCTAGCCTTTACCACATCCTGTGGCAAGGAGTTCCACAAGTTGGTTGTGGGCTGAGTGAAGAAAAACTTCCTTGGGTTTGTTTGAAGCCTGCTGCCTCTTCATTTCATTTGTTGACCCCTAGGTCTTACGTACACCAATACTGGGAGGGAACGGGAGGAATCTGAAAACAGCAACGGACTCAACTTTCAAGTAAAGGTAGAGGTGAGGGAAGGACCACCCTGAAACTCATGTGATAATTAAAACTACTTCACGGCTCTCACTTAGCCAGTATTACTACTTAGAATCATCAAACTGTAATCGGTAAACCGAGAGAGATGTTAATATGCCATCAAGTCCAGGCTCCTGTGCCAGGGGAGGACCTAGTAAACGTGCAATTTGGGCTTACAACCCTCTTGGGATAGGGATTCCAAAATCTCCCTTGGCAGTGTATTCCGGGAGTTAACTACCGTCACAATTAGAAAGTGGTTAACTTCTAACCGAAATCTCTCTTTGCTGGAGAGTAGGCCTATAACTTCTTGTCCTACGGCTAGTGGACATGGAGAAAAATTGATCGCGAGCCTCTTTTCAACAGCCCCGTTTTGGTTTCTTTTCTCCCGATTAAACGTGCAGGGTTTTGTTTTTTAATCTTTCCTCCTAAGGCAGGATATCTAAATCTTGTATTCGTTTTGTTGTTCTCCTCTGGACTCTCCAATTCATCTTTCCTAAAGTTTCCTTTGTGGTAGCCATCTCCTCAGCCTAGTCTAGAAAAGAAAGCTATTTGCAAGGGTTCAATTCAAGTCTGGGATTTCTCAAGACGAGTAAAATATTCATTCCCCTACGACGACAAACCAGCGAAAGGAAAAAATGCCTACAAAGAAACCGTTCCCGGCTGCCAAAGCTCCAGCCTTTCCTTAAGAAAACTCAATAATGAGGATTTAACCCGAGAACTCAAGTTTTGATGTGCAGTCAAATTGCCACTGTTGAATTTACTAATGACCCCTTGGAGGAATAGAAGTTAACACTTAGGGTGTGTCTAGACTACCGGGTTTTGTCGACAACAGTGGACTTTTGTCGACAAAACTATACCTGCGTCCACACTGCCTTTGAGTTATGTCGACATAACGTTGACAAAACTCAGTAGTTTTGGGGGGTGTCTAGACTACCGGGTTTTGTCGACAACAGTGGACTTTTGTCGACAAAACTATACCTGCGTCCACACTGCCTTTGAGTTATGTCGACATAACGTTGACAAAACTCAGCAGTTTTGTCGACGTATGTCAACCTCATTCTACGAGGAATAACGCCTTTTGTCGACAGAGTTCTGTCGATAGAAGGCATTATTGCATCTACACTGTCCTTTGCGTCCACACTGTTATGTCGAGAAAGCGGCTTGCTTTGTCGACAGAACTGGATGTCGTCTAGACGCTCTTTGTCGACAGAAGCTTTGTCGACAGTATGTCGACAAAGCCTCTGTCGACAAAAGCCTGTGGTCTAGACGTACCCCTAGTTTCGTCAGCTGATGGATGGTCTACGGGGCCTTCCCCCGCACCCTTTAAACACCACGGCTAAGCTGATCGACCCGTTTCTGCCGTGAAAGGACTCATGCATCCAGCCCTCTTCTCCGTTATTTCCTGCTCAAAGCACAAGGGCAGCGAGGGATCTAGAAGCGCTGTGCTACTTACTGAGATTTCGCACGCATCAGATTGACAGACAGTCTATGGAATTGTAAACAAACAAAAAAACAAGAATCAGATAAAAGGCAAAAGACCGGGTGGAGTGGGGCGCTTTTTTGACTGGATCCTATCTCCTCCGCACGGTTGCTCCTTGCAAAAGTCCGTGCACACTGCATGAATCTAGCTGGCTTTTTGCTAAGAGATCCTTCTTCTATAGGTATTTCTTTTCAGTGAGGCGGGACGGGCGTTCTCTCACTCAATCTACCAACATCTCACTTCGGAGAATGTTACTCACGTTGGAATGTCTGAGTCACAAGGCGGTGGCAACACAGACGATGGGTCTCAGCCCATCTGTGATAAGCGTCTCTCATCGCCTGATTCATCAATTTTATATGTATTCATTTTCTTTGATTGTATCCCTTTGGTATATACGGTTGTGCCAATTTTTTTCCACAATTTGATCTGTGGAAGTGGGTCTGGCTCACGAAAGCTCATCCCCTAATAAACCATCTTGTTCATCTTTAAAGTGCAGCATAGTCCTGTCTTTTGTTTCAGCTACACCAGACTAACACGACGACATCTCTATCGCTATTCTCATCTTCTCATGTATGGAGAAGGAAAGTCATATGGCTGATGGGCCCCATCGGTGAGTTGTGGGGGAGATATAACTGGGGAAGGTGGCCTGGGGAGAAGACGTCCCAGAGTCAAACAATGGGTACTAAGTGCTGGGAAGATTGTCCCTCAAGATGGTGGGGGACTTGTGCCCAGCTTCAAACTAAGGCGAAAGAAAGGAATTTGAAAAAGACTCTGAGGGTATGTCTACACTACCCCGCTAGTTCGAACTAGGAGGGTAATGTAGGCATACCGCACTTGCAAATGAAGCCCGGGATTTGAATTTCCCGGGCTTCATTTGCATAAGCGGGGAGCCGCCATTTTTAAAACCCCGCTGGTTCGAACCCCGTGCAGCGCGGCTACACGGGGCATGAACTAGGTAGTTCGGACTAGGCTTCCTAGTTCGAACTACCGTTACTCCTCATTTCACGGGTTTATTTTGTGTTAATACACCTGACCCCGCAAACGGGTGTTGACTGGAGACAATCCTCTGTAGAACTATTGAGGGGCTGAGTAAAGGGGAAACAGAGAGTGCTGCAGAACCACACTTGGCCAGCAGTTGGCGCTACAGGGCAGCCACACCCCCTGATGCATACTGAGCTGGGGGGGTCTTTTTACACCTGCCAACATCCACCTGCAGCTCTTCGTTTCGCCTAGCCTCTTTCTTATCTCCTGCAGGACGGATGAAGACCTGCATCTTCCACACCTGAACAGAAGAGAGATGCTTGTCACAGGTCGGACTGGGGCGGCAAGGGGGCAGTTTCCCGCTCAAAATTAAAAGAGAGCGTACAAAATGAGTAGCCCTCCACGTTACAAAAAGTCCTTTGCTGTAGGTAGCCAGATCTTGAACAAGCAAGTCCTGTTTTTTACAAAAGGGGGAAGTTAAATCTGAGATGAATCATTTGGGCATATAGATGGCATGTTTCCTGACCCCCTAACGAGGGCTCGGGCCCCGGGAGGAGGCTTCAGGCTGGGGTGGGAGACAGCGGTGGGGGGCTCTGGGATGGGGATGGTACAGGGAGGTGAGGTGCAGGAGAAGGTTTGGGGTGAGAGGCAGTCAGAGAGCAGAAGGAAGGAGGTTTGGGGTGAAGGCAGATGCTGCTCCCCGTCAACCCACTCTGCCCTGGTTCTCCACTGCTCCTGACCTGGATGCCGCAGCCATACCCAGTCCCTCGGTGGAGGCGTGGCCAGGTGGGTCTGCGCCCAAAGCCGTCCCCTCCGCTCCTATTGGCTCTGGTTCCTGGCCAATGCGATTTGCGGAGCTGGTGCTGATCACCCACCCGCCTTGGGGCCAGCCTGGCAAGCCAGCGTTCCCAGCTCCAGCTGTGTCCTTCACTTTTCTCGGCAAATCGTCTTTTTTTGTCACTGAAAAGACCTCCCCCTTCCAAAGGAAGAGCCTCCGGCTTCATTCTAGCCGGGTGGATAAAAATCCACGCTTCGTTCTTTAAATCGGATGTCGGCAGGGTTGCCAGGTGTCCGGCATTGACCCGGACAGTCTGGTATTTTCGCCTCTTCTCCGGTAAAATAATTCCGAAAATACCGGACACCTAAAACATCTGGTATTTTCTGATTTTTTCCTGGCCAGGAGGTGAAAATCCCAGGCAACCCCTAGTGCTTACTGGGGAGCTGTCCGGCCTGGCGCAGGGAGGCAAGATGGCAGATGGCCACCGGTTAGGGCTAAAAAGCCTCACAATGTGTTTCTTAAAGGGGCCACGCGCTTTTTTTTTTTTTTGGGGGCGCTTAACTCTCGGGATCCATTTTTTCCCGGGATTTTTTCTGAAACCATCCGGCAACCCTAAATGTTGGATTTTTTACAAATCAATCCATAAAGCGCCACGTTTCTCAATGTGTTTCTTAAAGGGGCCACGCCCTTTTTTTTTTTTTTTGCGCGCTTAACTCTCGGTCCATTTTTTCCCGGGATTTTTTCTGAAACCATCCGGCAACCCTAAATGTTGGATTTTTTACAAATCAATCCATAAAGCGCCACGTTTCTCAATGCGTGTCTTAAAGGGGCCACGCACTTTTTTTTTTTTTTTGTGCTTAACTCTCGGTCCATTTTTCCCCGGGGATTTTTTTTCTGAAACCATCTGGCAACCCTAGATGTTGGATTTTTTTACAAATCAATCCATAAAGCGCCACGTTTCTCAATGTGTTTCTTAAAGGGGCCACGCACTTTTTTTTTTTTTTTGTGCTTAACTCTCAGTCCATTTTTTCCCGGGATTTTTTCTGAAACCATCTGGCAACCCTAGATGTTGGATTTTTTTACAAATCGATCCATAAAGCGCCACGTTTCTCATTGACAAACAACCATCACAATTCAATCGCCTCGCTAACCTACTCCACTCACAATCTCACAACAAAAAACAGGACTGTGGAGCACTTTAAAGACTAACAAGATGGTTTAATAGGAGATGAGCTTTCGTGGGCCAGACCTATTAAGCCATCTTGTTAGTCTTTAAAGTGCTACACAGTCCTGTCTTTTTTGTCATCTGCACCAGACTAACCTGGCTACATTTCTACCACTAATCTCACAACAATGCATCGATGGCTCTAAGTCTGCCCCGCCTAATCACCAGCCCTTGCTTCCTGAACGTTCGGGACGTGCTGTTTCTGTTTCTCGGCTGACTGACGGGCGCAGAGACAGACACAGGCTGCGTCGGCTTGGTTTTGTTCTGTGTTTGTGTGGTAGTGGCCGTCGGCCAAGACATTGTCCAGAGTTAGCGAGACGAGAGAGATGAAAGGACGGAGGCAGCACGCAAAGGAACTTGGAAATGAAAAGGGAAGGCATTCTTCAGCACACACACCGCTGCCGGCATTCCCCCTCCATTTTGGCCCCAGAAAAAACAGAGTACATTTCATTTCCTATGGTCAGAACCTGGCCACGTCCCATACGGGTTTCAAAAACGGGTCCCTAAAAAGTCAGGCTCGTCAACAGGACTGGAAAAGTAGCTTGCGCCTCCCACCTCTGAGAGCCGGAGAAACTGAGAATTGGGCGTCTTAGTTTAGTACGGAGGCGGACAATCGTTTTTGAAGGAGACGGACAGATCATTTCACAAATTTCAGACGTGGCCGCAGGTGAAAGGGGCGGGGCCTCGGGCGGAGGGGCGGGGCCTTGGGCAGAGAGGGCGGGACCTCAGACGGAGGGGGCGGGCCACGTGGTGTGAAAAGACACCTCTATGTTTTTTACACAACCAAGTAATGGCATTTTAATAATAATTAACTGCATACCACATTATCCAAAATGATCGGGGAACAGGGGAGGGTAACAGCCTCAGCAGGCCCCCTCACCTAGGGCTCACGAGGCAATTCCAGGCCCCGCCCCCTAGCGCATTGCCTCGGAGCGGGGGAGGGGCACGAACCCTTCTAATGGCTTCCATTTTAGGGGCTCGCGTCTTCCCTGCGCCTTGCCTAGAGGCACGGCCCCTTCCGCTGTTTTCTATTTCAAGGGCTCTCGTGTTGCCGGCGGTGGCTTGGCGCGAGTGGGCGGGGCCTGGAACTGCCTCGCGGGCTGGATCAAAGCTGAGGTGCTTTCGCCCACCCCTGGTTTAGTACCTGAATATCAATTTGCCCTCTGTCACTGTCCTCACCCGCTTTATCCCCTGCAGGTGACCTAAAGACAATTTTCACTGTAGCCCTAATTCCGAGTTCCAATTTTGCAGCTGTCAAAATTGCTAGGCCCCCGTTCCGCCCTCCCCGACACGACGGGTCTTTCCAGCAAGCCGGGGTGGCTTTGACGCTGAGGGGAGTTTCCAGGCCCAGGCCAGGGGGACGTAGCTCCTAGTGACGAACCAGGGCCTTGCGTTCGCTCCCAGCTCAATGCCCTTTGCCAGGGCTATGGCTTCGCAGCCGCCCGCCCACCCGGCGGCAGTGCCAATCTCCCATGGCCCTGCTCCCGCCTCACCCACCCGGCCGGCAGAGGGTCCACATCGACCCGTGTGGAAGAAGCACCCCTTGGCGCCGCAGCTGCCCTGGCTTGCTGAAAGGGGCGGGACAACGGCCTGCCGTGTCGGAACGTTTGTCAACAAACTTCTAGAAAGTTCTGGCGTGTTCTTCCTCGTTCTGGGTTTTTCTAGACATGCCTCACATCTTCCAGTGCATTCCCAAATGTTCGCTGACAGACGGCGTGACAGACCCCTCTCCTTTTATAATAGTTTCGATTAGATTAATCCTGGTTACAGCTACAATTTTATTGGATTAAAAGTCAAGGGCGGGAGGCAGGTAATGAACCACCAATCGCAGAAACAGACACAGTAACGCATCGATACGGAAGTCGGCTACCCAGAGAAGGGGCTCAAGCCATGCCAGAGGAGACTGAGTTATGAGGATCTCCATGATGGACCCGTCGCCTTGCTCACGGTTATTATGACGATGCGTAACCACCAACCACGAACGGTGCTCCCTGTCCAAGGCAATATGCAAATACAGGGCAGCGGACAGCTCCCGCCACAAGTAGCTAACTAGACGAGCAGACACAGGGAGTGGAAGGGTTCGAACGCGTAAGCAGAGGGAACAATCCCAGCTCCATTCCGCGCACTGCGGGAGTCGGACGCGTGACACTTACGTTCACCACGGATTCCTTGAACTTGATGTGCAGTCGATAATTAGAAAGTGCAATAACGGCATCCTCGGCGCGTCCCACATACTCCGTGCTCTCGCCATGAAGCTCAGGGAAGGGGACCTTCAGAACGCAAGGAGAAAGACGACCGTTAGGAAACACGGGCTCCCAATGCCCGCTCCAGCTGCCCGCGCTCACGCTCTACGGGGGCTTTGGAACACTGCGTGGCACGTGAGATGTTTTTACGACTGGCAGGGAAAGCCAGGTACAGGTTTGTGCGTCCGTCCTGTCTAGCTTTATTGTAACACACACATAACTTGTCTCATAATGTTTTCTTTGGGGCTGAAAAAGAGCCATGCTTGGTGGCAGACCAAAGATCAGAATATAAGAACGGCCACACTGGGTCAGACCAAAGGTCCATCCAGCGCCGTAACCTATCTGCTGACAGCGGCCAATGCCAGGTGCCCCGGAGGGAGTGAACAGAACAGGGAACGATCAAGCGATTTCTCTCCTGCCATCTCCACCCTGTGACAGAGGCTAGGGACATCAACCCTACCCATCCTGGCTAATAGCCATTCATGGACTTTACTGCCATGAATTTATCTAGTTCTCTTCTAAACCCTGTTATAGTCGCAGTCTTCACAATCTCCTCAGGCAAGGAGTTCCACAGGCTGACTATCTCTGAAATAATATCTGTGGCAGTCGGACCCAAATCCTTCAAGATGTCTGAGTTACGGAAAAACGACAACCATGGGCCGTTCTGCTCCGACAGGAGATCATGTACAACAGTACTCACTGAAACAGCTCCCGGCGAATAGTCCGAGTCATGCCCGCTTACTTTAGGTCACAAACGTTCTGTTCTCGTTAGCCACGTAAGAGAAATCGTTCCTTCCTTCCCGAGGCACCACTGAATGTGCTGTTTGCTACGCTCCCGTTACTTTCATTTGTACACACCCAGCAGACAACAGGACTATCGCGCGTGCATCTAAGCTAAAGAACCTCTATGATTTGTGACAATGAGCAAAAAAACCCAACAACTCAGCTTAACTCTCAGCTCTGAGCTTGCGCTTAGAACGGCCAGCGAGAGAAAAGAACAGTTGTCCGAGGGCAACTGCGTTTCTCTACCACGTGCGTTGCACCTCTGCGGCCCATGGGGATAAGAAAGGCTCGGCCCCCAAAGCCTTCCCTCCAACCCCTGCCATCTGCTCTGGTGGAAAAGGCCCGGATCAGCGGAAGTCAATCCCCGCACGGCATCATAGAGCAATTTCCAATACAGAACAAAAGCCATTTAGATTGTCTTGGCGGGAGGTACGCTGACCTTTTGTCCACTCGGCAAGGCTCCGAAGTGGTCAAGAGTTCCTGAATGGATCTGTTGCCAAGAGACAGTCCTGGGCAAAATGCGGCCCAGGGGCTGCATCCGGCCCGCCAAGCCACTGGATCTGGCCCACAGAGGCAGGCTCCACTGATTGCCCCGCACATCGTGCAGAAACACGGCTGGCGGGCTTCCTTTCTGTTTCACAACTGGAGGGCAGCGGGTATGTCTCAGGAGCCGCCCTGCCCCCAGCACCATCCCATTGGCCAGTTTCTGGCCAGAAACCAGTCAATGGGAGCTGATTGTTTGAATAACAGGCAGCCACGAAGAACCAGGCCCCCTCTCCTCGGCTCAATTTTTCATTGAAGCACATGGCCAGGCAATGTTTTTAGCTCTGAAGACAGGCAGGCTGGTATGTCTACTGGCCACAGCCTGCCTCTGCTCCCCCAGCCTCTCCCTGCCCGAACCTTCTGCCCCCCCCCAATCAACATATCCAAACCCTCTATCCCCTTCTTGTACCCACACCTCCTCCCAGATCTGATACCCCAATCTCAATCCCCTCCTACCTTATGTCCCATCTCAAACTCCTGCACACCAGTCCCCTGCCCGAGGTCACAACTGCCTCCTTCACCCAAACTCCCTCCCAGACTCCAATCCCTCTCCTGCACCCCAGTCCCTTACTCCAAGCTCCCCTCTGGACTCAACCTCCATCCCTAACCCCGCACCTCCTCCATTAATACCATGGAAGAGTGCGGTCTTTAACCACTTTCCAAAATCTTGGAGTGGCCCCCCTGTCAAAAATTATTGCCCACCTCTGGGCAATAAAAATTATTGACCATCCAAGGGGGTGGGAGGGAAGTTTAGCTTTTCTTTGATTAGCACGAGGCAACGGAAAGAAATTCAGGTGAATAGCTGAGAGAGTGTCAGGCTCCGAAGCCAGCGTAGGAGTTGGATTTCACATCGGGAGCGGCGCTGGCTGGTTCTTCAAGTCTGTGTGACAACGTTGCCTAGATCAGGTCTGTCATTCTCATAAGAACTGCCAGGCGTTCTCTGAACGGCCATACTGGGTAAGACCAAAGGTCCATCCAGCCTAATACCCTGTCTGCCGACAGTGGCCAATGCCAGGTGTCCCAGAGGGAGTGAATCGAACAGGGAATGATCAAGCCATCTCTCTCCTGCCATCCATCTCCACCCTCTGACAAAGAGTCTAGGGACACCATTTCTTACCCATCCTGGCTAATAGCCATTGATGGACCTCCATGAATCTATCTGGCTCTTTTTTGAACCCTGTTAAAGTCCTATTCTTCACCACATCCTCTGGCAGGGAGTTCCACAGGTCGATTATGTGCTGAGTGAAGAAAAACTCCCTTTCGTGTGTTTTGAACCAGCCGCTTATTCATTTCATTTGGTGACCCTTAGTTCTTATACTGTGGGAATACGTAAATAATGTTTTCTTATTCATTTTTTCTACACCAGTCATGATTTTACAGACCTCTATCATATCCCCCCTTCGTCTCCACTTTTCTAAGCTGAAAGGTCCAAATCTTTTTAATCTCTCTTTGTATGGGACCCGTTTCAAACCCCTAATCATTTTAGTTGCCCTTTTCTGAACCCTTTCCAAGGCCAAAATATCTTTTTTGAGGTGAGGAGACCACATCTGTACACAGTATTCAAGATGTGGGCGTCCCATGGTTTTATACTGAGGCAATAAGATATGTTCTGTCTTATTCTCTATCCCTTTTTTAATGATTCCTCACGTTCGGTTTGTTTTTCTGACGGCCCCTGCAGCCCGAGTGCATGTTTTCAGAGAACGATCCACAATGACTCCAAGATCTCTCTCGAGTAACTGTAGCCAAATTAGTCCCCATCATATTGTACGTATAGTTGGGATTATTTTTTCCAACGTGCATTACTCTACATCGGTGTTTCTTAAACTACGTTCTGCAGAGCCCGTGAACAACTTGCAGATATTTTTGTTACTTCTTTGTTTTTGTCTTTTTTTGGCTGACGACAATTTTGGTTTTTTTAAGAAAATTTTCATAGGTGTTCCGCATAAAAAATATTATTGTTTGGTGTTCAATGGTCTCAAAAAGTTTAAGAAACACTGCTCTACATTTATCAATATTAATTTTCATTTGCCATTTTATTGCCTTATTGCTCAGTTTGATGAGATCTTTTTGGCGCTCTTCACAACCTGCTTTGGTCTTAACTATCTTGAGCAGTTTGGTATCATCTGCAAATTTTGCCATCTAACTGTTTACCCCTTTCTGTAGATCATTTAGAAATAAGTCAAATAGGATTGGTCCCTTGGGGGGTCTGGGCTAAGCTCTTGCAGGCCTGGGCTAAAACCCGCGTCTCATGACACACATGCTCACCAAATCATTTAGACAGTAAACTTGGCACAACCCCAATGCCTCCGGATAGAACGCCACATTAGGCTGAAAAGGGTTAGATGTATATTTGCTGATGAGCAATGACACAAACGAGCTAAAATATCAAAATGCGGCCTCATTTCTTCCGCTCGAAACACATAGCAAACTCTTTCAATCGCTCGAAACACATAGCAAACTCTTTCAATCGCTCGAAACACATAGCAAACTCTTTCAATCGCTCGAAACACGTAGCAAACTCTTTCAATTCCTTCCCTCTTCCTCCCCGACAATAGCAAACTCTTTCAATCGCTCGAAACACATAGCAAACTCTTTCAATCGCTCAAAACACGTAGCAAACTCTTTCAATTCCTTCCCTCTTCCTCCCCGACAATAGCAAACTCTTTCAATCGCTCAAAACACGTAGCAAACTCTTTCAATTCCTTCCCTCTTCCTCCCCGACAATAGCAAACTCTTTCAATCGCTCGAAACACATAGCAAACTCTTTCAATTCCTTCCCTCTTCCTCCCCGACAATAGCAAACTCTTTCAATCGCTCGAAACACATAGCAAACTCTTTCAATTCCTTCCCTCTTCCTCCCCGACAATAGCAAACTCTTTCAATCGCTCGAAACACATAGCAAACTCTTTCAATTCCTTCCCTCTTCCTCCCCGACAATAGCAAACTCTTTCAATCGCTCGAAACACGTAGCAAACTCTTTCAATTCCTTCCCTCTTCTTCCCCGACAATAGCAAACTCTTTCAATCGCTCAAAACACGTAGCAAACTCTTTCAATTCCTTCCCTCTTCCTCCCCGACAATAGCAAACTCTTTCAATCGCTCAAAACACGTAGCAAACTCTTTCAATTCCTTCCCTCTTCCTCCCCGACAATAGCAAACTCTTTCAATCGCTCGAAACACGTAGCAAACTCTTCCAATTCCTACCCTCTTCCTCCCCAACAACAACAACAAAATAACCGGTTTAGCAAGCACAGCAGAAATTTGGAAGTATGCAAACACAAATCTACAAATCCTATGGTTTCCGGACGTCTTGAGATTCTTCAAATCCATTTCAAATATAAGCACCTGCCTATTTTTCAGTGTAAACTTGTAAAAAAAAAAAACCATGTGCTGTGGCTTCTTTTTGCTAGCCTTGGCGAAACCTAAACTTATGGGCTCATAATACAAAACAAAGTTGCGCTGGTTTAACTAAAGGTGTTATACCTCTATGTTTGGCACCGGTACGACCCGCTGCTGCAATGCTGTGTCCAGTTCTGGTATCCACAACTCAAGAAGGGTGTTGATAAAATGCAGGGAGGTCAGAGAAGTCACAAGAATGATTAAAGGATTAAAATACATGCCTTATAGTGCTAGCCTGAAGGCGCGCAATTGAATTTGTTTAACAAAAAGAAGGTTATGGGGTAACTTGAATACAGAGGGCCCTTCCCCTCCCCCACCCACTAGGATTCCTGGGCCGGATTGCAAAATTGCTCTGGCCGAGGGTGGCCAACAGGTTGTGAATTTGAGAGCCCTGGTTTACAGCAAACATCTCAGACATAGGTTTACGTTAAATTGAAATAAATGATTCTTAGGCTACCTCTGGACTGCACTCTAAAATCGAAATAAGATACGCAATTTGCGCTACGGAAATTGTGTATCTTATTTCGATTTTATTTCAAAATAGGCTATTTCGAGATTTGGTGCGTCAACACGGCACCACGTTTCGAAAGAAAGCACTATTTTGAAACATCCCTTATTCCTTGTGGAACAATGTTTACAGGGATGCCGAAATAGCACATCTATTATTTCAAAAATTATTTCGAAATAGCAGACGCGTTCCTTGGAAATAGCCTTGTAGTCTAGACGTACCCTGAAATAGCCCCGTAGTCTAGACGTACCCTTGTAGTCTAGCCGGACCCTGAAATAGCCCTGTAGTCTAGACGTACCCTTGTAGTCTAGTCGTACCCTGAAATAGCCCCGTAGTCTAGACGTACCCTTGTAGTCTAGACGTACCCTCAAATAGCCCCATAGTCTAGACGTACCCTTGTAGTCTAGACGTATCCTGAAATAGCCCCGTAGTCTAGACGTACCCTTGTAGTCTAGCCGTACCCTGAAATAGCCCTGTAGTCTAGACGTACCCTTACACCAAAATAAGAGTATTTACATGGTGCTTGCCACCAGCTTAGCTAAATGAGTTTAAAAGCCAGGTGATGAAAATTCCTGACAACATTTTGGAGTTATCAGAAATCGAAAAATACACTTTATCCATTTATACACTTTATACATCACCTAATAAACCATCTCATTAGTCTTCAAAGTGCTACATAGTCCTGTCTTTTGTTTCAGCTAGACCAGACTAACACGGCTGCATCTCTATCACTTTCCTCTTAATCTAGCAAAAGGTTGATCTGATGATAAGAACTGTTTATGCGAAACACTGGAATTCTTTGTTTATCCATTTTTGCTGGCAGTAAAATGGCTAAACAAATAATTCCAGTGTAACGCATAAACAGTTCTTATCATCAAATCAACCTTTTGCTAGATTAAGAGGAAAAATTAAAATTTCAAGGTGATTGCAAAGTCCCTGGATATGCTAAGTGAGCTATAATTTTGAGAAAGTTTTAAGGGAATTCTTTGGACACGGTCCTGCATGGTTTCTCTGTCTGGCACAGCGATTTGCGTCAAAAGAAAACGTTCTTATCTTCCCTATCATTGTATTGCGACTTCAGTGCTAGAGACCGACCCAGAAAACTCAGCTGCTGTCCTGTGTGACTCAGATTAGACCGAGCGGGAACAGATGGGCACACTTTTTCGTACAGCAAAGGCAAAGAGTAATCCAGTGACTACCTGAAGATTTTCATCCTCTCGGATCAGCTGCTTCCTTGGGAAGATCTGATTAGCCTGAATGCATTCAAGGCTGTGCTGAGTCTCTTCATCCTAGAAGCAAAACTTCACCGTTCATTTCAACCCTTTACCCACCCTTGGCAGACGTCTCCGCTGACAGAAGGCAGGAAGAATTCCCCGTGACCAATGAAAGAGTTGGGCATGATGAACTATTAAGAAAATTCAGCTACCAGTGACTAAAAGAAGTGACGTAATATTGCAATTTTACGTGACTGGTAGCCCGCAATTTTACAATATTTACAGATTTGGAACCTCTTTCTTTTGTTACACAGGCTACGACCTCGGACAGGCTGCTGCGGGCTTCAGCTGCCCCACACTCCGGCCCCAGTCCCTGATCCTGGCTCCCTGGCTGCCCCAGGCTCCGGCCCCAACCCCTCACTGCTAGCTCTCCTGCCACTAGGGTCCCAGAACATCCGTGATCCTGCCGGACCACAGATGTTTCCGGACCAGAAAGTGCTGGTTTTGGATGTGCCATCTGTACTACATACATCTGCACTTCTCCTGCATAATTTAAACAGCCTGGCTCTACACAGCGTACCAATAACACTGCACTCACAAATTCATTTCAAACAGCCTGGCAGCTCTTAATCCATTTGGAAAGCAGACACGCTGAGTCTGGGGCCGGGACCGAGCCAGGAATCCGCTGATTCCCGGCTCGCACCCAGTCCCCTGCTACGCATCTGCCTCTTTTGCCTCCAAGACAGTGCTGGGAGGGGGGACCCGGCTTTTAAGCCGGGTCCCCTCAGCACCAGCTCCTGCTCCCCCTCTCTTAAAGAGGCAGCAAGGGTGGGCGGGGCAGGGGGAGGAGTGACTAGTTGATAAACTTGTGCTTATCGGCAGGGCTTGACGATTGCGGCGAAAACCACTCGCCAGACTCGCACTGCGCATGCGCGAATCGCCGGTGAACGGGGTGACCAGCTGAAATCTACTCGCCATAGGCGAGTAGATAAGCGGATTTGTCAAGCCCTGCTTATCGGGTAGTTGACTAGTCAACTAATCGCTTATACCCCATGTACCTACTCTCATCCTTCTCGTACTTCGTTTTAGTCAATCCTAACAAAACCCATGCGCTTACCATGACAGGCCCAGGCCCGGAGGAGAAAATCCTCGTCTCTGCTCACAATACTTTGAGGCTCTTCCTCCCGTAATGGTCAAAGCTGGAAAACAAAACGGCAACGTGTAAACGGGAAGCCAAACTGATTCTCTCATTTGTCGGCAAATCAATGATCGTAAAGGCCAAGTTAATGTGAAAGACCAAGAGCCTAGCTAGAAAACCCCAATTCAACACGCAGAAAGAGATGAAGTCCATGCAAACTAACTTGCCGTCCAAGCGCACGCCATTGTGAAATACGCCTGGCTGTTTTGATGCATTCTGAAAAATCACCACTGAACAGACTGCCTGTAACCAATAGACTAATCTATTTGTATCTTTCATAGGGCCGTCAATTAATGCGCATTGACGCCTGCGAGTAACGCAGGGCAGAATTAACGCGTTAAAAAAATGAACGTGCGTTAATCTAGGGCAGTGTTTCTTAAACTGTGTTCTGTGGCACACCGGTGAACAGAATTCAAAATGGCCACCCTTAAAGGAGCAGGAGCCTTTTTTTTGCTGAATAACTTGTCCTCAACTCTTTTTTTCCTCTCAATAACTTTCGTGTCTCCCCCCCCGCCCCAACTTTTTCCTCCCCCTTTCCCCCAACAAAAAATCCTTGGTGTTCTGCATAAAAAAAATTATTGTTTGGTGTTCCTCAGTCTTGAAAAGTTTAAGAAACACTGGACTAGTGTGTCCACCATCCAGTAAGCTTTTGCTTATCAGATAGGCAATTAGCCCAGGTTTACTCAACTTTGGAAGCTCCGGGGGCCACAATGATACTCCGGGCACATGCCGAGGGCTGCAACTTAAGTGTGGTTGCATATACATGCAAATAGATATGCAAATAACTTCTTTCACATTGGCGGGCATGAATACAAAGCTTACGGCAAGACTTCACAACACGCAGGCCCCATTTAAGTCCGTTCTGCTGATATTAATAAAATGCAATATCTACCCAATTTCCACCCATAGGACAGCACTCTGAATGAGCAATGACAGCCCAGGAATTTAACGACTAAAACACATATCAACAGAATTCCATTGTACTGACTACTTTTTTGTTTTGGCTCCCACCCGCCGGCCATGTGTTGAGCCCCGTGTATCATAGAATCATAGAACACTAGAACTGGAAGGGACCTCGAGAGGTCATCGAGTCCAGTCTCCTGCCCTCATGGCAAGACCAAGCACTGCCTAGACCATCCCTAGTAAATGTCTACAGAATCTCAGAACACTAGAACTGGAAGGGACCTCGAGAGGTCATCGAGTCCAGTATCCTGCCCTCATGGCAAGACCAAGCACTGCCTAGACATTCCCTAGTAGATGTCTACAGAATCTCAGAACACTAGAACTGGACGGGACCTCGAGAGGTCATCGAGTCCAGTCTCCTGCCCTCATGGCAAGACCAAGCACTGCCTAGACCATCCCTAGTAGATGTCTACAGAATCTCAGAACGCTAGAACTGGAAGGGACCTCGAGAGGTCATTGAGTCCAGTCCCCTGCCCTCATGGCAGGACCCAGTACTGTCTAGACCATCCCTAGTGTAAACCCAAACTGCACCGCAGGCCGCAATCAAACGGGCCGTGGGCCACATGTTGAGTAGCCCTGGATTAGTCGCTTACATCCCTAATCAGTGATGCCTTGATGGTCAGAGGAAACACTACAAAGAGATACTGAAAGCATCTCTCAAGCCAACTTATGTGGCCATCACAAGCTGGGAGGAAAAAGCAACGAACCAACCTTAAAGGCGCCACATCTTCCATCAAGCTGTAGACCGCTTTGAGAAGAAACACCTTGCCCTCGAAGCTGAGAAGAGAGAGAAAAGGAAGGAAAAATAAAGACGTTTCTCACAACAGGCAGCTGATCCATCAGGAAATATCTGGACCTACTGCAGGCAGAGCTAGGATCGGACTCTTGAGTCCTCTCAGGTTGGGGGGGAGGGAGAGACACGAAAGTTATTGAGAGGAAAAAAAGAGTTGGGGACAAGTTATACAGTATTCCCTGTAAGCCATGAGCTTGGACACCCACCCAGGAGAGTTTCGAATGTCAGAGCACCCAGAGCTGCCCACAACCAAGCAGCATGTGTTTCTACTGGGGGTGCACATACACACATGCCTTGGTGCACATAACAAAATTTATTCTGCCCAGAAATGGAAAAAATAGAGGGAACATTACTCAGAACCCATACATAAATCTAGGGTAGAGGTCCTTCTTGAATCAAGGGATTGCTTACAATGATAATTTTCTACTACAAAAGGTACTGCGCCCAACACAAAATAACTCACTTAGATCTCAATATTTGGCGGTTGCCTGATTATATTCAATATGGGCAAACAGAGAGCAGACCAAACCATTAATATATATGTGACAATGTACCCTGTATTCACAGCACACACTTTTATGCTACTTTTTGTACAAAATATGCCTCCGGAGAGATCCTCGGAAAACCAATAACTCACTGGTCAATAATTTCATAGTGTAGCAACATTATATGTGAAATTATGATTCCTCCCTGCAGGATGCTGGTAGAAAATGTTCAAACCCAGGGAGTTCTGATTAGGCAGAAGTAGTTAAGTAGGTCTATTAAGTAGGTCTATCTTAAAGGAATGCTTACCTCAATTTACCTTTAGTAAACAGGCTCTTTGGGTACATCTAGACTACAGGCTTTTGTTGACAGAGGCTTTCTCGTCAGATACTGTCGACAAAGCTTCTGTTCACAAAGAGCGTCTAGACTACATCCAGTTCTGTCGACAAAGCAAGACGATTGGTCGAGATGACAGCGTGGACGCAAAGGACGGTGTAGATGCAATAACACCTTCTGTCGACAGAACTCTGTCGACAAAAGGCATTATGCCTTGTAGAAGGAGGTTTACCGCTCTCAACAAAACTGCCGCGTTCTGTCGACATTAGGTCAACAGAACTTAGCGGTAGTGTAGACGCAGGTATAGTTTTGTCGACAAAAGGCATTATGCCTTGTAGAAGGAGGTTTACCGCTGTCCACAAAACTGCCGCGTTCTGTCGACATTAGGTCAACAGAACTTACCATCTCACGGTCTTCTCTTTCACTTAGGACAAGAAAGGCATGAGTTCTTTGGTGTTTGGGGACCATGACTTGAGAAATTGGTCAGCTATGTTGCTGGGAACATATGATAAGGATTTTATCTTCAACCAACTCTAGTTTGTCAATATATAGCTACTAGAAAGCGTTTTATCTTTATTTTTTCATAAGCATTTCTGACCCAACTGCTTACATTTGTACTCACTTAAAATCTCTCTCTTGATAGTTAAATACATGCATTTTTTTTAACCAAAACTAATCCAATGTTGTGTTTAAACTATGTTGCTAGAAGAACAAGGGCAAGGGAGTCGTCCAGCATAGCCATTCAAGGTAGAGTATTAAGATGGCGTCAGCCAGCAGGTCAAAAAGCTTCTAAACACATTCTCTTAAAGGGGCAGATTTTTTTTTTTTTTTTTTTTTTGCTTGACCAAACGTGACTGGGGTCTCCTTTTAAAGGGGCAGTCCTTTTTTTTTTTCCTTTCCCCACTCGACAACTTTGCCCAGAATGGGTTGGCCACCCTGTTAGTATTTTAGAACTAGCTATGCGTTTCCTTTTTTTTTTAATGCTCTAACTTGCTTTGACCTGTCTGCTTCCACTCACAGCTGCTTAAATCCTACTCGTGGTGGTGAATAAAAACACTTTTGTTTACTATCAAGCCCCGTGTAAACATGCAACCTTGTAAACTGGAACCTGGGGCGAACAATCAGCATGCACATCCTTTCTTTGAAAAAGGGGGCTTACCTGAATGGCCTTTCTTTGGGTAAAACTGGGCGCTGTGCCCTAGATCTGCATCCTCCCAGGGCTGAAGTGGTTCGGGGTCTACATTGCTCTTGGGGTGGAGGGCGGTTGCCCCAGCTCTGTGCCTTGTGTGGGGCAAACCAGAGAATCTAGCCCCACAGAACAGGGTGGTGGGGAGCCCCAGAGAGTACGGCGGCAAATATCAGTGACATCATCAGCACACCAGGGAAAAATTCCAAGAGGTCCTCTGTGACCGTCCCCTGCCCCCATAAGCTTTGTCAGCACACGGTTCAAGACCCACCGGAGAAGGGGCACCTCACCGGGGAGTAGCCCCTTTAGAAAACTGGTTACAATGGGGGCCGTAAACACAGACTTCTGAGTGAAACATGGAAATGGCAGGCAGGGGAAAACCGGGGAGTGTCAGCCCTTGCTGCTTTAGCTGTAGGACACTGTCTAGGAAACATGGACCCAGAAGTCCTTGTGATGTCACCACAAGGAGAACCGTTTCCAAGGTACGTAGCCCTGGTGGGTGGTCTTCTGCTTCCTATGGGGATATCTTGGACCGGTTGGAGCACCCAGCTCTATTGGGTTCAACCATGCTGTGAGGTGGAGGGACTCCAGGTTGGGGTGATGGAGCCTATGATGAAGTCCGAGGGAGAGGCTCAGCAGCAGGGCAAACCAAAGCTGTCTAGGCCATGCTGGAACTGAGGATAACCCTCTTGAGAAGAGTACTAGAGATGTAGCCGTGTTAGTCTGGTCACTTTTTTTTGATTGTATCTCTTTGGTATATACGGTCGTGCCAATTTTCTTCCACAATTTGATCGGAGGAAGTGGGTCTGGCCCACGAAAGCTCATCACCTAATAAACCATCTTGTTAGTCTTTAAAGTGCTCCACAGTCCTGTCTTTTGTTTCCTCTTGAGAAGGGCTCTGAATCAGAGGGCGTGTCTAGACTACAGGGTTTTGTCGACAAAAATGGACAAACGCTGCTATGGTATTTCAAGCGAGCAGCTTTGCTCTCACTCTGTTGCCACTAAAGCCAAGAAGAAAAACTCCCAAATGTTTCAATGGGGTAGACCTCAGCCCATAGAATCATAGAATTGGAAGGAACTTCAAGAGGTCATCGAGTCCAGTCCCCTGCCCTCATGGCAGGACCAAGCACCATCTAGACCATTCCCGATAGATGTCTACCCAACCTGATCTTCAATATCTCCAGAGATGGAGATTCCACAACCTCCCTGAGCAATTTATTCCAGCGTTTCACCACCCGGACAGTTAGGAAGTTTTTTCTAATGTCCAACCTCAACCTCCCTTGCTGCAGTTTAAGCCCATTGCTTCTTGTCCAATCCTCAGAGACCAAGGAGAACAACTTTTCTCCCTCCTCCTTGTGACACCCTTTTAGATATTTGAGAAGTGTTATCATGATTTAGGTTTGGTATCGAATGGGATGTCTACACTAGAAGGATGGCAGCAAAACTTATGTCACTGGGCCGGGGCGGGAGAGTGTTGTTCACTGAGCGACATAGATTTTGCCAATGTAAGTGCATATCCTGAGCTCAAACTCTGGTCATCTGAAGAAGCGGGCTGTGCCCATGAAAGCTCGTGGTACCATCTGTATGTTTTGTTACTCTATAACAGTGGTCTCCAACCTTTTTACACCCAAGATCACTTTTTAAATGACAGACCATGCCAAGATCTACCGCCCCGCCCCTTCCTTGAAGCCCCGCCCTCTCTATTCTCCTCCTCTCCATCACTTGCTATCCCCAATCCTTATACTGCTACAGTTCAGAGAGAGCTCAAGAGCTACTCTTAGAGCCTCCGAGATCTACCGGTAGATCGCGATCGACTGGTTGGTGACCACGGCTCTATAAAGTGCTACCAGACCATTTGTTGTTTTTTAAGTTTATCCTGTACAGCCGTGGTCACCAACCAGTAAATCGCGATCTACCGGTAGATCTCGGAGGCTCTAAGAGTAGCTCTTGAGCCCTCTCTGAACTGCGCGCCTGCGCAGTACATTTACATTAGAGTTCCCACTCACCGAGCAACAGCACAGGTGAGTAGCTGCGAGGAATGGTGGGAATTTTTTTTTAAAGTAGCAGTATAAGGATTGAGGATAGCAAGTGATGGAAAAGAGGAGAATAGAGAGGGCGGGGCTTCAAGGAAGGGGCGGGGCGGTAGATCTTGGCTTCGTCTGTCATTTAAAAAGTGATCTTGGGTGTAAAAAGGTTGGAGACCACTGCTGTACAGACTAACTTGGCTACCCCGGAAGCTTCGATAAGTGATAGTGTGCCTAAGAAGCAGGCTGGAGACAGCTGATGTTGGGTTCACCCTGAGGGCAGAGGTGGCTTGAAATTATTTTAGGAGAGGGGTCTGAATTCTCAATTTCCTCTTCCAGCAATCCTTCAGAGTAACATTCTCCCCTACTGCTTCGCCCGGATGTCTGCCACTGCACCTAAAACTCACTGAATAGTCCTGCCAACTGCTCAGAAGTGACCTGGTTAGCACTCCTGACATATGACCATCGTTAGATAGTTGTGTTAACACAGCCTCGGGAAACCAGAGCTTTACTGGTTCACATCTGTAACATTTTCTTCACAACCAAAAGGACTAGAAAACTTTTTTTTTAAGGGAAAGATTCTGGAGCACATGTTCCACAGCTGGGGGAAAAAAAAGATCCTGCACAGGATATTGACTTTAATTTGCCTCTTTTATTTCACGAACAGACTGATCAATTATAGCTGCGGAAACCAGAGGAAAAACTTGTCTAGACAACATAATAAAATCTATAAGCTTACCAAATAGTAATATGTATCAAATGAGTCTTCTTTGGCCCAGCAAGTTTCAGATGTTGTGTTTCTGACACGTCAAGCTGCAAAATAAATGATTATATTTCAAAAATCTTCAAATCAAAAGGCATTTATTTTTTTCCCCCCAAAACAGGTTACTAGTACATCAAATTACAGTTACCACACTAATTTTCCCCAATTTATTAAAAAACAACAACCGCTAGCTATAGCATAAGAGTTCATAAACTAGCCAGATCTAAATATACCTGAAGGTGGGTACGGTAATATCTTTTACGGGAACAACTTCTATTGTTGAAAGCAACAAGTTTCGAAAGGGTCATATAGAGTTATGAAGCTCATAGCGTTAAAGTATGAGTCTTGGAAGGGAATGAGTCAGAAGAACTGCCCATAAGATATCTCAATGCTCTTCCCAACAAGAATGTATTAAAAGATATTATTCAGCAAGAGAGAAGAGGAAGAGGAAGAGGAAAAGGCAAAGGAAAATCTACACTACTATCTTCTTCTGGAAAAAGATTTGCAATTTGCATACCTTTTTCTGCTTTTTTTATTTTTGGAAAAGGCTTTTCCGACATTTGGCCTGCCTACATGGGGCCAAATGTAGGAAAAAGCTCCTCTTTCGGAAGAGCCCTTATTCCTCATAAAGGGTACGTCTAGACTGCAAGCTTCTTTCGAAAGCTTTTTCGAAAGAGCTCTTTTGAAAAAGCTTCTTTCGAAAGAGAGCATCCACACCTCAAGACCGGATCAAAAAAGCGATCTGCTTTTTCGAAAGAGAGCATCCAGACTGCATGGACAATCTCTCGGAAGAAAGCCCCGATTGTTATTCACAGAATGGCCACCAGATCACCTGTGCTTTTTTCCAAAAAATGCCCATTCTGCATCCACACGTGCCTTTTTTCGAAAGAGCTCTTTCGAAAAAGGCATTCTTCCTCGTAATTTGAGGTTTACCAATGTTGAAAACCCCCTGCGTTCTTTCGAATTAATTTCAAAAGAACGCGATTGCAGAGTGGACGCAGGTTAAGGTTTTTTTTAAAAAAAACAACGTAGTCTAGACATACCCAAAATGAGGAATACAGGGTTTCTGAAAGAACATGCCGGCTTTTTCAGAAACTGTTCCGAAAAAGCAGACGTATTCCCTGGAGGTATCCTGGAAAATTCTGTAGTGTAGACCAGTGGTTCTCAACTGTGGGCCACGCTCTACCTCTAGGGAGCCACATGGAAAAAACGGAACATTAGGTAAATTATGTACATTTTTTCCCAACTAACAGCGGCTATGAGGGGGGGCCACAGAGCTAAACGAGTCTCAGAAGGGAGCCATGAGCAACAAAGGTTGAGAAATGCTGGTGAAGAGAAGAGAAGAGAAGAGAAGAGAAGAGAAGAGAAGAGAAGAGAAGAGAAGAGAAGAGAAGAGAAGAGAAGAGAAGAGAAGAGATCATATAACCCTAATTCCTAACCCCAATTTTTTTAAGTTACCTGAAGTTGTGCAAACGGATGCCTTTGAAAGTATTAATGCCAATTTTTTTACTCCAACTATGCAAAGGCCAGCCTTTATAGGGATGAAAACTCTAATCTGCCTCATTCCTATGCAATGACTATACCGAGGATCCATAATCAACTTCCATCGCATCTGACTGATTCAGCTGAGAAACGAAACGACACGAGGCTACAAACCGAAATGCTCCAGTAATACCAAAACCGCAAAATTACAATTCCTGTCTGAAACCAGCCACTTCTAAAAGTGTGCAAGTAAGCAAAGAATACCACTTCCACTCACCCAGGGAACTATTTGTGGGGTTCTTTACAATAACTTGCAAAGCACACTAACGGCATGCCAGAGGCATATAAAACAGGGGAAAAAAACTAAATTAAACAAGAATGCCATTCTACTAAAGTCTATTAAAAGGATTTTCTATCTGTAGTAATATACGTGCACATTCAGATTCTAGTTAAAAATCTCTATTTTCTTATGCAGGCACTGTCTAAATTAGTTAGTGGGTTACAACAGGAAAGAATAAAAAACTAAAATGCTTTCGGTGCACAAAACAGGAGTATCTAATTTTAGCTCTGAGGTCCTGGGAGGAGAGAACTGAAAAACAAAAATAAAAAGACAAACACGGGAGCAAAACCCATCAAGTAGAAGGAGTTTTAAACCAGTACATAGTCAGTATCGTGTAGAGAAGCACACAGATCTACATCAACTTTCACCACCAATTAAACAAATTTTGGACTCGCGATATTTTATCTTGGTAGAACACAGGGTAAATGTGCCACTAATAATCACTGTTAAAACACACACACTAAAGTGGGGTGCCTTGTTACCTACAAGAAAGAGGAACCGTATTTTATTATGCCTTGCACAACTGAGCAAAAACTATAGGTGAAGTGCCAATTCCTGAGTCTTTCTGATTAATGATGGTTAGCAACATATGACACATAAGGAACACAGCCCAATTATGAGGTAACAGGGCATAGGCTAACTGTACAGAGCTCTGTGCACCTGAACAACTGTGTTTCGCATGCAGACTGATCAAGTTTGTTACGGAGGCAGAATATGCAACACCAACGTAGCTTTGTAAAGAGATGCTTTTCTAAGCACGACGGTGTTTTTAAAAGGATAAAATAGACATTTACGGTGATGGGGAGTTGTTTTCTTTCCTCCGCTTTTACCGTTTGACCCAGAAATCAATGGGGGCCCTTCCTCGGTATGCAGTGAATTCTGGACGAGGCCCTTGGGTCTTTGACGGTTTGGGAGGAAGGACTGAAAAACACAGGGCCGTATTTCCGACAGCGTTTGGAAACTACTTCATGACTCACTCATTAGCATTCTTCTGTAAGGCTGCGGATCACAGATAAGCAGCTAAATTGATATCACTTCCTAAGACAGTAACTTGGGCCAACCCCCCCCCCCACACACACTGTATCGTGAGGCACCGCTGAATTAAGCTATCATCTTACAAATCCCAATCGGCAGATCCAGGAACAGTCTCAGTTACTGAGCCAGTAAACCGACTGGCTAAACCGTTTTCTACAGCAGGTGATCTCAAGTCTATAATGCTGTGATAACGTACACTGCTATGGATTGGAGTGTCTGAACTGTGTTAAAAATGGGGAAGTGTTAATTTCCCACGCGCACACTCTGGCTAGGTGATGACATGCTTAAAAACATACTAATTTAATTATCCTGAAGCTACAACTTCAGAGATAGTTATCTGCAGTATGGTAGGCAATTGAGTGCATAAACACAGGCAGGATTGTACAAAACCTTACTCACCCACAGAAGTCTTCAACAAGTATTGTCGTTAACTTTGCTGGGACTGTTCAGATAAGAATCGAGACAAAAGAGCCCTAGGAATTTAACAATTCCTTGGAAAGGAAAAGCAGCAAGTGGGTCTCTCTCTTTTAGTTTTACTTCTTTCCGAGGTATAACGAAGTTAAGAAAACTTTCCCCTCCCTCACGTGCCAAATTGGTTTTATTCTACTTGTTTTCTTATATTGAGAAATTTAGGTCTTGTGTACCCCATTTTTCCTGAAAGACTCGACAGAGAATGAAAGAAATACTAGCATTACGACATCACAAATACCATGGCAGTGAAATATGAAGAGAAGGAATTTTTAGTTAGATGTTACCTCTTTGCTTATGTTAACATCTATTTAATTCAAATTCTGACCAGCTGCTGGGAGAAAAGATATCTCGGGTAGAAATTTAACACATAAGTCACGTCCATTAAAGGCACAGGAGGCGCTCAATCCACGTTTCTGAATCTCAAAAAAAAAAAAAACTTCAGAAGGCACGATTTTACGTTCCTAAAATTTACAAGGCGAGACAGATTAAAGGGGAGAACTTTTGAAAAGAAAGAAACAATCCAAATCTGTTTTAGCCTCATTAGGAGAAAGCAAAAAAGAAGAGAATTTCATCTCTTTTCTTTGACAATCATATTTAAGAAAGTTTTTGTTTTCTTATTTTCCTTTGCTTGCTTAAGAACAGCATTTCTGGTCTGATTGGGCCATATGTGTCACAACCTAATGTTATGTAAATATAGTTTCATATAAGAAGTTCCTTATTTTGTTCTTATTTTGAAATATTTAAAATGAGTGGCGCTCTCTCTCTCACACACACACACACACTCTCTCTCTCTCTCTCTCTCTCTCTCTCCCCCCCCCCCCCCCAAATGAATTTCACCACCGAATTAGAGAGAGATAGCAGAACTGGAATTCATCTACGAATTTGACACTAAGCAAATGGTCTGGTAGCACTTTATAGACTAACAAAACAAGATGGTATCATGAGCTTTCGTGGGCACAGCCCACTTCTTCAGACGACACTGTCACCCTGGGCTTGAATAAAGACCTGGTTGACACACTACAAAGTTAAATTCCCCTGCCTTTGACAGCCGCAGTTTCACATCAGAAGCTATGAATGGGACACATTCAGCCCAAATAACTAGCATCATTAACACACGTCCTACAATTGACAGATACTCTCTCCTTACAGCCCTAGTTAGGGTTATGGATTAATCTGCATTCAACAAAAGTAATTTGATTAATCGGATTAATGTTGCACTCCGGTTGAATTTGAGATTGCTTCTCGCATCCCTGTAAGAAACTAAACTCAGAAGTAAGTGCCTAGGGAGAAAATGTACGTTGCTTCTCTCTTTTTTTGCACTAGACAAGAATCGCTTTCAAAGGAAAAAACGTTGGTACAGCCAGCCTCTGTGGCTATGTCTAGACTGCAGGCTTCTTTCGAAAGAGGCTCTTTCGAAAGCATCTTTCGAAAGAGCCTCTTTCGAAAGATCGCGTCTAGACTGCAGGCGGATCTTTCGAAAGAGCAATCCGCTTTTTCGAAAGAGAGCACCCAGCGAGTCTGGATGCTCTCTTTCGAGGAAGCCCTATTTACATTGAAGAACGCCTTCTTTCGAAAGAGGAACTTTCGAAAGAAGGCGTTCTTCCTCGTGAAACGAGGTTTACCGCCATCGAAAGAAAAGCCGCGTTCTTTCGAAATAATTTCGAAAGAACGCAGCTTGAGTCTGGACGCAGGGGAAGTTTTTTCGGGAAAAGGCTACTTTTCCCGAAAAAACCCCTGAGTCTGGACACAGCCTGTGAAATCGCAAGAGCATCTAACTTTGTTGTTCGATTTTGCAAATTAGCCAACCAGCTGGCTGGGTCTTTTAAGGCCATGGCCATACTGGAAAGGCTTGGCGACAAAAGTGCTGTCGACATGCAAAAGTCACCCAAACTGAAAACTTGCTGTGTTGGGGTGAGGTCACAGAAGACCCGGGGGCCCTTCCGGGGTGCTGACGTGGCCACTCCACTCACCCTCCCGCTTTCTAGGGCTCCTCACCGCCTGGTCTCCCGCAGCTAAGGCCCCGAGCTGAGATCCCTACGCCCCCAAGAAGCAGTCCAGACACTGATCCTCTTCAGGTCTGAGGAGAGTACAATTTAGGGCTCAGCTTCCTGGGATAGCACTCCCCAAATGAGATCAAACGCCAAAGAATTAGGTAAGCCCCCTTTAACAGTGAAAGGGGAATGTACACACCACTTCGCTCCCCCAGATAACAATCATTTACACCGGGTTTGATAGAAAAGTGATTTGATTAGGTACAAGCAGTAGGAATGAAGTGATAATCCGTGAGAACAGGCAGAGCAAAGTAGGTCACAAATCAAAAGAAACAGAAACGCGTGACTACTTCCACACTGAAACAGCACAAACTTTTTCCAACTCGCCCTACAACCTGTTTTCCAGCTGCTCCGCCAAACCAGGGCTGTCTCTCCACCCTTCCTTCAGGGCTGTCTTCCCACTCTCCTCCCCTTCCTATTCTTTTTAAAGAATTCCCTTATTGCCGCGTTTCGCAAACTGCGGGTCCCCATCCCCTGGAGGGTCGTGAGCAACTTAGAGGGAGGTGATGGTTTCACAAAGTTTGAGAACCCCTGCCTTATTGAACCTGGCCACTCCCTGCTAACCACTGCTAAGCCAAAAGGTGATTTGCATATGATTGCACTACGGGAGGAACCGTCACATTTGCCACACACTTTTTTCTGCCAAGCTTTGTCGACATTTCATGGCCAAGTTGGTAGCTCGCCTGTCGACAGAAAGAGCAAAGCAGTATGGGTAGGCATCCCATGGTGCCTGGCATCACCGCCAATCGCTAAGCACTGTGGGAATGAGCAATGTAGTGCTAGGCATTTTGGGAACGTGAAAAACGTCCCGTCCGCCACCTCTTGGTTTTCCGGCCTTGCTTTCACACTACTTGAATGACAGTCCTTGCTGCGAACTCCAGCATCTGTGGTGAGAAATCACGGATCTCAGATTTCTCTCCCACGCTATGTTCGATGTGCTTAGGACATCACACGCTGCAGCAGAGCGACTTTAATAGCAGAGGACCCAGACTCGGATGCGGATGACAACGTGAGAGACAGGGACGTGGCGGTGCATTGGGCTGTCTCAGAGCAGCTGTGCACGGTACGATATTGCTTTTGGGCTAGGGAAACCAGCACGGAAGGGTGGGAGCACGTCATCGCGCAGGTGTGGGATGAAGAGCAGCGGCGACCGAACTTTCAGATGCGGAAACCAACCTTCCGGGAGCGGTGTGCTGAGGTTGGTGCAAGGACACCCGAATGAGAGCTGCTCTCACGGTGTGGCTGTTGCTTTGTGGAAGCTGGTGGCTCCCGATTGCTACTGTTCAGCTGAAAATTCATTGGAGGAGGGGGTCAAACTTTGGGGCAGCCCCCTGCAAGTGTGCGGGGCAATAAATTGCAATTTGCTGCGCAGGACTGAGATTCTGGGAAATGTGGATGACCATGGGGGCTGGCTTTGCTGACACAGGCTTTCCAAATTCTGGCGGGGTAATCGATGAAGCAGGAGAGCATCTGGAGGAGAAGATGCCATGAGGAGCCCGATGTAATGCGCCAGACAACAGGAAATGGATTTTCAAGTTCCAGGGGTTTGCAGCTGAGAGGGGCACCTCTGTTTACGTGGCAGCAGGGAGCAGTGGAGTTCAAAGTGCTGGCCAGAGTGGCTGATCGGGCATTGTGGGATGCATCCTGGAGGTCAATAAACTCGACAAAAAACCTTCTGTAGTACATACATGATTGTCAACAGTACAGGAAGGGGGAGGGACAAAAGTCCCTTGCGGAGGTGCAGATTTTTGGTGCCAAAACTGGGTGCTCGTCACAACTTTTCTCAGGTTGCAACATGAACGCTCTCCAGGTTTTGCCACCAAAAGAGGGGGTTTGGGGAAACAAAACTTGGAAACAAGGCCTGCTTGTATAGCATCACTCATCCTTAGAATAAAAAGGCCACGCGCTCACAGTCAGCTGCTGCAGGAACTTTTCTTTTAACCAGAAATATGTTACTTCCTTTCATCAGAAATGTATGCATGTCACCTTGTTCTATACAAGCATACAAGGAAATGGTTTTCATGAAGGCAGTGTCAACCCGATTCTTCTTTAGAAACTGACTCATTTGAAAAAAAATCTATTTCCCAAGCCAGCCCTCTTTAAAGACTGTCGTGAATATTTTTTAACCCTTTTACCAAAAATCAACAAAAGTTTTTCTGCTCCTCTGTTTGTGCATGAAAGATCTTGAAGGCAGACCTGAGGTCAACACCAGCTCAGGTTAAAAGTGCTAGCCACTTTTTTTCCCTCTCTGCATGCAAAGCTGTTTTATCGCTACAGTTTAAACTCTGCAGCTGCTATTACAGGCAAACGCCCTCTTATGGGGTGTAAGATAGGCATGTTCCATCATTAATATTACTAGATACAAAACAGACCATGGAAGCCAACTGAAAAAGGAAAAATAAGTGTGTTCTTTTTCCTTCCCCACCTTTTTTAGTTACCGTAATCTTACCGTTTACTTACAATAGGAAAAACTACAATGTTTTCAAATGAAAGGTTGACAAACTGGTCATTATAAAACAACAAAAGCGGGTGCAAAATTCTCCAACCAAAATAGACAGTCAGCGGGTATTGCAAGTAAAAAACAAAATCATTATCAACAGTCGCCCATTCACATGTACAAGGGTGTGTCTACACTGCATCCTAAAGTCGAAATAAGATACGCAATTTGCGCTACACAAATTGTGTATCTTCTTTCAAATCTATTTGGAAATAGCTTATTTCAAAATTTGGCGCCCAATTTTGAAATAATGCGCTATTTCAAACCATCCCTTATCCCTCGCGCATCCCTTATCCCTGACGAAATAGCGCACCCATTATTTCGAAAAATGTTTCAAAATAACGGGTGGCTTGCGTAGACGCGGGGTAGCTATTTTGGGATCCCGAAATAGCCGTGAAGTGTAGACATACCCTAAATGACAATGATAGGCAGAAAAGGGAAATCATCTGTACCCATAATCGGAGCTCGACAAACTATAGAATCTACTCGCCCAGGGTGAGTAGATTTCAGCCGTGCACCCCGTTTACCGGTGGTTCGCGCATGTACAATGCGGCTCTTGCGCATGCACAGTGCGGGGCTGGCAAGCGGCTTTTGCCGCCGTTTGTCAAGCCCTGCTTATAATGATACACAAAAATCTGTAAACTGAGCTAAACTAAGCAAGTCAGGAATTTAGACTAAACAAGAGTATCAGTGTAAAATCTACATTTCCTAGGGTCAGAAAGCTTAATCACACCTTTCATACTGAAATAGTTTGAGTATGTATTCCCTTTCTGTGGGAATGGAATTAAGGTAAGTTTCAAAACCTTCCAAACGGTACTTTCTAAAAGTATGTTGAGGGCACCTTTGTAAAATGCATATTTATGTACTCCAATTTACATAATTGATTTTTGAAGACTCAGTATTTAGTTAAGCAGACAGGGCTAAGTAAATATGTATTTAGAGATTTTTTTTAAAACATACTGACTGGCTTATTTAAACTCTGATGAACTGTAATATTTATGAACTGTAGTATTCTCAAGTGCTCTTTCGGCCCTACGCAATAAATCAAATTAGCTTTTTGTGGAACTTTGAATCCAGTGGTTCTCAATTTTATTCATTCTGCGACCCTCACGTTACGACAGAAAAGATTTGGAACGTCCCTCTTGTTGATGGGTTTTAGCCTAGCAAAAAAGCAAGCCGGGGTAAGCCACCCAGGATGTCACAAAACAGTGGTCAAGAACCCTGATTTAACTTACGTAATTCTGAATGTAGGGCATAGGCAATGTGTAGTTAAAACATTACTTTCAAAATTTACAAGGACCATGAATTGCAGAAGTCCTGCAAACGACAGCTAAGGCAACGTGTCCATTTTTACCTTCCCTCCATAAGTGCCTATACTTTTATCTTAAAAAAAAAAATCAAGACTTATTTTTATAGGTGAATAATGCACATCTATATTCTTAAGTTAAACGATCTTAGCACTTAATTACTTTTGAGTAACTAAGGCTGGTTAGCTTGCCAGCCGATGGGCATATAATTCATATTCAAGCCAATCTATGTAGGTACAGCATGTTTTTCAGTATTATCTCATTCTGGACAACTCAAAAAAGACAACTCATCTCGTTCAAAACAAAAACCGAGCTTCTAGCGCCTGGGGCTGAGAAGGACACATTCCCAAGGTGCGTTGAGCATGACCCAGGCCATCGGGCCTACCTGAGTCTGCAGGCAAAAAGGAAAGGAAGGAGGGAAGACTTTGATTTCGGACATGTCTCTGCCAAGGTTAAAGGCCACAGTTACGATCCCAGGATGGTATCGGGGCAGAAATGCTAGACCAGGATCTCAAACGCACAACCTGCAGAGCACCTACAGGACAGAGTATATTTGCAATCTGGCCTGGGAGACCTGGTGGCTGGAGCATGGGTGGGGGGGAGCTATCCCCTAAGCCTCCTCCCTCCCCATCTTTGCACCCCCTCATGTCCTCGGGGATTACTCAGACGGGAGGGAGAACAGGACTAGAGATGGTCTAGGACAGGGATCTGAAACTAACAGACACCGGGCCATTTAAGGGCCAGTGCATAGTCACAATCTGGCCCAGAAGACCCGGACGTTTTGGAAGGGGGGAGGTGTGGTCACCCCCATCTCCCAAGCCTCATCCCTTTACACTCCCTCCCCCATACTCACCACTCTTCCCCAGGGGCCCAGCACCCCACAGGCAAGGGCTGCTCCAATCCAATCGCTTGCGTGGGGAGCACGCTGGCCCGCCGCAGGTAGGGGCTGCACTGACATCTCGACCAGAGCAGGCCTGCCTGTGGCGGGAATCGGGGGTATTTCGGCCTACCCCCTTTAATCTGTTAACTGGTTAAACAATAGGTTTAACCACTGAGCCAATGAAACGGGATTTTATGGCCCTGCTGCAAATCAGACCCAGGAGTCTCTCCTCGGGCACTTGAAAAATGAGGAACACACAGCGGTCCCCTGTGGGAACTGTGGATTTAAATGACTTGCCCCACGTTACAAAGGAACTTTATGACAGAGACTAGGCCGGATTCCAGTTTTCCACGATGACGATCACATGCTGTAACCATGAGACCAACCGTCCGTGCCTCCCCGCCACCTCATACAATCACTTCCTACTTTGTTATTTCCACCATAATACGGCAGAGGTCCTACAGATAACAGTCTCATTCACTCGAGGACTCTGATGCAAGCTCGAACACTACCCATCCTATGCGCTCAAAAAGGCAGGGGTTCCGTGAAAAAACATGTAAACAGATCACACAATCAACGGCCGTATCACCAGGGAAATACACAAGGGGGGGCTGAAATTAGGATTGTAGGAACAACCACTGGGACTTGATTTTGCAACTTAATCTTCTTTTCGTGTGGGATTTCTAATGAATTTGCCAGATTTTTGAACGACACCGATTTAAGAATCAGCAGTCCTATCACATGAAACCACAATGACCCCACCTGAATCATCATTATCAGGCTCGACAAACTATAGTATCTACTCACCCGTGACGAGTAGATTTCAGCCGCGCGCCCCATTTACCGGCAGCACATGCACGTGCAATGCGGCTCTCACGCATGCGCAGTGTGGGGCTGGAGAGCGGCTTTCGCCGCCGTTTGTCAAGCCCTGATCATTATGGTAAAGGTCATAAGAACATAAGAACGGCCGTTACTGGGTCAGACCAAAGGTCCTTCTAGCCCAGTATCCTGGTGCCCGAGAGGGGGTGGACCGAAGACAACGATCAAGCGATTTGTCTCCTGCCATCCCTCTCCAGCCTCTGACAAACAGAGGCCAGGGACACCATTGTATCCCCTGGCTAATAGCCTTTTATGGACCTAACCTCCATGAAATTATCTACCTTCTCTTTCAACTCTGTTATAGTCCTAGCCTTCACAGCCTCCTCTGGCAAGGAGTTCCACAGGTTGACTACACGCTGTGTGAAGAACTTTCTTTTATTAGTTTTAAACCTGCTACCCATTCATTTTCTTTGGTGTCCTCTAGTTCTTCTATTTAGGGAATTAATAAATAACTTTTCTTTATTCACCCTCTCCACACCACTCATGATTTTATAGACCTCTATCCTATCTCCCCCTCAGTCTCCTCTTTTCTAAACTGAAAAGTCCCAGTCGCTTTAACCTCTCCTCATATGGGACCCGTTCCAAACCCCGAATCATTTTAGTTGCCCGTTTCTGAACCCTTTCCAAGGCCAAAATATCTTTTTTGAGGTGAGGAGACCACATCTGGACACAGTATTCAAGATGTGGGCGTACCATAGTTTTATACAGAGGCAGTAAGATATTCTGGGTCTTATTTTCTATCCCTTTCCTAATAATTCCTAGCATCCTATTTGCCTTTTCGACCGCCGCTGCACACTGGTCTTCAGATTTACTGCACAGGCCACTAACCCATAAGCCAAAGGACATTGAAGAGGTTGACAGCTTTCTTGTGGTTCAGCCACTAAAGCAGGAGTGGAGAACCTAAGGGGCCCGATCCAGCCCCCGGCTTCCCTGGATCCAGCCCCCAACGCTCAAGGCCCCCCTAACATTGGGGAGTCTACGTTGGTTCACCAGCACTATTCTCTGCCCCCTCCACCCTACGCCTGCAGGGCTGGAGCACACAAAATCAGCATGTTCCCTCACCTAATTCTGCTCACCCTCAGATCGGAGAATGGCCAGTCAGCTCTTGGAGGATAGCACATACTCAGTGAAGCCGGAATATTCAGACAGTTTTGCTGCAAGCCTCTAACTCACTTCTACCGAGCACATGCAAATGAAAACGTTCAGAAGCTTACAACTCCGACACATTTGAGTGGATTCTCTCAACAATGACAAAAGGCACTTCCCTGCCAGATTTTGCATCTCTGCTCCACAACACTAGAGTGTCTCGACACAATTTTAAGCGTTTGTATAGACTCATAGAATGCGAGAACTGGAAGGGACCTCAACAGGGCATCAAGACGGCAGGACCAAGCACCGTCTAGACCAAAGGTTCTCAACTCGTTTCAGTCCACGGACCACCGGGCCAATCCAAAAATTTTCGTGGACCACCTCCTTTTTGAGACAAGATATAAAAGAGCAGACAACGACCATTTTGATTTGAAATGTATTTCTTACTAACAGATTTTTGGTGCCTGCCCACGCCGTGTGACTTTGGACAATGTTCCACCGAAAAAGTCACCATGGGCCACCAGTTGAGAACCACAGGTCTAGATCATCCCTGACAGGTGTCTGTCCAACCTGCTCTTCAATATCTTCAGTGATGGCGATTCCACAACCTCCCTAGGCAATTTATTCCAGTGTTTAAACATGCAGACAGCTAGGAAGTTTTTCCTAAATGTCCAACCTAAAGCTCCCTCGCTGCAGTTTAAGCCCATTGCTTCTTGTCCTGTCCTCAGAGGTCAAGAACAATTTTTCTCCTTCCTTGTTATAACACCCTTTTAGCTACTTGAAAAAAGCTAGTGTGTCCCCTCTCAGTCTTCTCTTTTCTAAACTAAACAAGCCCAATTCTTTCAGCCTTCCTTCATAGCTCATGTTCTCTAGACCTTTCATAATTTTGGTTGCTCTTTTCTGGACCTTCTCCAAGTTCGCCACAGCTTTCCTGAACTGTGCCCAGAACTGGACACAAAACCCCAACTGAGGCCTAATCAGTGCAGAGCAGACTTCTTCTTGTCTTGCTCCTGTTAAAGCTTCCCAGAATCATGTTTGCTTTTTTTGCAACAGCGTCACACTGTTGGCTCATATTCAGCTTGTGGTCCACTATGCCCCCTAGATCCCTTTCTGCAGGACTCCTTCCTAGATAGTCGCTTCCCATTCTGTATATGCGAAACGGATTGTTCCTTTCTAAGCAGAGTACTTTTGTAACGTTTTTCCTAATTTTGTTCTCCGAATGGTTAAACTGTTGTTGTTGAACCCTTAAAACAAATGAACGAACGAATAAAAAAAATCATGGTCTATAAATTCATGACTGGTGTGGAAAAAGTGAATAAGGAAAAGTTATTTACGTATTCCCCACAATATAAGAACTAGGGGTCACCAAATGAAATTAATAGGCAGCAGATTTCAAACAAATAAAAGGAAGCTTTTTTTTTTGCACAGTCGGCCTGTGGAACTCCTTGCCACAGGATGTGGTGAAGGCTAGGACTTTAACAGGGTTCAAAAAAGAGCTAGAGAGATTCATGGAGGTTAGGTCCATTAATCGCTATTAGCCAGAATGGGTAGGAATGGTGTTCCTAGCCTTTGTTTGTCTGGAGGTGAGTAACAGGGAAGGGATCACATGACGATTCCCTGTTGTGTTCCCTCCCTCTGGGACACCTGGCATTGGTCACTGTCGGCAGACAGGACACTGGGCTGGATGAACTGTTGGTCTGACCCAGTCTGGCCATTCTTACATTCTTACAAATCTAGATCAGCCTGAAGCAGCCACTTAACTTTAAAAATTTCAGCCTGAACAGCTCAAATTTTGAAAAGCGACAAGCAAACAAAAGCAGGAACATATCAGTCCACCTTAGCAATGCGTGTAGCTACCAAATACACCTAGTATCTGTTTCAAGTGAGAAGTCTGCTGAAAACCAGCTGTACATACCTCCAACTTCTCTGAAAACGGGAGTTGAGATAAAAACGTCTCTCTTCGGCTGCTGGTGAAAACGGAGTATGTAGGCAGGTTGTAGTATTATGAAAAAGACTGGACATTTTGCGGGTGGATTTGGGATCCGCTTTTACTGTTTGCCTCCTAACATGATAAAAATCGTGATCGAATAACAGTCTTTAAAAGCGACAAGAAGTCCTGTAGCACCTTAGAGACTAACAGATGTACTGGAGCATAAGCTTTCGTGGGCAAAGACCCACTTTGTCAGATGCAAGTCTTTAAAAGTGGCACTATTCTTTGCTAAAATTTTCAGAGGTATGACCTTTTGCTACAACCCTTCCTCTTCACTACAGACGGCTCCGTTCCCTCTCTCGTATGCCACCCGGAGCCACGCTTCTGTGCATTCCCCTTCCTTCTGAAAACCGACACCAGTGCAGCTTTGTGCACCCTGCTGATTGGCTGGCCCTGCGAATGCAACCGGAGCGCAGCTGTTTGAGCACTGGAAGCATGAGTAAGTTTTTACTTGGCTGGCTCTCAAGCATGTCCAAGAATGAGATGGCTCTTTTTTCTATCACAGGGGAGAATGAAACTCTACGTGTTATTCATTAACTTGCATTTCATTCAGTGGCTTCTACGAATGACACTCTAGGGAGACGAACATACCTAACTTGTTGGGTTTTTTACGGTCACTGCATGAGGGTTTGTCTACTGCTACATTAACACACCCTGGGGAATTTTCAGGGCCACACTGTATACACAAGCCCTAAATCCCCAGGTTAGTATGTGCCAACTAACATAGAATCATAGGACTGGAAGGGACCTCGAGAGGTCACTGAGTCCAGTCCCCTGCCCTCATGGCAGGACCCAGTACTGTCTAGACCAGGGTTTCCCGACCCAAATATGGGTTGCCATTACAACAAAAGGGTCACCAAGTATCTCCCCAGGTGGCTCTGACCACCACCCCTTCTCCACCCGTTTTTTAATTGTCTTGGGTCACGAAGTCTTCCTGAATTGTCAAAATGGGTCCCAATTCTTTCAATCTTCTTTCATAGGTCATGTTCTCTAGACCTTTAATCATTCTTGTTGCTCTTCTCTGGACCTTCTCCAATTTCTCCACCTCTTTCTTGAAATGTGTACAGGCAGTCCCCGGGTTACGTACAAGATAGGGACTGTAGGTTTGTTCTTAAGTTGAATAAGTCGGAACTGGTACATATTGTAGGGGAAACTCTAGCCAAACATTTCTCCAGAGCTCAGTTTTATTCTCCCACACCTCACTTCCCTCAGTCCTTTATTCTCAAGCTGAGGTGTCTGCTGAGAAAAGCCGCTCCGCGTCTCCCTGGTCTGCTGGGGGGAAGCAGCTAGTGCGGGGTTGCCTCACCCCGTTTGTAAGTAGGGATCCGATGTAACCCGGATTCATGTAACCCGGGGACTGCCTGTACTGCAAATCTGTTTGTTCAAGAGCGCCTCCTACGCAGTAAGAGCTAGGCCCACCAAATTCAGTATACAGCTTCACAGAATCATAGACTACTAGGACTGGAAGGGACCTCGAAAAGTCATTAAGTCTAGTCCCCTGCCCTCATGGCAGGACCAAGTGCTGTCTAGACCATCCCTGGTAGACATTTCTCTAACCTACTCTTAAATATCCCCAGAGATGGGGATTCCACAACCTCCCTGGGCAATTTATTCCAGTTTTTGACCACCCAGACAGTTAGGAACTTTTTCCTAATGTCCAACCTAAACCTCCCTTGCTGCAGTTTAAGCCCATTGCTTCTTGTTCTATCCTCAGAGGCCAAGATGAACAAGTTTTCTCCCTCCTCCTTATGACATCCTTTTAGATACCTGAAAATGGCTCTCATGTCCCCCCTCAATCTTCTCTTTTCTAAACTAAACAAACCCAATTCTTTCAGCCTTCCTTCATAGGTCATGTTCTCTAGACCTTTAATCATTCTTGTTGCTCTTCTCTGGACCCTCTCCAATTTCTCCACATCTTTCCTGAAATGCAGTGCCCAGAACTCTGTAAATGAGTATTCTGTATTAAATCGTTACTTTAAAATTCCCAAGTTAAATACGTTTTTATTGTTAACGCGCTTTGTATATGGACATGGCCGTATTGTACTCCGTCTCGAACATCTTTAGAAAGCACTGATTTGTGTTCTTTAAATTTAGAACACACTAGCAGATTTACCCACCCTACCTTCAGAGGGTCCCTTATCCTGCTTTTCGTAGCGCTGGAGCCAGGTCCATCGCTGCGTGAGCTAGTGTAGGCTGGCTGGCTGCTCCCAGTGGGAGCCCCCAACCCTGAGGTCCCCTGACAAATGCTGTATCCCCTACAGCAGTGTTTCTCAACCTTTTTTATAAAATACTGACTTTAAAAAAAATTAGAAGTACCCCCAGTACCTACGGTTTTCAGACATACATTTTTTTTCTACCATTGCAACACGTTTGTTTAAACAACTGAATTGTAGCTGTGCAAGCGGTGAAATATTTGGGTGTAAAAAGTACCAAAAAAAAGCGCTGTAAATATAAATTCAGTTTTCTCCAAATTTCAGTTGTGTTAACGTACCCCCCCAGACTTCTTGAGTACCCCGAGGGTACTCGTACCACTGGTTGCGAAACACTGCCCTAAAGAACCCACTCCACGTCACTACCGTCACGGGGTCCCTCGTCCTGTATTGGCTGTCTGGTTGGTCCCAGAGATTTACCCAACGTTGCTCAAGTCCGTAATTGGGGAATTCCATCCAATTTATTTTTTCTCTCTCTCTCTCTCCAATCTTATCATTCACTATGTTTTGACAAAAGGGGGCTATAGTCCATTTCCAATAACACTGTACACGAACGAGTTACATTCCAAGCACTTGGTCGTAACTCGATGTGTTTGGACCCCATTCATTTCAATGGGACCACACTGTTCGTAAGTCGGGGCCGCGCTTAGTGGGAGGTTGGTTGTAAGTGTGGCTGGTCGTACGTCCATGCGTTTGTAAGTCAGGGACTACCTATATTCTAGTTTTCAAACCTTCCGCATTGATTGGAGCGGTACCAAAACAGAGCCGCACTCCAAATGTCTCCGTTTTAGCTCTTTTCTGCAAGGTTTATTGAGAAGCAATCCTACCCCGGGATCCTCCTATGTTCCTGGCTCATCTTGATTCAGTTCCGGGGGTGAAAGTAACTTACATTTTTTACAGGGCAGGAGATTGGGGGAGGGAGAAATTTAAGAAATTTCAGTGTGGAGGAGAGTGCAGGAGTCAAGGCAAGGCGTTGCAGACTTCAGGGCAGGGGGTGTGAATATGGGGGGGTGCAGGACTAAGGGTCTGGAGCAGGGGTAGCCAACCTGTTACAGCGAAAGAGCCAAAATAGTTGTGCATGTAGCGCAAAGAGCTGGGGAGGAAAAGTTGACGAAGAAAAAAAAAAAAGAAGCAGCAGCCACCCCCAGCTGCGTTTTTTTTTAAAAACAAAGGACTGTCCCTTTAAGAAACATGATTAAAGGCTTTTTGGCCACATCAGGCTCCCGCCGGCTGCTGCCATCTTGAAGACGCCATTTTGAATGGCCGCGCCGGACGGCACACGGAGCCAGGGGCTGTTTTCAGGTGTGTAGGGGCGGCTTCGTGAGCCATGCTTTTGGGAGGGGGAAGAACCTCATGTGGCTCACAAGTCGCGGGTTGGCCACGGCTGGTCTAGAGGAATACAGAAATTAGGGCTGGGGTAAGGAGGGGCTTCGTGCAGGTGGTGTGAGGGGTGCAGAAGTCATGGTTGCGGTGAGAATGGAATGCAGCAAACTGTGCACCTTCCCTTTGCTCCCTGATAGTGAGGAACGGGAACAGCCAACAACGTCCCCTTATGAATCGGGAGGGGAAGGCTCGGGACTGGAGCAGCCCCAGGGGAGGGAGGCGCCTCCAGCCACCTCCTTTTACCTGCCTGGTGATTCAGTCTCGTTTCTGTTTGGTTTTACGAGAAGCAACCCCATTCCAGGCACACCCCGGTTTCCTGGCACTCGCATTGCTTTAAGTTTCGAGATCAGGGCGGAGCGGTGCCTGATCCCCACCCCTAAGGGTCTGGGCCCTGCCAAACACACCCTACCTCTCCTCCAAGTCCCCTAAGTGGGGAGGATCCATCCCACAATTTGAGGACTGCTGTTCTCAGTACTAACCTATGACCTCCTTAGCAGGCCTCATTTAGGATGATACCCTGAAATTCTTCCTCCAAAAGAAATGTGAGTCATTTATACAGTGACCAGACATCCTCCTTAAAGTCCAGCATTTCTGTGAGTGGCATGAGTGTTAAAAGGTTCCCCACCCTACCTATAAATCGTATCAGCTTTCCCCGACGTGTTACCGTTCCCTGGATCCGAGAAGGCCCAATTGCTTTAGACTTCCTCCACAGAGTCATTCTCTCTCTCTCTCACGCTGGCAGTTGATCTTCCCAGCCAGTCTCTGGCAAGCGACATCCCACCTTCTCCATGAAGGGTGCCAGAAGTGTTTTCTTTTAACATGACAAAACTAGGAGCGGGGAAACGAGACGTGCCTCTTAATGAAGACAGGCACTTTGAAGCTAACCGGTTCCCCCACTTTGTTTTTCAAACAGGTTCTGGGCGTCCTTATCTAGACTCATTGTGATCCTTGCCTTCAGAGCCCTGTTAAGGCAGATCAGGACATCCGTACAGAAAAGGCGAATAATCCACCAGTCATTTTACGTCCCTCACCAGGCCATGAGCAACGTTCCCAAAACGATAACGTCTCTAGTCACATTTGGGCCTACAGGGAAATGCTGGTCAACTGGCTATGGATCAAACCTCCAAATCTTTTTCAAGAGTCCCAGCTTCCCAGAGAACATGCTCAAGTATAGCCCACAATCTTAGTTCCTCGATACATTCATTCGCCCCCATGAAAATGCACAGCTGGTTTCTGCCATTTTACAACGCAACCCACTTGGCTCTGAATCCATAACCCGGCCTTGGCATTATTTATCGTTCCACCCATTTTGGAAACCTGCAAAGGATCAGTGGCCCAAGGTTCAGTTCTGGGGCCAGTTTTGTTCAACGTCTTTATTAATGACCTGGATGAGGGGATGGGTTGCACGCTCAGCAAGTTTGCAGATGACACTAAGCTAGGGGGAGAGGTAGATACGCTGGAGGGCAGGGATAAAATCCAGAGTGACTTAGACAGATTGGAGGATTGGGCCACAAGAAATCGGATGAGGTTCAACAAGGACCCGTGTAGAGTCCTGCCCTTGGGACAGAAGAATCCCAAGCATTGTTCCAGGCTGGGGACCGACTGGCTAAGTAGCAGTTCTGCAGAAAAGGACCTGGGGATTACAGTGGATGTAAGTCTTTATTCAGTGTGTTCAAACACCATCTATTTAATGCAATACTACACAGAATTACAGTCCACAATAAAGGATGCTTTCAAGATTTTCACAATTACAAATGTAAGGAAAGCCAACTTGGTACACCTTGATTTCTTTTACCTACTCATGAACCAGAACCGCATTTCACTTGCGGGCTGTACAAACTAAACAAAACGACAGCCCCTGCATCGAAATGCTTACAATCTAAGTCACAGTTTTCATTCAACTTCTAATCTTTGAACACTATGGACAAATAAATGATGTATTCCAACAGCAGAACAAGACAAAGTAGTGACTGAGTGAGAAAGTACTTCTATAATCATCTCCTTTTCCCTCCCTACGTAAGAACATTTATTAACGCACACTAAGTATTGTTTAAAGAGACAAGGAGTCCTGTAGTACCTGTAGAGACTACAGGGTTTTGTCGACAAAAGTGGACTTTTGTCGACAAAACTATACCTGTGTCCACACTGCCTTTGAGTTATGTTGACATAACGTAGACAAAACTCAGGAGTTTTGTCGACGCATGTAAACCTCATTCTACGAGGAATAACGCCTTTTGTTGACAGAGTTCTGTCGATAGAAGGCATTATTGCATCTACACTGTCCTTTGCGTCCACACTGTTATGTCGACAAAGCGGCTTGCTTTGTCGACAGAACTGGATGTAGTCTAGACGCTCTTTGTCGACAGAAGCTTTGTCGACAGTATCTGCCGACAAAACTTCTGTCGACAAAACCCTGTAGTCTAGATGTACCCTAAGAGATGTATTGGAGCATAAGCTTTCGTGGGCAAAGACCCACTTCGTCAGATGCAGTGTCTTGGCTTTTTTTTCTAGATATTCCATTGAAATCTAGGGAGACTTCTCTTGCAGTTGGATTACCGTTGACAGAAGCCCATTTTCAACATAAATCTCTTCTGTACCAAGAAGTAGTGCTTCTTCTGTTTGAGCAGAAATTGCCACGTGACGATCATATTTACTGGAAAATAAGGTTTAAAAGCCACTTTCGGAACACTTGCGAAACCACAGGTCACTGAAAAATTTACTCTTCTACACTTCAACAGCTTCTGAAAGTGAACGCAAGTTCCCCCATACAGAATCAAAGGCCTCGCTATTTAGAGTAATCCTTTAACCATCTTGTTAGTCTTTAAAGTGCTACATTGTCCTGCATTTTCCTTTAACTAAGGAATTCCACTGGTCAGTCTGAAGACACTAAGGAGTCTAATCTACACTTCATCATTGTGTTGGCACAGCTACTACCCCTCGGGGAATTCCTTGCCTCTCTGCAATGCAGAGTTTTAAAGAATTTAAACAGTTAAATCTTAGTGCAGATAAACAGCCTATTCCAGAAAGTGCATGCTGCATAGTTAGAACAGCCTCTGGAAAGCAGATAAAATTCACTTTTTGGCACTACCACCATGCTGTTCTGGGCCCTGCTGAGGTCTGGCCTTAAAAGCAGCTCCTGGCTCTCAGGGAGAACAGAGCTACCACCCACCTGTCCTCCCTGGACGTGGAATAATTAAGTTAACGTGACAGGAACGTTATGTTGGCCCAAGGGATGCGGCAGACACGCATAATTAGGTCAATGTAATACCGCTTCCATTCAACTAAGTTTGTAGTGTAGACCAGGCTAAAGTCACTTCTGAACATGGGACATACTAACCTAAGTCACTGTTTCAAAAAGTTTATCCCTGACAAGATTTTGCAATAGTCACGTGGTGAATTGTGGGAGGGGGTGAAGCATGCTGGTAAAAAGCGTGCCTATCTAAAGGGAAAAAAGATAAGCAGGAAATCAACGGGGTTATTGTTTTACTTCAGAATTGCAATGTTTTTATTTTGGAATGTGTGTTCAGACCAAAAACTCTGCCTCAAACCTCTTTCCGGTTGTTCCCACTTCACAGCCAAAAAGTCCGTTATTTTTCAGTTGCACAGGGAAGTGTCACAACTAACCCTGGGTGGAAGCAAAACTGCTCAACTCACTGAAGTCAGAGATACTGCTTGGAATTTAAACTGTTTAAGCCAAGACAACACAAAGCAGGATTCTAATTTTTTTGTTGGAAACGTTTTTGAAGAAATCTTCTGGATTGCTCGCAGCTCTCAACCCACCGGAAGAAAAAGAATGACTACCAAACTACCTCGCAGATGCTTGGACAAGTCTAATGTAAACAGACATAATGACAGAGTGAGGGGGGGAAAAGTAGTGAAGAGGATGAAAAGATATATCCTGATTAAAGCAAAGAATTGAGAGATCTGGTTTGTAGCCTCAGATCAGACAGACTTTGGACAGTGCACATTTGCTAATCTGTTCAGAGCATTAACTCTTACCTACTTCACCAGAGCTGCGCTGCTCTGAGATCTACAGAAGTGCAAAAAAGCCAATTTTTTAAACAGCTACAGGCTTAAAGAGACTGATCGGATTTTAGCAAATGTGTATTATGAGTTGTAAAAGAACTGTAAAGGATAAAGGAAATGAGTTCCCAAAGCCGCAGATGTTTACAATTCCCAGTCAAAACTGAAATCTTTAACCATTCAGCTCACTTTTTGCCAATTATGACATTTATACTTCTTACATTCCCCCTTCGCTTAGATAAAAGGACGTGTGAAATCAAATGCTGCTGCAGTGTTCGCAATGGAAACATATGGGCTACATCTACACTGGCATGATTTTCCGAAAATGCTATTAACGGAAAAGTTTTCCGTTAAAAGCATTTTCGGAAAAGCGCGTCTAGATTGGCAGGATGCTTTTCCGCAAAAGCAAAATGATATCCATTTTCGCGATCGGGGCTTTTTTGCGGAAAACAGTCCTGTGCTGTCTACACTGGCCCTTTTGCGCAAAAGTCTTTCGGAAAAAGACTTTTGCCCGAACGGGAGCAGCATAGTATTTCCGGAAAAGCACTGACAATCTTACATGAGATCGTCAGTGCTTTTGCGGAAATTCAAGCGGCCAGTGTAGACAGCTGGCAAGTTTTTTCGCAAAAGCAGATGATTTTGCGGAAAAACTTGCCAGTCTAGACACAGCCTTAATGTTTTAAATTAAACAATTGTTTTACTCTTTTTCTTGGTATGTATGTATAAATCCCCGGCATCTAATCCTTTCACTTCATGCATCTGACAAAGTGAGCTGCAATTCACAGAAGCGTATACCTACAAATCGGCAGATATCCACTTTATATCCGTGGGTATCTGCATCTGTGAATATGGATGCAGATATCCGCAGCTCTTTTTTGTGGATACAAATGAGGGTGCAGATACCAATTGTGTATCCATGCAGGAATCTACTTAGGAGCTAATAAATTTTTTAGTGTTTATGGTGCCCAGGCTGGTCGTTTTTTGCTGGAACGGTCTAACATGATGACTTGTCTGAAAATTAACAGCCATTTTTTTTGGATGCAGCCAACCTTCTCTATAGAAGATGTTCAGTGGAAAAAGTCTGCCAGCACATAAGTTATATATTAAAAACCCTGCACGTGTTAAGCACTAGGTTTGCAAAAAAGACACTCAAAGAAGTCAAAGGAAAAAAAACATTCTAGAGTGGATGCGAAACCCAGTTTCTAGAGAATCGAGGCAATTTTACTTTTTGTTAAGTTTAGTTTCCAGCGCTTTTGGGTATGAAGGAAGCCTTCCAAATTTGACTGAGCTCTTCCTGATTGCCTCTGACCCATCCAGTCTTTCAGGTCTACAACCAGCTACAGTAAAACTCCAATAGTCCGGCATCCAGTAGTCCGGCACTCCTGATAGTCCGGCATCAAAATGGCAAGAGCCTAGTGAGTGAGCTTTGGCAAAAAATGAGTCACAAGGTAACAGCGGCAGCAGCTGAACTGAGCAAAAAGGGTAAAAAAGGCTTAAAAAAACTAAAACATTACAGTATACTGGATACAGTATGTACAATAAAAAGGGTTAAGAATACTTTATACACAGTATATAATGTATACAGTATATATATAACCATCTTATAGTACCTCTTGATAGTCCAGCATATCTGATAATCCGCACCACCTAGGTCCCATAGGTTCCGGATTATCGGAAGTCTACTGTACTTGGCTGGGTGGGTGGTGGGTTTTAAAACCTTAACGATTATGCCATTGGCAATGAAAGGAAAAGAATGGGATTTACTTCTATTTCAACTGCCTTCAAAAGTAACCAATCCAATGTCATTGTTTCCTACAAAGAGTGGAGAGGAATGGGGAAGACAGACTTAAAAGAACAGACAGGATCTCTTTTCACAGCATTACACGATGCTACTCCTATAGATGGAGGAATCCCGAAGAAGAGCAATATGGTAGGAAGAGGCTTGACATGACATTCCTGCTACATGTTCTACGCCTCATAAAACAGGACTAACGGTGGCAGAACTAAGGATGTTAAATTTAGATTATTCTACTAATCGAACAGTTGATGTAATTTGCATCGACTACTGGATTAATCGATAAGGGCACCTCCGCCATTGAAATCTAGCAAGAACCCTGACCACTCTTGAGTTACTAGTCAACTATCCGATAAGCATTTGCTTATCAGATTGGCAACTGGTCGCTTACATGCCTAAGCAGAACTGTTACTACACACCCAGAAGAAAAAGAAACTGTGTCAAGAGTCCCACAAGACTGGCTCAGACCAGATTTTCTTCGGCCTGGTGACTTTCCTCCCTGCTTCAGGCAACAGGCTTGGATCATCAACATTTTGCATTCGCTGCCTATGCTCTGTAGCATGTTTCTGAACAGAGTCGTAAAAAGCACACTCGCCCATTCCAGAATATCAAGAGAACAGAGTGAGAGCTCTCTCTTAGCAGGAGAATTTACAGATTTGATCTAAATGCCCAGGGCTTGACAAACGGTGGCAAAATCTACATGCCAGCCCCGCACTGCGCATGCGCAAGACTCGCATGCGCAAGACCCACATGCGCGCACCGCCGGTGAACAACTTGCCACGGGTGAGTAGATTCACTGATTTGTCGGGCCCTGTAAATGCCCACAAACAAAATAAAATATAGGATTTATACAAAGACTTTACCATAGAGATTCACCACTCGTAAGGGCTCCAGGTCCTATTCGTAACAGAATAGGGCAAAAGTTTCAGAAGGGGAGCCGAGTTAGTCTGTAACTGGGAAAACATATAGATGGTATCATGAGCTTTCGCGCACACAACCCAAAGAACAAGGTAACCTTATTTTGGTACCTGACTATGCCCAGATACTACATGGTTATCCGTAGTTAAATTTCCTAGTTGTGGGGTGGGGTTTTCCCTCACAAAGCAAGTGTGTGAATGTAATTACAAAAGTCCCTGCATTTTGTCCATCAATAAACATTCACTTTGGCTATGTCTAGATTGCAGGGATCTATGGAAAAAAGTTATGCAAAGTGTGCTCTGCAATTGGCGCAGCTTTTTCCGATAGTTTTTTCAGAAAACTATGGAACGAAAATGGAACGAGGAATACAGGGCTTCCCGAAAGAGCGCGTTTACTCGTCCTCAAGAAAAAGCGGAAGAGCAAACGTGTTCCCTGGACGCAGCGGGGGGTTTCTTGGATACCTCTGGTATCCTGGAAAAACCCTGCAGTGTAGACAGCCTTAGACTGTTAAATACAAGTTACGTGTTAAATACAAGTTACGTGGAGACAGCCTTAGACTGTTAAATACAAGTTACGTGTTAAATACAAGTTACGTGGACAAGAATTTTTACTCTTAATTTGTGTAAGCAGTGACCCAAAAAAGTAAGTACTGCTTGTCCATTTCACTTTCTGACCAATAGATCAAAGGGGGGGAATTTTCTCCCTACGGGGGCCAAAGATCCTTAACAAAAATAAGTTGTGGGCCCCAAACAGCCCCACAGGGGAACGTAGAGGCCTAGAGCTTCCACCTACACTCCAGACTGGGACTAAGGCATCTGGAGTGCACCATGAGGGGTTGTGGAGTCTGGAAGGGAGTTCTGTCCGTGGGCAGAGTCTCCGGGTGGAGGTGCGGGCTATGGGAGGGGGCCGTGAGTTCAGTGGGGTGGGGGTGAGGGTGCCAGCTCCAGCCGGGTGCCGCTTACCTCAGGCAGCTCCTGACTGGGAGCAGAGCAGGGTTAAGAAAGGCTTCCACCTTGTCCTGATCTCACACGGCTCCTGGAAGCTACCACCGCGGCACCGTGCACTACCTGTATGCACCACCCATGCCAATGGGAGCAGGGCGACGCATGCGGCCTCTTAGATTTCCCTGATCCTCCATCAGCTGGGTGATGGGCACCGAATGCATCGGGAGCCTGTGGGAGTCTGCGTGGGTGGGCGGGTGACGCCCAGAGACAGGGCGGTGTCCAAATTGCATTAGCGGTGACGAGGGAGGTACGGAAACCAATTTTAGGACACCAGCTACAGGGAGTGCCAGCCTGGCAGCTGCTCCATAATGTTGAAGAGCCGCACCGTGCTCGCCGTAGACTCCCGCCTCTCATCGTCCTTCCAGTCGTTCATTTGTGTGTCCGGCAGCCGCGTAACTCAAGACCTCACGCACAAACTCCTCTCTAATCTTTCATGGGCACTTCCTGGCCTCTCTCAGCCACTAAGACCTCAGACGGGCATGCCTCGGTCAGCTGTATCAAGGCACAATTGCCATGTTTCAGATAGGTCTACTGTTAAGACACAGAACTGGCCCAATCCTTTTCAAAGACTTGCACTGTTCACATACTTAGCGTGCTCTGTCAGAGTGAGCCCACATAAGATACAGGAACCCCACAATGGTGAGTTCACCATCGGGGAAGAGATTCTCATTTGCGCATGGCCGTCCTACATGCTGTGCACTTGGGAAGAACCCTGCAGGGGGACTCAAAACTTCGTAACGGCCACTAATTTCAAGAGGCGGTGTTCATCCTGCATGACGTTGTACTGCTTAGGGTGAGCAGGGAAGCAAATGAGGCTCCTTCACTCGACTGTGGGTTCTGTCCGGGACCATACACGGCTTGTCTTTGTGCAGCGATGGCTGCCCTCCCCTCTCAGTTGAGGTCACAGAGGCAAAAGAACAAAGAACACTACAACTGGAAGGGACTTAAAGAGGTCATCAAGTCCAGTTCCCTGCACTCACAGCAGGACCAAACACCGTCTAGGCCAGGGTTTCCCAACCCATGGGTCGGGACTCAAATATGGGTCACCATTACCAGGGCTCGACAAATCGCTGTTTCTACTCGCTTGTGGCGAGTAGATTTCAGCCGCTCGCTCCATTCACCGGCGGTGCGCGCATGCGCGGTGTGGGGCTGGCGAGCAGATCTCACCGCGGTTTGTTGAGCCCTGACCATTACATTTCAAAAGGGTGGCCAAGTGTCTCCCCAGATGGCTCTGCCTCCGCTCCTCCCGTTTTTGAATTGCCTTAGGTCACCACGTCTTCCTGAATTGCCAAAATGTGTCCCCATCTGCAAAAGGTTGGGAACCGCTGGTCTAGATCATCCCTGATAGATGTCTATCCAACCTGCTCTTCAATATCTCCAGAGATGGAGATTCTACAACCTCCCTCGGCAACTTATTCCAGTGTTAAACCACCCGGACAGTTAGGGAGTTTTTCCTAATGTCTAACATAAACCTCCCTTGCTGTAGTGTAATCCCCTTGCTTCTTGTCCTATCCTTAGAAGCCAAGGAGAACCATTTTTCTTCCTCCTCCTTGTGACACCCTCTTGGATACCTGAAGACCGCTATCATGTCTCCTTTCCAGACTAAACAAGCCCAGTTCTTTCAGTCACCCTTCGTAGCTCATGTTCTCTAGACCTTTAATCATTCTTGCTGCTCTTCTCTGGACCTTTTCCAATATCTCCAGCTCCTTCTTGAAATGCGGTGCCCAGAATGGGACACAAGACTCCAATTGAGGCCTAGTCAGTGCAGAGCAAAGCGGAAGAATGACTTCTTCTGTCTTGCTCACAACACTCCTTTTAACGCAGCCCAGAATCACGTCGGCTTTTTTTGCAAAAACGTCACACTGTTGACTCATATTTAGCTTGTGGTCCCCTCTGCCCCCCCCTATGGATCCCTTTCTATAGGACTCCTTCATAGACAGTCACTTCCCATTCCCTGGAAGTATACTGGAACAGGATACTGAACTCCGAGAGGCTCTGGGAGACAGACCCATAGTCTCCTATAGACAACCACCTAACCTCAAGATGATTCTTACCAACAACCACAGGACATACCACAGTAATACCAACCCTGGTACCTTCCCTTGCAACAAACCCCGTTGCCAACTTTTGTCCACATATTCACTCTGCTGATACCATTATTGGACCTAACCAAGTGAGTTATAAGATCAAGAACACATATTCCTGAGCATCCAGAAATATAATTTAAGCAATCATGTGCCGAAAGTGTCCGTCTGCTATGTACATTGGACAAACGTCTCAGACACTTCGCCAAAGGATCAATGCCCACAAAACAGATATTAGACAGGATCACAAAGAAAAAACAGTTTCTTGCCATTTCAACCAGAAAGGACATTGTCTCAACGACTTGATTACCTGCATCCTGCTTCAAAGGCCTTTTAAGACTTCACTTGAAAGAGAATCCTCTGAACTGTCATTCATGCTTAAATTCGACACTTTACACTCAAGTTTGAATAAAGACGCTAATTATCTTACCCATTATAAAGATAGCTTCCCCAATTATCACTTCTAATATCATTAGCTCACGGACATTTACCTCCCCCCCCCATCCCCTTCTGTTCTGAAATTTGATTTGTCCTTTTTATGTGTGTTCATTTTTTTAATTGTATCCTTTGGTATATATGATTGTGACAATTTTCTTCCACTATTTGATCTGAGGAAGTGGGTCTGGCCCACGAAAGCTCATCACCTATTAAACCATCTTGTTAGTCTTTAAAGTGCTACATAGTCCTGTTTTTTGTTTCAGCTACACCAGACTAACACGGCTACATTTCTATCGCTATTCCCATTCCCTATGTGTGAAACAGATTGTTCCTTTCTAAGTGGAACACTCTGCATTTGTACTTATTAAACTTCATCCTGTTTACCTCCGACCGTTCCTCCAGTTTGTCCAGATCAGTTTGAATTATAACCCTCTCCTCCAAAGCAGTTGCAACCCCTCCCAGCTGGGGATCATCTGCACACTTAATAAGCGTAATAAACTTAATAAGCTTAATAGCAGCCTTCAGGGATAAAAGACCACATTTGTTCGGCCAGCAAATTTGCGAAGACTCACGGCACAGCAGCTGCATGACACTTTCAATAAGATCTGTGAGGCAGATTACCGTGAAGTAATAGAAGCAACGACACTCTGTTCACCATCTGACCGCCCCTGTGCTGGTAGCTGCAACACACAGAACCAAGCTTCTTTGCGGTAGGCGTTTCGCAATTCCTTCACTTCGGGCTTGCTCTATAGTGCATCTCGGTCATGGCTCCTTTCAGTCATGCATCTTGACATGTGCCCGGAGGTATCAATCCCTACAGCTGGCGTGCAGCTGGGACTGGACGGCCTCCTCTCCCCAAACGCTGATGAGGTCCAGCACCTCAGCCTGGCTGCAAGTAGGGGATCTCCTGGTTCATGAAGCAGGCCTGGCCAGCTGGGAAGATGCACTGAGAACACACCATGCACTGCCGATCAAACAGGAAGGGGACTTTCAAATTTCAAAAAGACCGTAAAAGCACAGGTCTGAGGGTTGGTCATCTGACAGCAGGGCAATAGAGCACAAACAGATGACCAGAGAGGTAAGAACAGGCATTGTGGGAAAGGGGTCTGATGCCAGTCCAACGCAGTACTATACCATGGAGAGGAGAGATACACCCCCCAGCAGGGAGATACCATTGCTGGGGGAGAGAGGTGTCTCTCCTGGCAATCGCAGCCCTAATTCCTGCAACAGGGAGTACTAGGCAGCTGCACAGCTAAGAGGGGACATTAGCGTCAACCCACAACGGTAGTTGTTAGGCGGCTGCGCAGTCGTGGGAACTATGGTCATAACCCACTTTGATGTCCCGATCCAGCGTTTGAGAATTGCTGATACCGAAAAATAAAAGATCAACAGGCTGAGCAGAGTCAGAAGTCCTTTACAACGGGACTCTTGTTTTGCTGAATGTGCTATTTGAAGATAAAAGGGTTAGGAGTTTCACGGGCAAGTTTCATTCGGTTTAAAATATCAACCTGAGCATTTCCTGAAGGCAAAGTTCAGAGAGGAGAAAGACAGCGATATAACGAACCAGGCTTAAGAGGCGTTTCGGGATCAGCTTGCTACTACAAATAGCACGATGACATGGTAAGCAAAGATCAGAGTTTGGAATGGTGCCTTTTCGGGGCATGGAGCGAAAGGGTGGACGAAAGTAACCTCTGCAGTCCATACATTGGCCATGAGCTGGGGAAAATTCTCTACTGTAAGCCTTCTCAACACCTCATCGAAAAACTGCCTCTCCAGTCATGCAAACACAAGCAGGAACTGCCGGAGCAGCCCCTACCGCCGCCTGTCCATAGCAGGTGGGGAGTTCCTCCAGGTCCAACATAATTAAGTAAGAACACTAGATCCAATACAATTAAGTCAGAGTTTCTTCTATTATGCATCATACTTGCTTCCCAACTTTCATGCAGTTACATCTACGCAAACCTATTTATGGCAATCAGATTGGAAAAATGTCACTGAGAACAGCATCATATTTATCACACTTCTTTACTACTTTTTTAAACAGCAGGTCTGCTTCGTTTTCCTGGAAAAGGGACATTTTGTTGAACCGTGAAGCGTTAGAAGTTTGTGGCATATGAACGGAGCCAGATTTAACTTCCCACACAACTCCAGTTCAGATGTTTTTACTGGGGAAGCCCTTCTCTTGTTTCACAATGCTAAGAAATTCAGTATCACAGGTGGTTGTATAAGCAGTGGTCTCCAACCTTTTTACACCCAAAAATCACTTTTTAAATGACAGACCAAGCCAAGATCTACCGCCCCGCCCCTTCCCTCTCTATTCTCCTCCTCTCCATCACTTGCTATCCCCAATCCTTATACTGCTACTTTAAAAAAAAATTCCCACCATTCCTCGCAGCTACTCACCTGTGCTGTTGCTCGGTGAGTGGGAAAACTAATGTAAATGTACTGCGCAGGCGCGCAGTTCAGAGAGGGCTAAAGAGCTACTCTTAGAGCCTCCGAGATCTACCGGTAGATCGCGATCTACTGGTTGGTGACCACGGCTGTATGGGATGCAGCTTTTTACAAAAAGGAGAGATCTGAAACACAAGGGAAGCCCAAAGCAACATGAACCATGGAGAACTTAACTCAACGGAGGAGTATATTTCCCAGCGTCAGTTCTTTCCTCCAGTTCGAATGTATTATGTTGTTGGAAAAAAAAGTTCTCCAGCACTGTGTGAACTAAACAAACATGCCGAAATCATGTGATAATCCTTTCATACTCCGATGCAAGCAATAAAGATTCCAATCCAAAAAGGGAAAGGGGGAGGGAGAAGCACCACACAAATAAACTACTGTACAACACAGCCCCATGTACCAAAACTATAACCCACAAACCAAAACCTACAAGCAACGTCAGTGGGCAGACCGGCAAAATGTTTACCTTGCCCTCGCCAAAGACACGCTACTAAGACTCTCTCCAAAATGAAAAGGCGCATTATCTTCCTGTGGGAGTTAGTCCAATAAAGAAGGTTCACTGAATACAGACAAAAGGGATAATTGAATTATAATGGGTATCCAACCAGAATATAATGACCCATTGACTTGAATTTGCTGTCACCAGCAGTATGAACAGCAGTGGCGACAGAGAAAATTCAGAACCTTCCCACAAATATGCTATTTGCTCAGAGCAGGGGTGGGCAATCATTTTGGAAAGGGGGCAGGGGAGGTCCACTCCGAGAATTTGGAAAGTGGTTGAGGGCCACACTCTTCCATGATATTAATGGAGGGAGTGTGGGGTGCCGGATGAAGGTTAGGTGGAAAAGGGAGCAAATTTGAGTGACGGAGGCAAGTGAGACCTAGGGCACTGGAGTGGGGAGCAGGGGTTGGATTGTGATCTACGGCAAGGAATTGGAGTACAGGGGTTAGGGTTGTGAGCTAGGGCAGGGAATTGAGGTACAGGAGGGGGTACAGGGGTTTGGGCTGTGAGCTAGGGCAGGAGGGGACTGATCTGGGGCAGGGGATTGAGGTGCTGGATATGAGAGGGGGTATGGGTGCAGAGGATTTGGGTATGTGGAATGGGGGGGCAGAGGGAAGATCTGGCCAGGAGACTTACCAGCCAGCAGCCCTTTTCTGAATCCGCGTCCCTGCCTACCCCGCCTCCACACAGGCTGCAGCCACGTGCTCTGCGAATAACTACAACCCCCTTGTGCTTCGTGGCTGCCTGTTATTAAAAAGGCATTTCCCCATTGGCCAGTTTCTGGCTAGAAGCCGGCCAGTGAGATTGTGCTGGGGGCGGGAACAGCTCCTTTCAGTTTTTAAAGTGAAACCTGCCCACAGCCAATTCTGAGCAACGGGTGGGGTCCACAGGCCAGATCCGGTGACTTGGTGGGCCGGCCCCGGCCCGAGGGCCGTATTTTGCCCAGGCCTGACTTAGAGTCATGACAAAAACCCTAGAATCATAGAACCATAGAGCTGGAAGAGACCTCAGAAGGTCATCAAGTCCAGCCCCCTGCTCTAGGCAGGACCAATCCCAACTAAATCAACCCAGCCAGGGCTTGGTCAAGCCGAGACTTAAACACTTCTAGGGATGGAGACTCCACTACTTCCCTAGGGAACCCATTCCAGTGCTTCACCACCCGCCTAGTGAAATAGTTTTTCCTAATATCCAACCTGGACCTCTCCCACCACAACTTGAGACCATTGCTCCTTGTTCTGCCGTCTGTCACTACTGAGAACTGCCTCTCTCCATCCTCTTTGGAACCTCCCTTCAGGAAGTTGAAGGCTGCTATCAAATCCCCCCTCACTCTTCTCTTCTGCAGACTAAACAGACCCAACTCCCTCGGCCTCTCCTCGTAGGTCATGTGCTCCAGCCCCCGAATCATTTTGGTTGCCCTCCGCTGGCCCCTCGCCAATGCGTCCACATCCTTTTTGTAGCGGGGGGCCCAGAACTGGACACAATACTCCAGATGTGGCCTACATTGCACCATCAAACTAAAACACAAAAACCCAACATGCCAAGAGATTTCAGAGTGCTTGCATGTGTCATTACATGGACTGCTCCCTTCTGTAGTGCTGTTTATCTTCACATGTGGCCGGGGGAGGGATGTAAATCAAACTATTTTAAAAACACAAGTTCAACCAGTTGAGTCAAGTTAAATTTCTTGCCTAAGTACTAGAGTGAGCACAACAGCCCTGCATACCCTAGTTAGCTACACAGAAAACGAGGGCTTCTGTTCTGTTGGGAGAGTTACCGTTCAGCTGAGAAACCCTGCTGTTGCTGGGATAATTTTCCCCTTCTGACGCCAATCAGGGAAGAACTTTTCAGCAAAGCCGCCTTTGGGACACAGTGGGTACAGCTGAACCCAGTGACCTTCGTCTTTGCATCAATGGATTTTCAAGAGAGTCGTCTCGGGTCCTCCTTATTTAGCCCAGGGTTGCTTTTCCTTGTTCGATATACAAGTAGGTTATTCGGATGACACTCAGCTCATTAACAGAGTAACGGTACTGAACGTATTCCAAAGGGAACAGCATGTGCTGGACATACTATACCGGAGCTAATATTATTAGCTGTCCACACGGATTTGTTACTGTGTGTGAATGAAGAGGTCTCAATCTTACACTTGATCAGATAAATGCCCCCAAATAAATTTACAACCAGGCTGGTAGAGGTATGCGGTGCCTCACCTCTCTAAGTTTCAATGAGCAGGGCTCGACAAATTAGTTAATCAACTCGCCCGTGGCGAGTAGATTTCAGCCAGTCGCCCCATTTACCGGCGGCGCGTGCATGCGCAATGCGGGTCTTGCACATGTGCAGTGTGGGGCTGGCGAGTAGACTTCACTGCAGTTTGTCAAGCCCTGTCAATGAGGGTACATCTACACTATAAGGGGGTGTCTAGACTACATGCCTCCATCAACGGAGGCATGTAGATTAGACAGATCGGCAGAGGGAAATGAAGCCGCGATTTAAATAATCGCGGCTTCATTTAAATTTAAATGGCTGCCCCGCTCTGCCGATCAGATGTTTGTCGGCAGATCGGGGCAGTCTGGACGCGCCGCTGTCGACAAAGAAGCCTTTGTTGATCAGCGCAGGTATGCCTCGTGAAACCAGGTTTACCTGCACCGATCGACAAAGGCTTCCTTGTCGACCGCGGTGCGTCCAGACTACCCAATCTGCTGATCAGCTGTTTGTCGGCTCAGCGCGGCAACCATTTACGTTTAAATAAAGCGGTGATTATTTAAATCTACGCTTCATTTCCCTTTTTCAAATAAACTAATCTACATGTCTCCGTCGACGGAGGCATGTAGTATAGACGTACCCCAAGAGCTGTGTATCTACACTGCAAGAGAGCTTCCAGAATAGCATATTTCAAAAGAGAGCATCCATACTACAGGGATGCCTCAAAATTAGTCCGAGGTGGGCTCCCCTATATTGGATGCGCTCTCTCGATTTAGAGCCCCAGGAGGCACTGGGGAGGAGCTATTTTGACAGAGCAGCAGTAGAGCGTCCACAAACATCCTTTTCCGAAAAAGCTTTTTTGGAAGAGGCTTTATTCCGCGTAGAATGAGGTTTACCAACGTCGAAAAAAGCCCTCCGTTATTTCAATTTTCTTTCAAAAAAACGCAATTGCTGTGTGGATGCTAGGATTGTTTTTCCCAGAATAATGGTCGTTTTCCCGGAAAATCGGTGCAGCATAGACGCACCGAGTCGCAACAGCTTTGCCAATTCCCACAATGAACACAGATGTCATGGGCACGCTCCTAGATCCAGAGCCACCTCACACGTTTCAAGCAGTTGTCTCCAACCTTTTTATGTGCAGGAGCAGCCCCTGCCTGCGAGGTGGGGGGGCGGAGGGGCCAGGGTACACAGGCCACAGAAAAGCCACACACACACGTTGATTATTGACAAGGTTATAAAAAGGCCTGGAAGACAGATTGGAGGTGGGGGAAGATTCCAACTAACTGAAAAGGTTTTTTCCTATTGCAGTGCGACTTATGCACCCTTACGGAGGAGGAAAGGTCTTCAAATCACTCTTTGGGACAAGGAACTCGGGCACGGAGGTAGGGGGAGAACGTGGAACAGTGACAAACAAGGTCAAAGCAGAAGAGGATGTAACTGATGGGAGAACTAATAAGAGGTTGTTCAAGATGAACGTGATTATACAATACAGGAGGCAAAGGCAAAAGTGAGGGGAGAGAAGAAGGCCATGGTGGCAGATGGAAAGAAGGTCTACGACATTTTGTAGGACCTTGGAGAAGAATACCAGGAACTGTAACTCAATGGATGGTAGATGACTTTGAAAGGATTCAGACGTATGGTGTGGAAAATACATGAAGGAGGAAGAGACGTTTAGTAGGAGAATTTACATGTAGATTGTCGGAACCTTTGATCGTGTACTCTTTGGTTTGTAAAAGACAGGTTGAACTTCCGATATCCAGGATTCCCCCATCTGGCAACATCCATCGTCCAGCAGGACCCCGGATGTTCCAGGACCAGAGATTCCTGGTGGAGGGATGGTGGCTGGGCTCCCCATAGCTGAGCTGCCTGGCACGCCACATCTGGGCAGCCAGGCACAACCAAGAGGGGCTTCCCAGCGCAGCCTGGAGCATAGCAGCACTGCCCGACAGGGCCAGGAGCTCGGTGCGCTGCAGCGAGGCCACCCACAGGGGCCAGGAGCCTGACGCACAGGAAGCTGGGCTACAGCTGGACTGCCCAGCATAGCAGAGAAGGGGTGAGAGGGTGGCAGGGCAGCGAGGCTGGTGGCAAGGGGGGAGTAGTCCAGGAGGCCGGTGGTAGCAGGGGAACCAGATATGACCTCCCCTGGTCTGGCAAAATCCCTCATCCAAAACCGATTAGGTCCGAGGGTGCCGGACCAGGGAAATCCCACCTTTACTTAGCACAGCAGTCCCCTAGTTGCTACAAATAAAGCCAGAAACAGCCCAGAATAAGTTATGCAGCAAGGAGAGAGAAACACGGGAGATTCTGGTAATGATGCACAGCAAGTAATGAGAACTTAACATGAATGTACACACACGTTAATCTTTTAAACTGCAAAGAGAACGACAGTTCCCGTAAAAAAAATTTGTCAAGCCCTGCTCCCGGCACTGTATGATCATTAAAGCTTCACCAAAGAAAAAGTTGCTGAAACAAAGCCCCATTATTTTGGGTATGAAGTCTCCTTACAAATTCAGAAGCTGTTCTGCACGCTTCATTAACAACGGTTCTTCCGCATTTTCCGGCGGTGGTTAATATGTACATTAAAGAAAGACATGCATGAAAACAAAAAGGTAAGAATTCCTTTGGAGACCGAATTCAGACAAACCAGTGAATGGCGCAAGCTTCATTTTTATATATGTTCAAAATCAGGACTTCAATAATAAAGTTGCAGCAACAGAGGAACAAAGGGTGCCCTCAAACTAATACCTGCCTCTACACAAACGGGGATTATTTTCTGACCTCCACGTAGCATTCATTCTTCTGTGTGAATAATTGCAGATGGTCTCTTAATTCGGCACACCAGTGTCACCTCATTAAAAAAAGGAAAATCACATTTTCTAGGTCTGTACCCAGTGGTGCTCAAAACCAATCGAGGACTATGGACATGGATCGCTGTTGCTACTTGAAATTCGAAGCCAAGTGTGGCGAGGACGACTTTCATTTGACAAAAAGTTAAACACAAGCTTTGGCGTGAGATGAGTCTCCTAATCCCTTTAAACTAAACCAGATAAACATCCCCAACAAGCCCCAACAGCACTATTCATATGCACATCAGAAGACAAACTGACGAAAATATCACAGAAGACGGAGCCAGCATCACCAGTAAGGAAGCTCATGGCTACTCACACTGTTTTAAAGATAAAGGTAACAATGAGGAAGTCTAAGAGCTACTGAAGTCAGAGATGCACTGCCTTTACGCTTCGTTAAGGTGGAAGAGAACGCTGAAAACCAAAGCAAGACACTATTTTTTTCACTCAGAGCACAGTCATCCTGTGGAACTCCTCGCCACAGGATGTGGTGAAGGCCAGGACTTGAACAGGTTCAAAAAAGAGCTGGATAGAGTCATGGAGGTTCAGTCCATCAATGGCTATTAGCCAGGATGGGTAGGAATGGTATCCTAGCCTCTGTTTGTCTGGAAATGGGTGACAGGAGAAGGATCACGAGGATTACTTGTGTTCCCTCCCTCTGGGGCACCTAGTATTGGCTGCTGTCGGCATCCAGCCTAGTATCCTGTCTGGACCGTTAGTCTGATCCAGTATGGCCGTTCTTATGTTGGACAAGCAAGCAAGAAGGCCAAATTAGATATTTTCTTCCGAGTTTACCCGATGATTGTTTCCGTATTAACCCTAACCGTTAGCCTACTTAGCTCTAGGTCCCTTGACTTCATGTTTCCCTACAGCTTTCCAGTTGTACATTAATGTACGGGTATTATTGGAAACCTGGGAAGATTTCAATTGGCAGCCCAGAAACTAACTCACTAAACAACTTTTAATTGATGTTTACTAGCATTGCCCATCCCGTTGTGACGGTAGATATACATGTGACCTCCTCCCTCCCCACTGCTCGTGGGGGCGGGGTCATGCGTCCTCTTCCCTCCCAGCTGCTCCGGGGATGTTGGGGCACGTTTGCACTTTCCCCCTCACTGTGGTGAGGGCGGGACCTCAGCAGAGGGGGCGGGGCAGTAGGCCTGCCTCCTCCTAGAAACTTCTCAAGTGTTCTCGGTGACGGACAACGTGACAGACACCTCTCTTTTTAGAACAGTATTTTAAAATATAAATTGAAACCAGCATTTTGTTTTACCCAAGAACAATTTTCTTTTCATTCTCAGCGAAGACAACACCGGCGATGGAGTTTTTTTATTGCGCAGCGATGAATATCTTTTAGAAGCAGGTTTCACGACTGCTTTAGGGACGCAACATCAAAAACCAGTCGAGTCGTCTGCAGTACCAGCATCTGCTTCCTAAACTCCCCTACAGTGTTTTAGGGTTTTATTTTTTCCCATGTCTATTTTGCTCTCCTGAATTCCTGTGTAAAAAGGCCAACCTCAACCCATACTCACACCTATTTCTCTATTCCCTCGATTCCATTAAAATCGAATGCTTTGACGAACTCTGACAGTCACCACTGCCAACATATTTTTTTTCAGTTTGAAGTTTCTTATCGTGTTTGTTAATCCCAAACTGTCCAATTCAAACTCAACTGTGAACAAACTCACCCCCACTTCGACGACACTGCCCCATTTCTCAGTCCTCCCCCCCCCGGCGCGGAACCCAAAATTACAGCCTCTCTCCAACTTATGAACCGGTTACGGACCAAGCAATTGGTCGTAACTTGGTTTGTTCGTAAGTCGGACCCCATAGAGTGAGCTCTTCATAAGCGCAGATTGCGTTCGTAACTCGGGGTCTGCAATTTACGACAGCTTTGGTCGTAACTGCGAATGGTCGCAAGTTGACCGTTCGCAACTTGGGGACCGGCTGTAGATCATCTTGCACTGTGCGTTGGGGCTGTACAGCCTAAACACTAGATTCACTGCCTCCACAGCCTGTGCCCTGTGCTAGGATTCCCACAGACTTCACTGCAACTCACTGGTTTGAACAACGCAAAAACAAGTTTATTTAACAACGACAGAGAGCTCTTAAGCGACAGCAAGCCAGAAACACAAGCCAGGTTGACCACACTAAGGGCATGTCTACACTACAACATTATTTCGAAATATCTAATTTCTAAATAGTTATTTCGAAATATCTAATTTCGAAATAACAGGTCTACACACAAAATGCATTTTGAAATAGCTTTTTGCTATTTCGAAATAGCGCATCCACACTGATTGGATGCTGAATCACATTTAAGGCTAGCCAGAACTGGTTCCGGCAGGGCATCAGGTCAGAAGTTACCTTGTGGCCAGAGCGGCCAGCAGGGCACCCTGGGAAGGGCTGGAGGCCCCCGTATTTCGAAATAAGCATCTACACAGCGCTTATTTTGAAACAGCAATTTCGAAATTGGCGCTATTCCTCATGGAATGAGGTTTACCAATTTCAAAATAAGCCCTCCGCTATTTCGAATTAATTTCGAAATAGCAGTTGGCTTGTGTAGATGCTAGGAAGTTCTTTCGAAACAGCAGCTGTTATTTCGCAATAACTTTGCGGTGTAGACATACCCTAAATACATAGGATAAGAATCTGCTGTTCATATCCAACACGAGGATGCAAGCAGGCTGCAGATTAGGGATGCAATCGTATAGTCGATTAACCGATAAGCAAAAGCTTGTAGGGTAATGTTATAGACTACACGTATGCCACCCACCCGTCCTTGTCAGTAAATTTTTTATCAGGCTGGTCCAGCACCCAGGCTCAGTCCCAGCTTACACCAGGTTTGGGACCTACCTCCACTGGGGCTTCTAATACACTACAATGTAAGTGCAGGGTTAGTAGAACTTAAATTAGCAGTACTGGCTGCCAGCCACATCCCGGGGGATTATAGAACAGTCAACGAATCAATAAGAATTCATGAGGTTAATCAACTATTCAATTAACCGATATTTAACATCCCCACTGCAGACCACAAGCTCTCACTTCCTGATTTATGCAGCTTCTGCACGGGGCAAAACCCCTTTGCTTCCCTGACCCGTCTGTGGAAAAATCCAAGACATCGCAAGACCGAGACGTGTGGTCCTTGCAGAATGACAGCAACCGCCACTCACAGGGAGCATGGAGCATTCCTAGGAAGAAGATAAGCTTCTCCTAACGCCTATTTTTTTTCCACTGCCCAGACTAGACCCTTCCCCACACCCTCAGACCGAGAGCATCTTGTGTAGTGGGCATTACCCAGGTGTAATTACATCTGAAACACAGATACAGCGTCAATATTCGTCGTTTCAGATGCAAGCGATACATGCATACAGACCGGATAATCATTCGGCAAATTATAACGTTGCCAATGACACACCATGATTTATCCGGCACTAAATGCCTCCTAATCGTGCTATAATAAATGTAATAGCACTGAAGAATATAGGCGCAGCGTCACACTCTTGTCAAACAGAATCCGAGGGTTGGATGAGACCTCAGGAGGTCGTCGAGTCCAACCTCTGCCCAAAGCAGGACCAACCCCAACTCAATCATCCCAGCCAGGCCTTAGTCAAGCCGGGACTTCACAACGTCTAGAGATGGGGATTCCACCCATCCCAGTGCTTCACACCCTCCTTGGGAAATCGTTTTTCCTCATCTCCAACCACGACCTCCCCCACTGCAACTTGAGACTGCTGCTCCTTGTTCTGCCGTCTACCACCACTGCGAACAGCCTCTTTCCAGTCTCTTTGGACCCCCCCTTCAGGAAGTTGCAGGCTGCTCTCAAATCCCCCCTCACTCTTCTCTTCTGTAGACGAAACAAAACCAAATCCTTCAGCCTCTCCTCGTAGGTCATTTTGGTCGCCTTCCGCGGGACTCTCTCCATTGCATCCACATCCTTTCTGTAAAGAGGAAGGGGGACCCAGAACTGGACGCAATACTCCAGATGTGGCCCCACCACACTGCACCCGATCCCTGCCCTCCAGCGTATCTACTGCCAGCTGTGCGGTTTCGGGCAGTTCTGCACATGCGCAGACCGCTCTGCGCCGGCTCTTCCGGGTTGTAATCTACTCGCCATGGGCAAGCAGATTGCATTATGTGTCGAGCCCTGGGAACTTGATTAGTTGCTTCCTCACCCCTTCGCTGCCTTTATCAGAGGCAGAAAGGAGGGAAATACAACCTGGTGCTGGGGGGAGACAGACTTTTAAGCCGGTCCTCCCCGCCCTAGCACTGTCTCCACGGGGGGCAGGGGGAACCACTGCATCTCTCCCTTTGAAGTATACAAGAGCTACACATTTCAGAGGAAACCCAAATTTCAAAGGGAGAGGCGCAGTGAGATAGCAAGTGCCCCCGTTATCGACTAATCGATGGAAATTCCATTGACTACTTGATTAGCTGATCAATTGAAATTTAACATCCCTAGTAGACATTAAGAACAGCCAGACTGGGTCAGACCAAAGGTCCATCTAGCCCAGTATCCTGTCTGCCGACAGTGGCCAATACCAGGTGCTCCGGAGAGAGGGAACACAACAGGGAATTAACACATCATCCCTCCCCTGTCGTCCATTTCCAGACAAACAGAGGCTAGGGACACCATTCCTACCCATCCTGGCTAATAGCCATTGATGGACCTAACCTCCATGAATGTATCTAGCTCTTTTTGGAACCCTGTTTAAGTCCTGGCCTTCACCACATCCTGCAGCAAGGAGTTCCACAGGCTTGCTGAGTGAAGAAAAATTAGACTAAAAAAAATCATTAATTAAGGTCTAGTCCTCCTTTCTCCAACACGACAGCTTCCAAAATTACAATTCTAGGACCTGGCAAACAAGAAACTTGCCAAGAAATGGCGAGAAAAAAGTGCAGGTTTCTCCCAGAGACTACGGTGAAGGATATGGAGGGATCCCAATCAAGTTACTGCCCCAAGCTCCTACTTCGGTTTTTCATCTTAGGTTCCGACCCAGTCGGTGGGCGAACAGAGTTCTTTTCTTGTAGAACTTCTCTGACTACTGCATGAGTCTCCACTGCTCTACACCAGAACCTTTTAACGGTAAAAGGGAACAGGTCTCTGTTATACTCTATACTTCCTCCAGCCTCGGCTGCCAAGTGCTGTGCTACTCATAGCTTTCCTGAGCAGCCGGAGCACAAAAAAGTTATTTTTGACAATTTCCCAGATGCGACACTGTACGGATAGAATCATTGAATACTAGGACTGGAAGGGACCTCGAAAGGTCATCGAGTCCAGTCCCCTGCCCTCATGGCAGGATCAAGTACTCACTAGACCATCCCTGATAGACATTTATCTAACCTATTCTTCAATATCTCCAGAGATGGAGAATCCACAACCCCAGTAGGCAATTTATTCCAGTGTTTAACCACCCTGACAGTTAGGAACTTTTTCCTAATGTCCAACCTCAACCTCCCTTGCTGCAGTTTAAGCCCATTGCTTCTTGTTCTATCCTCAGAGGCCAAGATGAACAAGTTTTCTCCCTCCTCCTTATGACATCCTTTTACATATCTGAAAACGGCTCTCATGTCCCCCTCTTCAATCTTCTCTTTTCTAAACTAAACAAGCCCAATTCCTTCAGCCTTCCCTCATAGGTCATGTTCTCTAGACCTTTCATCATTCTTGTTGCTCTTCTCTGAACCCTCTCCAATTTCTCCACATCTTTCTTGAAATGCGGGGCCCAGAACTGGACACAATACTCCAACTGAGGCCTAACCAGCGCAGAGTAGAGCGGAAGAATGACTTCTCGTGTCTTGCTCACAACACACCTGTGAATGCATCCCAGAATCATGTTGGCTTTTTCTGCAACAGCATCACACTGTTGACTCATATTTAGCTTGTGGTCCACTATGACCCCTAGGTCCCTTTCTGCCGGACTCCTTCCTAGACGGTCGCTTCCCATTCGGATGCAAACGGGGAACCTGTTAATCCATTACCTAGTGAGCATCACCCTAAACCTAACCGGGTGATGCTTGCCAATTACCAGTTAACCAGCAACTGGGAGCAGCCCCTATCCACGGCCCACCCACAGGTGGGGAGGGGGGCTGAGAGCAGGAGTCAGCTGCCTGAAATTTTCCACCCCACCCCAAAGATGTGAAAGCTAGAATTCTGATGTTTTCAGACACACACACACACACCGCATTCTTGCCGTAAAAGCGTTTCACTTCCAAGTTCAGTTTTCAAGTATTTGAACTAGCACAAAACAACTGTTGTGTTTGTTGGCAACTACCCTCAAGCTACCAGCAATTTTGTGGCATCACACTAAAGCTATCAAGTTCTCCATCGCTAATAGTATTTGATTTCACCACACAAGGAATTACAAAGATAGAGGCATATTTCTGCAGGGCCGTACATAGCACCGTGCAGTTTCCAGCGCAATACAAAGTTGTATTTATAGTTTTTTGGAAATCGCTCGTCAGGCTGTTTTCTCAACCCGTAAAGCAACAGCTGACGCAGAACAAAATACGTTTTTCTGAAATCAATAGCCGCCAACCCTTCTCGCAACCTCAACAAAGGAGTTAGCAAAGTATAAAGATTTGGCACAAAAGAAACTCCGAACTTGCTTTGTAATAAACGCATAGTTATAGTCAGGGCTCGACAAATCGCTGTTTCTACTCGCCACATCGCCCCGTTCACCGTCAGCACGTGCATGAGCAATGCGGGTCTTGCGCATACGCAGTGCGGGCTGGCGAATAGATTTCGCCGCTGTTTGTCAAGCCCTGGTTATAGTAAAGAACCTGTGGATGATAAAAACACGGCTACACGAACCCAAGTTCGTTTAGCTTTACTACTAAGCAAGCTAACTGCAGACAAAAAGTAGAAGGAATCAGTGCATTTCGGTAAGCAATCAGTGCATTTTGGTATGTGATCAAGGGTGAAACTCTTTCATATTAAAGGAGTTGTGCAAAAGGGAGCTAACGGTAGAGGACTGGAGTGTAGGAGGGGGCATGGCTGCAGGAGATTCTGACCTGGAGGAAGGGTTTCGGGTCTGGGAAAGCGTTGTGACCTAGGGCAAGGTGCAGGAGGGGATGCATAGGTTTGGGTTGTGACCTAGGGCAGGAGGAGGTTGTGACCTGGGACAGGGGATGGGGTGCAGGATCTGGGAGGGGTACAGGCCGGGCTCGGTGAACCGCGGCAAGCCCCGCTCGCCAGCCACAAAGTCCGGCAATCTGTGCATGCGCAGATCGCCCGAACCCAGCTCTTCCGGGTTACAATCTACTCGCCTGTGGGGAGTAGATTGTATTATTTGTCGAGCCCTGGGTATAGGTGCAGGAGTAGTGATGCAGAGGGTTTGGGTTACATGGGACAAAGGTGCAGGAGGGGGAGCAGAAGGTTAGGGAGGGAGGAGATGGGGTGACAGAGGCAGGTTTTGGCTGGGAGACACTTACTAGGCAGCTCCCTGCCAGCCTCTCCCCGACACTCAGAGAAGCACGTGGTCCTTGCAGCCAGCCGCTTTGAGCGGCTTGCAGGGGACGTGGCATGCAAGGTGCTGGCCCGAGGCTCCCGTGAGGCCACGGGCTGGATCCGGGGGCTTGGCAGACTAAATTTGGCCCACCGGCTGTGTTTCGCCCACCTCTTCTCTTTTATATAATCAGCAGCCCTGTACAAGTTGGAGTCGCACGCACTGGAAGATAGCTCTGTAATTTCAAGCTTCAAAAGAAGGCCGGGGCTAACCTTGCTACGGGCACTGCATTCCAATGCACTGTCCCTTGCATACCAATAACCTGGCGCACACACCACACAGCACCGTGGCCTCCAGTCTACTAAGTCTTGGAAAAGGGCCTCTCTCCATCACTCCAGGAGGGAGACGGGAAACAAGACGGCTAAAAACTTTTGACACTGCGCCCATCTAGATTTTGAGCTCTACCTTCAGCAAGGTGGGGAAACCCATTTTCTCTACATCCCACAACGAGGTACTGACAGACACTTTCTAAACGGCAACGCCTCGCAAGGTGCAACCGGCTATGCATTGTTCGCCGGCTGCACCACCTCAGAAAAAGCACGACAACGCAGATGGGTAGAGCGCATGGCGTTCCAGGGTCTGATCATACAACAGTCAAGAGAAAAAAAACCCGCAAGGCTGTGTCTACATTGGCAAGATTTTGCGCAAAAGCCGCAAAATCTTGCCACCTGTCCACACTGGCCGCGAGTACACTGACGTTCTAACGTATAAAATCAGGGCTTCTTGTGCAAATACTCTGACGCTCCCGCTCAGGGATAAGCCCTCTTGCGCAACTGTTCTTGCGCAAGAGGCCAGTGTAGACAGGCAACGTTAATTACTTGCGCAAGAAAGCTCAACGGCTAAAATGGCCATCGGAGCTTTCTTGCGCAAGAGAGCGTCTACACTGGTACGGATGCTTTTGCGCAACAGCACATCTCCTGCGCAAAGGCACATGCCAGTGTAGACGCTCTCTTGCGCAAATACTTTTAACGGAAAAACTCATGCGTTAAAAGTATTTGTGCAAAATCATGCCAGTGTAGACGGAGCCCAAGGCTTGCGTTTTCAAGAGCAAGAAGCAAGCTAAAGCTCAAGATCCCTCCAGCAACTCCAGGAAGGGGGAATGCTAGAGCAACACCACACCATACAGAAATGCCGGAGGTCTTGTTATTCCCCCACCTACAGTGTCAAAACTAAGCTGCGTCCCACCTCAACACGCCTTGATCTGACGGAGGAAAGCACGGATCCCGATCTTCCTTCTGAACCAAACCCTGCGTCCCCATCACAGGGTTATCAAGCGAGGGTAAAAAAAAGGGTTGCTTGCAGCCACGGAGTGGCAGACGCAAGACGACGATGTGGCTGCCTTAAAGGAACCCGACTTCTCTCCCGTGTCGGGAACTTGGACTTTTGATGGAACGCGTGGCGGGGCGCGGGGAAGGGAAGCCAACCCCTTGCTCCCTCAAGAGGGCGGAAGAAGAGCAAGTGACACAGGGGAAATTCAGGGTCCACTCACAGGACAGGACCACGACTCACGTTTCCTCCCCGCCGCGGGCAGTGCCTGCTTAGCTACCCCGACGCAATGGGGCCACGAGGGCAATTGACTGCTTCTCTCAAGTCTTGACTGCTTCTACGTACGGCAGGCAACAAAACCGTGAGCCAATCCCCTCTTCAGGAGCCCAGATCCTGGGCACGGTGCGGAGACCACGGGCCCAGTGCATGGACTGGCGCATCCCACCAGCTCTACAACAGTGTCGTTCAACCTGGGGTACAGGCTCGTCGGGTAAACGCGTCGACTGCTCGCTCTCCTCCCCATGCTGCCACTGTATCCGAAGCAGCAGGGGGGGAGGGCAGGACAGGACGGGGGGCAGGAGAGGAGAGGCACAGCAGTCCGGGACGTAGTAGGAGCCGGGCTACGTGCCCACCGGCCTCAACCGGCATTTGAACTGCAGACCCGACTCCCCTCATCGACCAGTGATAACACGGTTAGCGAGTTACCCGCCTCTTCCCACCCTTCGTCCATGCCACTCTCGGGACCCGCCGGGATCTTCTGGGGGGCCTGGCGACCCACCTGGATCTGGGCTCTGCTTTACCACGGGCGCTGTAAACCGCAGCCAGAGTCAAACGTAAGAACACGAGAACAGCCGCACTGGGTCAGACCAAAGGTCCTTCTAGCCCAGTATCCTCTCCGCCGACAGTGGCCAGCACCAGGTGCCCCGGAGGGGGTGGACCGAAGACAATGATCAAGCAATTTGTCTCCTGCCATCCCTCTCCAGCCTCTGACAAACAGAGGCCAAGGACACCATTTTATCCCCTGGCTAATAGCCTTTTATGGACCTAACCTCCATGAAATTATCTAGCTTCTTTTTAAACTCTGTTATAGTCCTAGCCTTCACAGCCTCCTCCGGCGAGGAGTTCCACAGGTTGACAACACGCTGTGTGAAGAACAACTGGGGCTGGGAGGTCATCCCGGGCCTATTGCCTGATGGGTACCAGGGCGTCAGTCCCGTCCGTCGCCACGGTGGGGAAGCCGCCCCCCGGGGGCACCTGCCTTTGCGGGGCCAGTGGTGCAAGCAGGTGATTTTTGAGGGGGGCAAGGTAGGGGGAGGTGCATGAGCCAAATCCAGCCCTGGGAAGGGGAGGTTAGGGTCTGGGTGGGCAGAATCTGGGAAGGGGCCAGGCTATGGGGGGGGTGTGTGGAATGGCGGGTAGGCTGCGGGCGGGGGGGAGGTTGTGGTGGGACAGGGCCTGGGAAGGGGGGGACAGAGCAGCAGAAGGTGGGAAGAGATGACAGGGACTGAGGGGGCAGGGCCTGGGAAGGTGGGGGCCGATTGTGGGGGGGTGAGTCTGGGGCAGGGGTGGCAGATTAGGGGGGCGGGGCCTGGGACGGGGGGGCAGATTGGGAGGGCAGGGTCTGGGGAGGGGGAGCAGATTGGGGGGGCGGGGCCTGGGACGGGGGGGGGGGGCAGATTGGGGGGGCAGGGTCTGGGGAGGGGGGGGCAGATTGGGGGGCGGGGCCTGGGACGGGGGGGCAGATTGGGAGGGCAGGGTCTGGGGAGGGGGGCAGATTGGGGGGCGGGGCCTGGGACGGGGGGGGGGGCAGATTGGGAGGGCAGGGTCTGGGGAGGGGGGGCAGATTGGGGGGCGGGGCCTGGGACGGGGGGGGCAGATTGGGGGGGCGGGGCCTGGGACGGGGGGGGGCAGATTGGGAGGGCAGGGTCTGGGGAGGGGGGGCAGATTGGGGGGCGGGGCCTGGGACGGGGGGGGGGCAGATTGGGAGGGCAGGGTCTGGGGAGGGGGGGCAGATTGGGGGGCGGGGCCTGGGACGGGGGGGGCAGATTGGGGGGGCGGGGCCTGGGGAGGGGGGCAAATTGGGGGCGGGGCCTGGGACGAGGGGGGCAGATTGGGGGGCGGGGCCTGGGAAGGGGGCAGGCTGTGGGGGGGCTCTAGGAGGGGGGGCCGTGTGGGAGGAGGGTCTGGGGGGCCCCTGGCTGCGGGGGCGGGGCTGAGGGGGGCGGGGCTGCGGGAAGGGGGCGGGGCTGCGGGGGCGGGGCGGGGGGTCCCCGCGCGGGCCGGAGGCGGGTGACGCCACGTGGGAGGCGCGAGCCCGCGGCGCGCGGGGGGGGCGGGTCCGTTCCCGGGGCGGGGGGCGCTGCGGGGGGCGGGGCGAGGCGCGCGCCGCGGGGGGGGGGGGGCGGCTCTTACCGGGGGGGGGGGTCGCTCGGCTCCGCTCCGCGGCCGCCGCCTCTTCACCACAACAACATGGCGGCCGCTCGGCGCGCGGGCTCGGCGGGGCGCGCGGCCGCCCGGAGGGGCGGGGCCGGCGGCGGCAGCGGCCGCGCGCGCGGCCGGCGAGAGGGGCGGGGCCGCGGGCGGCAGCAGCGCGCGTGGGACGCGGGAGAGGGGCGGGGCCCGCGGAGGCTCCGCCCCCTGCCCCTGGTTGCTCCTCCCATCGGCGGGGCCCCGCCAGGTGGCGCTCGGCTGCGCCCGGGACACGGAGCAGCGCGCGGGCCCCCCCCCCCCGATCCAGCCAGCTCTGAGCCCCCCAAGCCGGTGGGGGTCACGGCCCCCCCCGCCCCCCCCCCGATCCAGCCAGCCCCAGCCAGCTCTGAGCCCCCCAGGCCGGTGGGGGTCACGGCCCCCCCCCGCCCCCCCGATCCAGCCAGCCCCAGCCAGCTCTGAGCCCCCCAGGCCGGTGGGGGTCACGGCCCCCCCCGCCCCCCCGATCCAGCCAGCCCCAGCCAGCTCTGAGCCCCCCAGGCCGGTGGGGTCACGGCCCCCCCGCCCCCCCCAGATCCAGCCAGCCCCAGCCAGCTCTGAGCCCCCCAAGCCGGTGGGGGTCACGGCCCCCCCCCGCCCCCCCGATCCAGCCAGCCCCAGCCAGCTCTGAGCCCCCCAGGCCGGTGGGGGTCACGGCCCCCCCCCGCCCCCCCGATCCAGCCGGCCCCAGCCAGCTCTGAGCCCCCCAGGCCGGTGGGGGTCACGGCCCCCCCCCGCCCCCCCCAGATCCAGCCGGCCCCAGCCAGCTCTGAGCCCCCCAGGCCGGTGGGGGTCACGGCCCCCCCCGCCCCCCCCAGATCCAGCCGGCCCCAGCCAGCTCTGAGCCCCCCAGGCCGGTGGGGTCACGGCCCCCCCCGCCCCCCTCAGATCCAGCCGGCCCCAGCCAGCTCTGAGCCCCCCAGGCCGGTGGGGGTCACGGCCCCCCCGCCCCCCCCCAGAGCCAGCCAGCCCCAGCCAGCTCTCAGCCCCCCAGGCCGGTGGGGGTCACGGCCCCCCCGCCCCCCCCAGATCCAGCCAGCCCCAGCCAGCTCTGAGCCCCCCAAGCCGGTGGGGGTCACGGCCCCCCCGTCCCCCCCAGATCCAGCCAGCCCCAGCCAGCTCTGAGCCCCCCAGGCCGGTGGGGGTCACGGCCCCCCCCCGCCCCCCCAGATCCAGCCAGCCCCAGCCAGCTCTGAGCCCCCCCAGGCCGGTGTGGGTCACGCCCCCCCCGCCCCCCAGATCCAGCCAGCCCAAGCCAGCTCTGAGCCCCCCAGGCCAGTGGGGGCCACAGGCCCCCCACCACCATCCTGCCGGCACCTACTGTGCTGTCAACCTGTGGAACTCCTCGCCACAGGATGTGGTGAAGGATAGGACTTGCACTGGGTTCAAAAAAGGCTAGATAGATTCATAGACGGCAGGTCCATTAAAGGGTGAACTAGGGGGTCAAACTCGGACCGAGGGGTCGCCAAATGAAATGAAGAGGCTGCAGGTTTCAAACAAACAACGGGACGTTTTTCTGCACGCAATGCGCTGTGAACCTGTGGAACTCCTCGCCACAGGATGTGGTGAAGGCTAGGACTTGACCAGGGTTCAAAACCGGCTCGATAGATTCATAGAGGTTAGGTCCATCAAAGCCTGAACTAGGGGTCAAACTAAGAACTAGGGGGTCGCCAAATGAAATAAATAGGCAGCAGGTGTCAAACAAACAAAAGGAATAGCCACAGAGAGGCAGCCGTGTTAGTCTGAAGACGTGGGTCTGCCCCACGGAAGCTCATCGCCTAATAAACTATTTTGTTAGTCTTGAAAGTGCCACATGACTGCTTTTTTTTTAAAACAAAAGGAAGGTTTTCTTCACTCAGCACACTGTTGACCTGTGGAACCCCTCGCCAGAGGATGTGGTGAAGGCCAGGACTTGAACACGGTCCCAAAAAGAGCTCGATCGATTCATGGAGGTTAGGTCCAGCAATGGCTATTTGCCAGGATGGGTAGGAATGGCATCCGTAGCCTGTTTGTCTGGAAATGGATGATGGGAAGACTCTCGTGAGGATTCCCTGTTGTGTTTTCCCCCCTCTGGGGGGAATCAGGCATTGGTACGTCTAGACTAGTTTCCTCTCTCGACAGAGGAATGTAAACGAAGGACTTCGACATCGCAAATGAAGCGCTGATTTACAAATCTCACGCTTTATCTGCATAATCACGTCCGAGCGCTTTTCCGGAAAAGATCGTTAAAGAAACAAAGCAGTCTGGATGGAATTATTTCAGGGGGAAAATACTCTTTTTTGAAAGAACCCTTATTCCTGAAAAAATTACGTATACAGGTTTCTTTCGGAAAAGGGGTATTTTTTTCGAAAGAACCCCTTCCAGACTGTTTTTTTTTCTCGAAAATCTCTCTTCCAAAAAAGCGCTCGGCTGCAGTTATGCAAATGAAGCGCGAGATTTGTAAATCAGCGCTTCATTTGCAATTTTGAAGGCCTCCGACACGCACACACAGTGCTGTGTCACTGTCGGGCAACGTCAGCTTTACAGAAGTGATTGGAAACGTGTCCCTTTTGCCGCACGCCGGGTGGTTGGTTTCCATGGCAGCCTCACTTTTTAAAAAGTAGGCTCTCCCCTTTTCATTCGCCTCTGAACATGCCGTACACGTCTCGTGCGGTCCCTTGATTATTGGCCCTGTGGCCACGCATTTGGAGGAACCCCGTCCCCCCGCAAAGAGAGAACTATTCCAAAAAGAATCGAAAAAGAAAAAGAAACCAAATCAGAAAATATTCAACACACAAAGCAGAGGTCCCAAGCCCCAGGCGTGTGGGGCCCATCTTCCCACACAACCTGCCAGCCTCTCCCTACAGGGCAGCCCCACATCAGCCACGGACTGAATTCCCATAGCCCTTGTCTTCCCAAAGGCTCTTTCCTTGTCGCCATCTAGTGGCAGCTCCCGCCCTCCTTCATACCCATTGCAGCAGACCAGGGTTCTCACGGCTCTTCTATCAGCCCCCTTCCCTTCACACCATGCTATACAAATTCCAGGGCCGAGTGAAGGGTCGGGACAGAGGTTCACCAGCTCTGCCAGACCGACACTCACTTCAGTGCATCCCACACACACCTGGTCGCACTTGGCCTTGCTCCTCCTGGCCACCTCGCTCTGCTGCAGCGGGCACTTCCCTGCCGAACGCCCTCCCGGCTCGGGGTGAGACTTGACTCCAAAAAGCCAAGCGCCCAGAGCCCACCGCAGCCGGCTCCGAGACAATCACAGCCCCGAATTTCTGGGATTTTCGGTGATTCACCACTGTGAATTTCTGTTCTCGCCCGCTGGTCAACTTCCTCCTTCATTCAAAGTAGCTTTTCAGTACCAACCCGCTGCCGGAATTAGCGCTTCCCTTTGGCCGGCCGAAGGGGGATAAGAGTTACCCAGTGTGTGTGTGTGTCTACGTCATTGTATGAAGGCCTGAGTGTATTGTGATGTCATGTGTGACAACAGCAAAGAATGGTACTGCAGCATTCTGGACTTGCCTTCAGTCGGCCACCTTGCTTGGTTGACCCAAGCGCTACAGGTACAGGTGGAATCTCTTTAGTCCAGCACCCTCGGCGCCGGACAGGTTCCAAACGAGAGAATTTTCCAGATCACGGGAGGTCAATATTATCTAGCAGCATTACCAACCCTTCCATTGCTTCTTGGGACATTTAGGCTGCGTCTCGACGACTTTCCTCTCTCAACAGAGAGGACTGTAAACGAAAGACTTCGAAATTGCAAATGAAGCGCTGATTTACAAATCTCGCGCTTCATTTGCATAACTGCAGCCGAGCGCTTTTTCGGAAGAGAGATTTTCGAGAAAAAAAAAAAGCAGTCTGGAAGGGGTTCTTTCGAAAAAAATACCCCTTTTCCGAAAGAAACCTGTATACGTAATTTTTTCAGGAATAAGGGTTCTTTCAAAAAAGGGTTTTTTCCCCCGAAATAATTCCATCCAGACTGCTTTGTTTCTTTAACGATCTCTTCCAGAAAAGCGCTCGGATGTGATTATGCAGATGAAGCGTGAGATTTGTAAATCAGCGCTTCATTTGCGATGTCGAAGTCCTTCGTTTACATTCCTCTGTCGAGAGAGGAAAGTAGTCTAGATGTAGCCTTAGGAGTAAATGAGAGGCAAAGAACAGCACAGAAGACAGAATGCTGGGACTGAGGGCGTTAAACAAACTTCCCGGGACTGTGGGAAATTTGGCCACACCCACGATAAAAAACATCTGGCTCACTCAAATTCTGCCGGACCGTGGAGGTTGCTAGACGAGAACACGCTGGTTTAGAGAGGTCCAACCTGTAGATGTGAACTGTCTGACGACAACTTCTGGAAGCAGCTGTTCCCACATACTCTAGACCGTGTTTCTTAAACTGTGTTTCATCCACACGGCAGTCGGAGGTGTGCCATGAAGAACAGCAGAATTCAAAATGGCTGCCTTAAAGGGGCAGGCAACTTTTTTTTTTCCCCAATAACTTTCCCCTGACCCTTTTCCTCCCCAACTTTTTTTTTCTCAACACAAAAATCCTTGGTGTTCCTAATACAAAAAAAATATTGTTTGGTATTCCTCAGTCTTAAAACGTTTACGAAACACTGCTCTAGACTAGAGAATGAGTCTGTACAGAAGGCGATTCCCGGATTCTTTTTCACCTTAGAAATTGACACCTCGTTGGCCTAGGAACGGGTGGGGGTTGGTGTTGCCACATTCCCTTTCGATTTGACATCTTTCCGTTTTCCTGCTTCTGCCTTCCACATTCTTCTGAGGCAGCCTAAGGCGATCGTCTCTTGCTGCCAACGAGCGGGGGTGGATTTCCCTGGCTAGAACCGAAGGGAAGGTCACAAAACTTGTGTTGAAAGATGATTTCTCTTGGAGGTGCCCCTCGTGCAATCCGTCGCCTTCGAGATGGGTATATTCATAGTTGGCCTCCCGTAATGATTGTCTACTGTCCGTGCATTCGGACGATCTCTAGCTCAGATTTTCCGCAATCGAAATACGCATACACGAGCTCAAATAATGTTTGATGTTTGAAATAGCGTGCAAAATTCTTCATTGAAAGTCTGCTGGTTCTTTGCCCCAAACCAATAAGTACCAGATTTTGAGATAGTTGAGAGAAATTAAATATTTTCAGTTGCTACAGGACTGCTTTTTTGTTTAAACAAAAGGAAGGTTTTCTTCACTCAGCACACTGTCAACCTGTGGAACTCCTCGCCAGAGGATGTGGTGAAGGCCAGGACTTGAACACGGTCCCAAAAAGAGCTCGATCGATTCATGGAGGTTAGGTCCAGCAATGGCTAGTAGCCAGGATGGGTAGGAATGGCATCCGTAGCCTTTCAGGCCTTCCAACCTTCTAGCTGACAATCTTTTATTCCCTTCGCTGGCTTCCCTGGGAACAGACAGTTATCGATTTGACTACAACTACTCAAGATTTGTAGATGACCCATGCTCCACTCGGAGTACAAGAGACTCAAAGAAATAATAATGATAATAATACGCGATAGAAATGTAGCCGTGTTAGCCTAGGGTAGCTGAAACAAAATACAGGACTTATAGTCCTGTATTTTGTAATAATACTCGAGAGAGAGAACTTGGAGTCATTGTGGATCGTTCTCTGAAAACATCCACGCCAGGGGCAGCGGCGGTCGAAAAAGCGAACAGAATGTTAGGAATCATTCAAAAAGGGATAGAGAATAAGACAGAGGCTTTCTTATTGCCTCTATATAAAACCATGGTAGGCCCGTATCTTGAATACTGCGTAGAGATGCGGTCACCTCATCTCAAAAAAGATCTACTGGCATTGGAGACGGTTCAGAAAAAGGCAACAAAAATGATTCGGGGTTTGGAACGGGGCCCGTATGAAGAGAGATTAAAAAGACGTGGACTTTTCATCTTAGAAAAGAGGAGACTGAGGGGGGTTATGATAGCGGTCGGTAAAGTCATGACTGGTGCGGAAACAGTGAATAAGGAACAGTTATTTACAAATTCCCACAATAAAAGAACTAGGGGTCACCCAATGAAATGAATAGGCAGCAGGTTTCAAACAAAAGGAAGCTTTTCTTCACTCAGCGCACAGTCGACCTGTGGAACTCCTTGCTGGAGGATGCGGTGAAGGCTAGAACTTTACCAGGGTTCCGAAAAGAGCTAGATACATCCATGGAGGTTAGATCCATCAATGCTATTAGCCAGGATCGGCAGGAATGGTGTCCCTAGCCTCTGTTTCTCTGGAGGTGGGTGACAGGGGAGGGATCACATGAGGATTCCCTGTTGTGATCCCTCCCTCTGGGGCATCTGGTGTTGGCCACTGTCGGCAGACAGGATACTGGGCTGGATGGACCTTTGGTCTGCATCTCTTTGGTCGTTCTTCTGTTCTTAGCGTGGATGACAATGGGGAACGGATAAGTCAAGAACACACCAGCTATCTTCCCCCCCGTTGTGTAGACCGATGCTCACCAGACGGCACTGAGCAAACTAACGGAAAAAATCTCAGCGCCACTGACAATAATCTTTGCAAACTCCCGGATGACCGGAGAGGTCTCAGACGGACTCTCAACCGGAGGAACGGGGGGATATCCAGAGACCAGTGTGCCTTAAACTGTGTGTGCCGCGAGGCAGTTGGAGGTGTACCACAGAGAACAACAGAGTTCAAAATGGCCGCCCTTAAAGGGGCAGGCAACTTTTTTTTTTTTTGCTCAACAAAAAAATAAATAAATATTGTTTGATGTTGCTCGGTTTTAAAAAGTTTAAGAACCACTGCTACAGACCAGTCAGCCCAACGGCCGTGCCTGAGAAGCTAGCCGAGAAGCGGAGGAAATGTTCCAGTTGCGAATACATGGGAGCATGGCGAGGGGGTCCCTAGCAGTCGCCACAGATTGACGGTTTGATTATGCGGCACTCCGATATCCCGAGGCAAAACGGGACAAGGCACCTGTGGTTTAAGAGCATGCACTCCCCTGACTGTATTATTCTAATTGTGGGGGCGTATCGTTAAAACGGCCGTACTGGGTCAGACCAAAGATCCGTCCAGCCCAGTATCCTGTCTGCCGACAGTGGTCAATACCAGATACCCCAGAGGGAGGGATCACAACAGTTAATCCTCACGTCATCCCTCCCCTGTCACCCATGTCTAGACAAACAGAGGCGAGGGACACCCTTCCTGGCTAATAGCCTGGCTAATAGCCACCTAACCTCCATGAATCTCTCGCGCTCTTTTTTGAACCCTGTTCAAGTCCTATCCGTCGCTGCATCCTGCGGCGAGGAGTTCCACAGGTTGACAGCGCACCGAGTGAAGAAAAACGTCCCTTGGTTTGTCTGAAACCTGCTGCCGGTTCATTTCATTCCTCCACCGCCTCCTCTGGCGAGGAGTTCCACCGGTTAACGGTGCGCCGCGTGACGAAAACCGTCCTTTGGTCTGTTTGAAACCACCTGCCTCTTCATTTCACGGGGTGGCCCCTCATTCTTCGATGGGGGGAAGAAGTCGGTCACGTGCCCTCCTTCGCTTTTCCCCCCCTCGTCCTGATTTTGTGGACCCCGCTCCTACTCCCTCCGCCTGCTCTTTTCGAAGAGTCTTTTTCGTCGCTCTTCCCGTTTCGACCCCCGAATCGTTTTGGGGTGGCGCTTTTCGCTTTTTGGAGACAAGGCGAGCCCGTCCGGGCGCGGGATTCCAGCTCCGGCGTCCCACGCCTCTACGGGCGCGGATTCGGCCACGGGAAACCCGCTGCGTTGGCGGTCACGCCGTACCAGGGAGCATTGGGGGGGGTTCCTATTTGAGGGGGACCAGCCCCTTTGCACCGGCTCTTCTCCCCGGATTTCTGGCTCGTTTCCCCCCCCTCCTCTCCTGCCCCCCCCAGTCCCCCAGGACACCCCGATCCTGCCCCCCAGCCCCGCCCCTGCAGCGCATCCCGGCCGGAGCGCGCAGCGGGAGCCAGGGCGCACGAAGCGCTCGGCCCGATCTCCAGGAGCGCGCAGCGGGAGCCAGGGCGCACGAAGCGCTCGGCCCGATCTCCCCGGCCGGCGCCAGGCGCAGCGGCCCGGCGGGGCAGGGCCAGGCCCGGGGAGCGGCCGCCCCTTCCGGCCCCCCCCCTCCCGGTGTGCGCGGCGGAGCCATGGCCGGGGCCGGGAGCCCGGCGCGGAGGCGGCTGCGGGCCTGGGGCCGGCGGGGCAGCGCGGTGGGCCGGGGGGCTGAGCGCAGGCTGGGCCCGGGAGCGGGGCGGGTGGGGGGCGCGGCTGGGGCGGGGCGGGGCGTGTCGCGGTGTGGGGCTCAGCCCTGATGGCGGGGTGGGGGGCAAACCCCTTGGGGAGCTTTGGGGTGCACTGGGGTGGGGGTCCAGCCTTGGGGACCTTTGGGGGTGCTGTGTGGGGCGGGAGTCAGCCTTGAGGAGTTCTTGGGGTGCAGTGTGGGGTGGGGGGTCAGCTTTGGGGAGCTCTGGGGGCAGGGAAGGTGGAGGGTCCAGCCTTGGGGACCTTTGAGGGTGCAGTGTGGGATGGGGGGGTCAGCCTTGGGGAGCTTTGGGGATGGGGAAGATGGGGGTCCAGCCTTGAGGAGGTTTGGGGGTGCAGTGTGGGGTGGGGGTCAGCCTTGAGGAGCTCTGGGGGTGGGGAAGATGGGGGGGTCCAGCTTTGGGGAGCTTTGGGGGCCAGGAAGGTGGGGGGGGTCCAGCCTTGGGGAGCTTTGGGGGTGCAGCGTGTGGAGTTCAGCCTTGAGGAGCTTTGGGGGCCGGGATGGTGGGGGGTCAAGCCTTGGGGTGCTTTGCGGGCCGGGAAGGTGGGGGGTCCAGCCTTGGGGAGCTTTGGGGCCGGGAAAGATGGGAGGCCCAGCCTTGGAGAGCTTTGGGGGCTGGGAAGATGGGGGGGTCCAGCCTTGGGGAGCTCTGGGAGCGGGGAATATGGGGGGTCCAGCCTTGGGGAGCTTTGGGGGCTGGGAAGATGGGGGGGGTCCAGCCTTGGGGAGCTCTGGGAGCGGGGAATGTGGGGGGTCCAGCCTTGGGGAGCTCTGGGAGTGGGGAATATGGGGGGTCCAGCCTTGGGGAGCTTTGGGGGCTGGGAAGATGGGGGGGGTCCAGCCTTGGGGAGCTCTGGGAGCGGGGAATGTGGGGGGTCCAGCCTTGGGGAGCTTTGGGGGCTGGGAAGATGGGGGGGTCCAGCCTTGGGGAGCTTTGGGAGTGGGGAAGGTGGGGGGGTCCAGCCCTTGGGGAGCTCTGGGAGCGGGGAATGTGGGGGGTCCAGCCTTGGGGAGCTTTGGGGGCTGGGAAGATGGGGGGGTCCAGCCTTGGGGAGCTCTGGGAGCGGGGAATATGGGGGGTCCAGCCTTGGGGAGCTTTGGGGGCTGGGAAGATGGGGGGGTCCAGCCTTGGGGAGCTCTGGGAGCGGGGAATGTGGGGGGTCCAGCCTTGGGGAGCTTTGGGGGCTGGGAAGATGGGGGGGGTCCAGCCTTGGGGAGCTCTGGGAGTGGGGAATATGGGGGGTCCAGCCTTGGGGAGCTTTGGGGGCTGGGAAGATGGGGGGGGTCCAGCCTTGGGGAGCTCTGGGAGCGGGGAATGTGGGGGGTCCAGCCTTGGGGAGCTTTGGGGGCTGGGAAGATGGGGGGGTCCAGCCTTGGGGAGCTCTGGGAGCGGGGAATATGGGAGGCCCAGCCTTGGGGAGCTTTGGGAGTGGGGAAGGTGGGGGGGTCCAGCCTTGGGGAGCTCTGGGAGCGGGGAATATGGGGGGTCCAGCCTTGGGGAGCTCTGGGAGCGGGGAATATGGGGGGTCCAGCCTTGGGGAGCTTTGGGGGCTGGGAAGATGGGGGGGTCCAGCCTTGGGGAGCTCTGGGAGCGGGGAATATGGGAGGCCCAGCCTTGGGGAGCTTTGGGAGTGGGGAAGGTGGGGGGGTCCAGCCTTGGGGAGCTTTGGGGGCTGGGAAGATGGGGGGGTCCAGCCTTGGGGAGCTCTGGGAGTGGGGAATATGGGGGGTCCAGCCTTGGGGAGCTTTGGGGGCTGGGAAGATGGGGGGGTCCAGCCTTGGGGAGCTCTGGGAGCGGGGAATATGGGAGGCCCAGCCTTGGGGAGCTTTGGGGGCTGGGAAGATGGGGGGGGTCCAGCCTTGGGGAGCTCTGGGAGCGGGGAATGTGGGGGGTCCAGCCTTGGGGAGCTTTGGGGGCTGGGAAGATGGGGGGGGTCCAGCCTTGGGGAGCTCTGGGAGCGGGGAATATGGGAGGCCCAGCCTTGGGGAGCTTTGGGAGTGGGGAAGGTGGGGGGGTCCAGCCCTTGGGGAGCTCTGGGGGTGCAGCCGGGGGGTGGAGGAATGCCCAAAGTGCCACATTCAGGATGTGGGTACATCTGGGGGCCGCTCGGACGAGGGGATCCGGCTGCCTCCCCATCACTTCCCCGGGGGGGGGGGGATACTGCCTGCTCCCCTTTGCCCTGGCGCCTCTCGGGGGGGGGAGGCCGAACTCGACCTGGAAAACGGGACCTGTGCTCCGGCATCTTTCGGGCAGGGTGCTAGTTGGTAACCCTCTCCCTTCGCTTCCTCCAGGAGGCGCCGGGCCAGCCCCGGGCCCCGCCGCGGCGAGAGAGAGAAGCAGCCGACGCTGCGGAGGAGCTGCTGGTAGGTACCGGCAGCCGACCCCCCCGCCTCCCCCTCCCCCAAAGCTGGACCCCCATTTTCCCCACTGCGAGAGATCCCGCGTTCTGGTGAGCCACCCGCCCTGGCCTGACGGGCCCGCTCCCTGTGCTTGCAGAAAGAGACGGCGGCCGAGAGGCGGGCGCTGACCTGGGCGTGGAACGAGCTGCGGGCGTTTCTGGAGGCGCAGGAGCAGCTGCTGCTGTGCCGGCTGGAGGCGCTGGAGCGCGCCGTCGTGCGGAGGAGGGATGCGGCCGCCTGCAGTCCAACCTGGCCGGAGGAGACGGGCCCGCGGCCGCAGGTCACTGCCTTGATCGTTGTAGGAGCGTCTCCGTCTCAGACCCCGAAGCACTTGGCCAAAGGAGGAGCGGGTGACAAGGGAAAGCGAGGCACAGAGGGGGCAGACCGGTATCACCCAGTCCGTGTCAATGCCCCCCGCTGTGCGCAGCTCGAACCCACAACCTTGGGGTGCCCAGGTCAATGCCCTAACCCCTAGGCCAATGCCGAGACTGCGCCACCTCCCAACCTTCAGGGTGTCCAACCAACACAGGCTACAGAACCCATCAAAGGCAGGGGAGGTGGGGTAGACTCAGGGGTGGCCCGTGGCTGCCGTCGTCTTCAACGGTGCCCGCTGATGACGTCACCCCACTGACCGCCGTGGAGGCGGGGGCACCAATCGCACCTGGGTAGACTTAGCTCTGGGGTGGCCTAGTGGGTAGAGCAGCGGTTCCCAACCTTTTCCAGAGGAGGACCCCGTTGGACAATTGAGGAAGACTTGGTGACCCAAGGCAATTCAAAACCGGGGGGGCGAGGGACGAGGAAAGGCAGAGCCCCCTGGGGAAACACGTGGCGACCCTTTTGAAATGAAATGGGGACCCATATTTGGGTCCCGACCCACAGGTTGAGAAACCCTGGGATAGCGTATTCACCTGGACAACACAAGGTGGTGTGGGTTAAGTCCTGGGAGCGACTGGACGACCAATACAGGCTGCCCCACAGATGGACCAGGCTACTGCATCAGGAAGACAGGATAAGGGACTTCCCAAAGGTGTGTGGGAGGGTAGACCCCGGAGTGGCCTATGACAGTGCCCCTCCACCCCTAGGGTATGTCTAGACTACAGGGTTTTGTCGACAGATACTGTCGACAAGTCTTCTGTCAACAAAGAGAGTCTAGACTACATCCAGTTCTGTTGACAAAGCGTCTAGACGACATCCAGTTCTGTCGACAAATCTTCTGTCGACAAAGAGCGTCTAGACTACATCCAGTTCTGTTGACAAAGCGTCTAGACGACATCCAGTTCTGTCGACAAATCTTCTGTCGACAAAGAGCGTCTAGACTCCATCCTGTTCTGTCGACAAAGCAAGCCGCTTTGTCGACATAACAGTGTGGATGCAAAGGACAGTGTAGATACAATAACGCCTTCTGTCGACGGAACTCTGTCGATAAAAGGCGTTATTCCTTGTCGAATGAGGTTTACATACGTCGACAAAACTTCTGAGTTTTGTCGACGTTATGTCGACATAACTCAAAGGCAGTGTGGACGCAGGTGTAGTTTTGTCGACAAAAGTCCACTTTTGTCGACAAAACCCTGTAGTCTAGGGTATGTCTAGACTACAGGGTTTTGTCAACAGAAGTTTTGTCAACAGATACAGTCGACAAAGCTTCTGTTGACAAAGAGCGTCTAGACTACATCCAGTTCTGCTGACAAAGCAAGCTGCTTTGTCGACATTACAGTGTGGACGCAAAGGACAGTGTAGATGCAATAATGCCTTCTGTCGACAGAACTCTGTCGATAAAAGGCGTTATTCCTCGTAGAATGAGGTTTACATACGTCGACAAAACTGCTGAGTGCTGTGGACGTTATGTCGACATAACTCAAAGGCAGTGTGGACGCAGGTATAGTTTTGTCGACAAAAGTCCACTGCATGGTGCCCCAACGCCCCGAATGAAAGCCAGAGAGAGGGGTTTAACGGGGCAGGCGGCCCTCGTCATGGGAATTTCACCCTCTAGGCCGATGCGTTTTTCCTTCCGGTAAAAGGCCTGGGCAGAAACTTTCCCCAGTCGCAGCGTCCGAGCAGGGGATCAAACACCCAAAACTCCAGCGAAGACCGCCTGGGCATCCCTTCTGATTGCATCTTTTTTCTTCCTCTCAGGGTGCTGGAAGCACCGGGAACGGGTAAGTTCCTGACTCCATTTCTCGCCTCTTCCTGCTCGGTAACGCTTTAGGCCAGGGACGTCAAATTTCGATTAAGTAGCTCATCGAAGAGTCGGTGTGTTCCAGTGTGGCGCGAGGCGGGCGGAGGTGTTCCAAGGAGAATAACGCAATTCCCCTTAAAGGCACAGGCGACTTTTTTTTTTTTTTTTTGGCTCAATAACTTTGAGCGATTTGCGCCGACTGTTCGATAAGCCAATAAGGGCGCTGCCGCCTTTGAAGTGTAGCAACTGCCCCGGGGCTGTTGCTACAGTTCAAAGGCGAAAGCGTTGCAGGAAGCACGGGGCCAATGGGGGGCTCTGTGCTCCCTGCGGTGTTTCAATGCGGCAGAATTACATGGAGCCTGGGGTCAGTGAGGGAGTTCCCAGGTGACACTGAGCTCCATGCAGCACCCCTCCTTGCTGCCTCTTTTAATGGAATCCACACGCGATCCCTCTCCTGTCCCCCATTTCCAAACAAACAGAGGTTAAGGACACCATTCCTCAGCTAATGGCCATTGATGGACTTCACCACCATGTATCTAGCTCTTTTTTGAACCCTGTTCAAGTCCTAGCCTTCACCACATCCTCCGGCGAGGAGTTCCACAGGTTGACTGTGCACTGCATGCAGAAAAGCGTCCTTTTGTTCCTCTGAAACCTGCTTGTTTAGCTAGCTCCTTTTTGAACCCTGGTTGAAATCCTGGCCTTCACCACATCCTGTGGCGAGGAGTTCCACAGGTTGGCTGTGCGCTGTGTGAAGAAAAACTGCCTTTGGTTTGTTTGAAACCTCCTATTCATTTCATTGGGTGAGCCCTCCTTCTTATGTTGTGGGAACAAGTCAATAACTTTTCCACACCTGTCCTGATTTTACAGATCTCTATCCTATCCCCCCCTTAGTTTCCTCTAAGCTGAAAAGTCCCCGTCCTTTTAATCTCTCTTCCTATGGGACCCGTTCCAAACCCTCAAATCATTTTTGTTGCCTTTTTCTGAACTTTTCCCTCTAGGGCAGTGTTTCTTAAACTGTGTTCTGTGGCACATCCGTGTGCCGCGAGGCAGTCAGAGGTGTTCCACGGAGAACAACAGAGTTCAAAATGGCCGCTTTTAAAGGGGCAGGTGACTTTTTTTTTTTCTGCTCAATAATTTTCCCCTGACCTTTTTTTTTCTTCCGCTCACAAAAAAGTCCTTGGTGTTCCTCATAAAAAAAATTATTTGGTGTTCCTCGGTCTTGAAAAGTTTAACACTGCTCTAGGGAGAGAAGACCAGAGGAGAGCTACAAAGGGAGGCTATGTAGTACTGATTGTGACAATTAAGGATTTAACGAGTAATAGTAACTCAAAAGTGTGTTTCCTGTACCAAAAGTGTCCCAGAGAACGCTCCCGACCTGTCTCCGTTAGTCCTCACGTCCCGTCTTTCTCAGCCCATGGAGAACACAGGGCGGAGGGGAGGGGACTTGTCCGAACAGCGATCATCTTCGGCTACGTGCTCTCATCCAGGCGATCGGGGGTGGAGCCTGTTTCTCACCCCTCCTCCTTTCCTTAGCCGGAAGGACGAGAGGCCGTCTCGGCAACCGGAGCCGGCCTTTGCGGAGCTGGAGAGGAGACTCCGTGATTTCTGTCTGAAAAGTGCTGTCCTGCAGGAGGTGCTGCTGGGATTCAAAGGCAAGCAGGCGTAGGAGGAGCGGAGCGGGTGTTTGGGGGGAAAATCGAGCGGGCGTCTGGAGGGAAGGCGAGTGGGCGTCTGGGGGAGAAGCGAAGCGGGCGTCTGGGGGGGAAATTGAGTAGACGTCTGGGGGCAGGAGAGAGGGGGCCGGGGGGAGAAGCAAGTGGGCATCTGGGGAGAAATCAAGCAGACGTCGGGGGAGGCAAGCGGGCGTCTGACGGGGAGGCAAGTGGGCATCTACGGGGGAGGCGAGCGGGCGTCTGGGGGGAGGCGAGCGGGCGTCTGGCTGGGGAGGCGAGCGGGCGTCTGGCTGGGGAGGCGAGCGGGTGTCTACGGGGGAGGTGAGCGGGCGTCTGGCTGGGGAGATGAGCAGGCATCTGACGGGGAGGCGAGCGGGAGTCTACGGGGAAGGCGAGCGGGCGTCTGGTGGGGGAGGCGAGCGGGCGTCTGGCGGGGGAGGCGAGCGGGCGTCTGGCGGGGGAGGCGAGCGGGCGTCTGGCGGGGGAGGCGAGCGGGCGTCTGGCGGGGGAGGCGAGCGGGCGTCTGGCGGGGAAGGCGAGCGGGAGTCTACGGGGAAGGCGAGCGGGCGTCTGGCTGGGGAGGCGAGCGGGCGTCTACGGGGGAGGCGAGCGGGCGTCTGGCGGGGGAGGCGAGCGGGCGTCTGGCGGGGGAGGCGAGTGGGCGTCTACGGGGGAGGCGAGCGGGCGTGTGGCTGGGGAGGCGAGCGGGCGTCTACGGGGGAGGCGAGCGGGCGTCTGGCTGGGGAGGCGAGTGGGCGTCTGGCTGGGGAGGCGAGTGGGCGTCTACGGGGGAGGCGAGCGGGCGTCTGGCGGGGGAGGCGAGCGGGCGTCTGGCGGGGGAGGCGAGCGGGTGTCTGGCTGGGGAGGCGAGCGGGCATCTGGCGGGAAGGGGAGCAGGTGCCTGGGGAGAGAGGCGAGTGAGTGTCTGGCAGGGAGGCGAGTGGGCGTCTGGGGGGGAATCAAGCGGGCCCGTGGGGGGGGAGGCGAGCGGGCGCCTGGGTGGGGAGGCGAGTGGCACCTGGCAGGGAGGCGAGGGGGCGCCTGGGGTGGAGGCGAGGGGGCATTCGGGAGTCTGTCCCCTCTAGTTTGTCTGACGCTCTCCCTCGGGAGGAGTCGGGAATCTAGCGATCTCACAGCCCAGCCGAGGGAGTCGCCCTCCCCCCTGGGAACACCCGTGGGGCTGCCTGCCAGCGACTGAGTTACCACCCTCGGGTTGTGTCCCCAGCTCCTAGTTCAGAGCAGTGACTGCCATAAGCACTGAGCACAGCCCCACGAACCCGAATTCTCACCTCTCCCGTCCTCTCCTTCCCCCAGAGATGCTGCGGCTGGAGCTGGGGGGCGACCCAGGTACGTTGGTCTCTGATGGGCTGTGTGGAGGTGTCACGCCAATAGCCATGTTCTCCCCCGGGAAGCAGGGAGATCGCCTCATTCACACCTCCGGCCTCATCAGCCTCATTCACACCTCTGGCCGCATTGGATGGGGAGTCAAAGACGTCCTGAAGGGGGCGCACGAGCATAGGACAAAGTGAAACAGCCTCGCACTACCGGGAATGATCGAACGAGGCACATGGGGGCAGCCGAGGACCGAGGTGGGGGCGGAGCCTGGAGGCGGGGGTGGAGCCTGGAGGCGGGGGCGGAGCCTGGAGTCGACCTGGAATGAATGAGAAATAGGGTTGGGCTCCCGGGACCAGACTGGCTGCGTACAGGAAGAGCCCTCGATTGCACATAGGGTCATTTTGAGTGAGACGGGAGCGGCTCACTTTTCTCAATGGTGATCTTGTTTTAATTGTCCAATCCCAGGGAGGGAAGAGACCTCAGGAGGTCATCAGATCCAGCCCCCTGCCCAAGGCAGGACCAATCCTAACTCAATCAACCCAGCCAGGGCTTTGTCCGGCCGAGACGTAAACAGGTGGAGGTGTTCCAAGGAGAATAACACAATTCCCCTTAAAGGGACAGGCGACTTTTTTTTTTTTTTTTGGCTCAATAACGTTGAGCGATTTGCGCTGACTGTTCGATAAGCCAATAAGGGCACCGCCGCCTTTGAAGTGTAGCAACTGCCCCGAGGCGTCAAGCCGGGTCTTCAAAACCTCTAGGGTTGGAGATTCCATCCCCTCCCTAGGGAACCCATCCCAGGGCTTCCCCGCCCGCCTCGGGAAATCGTTCTTCCTCATCTCCAACCTAGACCTCTCCCACTGCAACTTGAGACCATCGCTCCTTGTTCTGCCACAGAGAATAGCCTCGCTTCTTCCTCCCTTCAAGGAGTTGACGGTTGCTCTCAAATCCCCCCTCACTCTTCTCTTCTGTAGACTGAACAAGCCCAAATCTCTCAGCCTCGCCTCATAGGTCATGCGCTCCAGCCCCCGAATCATTTTGGTCGCCCTCCGTTGGACCCTCTCCAATGCGTCCACGTCCTTTCTGTAACGAGGGGCCCAGAACTGGACGTAATACTCCAGATGTGGCCTCCCCAGAGCCGACTAACGGGGAAAAATCACTTCTCTGGATCTGCCGGCAATTCTCCTCCTAACGCAACCTAATATGCCGTTCGCCTTCTTGGCTACAAGGGCACCCTGTTGACTCATCTCCAACTTCTCATCCACTGTCACCCCCAGGTCCTTTTCTGCTGAACTGCTACTTAGCTGGTTGGTCCCCAGCCTGTAACAATGCTTGGGATTCTTCCGTCCCAAGGGCAATCCCGTCCGTTTTCTGGGAAAGTAAGACTCAACCGAGGCTCAAGGCGGAGGCTGTATTGCTTGGAGACGTATGTCTCGAGGCTGCCAGAGAACAGTTAATCTTGACGTTTAAAAGAGGCAAGGGAGCGGGAGAAGGCGTCTTTGCTTCGGATCAGGACACCGCTGATAAGGTCTCATGTCAGAGCTTGAGAAATTCATGATGGGACAGGCAGTCCCCGGGTTACGTACAAGATAGGGACTGTAGGTTGGTTCTTAAGTTGAATCTGTATGTAAGTCGGAACTGGCGTCCAGATTCAGCCGCTGCTGAAACTGACCGCCAGTTCTGACTTACATACAGAATCAACTTAAGAACCCCAAGCGTCCCCAAGTCAGCTGCTGCTGAAACTGATCAGCAGCTGATTCCGGGAAGCCCGGGGCAGAGCAACTCTGCCTCGGGCTTCCTGTAGTCAGCGCTGGTCAGTTTCAGCAGAAGCTGACTTGGGGATGCCTGGGGCAGAGCAGCTGGGGTGCTGCTGGGTTGCTCCAGTAGTACCGCTCCTCGCTCCTCGGCGCTACTGGACCAACCCAGCAGCACCCCAGCTGCTCTGCCCCAGGCGTCCTGATTCAGCCGCTGCTGAAACTGACCAGCAGCGGCTGAATCAGGACCTGGGGCAGAGCAGCTGGGGTGCTGCCGGGTTGGTCCAGTAGCGCCCAGAGCGGCGCTGCGGAACCAACCGGCAGCGCCCCAGCTGCTCTGTCACAGGCGTCTGGAGAAAAGCCTAGTCTGCTGGGGGGGGGGGGGTACTAGCTGCGCCCCCCCACCCCACCCCAGCAGACCAGGAAGACGCGGGCGGCGGACTGAGACGCACCGCGGTCCCGCCACCTGGGTCCTCTGCGGCTTTGCTCCCCGTCTCCCTGGCAGACCAACATTTTCTGCAGACCAGGGAGACGCGGAGAAAGCCCCGGAGTACACGGGCGGCAGGACCGCGAGGTCCCGCAGTCCGTGTCCTCCGGGGGAGCCCCGTTCGTAACTGCGGATCCGACAGAAGTCGGATCCGCGTAAGTCGGGGACTGCCTGTATATCCCTATTGGCTATGACTGGGAAGCGGTTGAACCTCCCTAATCCAGACGTCCCTCATCCAGCAACACCTCTGGTCCGGCATCATAAGGAAAACGGGCAGGAGTGTTGCAAAAACAGGGAAAAACAGAGCCTGGAAGCATAGGGGAACAGACACCAGGTGCCCCTCGAAAATCTTTTCCTTCCTTCAGGATCCCAGCTGTGAACTCAGGCAGCTTACAGCTGTGCACACCGGCCCCTTTCCTAGCTGGGTTTTGTCCTGGCCGGGTTTTCTCCTGGCCAGAGAGACTGAACCCTCCACCAGGGGTCAGTAGAGATGAGGACGAAACTCCAAAGTGGCATGAACGCTTAGGATAGTGAAACATCCATGATCCGATGGATCTTAAAGGGGCCATGCTGGGTTTTTTTTTTTTTTTTTTGCTTTCTTTTTTTTCCTCAACAAGTCCCTCCGGCAGAGGGAAGGGAGAGAGAAATAGGAGAAAAGCGGAGAGAGAAGCTACAAGCTCCCAGATCTGCTCCGATCCAGTCACTGTTTTTGTAGATTTTGCCTCGTCTGTCCCTCTGCCTAGATCACACCCTGCGGGGGCAACGTGTTGCCCTCGGGGGCCAGGCCGGGTTTGACAGGCTTTCGGTGGGTGTACCTCTGGGGGGAAGGGTCAGGGCTGTCCGGCAACGCAACAACGGGGTGTTTTGCCTGTAGAGGAGACCTTTGACTTGCGACCACCCGAGTTGCGATCCCCCGCACTTACAACCAATTTGGAAATGCGGAAGGGGCTGGAAACCCCTGACTTACATCCTCGGTCCACATTTACGACAGTGCCCGGCGCCTATCGTAAATGCGGGTTCACGTTACGACCCCCCACTTGCGACGCTTCCCACGGAACCCATCACGTCGCAAGTCCTACGGGCCAGAGGTGGGACGTGCTGGTAGGGTTGCCAGGTGTCCGGTATTGACCCGGACAGTCCAGTATTTTCACCTCCTGTCTGGTAAAAAAAAATCCAGAAAATACCAGACATCGAAAATGTCCGGTATTTTCTGATTTTTTTTCCCGGCCAGGAGGCAAAAATCCCAGGTGCTTACCTAGTTCTGCTGGCAGCCTGTTAGGACCAAAATGCCTCAAAAGCATTTCTTAAAGGGGCCATGCTGGTTTTTTTTTTTTTGGTTTGGTTTTTGCTTAATAGCTCTTAGGGTCCTTTTTTTTTCCCTCAACTTTGGTCTCTTCCTTTTTTTTCTCAACAGAATTTTTTTCCCGTGTTTTTTTTGGGAGTGGAGGGGTGGGAAAGATGTTCGGTTAAACCATCTAGCAGCCCTGTGTGCTGGGAAAGTAACTAAAGCTGGTTCTGAAATCTCTCCGATTCCCCGACAGGCTGTGGCGCCACTTCCACGCCTTGCTCCGGCTGGGACCAGCCTCCCCGGGGATGGAGAAGGGAAACAGCTGCACAGGTAGGGACTGAGAGAGCGAAGTTGGTGATCCCCTCTGGCCTGATTGGGGTAGTAAACACAGAGAGGCGGGAACTTCCCAAGACTTTTGTCTGGAGGTGGGAGCGGGCAGGAAACCCGCAGGGGGAAGAAAAGCTTGTTTAACCTGAGCTCGGATTCTAAAGGAACAGACGCCGGGCACACGAGGAAGGAAAACGCCCTATTTATGGGACAGGAAACACCACGCTTCTCAGACGGAGCAGCAGAAATTCCCTGGCAGCCAGTGCTCAAGCCAGAACCTACGAACCGGAGGCTCCTATGAGATACGAAGGGGGCTGCCCCACACATCCGGATTCTCAATCTCCAGCACCAGCCTCTTGCTTGTAGATGTGGGAAGCATCGAATCGTAGAACCCTAGGGCTGGAGGAGACCTCTGGAGGTCATCAAGTTTAGCATGAGAATATATTGCTCTCCACTGCTTCCTGGGTGGGATGCACGGGTCTCTCTCCCCTCCTCCAGTGTCTTCGGAATGGGATGTGGGTTATGGCTGGGGCAGCAGGGGCTGAATGGGGCGCTCTTGCTCTTTCAGAGGCTGGTGGCCTTCGAGGAGGTGGCCGTGTATTTCACCAAGGAAGAGTGGGCTTTGCTGGACCCCTCTCAGAGAGCTGTCTACTGGGACATCATGCAGGAGAACTACGAGAACGTGACCTCGCTGGGTAAGGATTCCTGCCCCTCGGTTACTAAAAGGGGAGATGACGAGTTAGGCTATGTCTAGACTAGTGTTTCTTAAACTGTGTTCCGTGGCACACCGGTGTGCCACGGAGAACACTAGTTAAAAATGGCCGCCTTTAAAGGGACAGGCGACTTTTTTTTTTTGGCTCAACAAAAAGTCGTTGGTGTTCCTCATAAAAAAAATATATTGTTTGGTGTTCCTCTGTCTTAACAAGTTGAAGAAACACGGGTCTAGGCTAGGTTCTGTTGGCGAAAGAGGATATGCAAATTCCGTGGGTATTTGCAAATCTTCTTCCCATTTCACTTTCGAAAGAGGAAACAAAAAACAGGACTATGTAGCACTTTAAAGACTAACCAGATGGTTTCTTAGGTGATGAGCATCTTTCGAAAGTGAAAGCCGTCTGGATGTGGGTTTTTTTCCCCTTTTTCAAAAAAAAAAAAACGCTCTTTCTTAAAAAAAAGGAGGTTGATGCGGTTTTTTCGAAAAAGGTTTTTTTTTCCCGAAAAGACCGTGTCCAGACTACTTTCACTTTTGAAAAATCCTCTTTTGAAAGCGAGATTGGAAGAAGATATGCAAATGCACGCAGAATTTGCATATCCTCTTTTTAAAAAAAAAAACGTGATTTATATGTGCCCTTAAAGTCCATGTCACCTTCTTAATGCGACCTACGGCAGCTGGTGACACGGCACTGTCAGGAGGCAACCTTGGTCCTTCAAGGTTCACCAGCACCTCTCTTCGAGTCACGGTCACAGCTGTGCAAAGTTGCTCCCACTCATTTTCCCGCCGTCCACTTACAGCGACAGCTGACTCTCTGCGTGAGATCTATGGTGGCATTCCAGTCTGCGGGACGCAACCCAAGCATGGGTTTGTTTTAGTCCTTCCTCGTAGCTGTTAAAGATTCAGGAATTAAAAGAACACCCAGAAGTGACTTTCAGTGGTGGGCAACCTCTGGCCCGTTGGGGCTCTCTGCGTGGCCCACGACACAATTTGTTTACGGTTGTCCACGTGCAAGGTGGCCACGTGCTGATGGACTTGATGACTCCTGAGGTCTCTTCCAGCTCTAGGATTCTAAAATGCTGAATCACAGAGTGAGCCTGCTCGGCTTTGGCACCTGGATGGGATACCTGGGGAAACAGGGAACAGAAATCAGGAACGTTTCGGAAAGTCCATCTTGGAGGGACCCAGAGCGGCAGGACACGACCCTTCCCTCTGAGACTCCAACCAGAAGACTGCCCCTCTTCCAGGACCCCTCAGACAGACATGTTGCCTCTCCTCCTTCGGCAAAACGGTCATTTGACCTCCACCCCTTTCCTTGCTTCAACACGATGCAGCCGGTTGGCCCCTGGGGAGACTTTCTTCCCCCCTGCCTACCAGTTCCCAGGTCACAGGCATCGGCAAAACATCCGGCACCTTAGAGCACCTGGAGAGCTCACCCCAAAATTTCAGTGCTTTAAAATGAGGAGGGGTTCAAAAATGCCGTGTCCTCATGAGAAATGCCCCGTGCATTCACTCTTGTTTACTTTGCTCCAAGCAGGGTTACCACTGTCCACACCGGAAGTGACGCCCCAGCTGGAAGGAGGCGAAGAGCTGTGGGTCTCCGATCTCCAGGGCTCGGAGGGAAGAGAGATCCCGAGAGGAACCTACACAGGTGAGGAGCCATGCGACCCACTCGGATGCTGTCTGTGCCTGAAAGAAACAGCTGGGATTCCCTGCCACGGTCTTGCTAGCTCTCTGAGTTCTGGATTGTCCTCCAACCTATGTCATGTGTATTGCTCATGGCTTCCAACCTATCCTGAGTGATGTGTAGCAATAGTTCCTTCCTAACCTGTGTTATTCTGAGCATTGGAGTGGAGATGGAATTGATCTCTTCTCATTCCACTCCTGATATTTCTCCCACCTCTCTACCGTGGTTTTCTCTGCCCTTCTTCTCCCCCGTTCCTGTTTCTGAGGTTTCTCTCTCTCTGTCTCAGGAGATGACGGGAAGTTGAATGAGAACGAGGAGCAGAGTCCAGAGCAGGAGAATACTGAGCACTTGGCATCGCCCGGGGGATTGTCACAAAGAACAAATTGGGATGTATCCAGAAGTCGTGAGGAGACACAGCAGGGAAACCAGCTGGGCGAGAAAGTCTGTAAATCCGTTAAGTGTGAGGAAAATCACACGGCCCTCCAGGAAACCACTGTCCAGCAGAGAATCCAAATGAGAAAGGGCAAACACATCTGCTCAGAGTGTGGGAGAAACTTCAGCAGACGCTCGCACCTTATTCACCATCAGCGAATCCACACAGGAGAGAGACCCTACGAATGCTGCGAGTGTGAGAAAAACTTCACCCGGCGCTCAGACCTCCTTAGACACCAGAAAACCCACACGGACGAGAGCCCCTATGAATGTTGTGAGTGCGGCAAAGCCTTCATTTACTGCTCCGACCTGCGGCGACATCAGAGGATCCACCGAAGACAAAGGCCGTATGATTGCTGTGAGTGCGGGAAAAGCTTCCGTCTGGGGTCGCACTTTATCGTCAGAGAATCCACCATAAAATCCTTGTCTAGGGCTGGCAAAACATTCATTTTTTTTCTTGAATATTTGTGCTACTTCCAACATGCGGCTTTTTCAGCTGTTAGTGCCGTTCACGTCCTTGTGGCCTCCGCTGCCACAGGCCAGTTGTCCAGTTCTCCTTTTGCACTGAGTCCTCCTTGTTTGACACCTGAAGCCAGAGCTGGTGTTAGGGGTGGACAAACCGGACGATCGTCCGGGGTCGCCATTTTCAAGAGGCCACCGACAGAGCTGGTATTAGGGACCACATTTTGGCTTGATCTCCCAAATCCTCCCCTCAGATTGCCTTGGTTACTCCCCGACCTTTTGTTGTGTTTTATTTGCTTGACAAATTTTTGTCCGGTATTTTTTTTTAAACCATCTGGTAACCCTACGGGCGAGCCGGGCGGTCACCCAGGGCCGCCCGTTGGTTAGGACCGACCCTACCTGGAGCATATTGGTAAACAAACACTTTGTAAGCACCTGGAGTATACTTGTGTTACGAATAGTTAGTATGGGTTTGTCAAGAACAAATCATGCCAAACCAACCTGACTTCCTACTTTGAGAGATTTATTGGCCTACGGAATTACAGTGGATTTATTGTGTTTTTATTCTAGTACAGCCTTTGACACATTCCCACCTGTTGTTCTCGTAGGGAAATAGATCTGGATGACACTATTATAATGCGGTCGCAAAACTGGTGGAAAGACCACACTCAGTCTAAATCTGCAGCAAGGAAATTTAGGTTAGATATGAAGGAAAAGCTTGGAACGACAAGGGTGGTTTAGCTCTGGGATGAGATTCGGAATGAGGTTATGAAATCCCTACCCTTGGAAGATTTTCAGAAGAGCTTAGACAGATACTATAAAGGACTCCCTGGGTGTGTCCAGACTACAGGGTTTTGTCGACAAAAGTGGACTTTTGTTGACAAAACTATACCTGCGTCCACACTGCCTTTGAGTTACATCGACATAACGTCAACAAAACTCAGCAGTTTTGTCGACATACGTAAACCTCATTCTACGAGGAATAACGCCTTTTGTTGACAGAGTTCTGTCGATAGAAGGCGTTATTGCATCTACACTGTCCTTTGTGTCCACACTGTTATGTCGACAAAGCGGCTTGCTTTGTCGACAGAACTGGATGTAGTCTAGACGCTCTTTGTCGACAGAAGCTTCGTCGACAGTATGGGTACGTATGACTACAGGGACAGTATGACTACAGGGTTTTGTCGACAGAAGCTTTGTCGACAGATACAGTCGACAAAGCTTCTGTCGACAAAGAGCATCTAGACTACATCCAGTTCTGTCGACAAAGCAAGCCGCTTTGTCGACATAACAGTGTGGACGCAAAGGACAGTGTAGATGCAATAATGCCTTCTGGCGACAGAACTCTGTCAACAAAAGGCGTTATTCCTCGTAGAATGAGGTTTACATACGTCGACAAAACTGCTGAGTTTTGTCGACGTTATGTCAACATAACTCAGCGGCAGTGTGAACGCAGGTATAGTTTTGTCGACAAAAGTCCACTTTTGTCGACAAAACCCTGTAGTCTAGACACACCCCCTGGGTCTATTTGTTCCTGCTTCAGTGTCCGGGCGGGGTCCAGCGATGTTCTAGCGCTTTGTTTGGGTGGGTCTGTCACTCTGAAGCCATCACCATACACTGGGGGGACATTCACACTTCTTTCCATGACGCCGGACTTGCTATAATTCCTTAGCTGCTTAGCATCTGCTTTCCTGATATCTAACCCCCCTGATGTTCCATGCACAATGATATCCCCACTCCTTCCTATTCCTTGCTTTGCTTAGTCCTGCCGGCCATTTTTGGCAGCCTCAGTTTCCCTCTGACTGTTTCATTACTCTTGGGTCTCTGTCAGTAGAAAGCAGTTCCAAGGTGATTCCCTCTTGGCTTTCTGTGACGTGGAGTGACTTCCCCTGGGTTTTCAGAGCCCTTTTGAGCAGCAGTGTCTGGCTATGTGTTTGCCAGCAGAGCGGTAGATATTTAATGCCCTTATACGCAGAATATCCAGCACCTCAGAGCATCCAGAGAGGTAGCCGCCGAATTTCGGTATTTTAAAACGAACGGAGGTTTAAAATAAGGCCGTGTCCTCGTGAGAAATGCCCCATGCATTCACTCTTGTTTACTTTGCTCTGAGCAGGGTTACCACTGTCCACACCTGAAGTGATGCCCCAGCTGGAAGGAGGCGAAGAGTTGTGGGTATCAGCTCTCCAAGGCTCGGAGGGAAGAGAGATCCTGAGAGGAACCTACACAGGTGAGGAGCCATACGACCCACTCGGATGCTGTCTGTGCCTGAAGGAAACAGTCGGGATTCCCTGCCAAGGTCTTGCGAGCTCTCTGAGTTCCGGATTGTCCCCTAGCCTATGACCTCCGGGTAGGTAGCGTCATGGCTTCCGACCTATCCTGAGCGACATGTGGCAACCTAACTTCCCTTATTCTGAGCGTTGGGGTCCCTCTTCTGAGCCGTTTCCTGATATTTCCCTCACCTCTCCAGCTCTCTACCCTGGTTTTCTCCGCCCTTTTCTGCTTCTGAGGTTTCTCTCTCCATGTCTCAGGAGATGACAGGAAGATGAATGAGAACGAGGAGCAAAATCCACAGCAGGACGGTGCCGAGCACATGGAGCCAGATGAGGGATTGTTGCAAAGACCTAAGGGAGACGTGTCCAGGAGTCGTGAGGAGAGACAGCAGGGAAACCCGCCAGGGGAAAACGTGGATAAATCCAAGTATGAGGAAAATTACAAGCACCTCCAGGAAACCACAGCCCAGCAGAGTATCTTCACAGGAAAGGGCAAACACATCTGCTTAGAGTGCGGGAAAAACTTCAATCGACGCTCCCACCTTATTCACCATCAGCGGATCCACACGGGAGAGAGACCCTACGAATGCTGCGAGTGTGAGAAAAACTTCACCCGGCGCTCAGACCTCCTTAGACACCAGAAAACGCACACTGACGAGAGCCCCTATGAATGTTGTGAGTGTGGCAAAGCCTTCATTTACTGCTCCGACCTGCGGCGACATCAGAGGATCCATATGGGTCAGAGACCCTATGAATGCTGTGAGTGTGAGAAAAGCTTCCATTAGATTGCCTATCTCCTAGAACTGGAAGGGACCTTGAAAGGTCAACGAGTCCAGGCCCCTGCCTTCTCAGCAGGACCAAGTACCATCCCTGATGAATTTTTGCCCCAAATCCCTAAGGGTACGTCTAGACTACAAGGTTTTGTCGACAGAAGTTTTGTCGACAGATACTGTTGACAAAGCTTCTGTCGATAAAGAGCGTCTAGACTACAGCCAGTTCTGTCAACAAAGCAAGTTGCTTTGTCAACATAACAGTGTGGACGCAAAGGTCAGTGTAGATTCAGTAATGGCTTCTATCGACAGAACTCTGTCAACAAAAGGCGTTATTCCTCATAGAATGAGGTTTACATATGTCGACAAAACTCCTGAATTTTGTCGACGTTATGTCAACATAACTCAAAGGCAGTGTGGATGCAGGTATAGTTTTGTCGACAAAAGTCCACTTTTGTCGACAAAACCCTGTAGTCTAGACACACCCTAAACGGCCTCCGCAAGGATTGAACTCACAACCCTGGGTTTAGCAGGCCAATGCTCAAACCACTGAGCTATCCCTCTCCCCTAAAGTTGCTCTTTATTTGTAATCAGAGAAACCCCCCAGACGCCTTCCGACCCCATCCTGTTCCTCGCCCCGACTGCACCAGGGATGACAGGACAGCATGTCCCAGGCACTGTAAGAGCTCATTCTGTCGGTACGGAGGGTCAGAAGTGGAGGAGCCGGGGACTCGCTGCCCCTGCTCACCGGGCTGCCTGGGACGTGGGCTGTCTGACGGTGCGTCAGGGAACCCCCCGACCCTGCACCCCCAGTCGCAGCAAGATGTGACTCTGCCAGCCAGTAGAATAGGGAGGGTTTATTGCGTCTCAGAGATCCAGCATAGCGTGGGCACGATGGGGACATAGGAGTCAGGACAGACAGTCTTAGACCTCTTGAGGGGCACACAGGGAAACCCCTACTGCTCGACTTCGTCTGTTCTCTTTGGCTACGTCTACACTGGCACCCTTTTCCGGAAATGCTTAAAACGGAACAGTTTTCCGTTATAAGTATTTCGGGAAAAAGCACGTCTACATTGGCAGGATGCTTTTCCAGAAAAGCACTTTTTCCGGAAAAGCATCCATGGCCAATGTAGAGGCGCTTTTCCGCAAAAAAGCCCCGATCGTCATTTTCGCGATCGGGGCTTTTTTTGCAGAAAAGACTACTGGGCTGTCTACACTGGCCCTTTTCCGGAACAGTTTTTCCGGAAAAGGACTTTTGCCCGAACGGGAGCAGCAGAAGGGGACGAACCATGGCCCGCAGGCCATATCTGTCTGGCTGCCAAGCAGGAAGCAGGATCTGGAAAGCTTTGCCGGGAAGAGCCAGCCAGTGACGTAGTGGGGGGTTGTCCACTTGTGTGGCCCTGGGTCCACTCTGGTTTTGCAGGTGTTGATTGCCGTGTTGTGCTGTGTGTGACCTCTACTGCCCTATGCTACTCTGCAGAGACTCTGTGTGTGCCTGTGTGCACTGCCCAGCAGGGGGTGGTCCCTGAGGACAGGCACGTAGGCCATGGCCTAGCCACTTTGCACTTGGCCAGGGGAAGGAGTATGAATAAAGGAAGGGGTGTGGCTACCTGGGGGGAGTGAGTAATTGGTGATGGAGAGACGGGGGCAGTCTTGGCTGGGCAAACATAATGGCTGTGTCTACACTGGGCCACTTATTCCGGAAAAGCAGCCTCTTTTCCGGAATAACTTGCCAGCTATCTACACTGGCCACTTGCTTTTCCGGAAAAGCAATGACGATCTACTGTAAAATTGTCAGTGTTTTTCCGGAAAAACTATGCTGCTCCCGTTCGGGCAAACGTCCTTTTATTATAGAATCCTAGAACACTAGAACTGGAATGGACCTCGAGAGGTCATCGAGTACAGTCCCCTGCCCTCATGGCAGGACCAAATACTGTCTAGACCATCCCTGGTAGATGTCTACAGAATCCTAGCACACTAGAACTGGAAGAGACCTTAAGAGGTCATCGAGTCCAGTCCCCTGTCCTCATGGCAAGACCCAGTACTGTCTAGACCATCCCTGATAGATGTCTATCTAACCTGCTCTGATATCCCCATTGCTTCCAGTTCCTTGCTCTGCTTAGTCCTGCCAGCCATGCTCATCAGCCTCAGTTTCCCTCTGGCTGTTTCGTTACCGTTGAGTCTCTGTCCGTAGGAAGCAGTTCCAAGGTTATTCCTTTGTCTATGATGTGGAGTGACTTTCCCTGGTTTTAGGAGCTCCTTTCAGTGGGAATGTCTGGCCGTGCGTTCACCAGTAGAGCGGGTTAGGGTTATACACAGAATGTCATGCACCTCAGAGCATCTAGAGAGGTAGCTGCTGAATTTCGGTGTTTTAAAATGAACAGAGGTTTAAAAAAAGGCCATGCTCTCATGAGAAAAGCCCCATGAATTCACCCTTGTTTACTTTGCTCTGAACAGGGTTACCACTGCCCACACCTGAAGTGATGCCCCAGCTGGAAGGTGGCGAAGAGCTGTGGGTCTCAGCTCTCCAGGGCTTGGAGGGAAGAGAGATCCTGAGAGGAACCTGCACAGGTGAGGAGCCATTCGACCCACTCGATGCTGTCTGTGCCTGATGGAAACAGCCGGGATTCCCTGCCGAGGCCTTGCGAGCTCTCTTAGTTCCGGATTGTCCTCCAGCAGGTGTCATGTCCTCAGGGCAGATATCACTCACAACTTTCTACCCATCTTGAGCGACTTCGCAATAGCTGCCTTCCTAGCTTGTGTCGTTATTCTGAGTGTTGGGATGGGAGATGGAGACGGAATTGATCCTCTCTTCTCTTCTGTCGGAGGCAGAGTTCGCGGAAATTAATTTCCTGATATTTCCCCATTTTCCAGCACTTCTGGGCTACCTCTAGACTGGCATGATTTTCCGGAAATGCTTTTAACGGAAAAGTTTTCCATTAAAAGCATTTTCGGAACAGAGCGTCTAGATTGGCATGGACGCTTTTCCGCAAAAGCACTTTTTGCAGAAAAGCGTCCATGCTAATCTACACACGCTTTTGGGCAAAAAAGCCCCGATCGCCATTTTCACCATCGGGGCTTTTTTGCGCAAAACAAATCTGAGCTGTCTACACTGGCCCTTTTGCACAAAACTTTTGCGCAAAAGGACTTTTGCCCGAACGGGAGCAGCATAGTATTTCCGCAAAAAAACTGACAATCTTACATGAGATCATCAGTGCTCTTGTGGAAATTCAAGTGGCTAGTGTAGACAGCTGGCAAGCTTTTCCGGAAAAGCGGCTGATTTTCTGGAAAAACTGGCCAGTCTAGACACAGCCATGCTGTTTTCCTCTCTTCTTTTGTATTTAGGTTCTCTTATGTGCACACTGTAGGGTACCCCAGTTGTACCCTTCCATGCGCTCGCGAAGCCCCTCCCCCCGCAGCTCGTGAAGCTGCCTCCGCACCTCTGAAAACGGCCTCGCCTCCCAGTTCTCTGTTCCGGAGCAGGGGAGCTGTCCGGTGCGGACATTAAAAATGATGTCCTCAAGATGGTGTCAACCAGCAGGAGCCTGATGTGGCCAAAAAGCCTCTAAATGCATTTCTTTTTGCTTTTTGCGTTGGATCCGCTGATATCTTGGCTTTTTGTCTGGAATAGGTTGGCCACTCTTGTTCTCTAAATTGACAGTGACTAAAACAGAACACACACACACTCAGCATACAATACCCACCACTCCCGTTAAGGAACTTTTGCTTGTGTCCATGCTGGATCTGGTTGTCAGAGACTCCTCCTGCACAATGTAATTGGCCGGTCTGATCTTGGACTATGTCCCGAACTTAGGTTTCAAAGAAGTTCATTTTGGACCCCAGTGTATATAGTTTAACTTGAGAGCTCCGTGGCTTTACCTTAACCAAAATACCACAAGCCACTATTTTTAATGATCCTAGCTCATTACAAAATAATCATAGAATCTTTGGCTGTGTCTAGACTACATGCCTCTGTCGGCAGAGGCATGTAGATTAGACAGATCGGCAGAGGGAAATGAAGCCGCGATTTAAATAATCGCGGCTTCATTTCAATTTAAATGGCTGCCCCACTCTGCCGATCAGCTGTTTGTCGGCAGAGCGGGGCAGTCTAGACGTTCCCCTGTTGACCGAAAACCCTTTTGTCGACCGCCCCGGTAAACCTCATCCCACGAGGCATAACGGGGCAGTCGATTTCTGTCGACAGGGGAACGTCTAGACTGCCCCGCTCTGCCGACAAACAGCTGATCGGCAGAGCGGGGCAGCCATTTAAATTTAAATGAAGCCGCGATTATTTAAATCACGGCTTCATTTCCCTCTGCCGATCTGTCTATTCTACATGCTTCTGCCAACAGAGGCATGTAGTCTAGACACAGCCATAGAGCTGGAAGAGACCTCAGAAGGTCATCAAGTCCACCCCCCTGCCCAAGACAGGACCAACCCCAAATAAATCAACCCAGTCAGGGCTTTATCAAGCCGAGACTTAAAAACCTCTAGTGATGGAGATTCCATCTCCCTAGGTAACCGATTCCAGTGCTTCACCACCCTCCTAGTGAAATAGTTTTTGTGTGTTCACCCATCATAGCCCACCACTTTAGTTAATTTAAATTTTGCAATGGTAATTATGGAAGAGACAGAAAATAACAAAGAATCCGACAGAAACTAGACAGATAAACAATCTAGAAGTAGGGACCATGAAGGCAAAACGATAAAGAAGTAGAGATTTCATAGTCACAAGAGTTAAGTGATTCCTTACTCCACGGGTGGCCAAACTGTTTAACAAATAGAGCTGAAGCAGTGGCGGAAAAAATGCGAAGACCCGCACCAGAACTGTCGAGCAAAAAAAGAGAAAGCCCCCCAGAACTGTCAAGCAAAAAAAGGAAAACCCCCCAGAATTGTTAAGCAAAAGACAAAAAGAAAAGCCCCCTGCCCTCACCAGGATTGTCAAGCAAAAAAAAAAAAAAGCTGCCCCTTTAAGCAACAAGCTTAGGCTTTTTGGCCATCTCAGGCTCCCATTGACAGCCGCCATTTTGGGCACCATTTTGAATTGCCACCCCAGTGAGGGTTGGAGGGAGCTGGAGGCGGAGGCGGTTGTGTGTGTCGGGGGGGGGGGGTGCAGGAGCGGTTTCGTGAGCCACGCTTTTGGGGGAGAACAGCCACATGCGGCTCTTGAACCGTATGTTGGCCACCCCTGACTTACTCGATAGAATGCTATCAAACCAAGATTTTTTTTAATATTTTAAGATCTGTCTGTCTGCGGATAGCCTGTATTATCAGGGCAGGAGTGTCTTCTTAACAGCCTTATATTACATTGGTTTGATATAATTTAGAGGGAATGCGGGATGTGATTTGGTGCTTTTTAGCTTCTGGCTGCCACTGTCCTAATGTGGCTGCAGAAAACGGCCTTGGATCATACAGTTTATCTCTCTGCCTCAGGGGATGATGGGAAGTTGAATGAGAACGAGGAGCAGAATCCACAGCAGGAAGATGCTGAGCACATGGAACCACATGGGGGATTGTCACCAAGAACAACGGGGGATGTATCCAGGAGTTGTGAGGAGAGATTGCAAGGAAACCAGCCAGGGGAGAACGTGGGTAGATCCATCAAGTGTGAGGAAAATCACAAGGACCTCCCGGAAAACACAACCCAGCAGACTATCCTCACAGGAAAGGGCAAACACACATGTTCAGAGTGTGGGAGAAACTTCAGCAGACGCTCACACCTAATTCACCATCAGCGGATCCACACGGGAGAACGACCCTACGAATGCTGCGAGTGTGAGAAAAACTTCACCCGGCGCTCAGACCTCCTTAGACACCAGAAAACGCACACGGACGAGAGCCCCTATGAATGTTGTGAGTGCGGCAAAGCCTTCATTTACTGCTCCGACCTGCGGCGACATCAGAGGATCCACAGAAGACAAAGGCCCTATGAATGCTGTGAGTGCGGGAAAAGTTTCCGTCTGGGGTCGCACTTTGTCGTCCTCATGCCTTCCTATTTCTTACCGTGTTCAGCTTGGCTTTCTGTAACATGGAGTGACTTTCCCTGGGTTTTAGGAGCCCCTTTGAGCAGCAGTGTCTGGCTGCGTGCGCACCAACAGAGTGATGGATTCTTAATCCCCTTATCTGCAGAATGTCTGGCATCTTAGAACTTCTGGCTGCGTCTAGATTGGCATGATTTTTCGGAAATGCTTTTAACGGAACAGAGCATCTAGATTGGCACGGATGCTTTTCCTCAAAAGCACTTTTTGCGGAAAAGCGTCTGTGCCAATCTAGACGCGCTTTTCCGCAAAAAAGTCTCGATCGCCATTTTCGAGATCGGAGCTTTTTTGCGGAAAACAAATCTGAGCTGTCTACACTGGCCCTTTTGCGCAAAAGCTTTGCATAAAAGGGACTTTTGCCTGAACGGGAGCAAAATAGTATTTGCACAAGAAGCACTGATTTCTTACAGTAGGAAGTCAGTGCTTTTGCAGAAATTCAACGGCCAGTGTAGACAGCTGGCAAGTTTTTCTGGAAAAGCGACTGATTTTTCTGGAAAAACTGGCCAGTCTAGATACAGCCCTGGAGAGCTTACCCCAGAATTTCAGTGCTTTAAAATGAGCACGGGTTAAAAAAAAGGCTGATCTCTTGTTAGAAATGCTCCATGGTTTCATACAATCTCATGTTTTTTTCTTTCCTCTGCGCAGGGTTACCAGTGTCCAGACCTGAAGAGATGCCCCAGCTAGAAGGAGGGGAAGAGCTGTGGGTCTCCGATCTCCAGGGCCTGGAGGGAAGAGAGATCCTGAGAGGAACCTACACAGGTGAGGAGCCATTCAACCAACTTGGATGCTGTCTGTGCCTGAAAGAAACAGCTGGGATTCCCTGCCAAGGTCTTGCGAGCTCTCTGAGTTCTGGATTATCCCCCAAACCATGTCATGTCCTCAGGGCAGGTATTGCTCATGGCTTCCTACCCAACCTCCCTTATTCAAAGCATTGGAATGGGATATAGAGACAGAATTGCTCCCTTCTTTTCATTCATTTCCTGATATTTTCCCCACCTCTCCAGCTCTCTACCCTGATTTCCTCTGCCCTTTCTCCCCCCCCCCCCCCCCATTCTTGCTTCTGAGTTTTCTCTCTTTGTGTATCTCAGGAGATGATGGAAAGGTGAATGAGAATGAGGAGCAGAATCCACAGCTGGAGGATCCTGAGCGCATGGAATCGCATGGGGCATTGTCACAAAGAATACATGGGGATGTGTCTAGGAGTTATGAAGAGAGACAGCAGGAAAACCAGCCAGGGGAAAAAGTATATAAATCTATCAAGTGTGAGGAAAATCACAAGGACCTCCAGGAAAGCACAGCCCAGCAGAGAATCTTCCTGGGAAAGAGGAAACACACATGCCCTGAGTGCGGGAAAAACTTCAGGAGTCGCTCTCACCTTATTAACCATGAGCGAATCCACACGGGAGAGAGACCCTATGAATGCTGCGAGTGTGGGAAAAACTTCATTCGGCGCTCACACCTTAGTAGGCACAAGAGGATCCACACGGGGGAGCGACCCTACGAATGTGAGTGTGGGAAAACTTTCGTTTACTGCTCCGACCTGCGGCGACATCAGAGGATCCATACAGGACAAAGACCCTACGAATGCCGTGAGTGCGGAAAAAGCTTCCATCAGGGGTCGCACCTTATTTATCATCAGCGAGTCCATAAGGGAGATAAGCACCTTAAAATCCTCGTGTAGGAGTGGCAAAAATATATTTTTTCTTGAATATTTTTAGTACTTCTGAAGTGTGGCCTTTAAGGCTATTAGTGCCATGTACGTCATTGTGGACTCTGCTCCCCACGGTCAGTTATCCAGGTCTCCTTTTGCACGTAGCCTTTCTTTGGAGTGAATCCTGAAGACCTTTGCTAACAACTGCTTTGTTTTGAGACATTGGCATACGAGTCCCATTTAAGGAATGCACATCAGATCTAGGTGGGGAAAACATGAATCATATCAGTGAGCTACATTGTGGTAAAAACCTTCCTGGCTCTGTCTCCATGAGCATTTTTTGTAGTTAGCCAACTCAACCGCAGCTCTGTTTTCTGCCCTGACGTGGCCCAAGTACCTAGTCCGGGTTAGCGAGCATGTTTTCCTTCAACCTGTCCTAATCGCCTCTACTTTTCCTAGTCTAGACAAACCATTGTCATGATGTTAAAATGTGTGTAAATAACACAGTTCAATGATGATAGAAATGTAGCCGTGTTAGTCTGGGGTAGTTGAAGCAAAATGCAGGACAATGTAGCACTTTAAAGACTAACAAGATGGTTTATTAGATGATGAGCTTTCGTGGGCCAGACCCACTTCAAGTGGGTCTGGCCCACGAAAGCTCATCATCTAATAAACCATCTTGTTAGTCTTTAAAGTGCTACATTGTCCTGCATTTTGCTTCAACAGTTCAATGATAATGAGATAGCACTTAATGTAGCAGGTTTCATGGAACAAAGGACAACGCAACGGGAAAATCTTCGGTCCTAATTCTGTCATTAGATGTAACCTGTTGTAGAATCTCATTCTGTCTGAAACTGAAAATGCCTTATTCCTCTGTCAGCAAGGCCAGATTTCCAATTCAGCACAGTGGGCGTGTTTATAGGGCCACCAGCATCTTAAGGGCAGGTTGCCACGTATGCAATTTTCTAGCCCAAATGGACTATAGCTGTTACTTCCCAGGGTTTTTAGCAGTGTGAGTTGTGGTATTTTGGGCTATTCTACTACCACTCGTGACAGTGTTTGGGAGTTCTTGAAAGGGAGGAAGCCTCCTGATCTTCCTCACCCCCTGCGAAGTTGCCCCACACACCGCTTGTCTCTCGTGCTCCCTTCCCTTAGATGATGTTTGCAGCAAGCAGAGAATTCTTGTCTTGAGAGAGGCAGAAAACGTGCTGCAATTTTGCCTTTTGCCTTCTGGAGCCACAACGGCCTCTGGAGTAGCCTGAGCTGGCTGAAGCTGACGTATCACGCAGGTGGCAGCAAACAGCAGATGGGCGGTAGGTGCGTTTTTTCCTCAAGTGAATAGTTGCAGCCACCTCCTTGGAGGCAGGTTAGGAGGCAGTGTGCGCCACACGGGATTACTGTGGGTGACAAGGCCACATGGGAAGGCAAGAGGGGGTGCTGAAGATGCTGTGCCTATGGCAGTGATGTGCAACCAGTGGGTTGTGACCCCCAAGGGGGTTGCGGATGCCTTCCCGGGGGGTCACAGCACTTAGATCTGGCCAACCGGGGACTAGGCCCGGCTGTTGGTGGCTGCGCGGCACTTAGATCTGGCCAGCTGTGGGTTGGGCCCGGCAGTTGGCTGTCCCCGTGGTGCAGCACCTAGATCTGGCCAGCCGGGGACTAGGCCCAGCAGTTGGCGGCCCCCGCAGCGCGGAGTCTCAGATCAGAAAAGGTTGCACACCACTGTCCTAGGGCATGTAAGATGTAAATCCAGCCCTCTGTGTTAGATATAGGTTATTCTCGATCCAGAAGACTCTTTTGGTAGTTCTGATTTATCAAGACTTTGAATCAGTAATTACCAATTACTCAAAGAGTCATTTCTTCTGTTTGTTTCTGTCCCCCACCCTACCCTCGAAGATGACATGGGGAAAGTTCAAACATACCTCAGTCAATTGGAGAGAATATTTTTAGGTAGGGGATATGCTACCGAGGTTTTAAATCTCTAGTCTGAGATGGTGAACATCAACGCACCCTACATTGTGCAATTAATTGCAATAATGGGATATAATCACAGTGTTGTTCAGTGATTGAAGTCAGTATTATCTCAGATACTGTGGAATTCTCTGTCTGCACTAAGGGACTTGAAACTAGGCAAAATGCCCATGTATTTGGTTCCCCACATAGTTGTAACCCAGGCTGTCCAAGAAGATGTCGCCTACTTAGTCCTAATATTTGGGAAAATCTGGCGTTAGCTGTGCCAGAGGAAATAGAAGTGGAGGAAATAGAATTGGTGTTTTTGTTGAATCCACCCTTTGTAATGCTGCAAATGGGTATAAAATGAAATCAATATTGCATGTGAAACAGTTGAGGAATGATAACTCTTCTTGAATAGTAACCAGCCCCTTGTACCGTCTGGTGATTCTCATCCAGTCCTGGGTCTACTTTCTAATTCAGACCTTTGCTACCAGATTAAAGAACTAAACTAGACATGTTTGAGTTTCCTCACGAGCACTGCTGAGATTGTGGGTGGTTTGGTAAAGGGTTCTACTCCACAGACATGTAAATTTGCCCTCATTGAGAGCAATGCTTGGCAAGCACTCAGAACCAGCAAGGCACCTGGTTGCTGGCTGTCACCGCAGAGATGAAAGCGGGGGGTTGGAACTCAGGCGGTCGCAAGTCAGGGGCCTCCGTATCAGCACATGGCACCACACACAATCTCCAGTACCACAGAAGACAAAGAGGGTGGGGTGCTTCCTGTGTCAGGACACCCGAAGCCTGGCTTGCAAGTCCTGCAGCTGTAGGCTCTGGCCATTCCTAAGGAGCTGTCGAGTCCAGCATGGGTGGGCCTCCCCAGTGGTAGAGGAAATGGAGGCAGAAAACTTGGACCTCCCTTCCACACCAGATGTGTTCAAAGTGGCTCGGAACTTGCTCCCTATGATACCGTGCCCATGCCTGATGTCCTGTGCCCTGGCACCGCAGCCTTGGCACTGACTACTGTGACACTGATGGCGGCATCAGCTGCTGCAGCACTGTTGCCAGTTCCTGCGATGGCACTGATGCACCAGGCTCCGTGGCAGTGGTGATGAGCCATTGTTCCTCCTCACTGTGGCACCGTAGGGTCCCTGGCACTGTAGGGCTCTGCCCACCCTGGTCCGTGGCAGAATCCTTTTTAGAGTCGGAGGATTGCCCCACCTCCTGCACCAATCCTGGAACACCACTCTGCAGACTATGCCGTGCCAGTGTCATGTCCTCTCCCGTGGCCCTTCTAGAATGCAGTGGGTCTACCACCAGGTACCGGGGCTAAGCTCCAGGGCAGCCTGTGTGTCCTTAGTGCCCCTAGGGACTCCATCAGCCACTCTGGTCTCTAGAGACCCTGGGGTAGAAGTCGCTTCTAGGCAAGTGGAGCTGGGGCCCCACGTGGATGCAGCAGTTGTGCCAACCTCGGGGCAGGAAAGGACACTGGCGATGCCAGCACCATTTACTATCCCATTGTCTATCAGGGAATTAGAGGAACAAGAGGATCTGGTACCTTCTTGGGTGTCCTCTTCTTCGTCGCCTGATGAGGCATTGGCAGGAGCAACAGCTCCCCTGCCCACTACGGATGCCAGGGCCTATCAGGACCTCCTTCACCTGGTGGCACAGAACCTCAGTCTCCAGGCTGAGGAGCTTACAGAGGGATCAGACCCAGTGGCCGACATTCTGATCTTGGAGGGTCCCTCCAGAGTGGTTCTGCCTCCCGTAAAAACAATCGCTATAATATCAGGGTGCTCCGGCAGACTCCAGCGTCTGTCCCGTTGACAGCAAATGGGGTAGAACGCTAATACGTTGTCCCACAGAAGGGATCCGAGCATTTTTTCACCCACTTCAGACAGGGATATTGGTAGGCAGGGTCAGCCAGGCCCCACTCTGAAGGCTAAAGAGGCCAAGAATATGGACCGCTTCAGCCACAAAGTAATTGTGCTTAGGGAGCTCCCACTTCATACCGCCAACCAACAAGCCAGGACTACTCAACACATGGCCTGTGGGCGGTGTGGTTTGGGTTTATGTGGGCTCAACACACGGCCCGCAGGTGGGATCCTTTGAACATGGCCTCCACTGGGAACACGCTCCACAACGGTGAGTCGACGTAATGGTCTTCTGTTGATATGCATTTTAGTAGCTAAATTCCTGGACTGTCATTGCTCATTAAGGGTATGGCTAGACTACAGGCTTTTGTCGACAGAAGTTCTGTCAACAGATATTGTCAACAAAGCTTCTGTCGACAAAGAGCATCTAGACTACATCCAGTTCTGTCGACGAAGCAAGTCGCTTTGTCGACATGACAGTGTAGACGAAAAGGACAATGTAGATTCAATAATGCCTTCTGTCGACAGAACCCTGTCGACAAAAGGCGTTATTCCTCGTAGAATGAGGTTTACAGCCGTCGACAAAGTTGCTGAGTTCTGTCGACGTTATGTCGACAGAACTCAGCGGCAGTGTAGACGCAGGTATAGTTTTGTCGACAAAAGTGGACTTTTGTCGACAAAACCCTGTAGTCTAGACACACCCTAAAAGTGCTGTCATGTGGGTGGAAATGGGGTAAATGTTGCATTTCATTAATATCAGCAGAACTGACTTAAATGGGGTCTGTGTGTTGTGTAGTCTTGCCTTAATCTTTGTATTCATGCCCGTCTGTGTGAAAGAAGCTATGTTTGCATATATATTTGCATGTATATGCAACCACACTTAAGTTGCGGTCCTCGGCATGTGCTGTGAGTATCACTGTGGCCCCTGGGGCTTCCAAAGTTGAGTAGCCCTGCAACGAGCGGTGCTGAGCTGGTATGCCTATACCTCCTGGGCCAGTTCCAGGAGTTACTGTCCATGGGCTCACACTTGGAGTCCTCCACAGTTCTACAGGAGGACAAGGTGGTCACCTACATATCCTGCAAGCGGCCTTAATTTGGCAGACTTAATTTGGCCCATGGGACATATTTTGCCCAGGCCTGGTCTATGGCCTAACTTCCTGCCCAAGATTATATTTGAATGCCAGGTCACCCCACACTCTCTACATTCCAGTTTGCTCTCTGAAACCCCATCCTTCTGCCACAGGAGGAAACTTGGTTCCCGTGACGCAGAGGTGACTTAGTGCTCTGGCTCCAGAGGACCAAATCTATCAGCAGATCCCATTCAGTAGGTTTGCATAGGTGTAGTTTAACTTCTATATTTGGGGAGGCTGGGGCTGCAGGCTTAGGGCTCTGGGAGACAGTGTTTTCCTGAGACATCAGAATGTAATAGACCCAGCTCGCAAGCTGCGTGCTGCTCTTCACCCCCAAAAGTGCAGCTCGCGAAGTTGGCCGTGTGCCCCTCCAAACGGCCCCCGGCTCCCCTGTGCTCACCGGGGTAGGGGAACCATCCAGCGGCGATTCAAGATGGCAGCGGCCGATGGGCGCCTGATATGGCCAAAAAGTGTAAGTCCTTGTTTTTTAAAGGGGCGGTATTTTTTTTTTTTTTTTTGCTCGATAATTCTGAAGCAGCTCTTCGCATTTTTTCTGCTCTCTTTGTTTAATGGGTTGGCCACCCCTGTAATAGACTATGGCCAGAGGTGATGGAGGGGGCACATGTGAGATCACGTTCCCCCTCCCCCGATTTGCTCCCTGGTTAGCATCAAACTTTCTCACATGGATTGAGCATGCTCAGTGACCTTGCTGGCTGCCTTCACTCTGCCCCTCCTTTTTGTGGCCATTCCCTAAAAGAACCTGTTCCAACCACTGCTGGGATTCCTCTTGAAGAGCAGGGTGCCGCAGATTACAGCCTGAAATTTGGGATGATAAACTGCATCAGAGCTGGGGTTTGAATAACTCCTCCTCGCCAAAAGGGAGGGTGTAGGCACTGTGCCATAGCATTATGCAGTCATGCCTGGCATCCGCACATCTACTAGCAGAATAGAGCCAGGCATAAACTCCAAAAAGGACCATGTCAAGGTATTTACACTATTTCCACAAAGATGCAGCATGGCCAATTGCAGCTGGAAAACCAGCCTTTGCAACCAGACAACTTAGGGCTGTTGCTGTTCCGTGTCTCCCTCTCTAGCAGCAGACACGGCATTGTGGACAAGTAAAATCAATCCCAAAGGCCCCTTTCATCAGCCCTAGCCTTTCATCATTTGCAAGTGTGTTTGGATCTTCAAGAAATCAACAGATTTGCCCGCGAACAGCAGAAAATGGAGTGTAGCCGTTTTCATAATCAAGTGCAAATTGGGAGCCTGGTGCTTTTCATTCCTGATGTTGTGGTGCCATCGTGTGGCTATTTCATTATTGTCGTTCTTGAAAATGGCACTTCTCACTGGAGCAATATTTTCCTCTTCGAGATAGATACAGACTGGTCATTGGTCAGCTCAGACTCAGGGACAACTTACTGCAGTGGAGGAGGTGGGATGCGCAGCTGCAGACCCCGCCTCTCTCCCTCCTCCAAATTTGTCCATCTCTAAAGCTTCCTCGGCATCTGCTGTAGGCAGGAAAGGACCAGGTGGCCGGCCTCCTGTGCTGAACAGTGGTGTGATGTTGTCTGATTAAAATATGGCCATGTAGATTGTTATTGCTATCCCTATTATCTAATCGCAATAAACCGTGTACAAAGTACAGTAGACTTCCGATAATCCGGAACCTATGGGACCTAGGTGGTGCTGGATGATCAAATATGCCGGACTATCAGGAGGTACTATAAGATGGTTATATATATACTGTATACATTATATACTGTATATAAAGTGTTCTTAACCCTTTTTATTGTACATACTGTATACAGTATACTGTAAAGTTTAAGTTTTTTTAAGCCTTTTTTCTCAGTTCAGCTGCTGCCGCTGTTACCTTGTGACTCATTTTTTGCTGAAGGTCACTCACTAGACTCTTGCCATTTTGATGCCAGACTATCAGGAGTGCCAGACTACTGGATGCCGGACTATTGGAGTTTTACTGTATGTCAAGTAATGCATCAATGGAAAAGGTATGAGCTGCTGAATACGATCTCCTATTTGTATGCATGTATCATTTTTGTATGTAAAGTTATAAGCATTGACCATGTCCTTGTTTTTCAAATGTGGCTGCTTCTAAGTAACACCGACAAGCTATTTAGCCAGCTCATTGTGAAGGCCTATTCAAGCTGAATGGGGCATCTGGATAGAAGATTCCCATCCACACCTGCTGGACTTTCATGTGAACTACTCAACACGTGGCCCATCTGTTTGCGACCTACGGTATGGTTTGGGTTTACACGGGGCTCAACACACGGCCTGTAGGTGGAATCCTTTGAACATGGCCTCCACTGGGAACATGCTCCACAACGGTGGAACATGCATCTCCCTGTTGAGGTGAGCATCGAAGACACAAGCGGACGGGCTGGCTGGAACAGATGGGTACAGAGTGTCGGCGTTTCTAGCTGACAGAGAGGAGGTGCGGAGAGCGCTAGGGCATTGTGTGAAAGAAGCTATTTGCATATATATTTACATGTCTATGCAACCACACTTAAGATGCGGCCCTCGGCATGTGGTGTGAGTATCACTGTGGACCCCGGAGCTTCCAAAGTTGAGTAGTCCTGAACTGGAGTGTGGGACTCAGTGGAGCACACCTGGGACTATGAGATTTTGTGGGGCCCCTGTGTGTAAGTCTTTCCTAACTTAAGACAAAATCCTTTGGGGGGGAGGGCTTTCCCATAGCTCTAGGAGTTGGGGCCAAAAATGAGGGGTTCAGGATCCCTAGTTCTAACACCTGATCAAGTATGTTAAGGGCTGTAATAAAGAGGAGTGGACCAATTGTTCTGTACATCCAGTGATGGCACTCATTAGCTCAAGATGTGCTATTTGTGCATAGCCCCACACACTCCTAGGCTATGTCTAGACTGGCATGATTTTCCGCAAATGCTTTTAACGGAAAAGTTTTCCGTTAAAAGCATTTGCGGAAAAGAGCATCTAGATTGGCACGGACGCTTTTCCGCAAAAGCACTTTTTGCGGAAAAGCATCTGTGCCAATCTAGACGCGCTTTTGGGCAAAAAAGCCCCGATCGCCATTTTCGAGATTGGGGCTTTTATGCGCAAAACAACTCTGAGCTGTCTACACTGGCCCTTTTGTGCAAAAGGACTTTTGCCCGAACGGGAGCAGCATAGTATTTCCGCAAGAAGCACTGATTTCAGACAGTAGGAAGTCAGCGTTCTTGCGGAAATTCAAGCGGCCAGTGTAGACAGCTGGCAAGTTTTTCTGCAAAAGCAGCTGCTTTTGCAGAAAAACTTGCCAGTCTAGACACAGCCTTAGTTGTTTGCCTGGTGAGCTAGTCATAGAATCATAAAAGTCTAGGGCTAGTAGAGACCTCAGGAGGTCATCAAGTCCAGCCTCTGCCCAAGCAGGACCAACCCTAACTAACCTAGTCAGGTAGGTTCTTAGTGGGAGTTTGGGGTGCAGGGACAAATATGTCGCTTCCAGGACTGCCGCACTGGCCCATGGGAGGGAGGCTAGTATGGTTGCCAAGATTTGCAGTATCTTAGTGGTGGCTCTAGGTCTAGTAACAGCTTCTCACTGAACCACCGGAACTATAACAACAGAGCAGTCCCGGCGCACCTTAACAGGGCATATCCACACTTAGAAATTTCAGGAATTATTTCAAGTTTAGTTATTTCAAAATAAGCGTTATTCCCTAAGGAAAGCAGGAGTACAGATGTCGAAATAACCAGCCCGTTATTTTGAAATAGCAGACTTGGTAGTGTGGACGCTCTGCTAGTTATTTCAAAATAACGGGCTTGGTAGTGTGGCCACTCCGCTTATTTCGAAATAAGGGGGTTTAGTTTGAAATAACTCCCTAGTGTAGACTAGGGCTCAGACAATAACAAAAATATGACAGCTTTTGTGGGCCAAAACCATTTCCTGAGAGGGCTGGAGTGGGAAACAGAGGGCATTTTCTGCCCCCACAAGCTGCGCCCCACTGGGGGTCAATCAGTGTGTGGGGCGAGAGGGGCAATTTGTTTGCTCACAGTTATTCTGGGACCAGGTCGACCTGTTCTCATGCCCCCCCCCCCAGGGGCTGTAGGGCATGGGGTGTGGGCAGGGAGTTGTGGGGCATTGGAATGAGGCTGTGGGGTGCGGGTGGGGGAATGTGGGGCACGGGCGGAGAGCTGTGGGTCAAGGGACGCAGTTGGGGTAATGTGGGGCACAGGGGCTGTGGGTCAAGGGATGTGGGCAGGGGGCTGTGGGGCAAGGGACACTGGCAGGGGTGTGTGGGGCAAGGGGGCTGTGAGGCAAAGGATATGGGCAGGTGCTGTAGGGCATGGGGGTTGTGGGGCGCAGGCAGGGGGTTGTGGGTCAAGGGGGCTGTGGGTCAAGGGATGCAGTCGGGGCAATGTGGGGCAAGGGGGCTGTGGGGCATGGGTGGGGGGCTGTGGGGTGCAAGTGGGGGGAAAGGGGCACGCGCGGGGGGTCAGTTGGGGCAATGTGGGGGACGGGCTGTGGGGCACAGGCAGAGGACTGTGGGTCAAGGGATGTGGGCAGGGGCTGTAGGGCAAAGGGGTTGTGGGGGGCAGGAGCGCGCGGGGGGGGGCTGTGAGGGGAAAGGGGCGCGCGCGGGGGGCCGTGGGGCGGCGGGCAGCCCTGTGGGGCGGGCTTACGGCGGGCGGGGCGGCGCTGACGCTGCCCGGGGCGGGCGGGGCGATGGCGGCGGCCTGAGGTGAGGCGGCGGCGGCGGCGGTTGCAGGCTCCGTGGCGCGGCGCGAGGCCGGGACGTTGCAGCGCGCGCAGGGGGGTTGGCGCGCGCGCTGGGCGGGAGCGGCTCAAGAATCCCGCCGGCGCGCTGAGGGAGCGCGAGGAGCAGGCCGCGGGGGCGAGTGCCGCGAGCCTGCCCGTGCGGGGGTCTCTGTGTGTGTGTGGTTGGGGGGGGTCACCGACACCTTAACCCGGGAAGGAGCTGGGCCTAGCCCTGGTTTTGCAGAGGGTCCCACACGAGGCTCCCCCCGGTGCAGCGACACGCCCGGCGAGGGACGCCGGCTTGGGCGAGCGCCCGATGAGCCCCTGGGAGAGGCCGGTTCCCTTCGGCACGATAACGAACCAGCGGCAGCGAAGCCAATCGAAGAGGCCTTGGTCCTGGCGGTGGTAAAACTGTCCCTACCTATTGTCTAAACCTCAAGCCTGTCCGTTGGCTGATTAGGAGGAGACTCAGCCGTACACGGCGTCCCCGCTATAAGTCGCCCCGGCGTACATCCGTTCCGCACTAACGTCGTCGACGCTTGTAGGAACGGGTGCGATGTACGTCCGCCCATTCCTCTCCCTTACGTCGCGCCAGAAAAACGCAATCATTTGTGCAAATGGAAGCCAGCCGTGGGGAAAAAATTCCCCGCTTTAAGCTGTTTCGCTATACGCACGGGCGGATATAGGGCAGGGCAGGCGGGGCGGCCGCTCTGGGCCCCGCAATTCAAGAAGCGCCATGCATGCGCCGTGGTGCCACCACGCAAAGGGGGGCCACGCAAAATTGTGCTGCCCGGGGCCCTGCAAAATCATCATCTGCCCCTGGCTATACGTTCAAGTTTTTTGGAACGTATCTTGGACTCTCAGCAATGACGGCCTGTACCTCCGACTGCCCATCTCTCATGACACTAACAAGAATTAAGATTGTTGTAGGTTTCAGATACCAACTGCTTCGCAACGAGAAGAACAGCCTAATATAGAAGACAGTATATAAATAATAAGCTTTCCCTGCGTTCCAAACTGGAACCACGTCATTCCTCATTTTACAGCTCTCCGTGCCAGCGTCCATCTGTCTGTCTGCCTGAAGGTTGCAGCCGTGAGTTTAGATCCAGAGTGGTGCTGTGTTTCATTTCAGGCTATGTGTGACATTGCCATCTGGGTCCCCAAGGAGGACGGAGAGGAGCTAGCAGGATGGCAGAAGGAACTAAAGAAGAACTCAATAAGGAACAACTACACAACTTTGATCTTTCTGGGTAAAAATATTCATTTTGTTTGTTTGTTGAAGTGTCGATGAGGTGTGACAGACTTGAGTGATATTCAGGTCAGGGATATTGCTTTCCGCTGATGGTTTGCACTTGCATTCCTTTGTGTGTGGGAAAAACATCCACTCCAATCAATGGAGACTCAAAATACAGAAAGTAGCTCTAAACCGGGGTTACTCAACACACGGCCTGTGGGCCACATGTGGTCCGTGGCCCATTTATTTGCAGCCCGCGGGAGGAAGCTAAAACAAAAAAGTAGCCGATATTATGGTCTTCTGTTGATATGCGTTTTTGGAAATTAAATTCCTGGATTGTCATTGCTCATTAAGAGTGCTGACGTGTGGAAATCGAGTAAATATTGCATTTTATTAATATCAGCAGAACTGACTTAAATGGGTCCTGTGCGTTGTATAGTCTTGCCTTAATTTTTGTATTCATGACCGTCAATGTGAGAGAAGCTATTTGCATCTATATTTGCAAGTATATGCAACAACATTAAAGTTGTGGCCCTCGGCATGTGCTGTGAGTATCATTGTGGCCCCCGGGGCTTCCAAAGTTGAGTATCCTTGCTCTAAACCCTCCATTTACAATCTTCTGGTTTAGGACAATGGCTGTACTTCTCCATCCATCTTTAGCCCACGAGCAAAAGTGAACTGCTGGGTCATTGCACGTGATGTGTTGGTGCAAATAAGGGATGTTTCACATGGGGAAAATGTCAATATACTAATAGAAGCAGTTGACATTTTCTGCAATTCAGCATTCATGCAGTCAATCAGGAAATTGCATTGCTCTCATCCAGCACTTTAGTGATCCAAGAGCTCTGTAAAATGATGTCGTGTTTGTCTTTTATGACTCTTGTGACCGGTCGGGTCCACCTCAGGACTGTCATCTGATGTGCTGAGACCCCACTGAGCCTGTTTTCCCTCACAGCCTGCCCATCTGGCACCCTAGGGATATGTCTAGACTACACTGAAGTTTCGAAAGAGGAGATGCACATTCCGTGGGAGTGCGGTTTTTTTGGACCCCCCCTTTTTTTTCGAAAAGCCATGTAAGCCTCATTTTTTGAGGAAGAGTGGCTTTTCGAAACAGGGAGGATTCCGAAAAAACCGTGTCCCGACTACTTTCACTTTCAAAAGCTCTGCTCTTCCTCTTTTAAAACTTCAGCGTAGTCTAGATGTACCCTAGGTAAACTATGACTTTGGTACCTTCCCGCCTCCATGTTCAATATAGAGAAAAATGAGAAGTCTAGAATGAAATTTTTTCTTTATTTACTTGGCCTTTGAAATGAACAATGTGAAAATAAAAATAAGTTTTCTGCTTTTCATGAATTCTAACCCAATTTTACTGTACGGGGTAAACCGCCCAGTGGCTGACACTTGAAAGTTTTAACTGTTTTGAGTGGTACATGGTGTTTCCGGTCAGCGCTATAAACAGTTGCATTTCAAGTTGGCACTGTCTTCCTTCCTAAGGAACTCGATTTTGGGAAGCGATGAAAATCTTTATTCCTTGATGGTTAGTAAGAACGATTAACTGTGGTGTAAATAATGCATGGAAAAGACTACTGTGCTGTCTACACTGGCCCTTTTCCGGAACAGTTTTTCCAGGAAAAGGCCTTTGCCCAAACGGGAGCAGCATAGTTTTTCCAGAAAAACACTGACAATTTTACAGTAGATCATCATTGCTTTTCCGGAAAAGCAAGCGGCCAGTGTAGACAGCTGGCTGTAGACAGCGGCTGCTTTTCCGGAATAAGTGGCCCAAGGTAGACACAGTCACAGTGCTTGCTGAGTAACAGAAAACATTAGAATCCTAGAGCTGGAAGAGACCTCAGGAGGTCATCAAGACCAGTCCCAACATTGTTTGAGTCTCTCTTTTTGCCAACAGTCGTGCGGCCACCAAACCTGACGTTGCATCTCTGATTGAACGTGGGGAAGTTCCACGTGACTGGGCTCATAAGAACTCGAGAGACAGAAGCCTTTCTAAAGGGGACTCCTCTGGTGAGTAATAACTAATGAACTCTTCAAAAACATTGAGGGAAGGAAAGACCTAAAGGAGACACCCCCATTTCACGAGCTTCTATTAAAACTGCTTTTGTCTCTTCCCATCAGCTCAGTCGCCAGCCATTATTACTTCTGTTTGGCAGGCATGTGTCATGGACTTCTACCTCTCCTGACTGGCTTTGGACTGTAGCTTCTGCCTTAGGAAGGAACAATCAGTTTCACACATACCGAATGGGAAGCGACTGTCTAGGAAGGAGTACGGCAGAAAGGGAGCTAAGGGGTTATAGTGGACCACAAGCTGAATATCAGTCAGCAGTGCGATGCTGTTGCAAAAAAAGCAAACATGATTCTGGGCTGCATTCACAGGTGTGTCGCGAGCAAGACACGAGAAGTTATTCTTCCGCTCTACTCTGCGCTGGTTAGGTCTTCGTTGGAGTGTTGTGTCCGGTTCTGGGCACCGCATTTCAAGAAAGATATGGAGAAATTGGAGAGGGTCCAGAAAAGAGCAACAAGAATGATGAAAGATCTTGAGAACATGAGCTATGAAGAAAGGCTGAAAGAATTGGGTTTGTTTAGTTTAGAAAAGAGAAGATTGAAGGGGGGACATGATAGCCGTTTTCAGGTATCTAAAAGGGTGTCATAAGGAGGAGGGAGAAAACTTCTTGTTCTTGGCCTCTGAGGATAGAACAAGAAGCAATGGGGCTTAAACTGCAGCAAGGGAGGTTGAGGTTGGACATTAGGAAAAAGTTCCTAACCGTCAGGATGGTCAAACACTGGAATAAATTGCCCAGGGAGGTTGTGGAATCTCCATCACTGGAGATATTTAAGAGTAGGTTAGGTAAATGTCTATCAGGGATGGTCTAGACAGTATTGGGTCCTGCCATGAGGGCAGGGGACTAGACTCGGTGACCTCTCGAGGTACCTACCAGTCCTAGTATTCTATGATTCTTCTGACTGCTGAAGTGGAATGGCAGGACACATTTGGTATCATTGTCTGGCCTCTCTGTAGACTTTTGAAACATGAACCAAGCCAGGAGGTGGAGAACGAGCTTCTGAACCGTAGAAATGTAGAGCTGGAAGGGGCTTTCAGAGGCACTGAGTCAGGACCTAGTCCTAAGAAACCACAACCAACCCTGACGAGAGTCTGACCTGTTCTGCGAAAACAACAAGAAGTCCTGTGGCACCTTATAGACTAACACAGAGGTGGCCAACCCGCAGTTCATGAGGAAAAATTGCAGGTCCCGCACTTGCGGCTCTTAAAGGGGCAGCATGTTTTTTTGGGGGGAGGGGGGGTTTGGCTCAACAAACTGGGTATGTGAGAGAAGAAATTCAGGGGGGGGGGGGCTGAGGCGACCCAGCCCCCCCGTCAATCTCCCCTCCCCCCCAAGAAAGAACCCACTCCATCTGGTAAAAAAAATTCAGAAATGTGAAATGGACTGACTTCAAAATGGCCTCCTTAAAAGGGCAATGCCTGCTATGCCCTGATCAGTTTCTTTTCTTTCTTTTTTTTTGCTCAACAAGTTTTGCTGCTGTTGGGGGGGGGGGGGGGGGGAGGATAAGGGTTTCTCAAAGATCAAAAAGGGGGCATGATGCCGAAAAGTTTGAGAACTACTGCTTTAGCCCATTGCATTTTGTCCTTCCTTCTGTGGGTATGGAGTACTACACTCCTGAAGGGAGATGGAAGGGCTACTTTCAGCTTTTGTAATAAAGCCTGTAGACGGAACGCCAGTATGATCTTACAGGGATGGATAGCTCAGTGGCTTGAGCATTGGCCTGCTACACCCAAGGTTGTGCGTTTGATCCTTGAGGGGGTCATTTAGGGTGTGTCTAGACTACAGGGTTTTGTCGACAAAACTATACCTGCGTCTACACTGCCGCTGAGTTCTGTCGACATAACATCGACAGAACTCAGCAGTTTTGTCGACAGCTGTAAACCTCATTCTACGAGGAACAACGCCTTTTGTCGACAGAGTTCTGTCGCCAGAAGGCGTTATTGCATCTATACTGTCCTTTTCGTCTACACTGTCATGTCGACAAAGCGGCTTGCTTTGTCGACAGAACTGGATATAGCCTGGATGCTCTTTGTCGACAGAAGCTTTGTCAACAGTATCTGTCAACAAAACTTCTGTCGACAAAAGCCTGTAGTCTAGACAGACCCTTAGGGGCAAATCTGTCAGGGATGGTACTTGGTCGTGCCGTGAGGGCAGGGGACTGGACTTGATGACCTCTCAAGATCCCTTCCAGCTCTACGAAATAGGTAAATCTCCATACATATGGGCTACGTCTACACTGGCACCCTTTTCTGGAAATGCTTAAAACGGAACAGTTTTCCGTTATAAGTATTTCCAGAAAAAGAGCGTCTACATTGGCAGGACGCTTTTCCGGAAAAGCACTTTTTCCGGAAAAGCGTCCATGGCCAATGTAGACGCGCTTTTTCACAAAAAAGCCCCGATCGTCATTTTCGTGATCGGGGCTTTTTTGCGGAAAAGACTACTGGGCTGTCTACACTGGCCCTTTTCCGGAACAGTTTTTCCGGAAAAGGACTTTTGCCCGAATGGGAGCAGCATAGTTTTTCTGGAAAAACAATGACGATTTTACATTAGATCGTCATTACTTTTCTGGAAAAGCAAGCAGCCAGTGTAGACAGCTGGCAAGTTATTCCGGAAAAGTGGCTGCTTTTCCGGAATAAGTGGCCAGTGTAGATACAGCCATGCTGTATGTTTATGTGCCTTATGTTAACATGTCCAGTATCCTTTGTGTGTTGAAGTAACATCTGGATTCTCATTTATTCCAGCAAATGATAGAATCATGTGGAAGACTGAAGTTAATCATTCACAGGGAAATTCTGAGGGCTTGGTAAAGCTCAGGAATTTATCTCCAAGAGGGGAAGTATTTAACTCTGTCGAGGGAAATATGTGTGAGGGTGAATATAGGTCAGCTGGCCAACATGGGAACGCAGAAGGCGAGAGCATGGAGAAATCGATTCCAAATGAAAGAGCTTTCAGCAAAGGCCAAAACATTCCTCTCCGCCCAGGCGAGAGACCCCATAAATGTACTGTGTGTGACAAAAGCTTCACTCGCCGTGCACATCTTCTTCAGCACCAGAGAATCCACACGGGCGAGAGACCCTATACGTGTACCGAGTGCGAGAAAAGCTTCCGACAGAGATCAGAGTTGATTGACCATCAGCGAACGCATACGCAAGAGAAACCTTACAAATGCGAGACATGTGGGAAACGGTTCATTCGGAGCACGCGGCTAATTCAGCATCAAAATGTCCACACAGGAGTGAAACCCCACAAGTGTCCTCAGTGCGAGAAAAGCTTTAGTTGGATCTCATCGGTTATTAAGCACCAGAGAGTTCACACGGGCGAGAGACCCTATAAATGCCCAGATTGTGAGAGAACCTTTAGTTGGAGCTCCACCCTTATAAAGCACCGGAGACTTCACACAGGAGAAAGACCCTATAAATGTCCCAACTGCGCAAAGTGCTTTGTACAGAGTGCGAATCTTCTCAAACATCAGAGGGTGCACACGGAACAGAAACCCTATGCCTGCGGGGAATGCGAGGAGACCTTTCTGGTCCGGGCTCATTTCGTTCTGCACCAGAGAATGCACACGGGTGAGGAATTCGACAAGTCCGATGGCTGTGAGGAGTGGTTTGGTCTTGTCTCGGACCTTCGCAAACATCAAAAGAAGCCCTATCAATGCGCCGAATGTGACAAAAGCTTCAACAAAAGTTCCAATCTTAGTAAGCATCAGAGGATCCATACGGGGGAGAGGCCCTATAAGTGTTCCGACTGTGAGAAAAGGTTCATTCAGAGCTCTCACCTGAAGCTGCACGAACGAGTGCACCGGGGAGAAAAACCCTACCAATGTTCTGACTGTGCGAAAAGTTTCCACCAGAGCTCCCATCTCATTCAGCACCAGAGAGTTCACACCCAAGAAAAGCCTTTTAAGTGTCCCAAGTGCGAGAAAAGCTTTAGCCGGAGCTCCGTGCTAAATAAACACACGAGAATCCACGTGGGAGAACAGAGCTATAAGTGCAGCCAGTGTGACGAAACCTTTGCCAGCAGCGCCCATCTTCTTCGGCACAAGAGAACCCACCACGCGGAAAGACCTTACCAATGCCCCAGCTGTGAAAAGAGTTTCAGCCGGAGCTCGCAGCTTACGCTCCATCAGAAAAACCACGCAGCAGAGAAGCCGTACAAGTGTGCTGACTGTGAGAAAAGCTTCGTGTACAGCTCGCATTTAATTCAGCATCAGAGAACTCACACTAGAGAGCGGCCTTACCAGTGTGCGGTGTGCGAGAAAAGTTTCATTCAGAGCTCGCATCTCCTTCAGCACCAGAAAATCCACACGGGAGAGAGGCCCTTTAGATGCAGTGATTGTGAGAAAACCTTCAATCGGAGCTCCAACCTTATAAAACATCAGAGAACGCACACCAGGGAGAACCTGTAAGACAGAGGTGGGGGGACCTTTTTTGGGTCGGAAGCCACTGACCCCCACAAAAATCAGTTGGGGGCCCACACACAAGTGAGAAGCCCCCCTCCAAAAAAAACCCTTGATGTGGCCTCTGACTGGAGAAAGACATTCCTCTCGCACACCAGAGTGTAATGTAAAGAGATGCTTCCATCGGAACATCAAACTATTAACTATCAGGCTGTGTCTACACTGGCAAGTTATTCCGGAAAATCAGCCGTTTTTCCGGAAAAACTTGCCAGCTGTCTACACTGGCCACTTGAATTTCCGGAAAAGCACTGACGATCTAATGTAAAATCATCAGTGCTTTTCCGGAAATACTATGTTGCTTCCGTTCGGGCAAAAGTCTTTTTCCAGAAAACTGTTCCGGAAAAGGGCCAGTGTAGACAGCACAGTCGTGTTTTCCACAAAAAATCCCCGATCGCGAAAATGACGATCGGGGCTTTTTTGCGGAAAAGCACGTCTAGATTGGCCACGGACGCTTTTCCGCAAAAAGTGCTTTTCCGGAAAAGCGTCCTGCCAATCTAGACGCGCTTTTATGGAAATGCTTTTAACGGGAAACTTTTCCGTTAAAAGCATTTCCGGAAAATCATGCCAGTGTAGACGTAGCCTCAGAGTATTTCCGCAGTAGGAAAATTCCACGAATGTGCCACATGTGAGAAATGCTTCAGACTGTCATGTTTTGTGGCTTCGCTGTACTGACCTGAATAAGATCTCTAGGAAACTTGCCTTTGCCTTTCTTACACTAACAAGAGTTTTGTTAGTATAAACGGTACCATTTCCCCCACCAAATGGACCCATTTGTTGACCTAACTGTGTCTATGCTGCGGGTACGTCTAGACTACATGCTTCTTTTGAAAGAAGCTTTTTTGAAATCTTTTGAAAAAGCTTCTTTTGAAAGCGATCGTCTAGACAGCCACAACGTTTTCGAAAAAGCGATCTGCTTTTTCGAAAGAGAGCACCCCGGCAATCTGGATGCTCTCTTTCGAAAAAGCCCTGTTTGTGGTCAAGAACGCCTTTTTTGAAAGAGCTCTTTGGAAAAAAGGCGTTCTTCCTCATAAAATGAGGTGTACCGTTGTCGAAAAAAGCACCATGTTCTTTTGATTTATTTCGAAAGAACGCAGCGGCAGTCTAGACGCAGGTGAAGGTTTTTTTTTTCAAAACAAGGCCACTTTTTTCAAAAAGAACCTGTAGTTTAGACATAGCCCATGGCTGTGTCTAGACTGGCAAGTTTTTCTGCCTGCTTTTGCGGAAAAACTTACCAGCTGTATACACTGGCCGCTTGAATTTCCACAAGAACACTGATGATCTCATGTAAGAAATCAGTGCTTCTTGCGGAAATACTATGCTGCTCCCATTCGGGCAAAAGTCCTTTTGCGCAAAAGGACCAGTGTAGACAGCTCAGATTTATTTTGCGCAAAAAAGCCCCGATCACTAATATGGTGAGCAGGGCTTTTTTGCGCAAAAGCGCGTCTAGATTGTCCGTGGATGCTTTTGCGCAAAAGCGTCCGTGCCAATCTAGACGCTCTTTTCCGCAAATGCTTTTAACGGAAAAGTTTTCCGTTAAAAGCATTTGCGGAAAAGAGCGTCTAGATTGGCACAGACGCTTTTCCGCAAAAGCAATCTAGACACTCTTTTCCCCAAATGCTTTTAACGGAAAACTTTTCCGTTAAAAGCATTTGCGGAAAATCATGCCAGTCTAGACGTAGCCTATACGTTTTGCCAGGAGTTATGTCTAAAAGTGTGATTTGTGAGTGAATGACCTGTTGGTAAAAACCCTTTGTGTAGGCACAGTTACACGGCTGAATTTTGCACTTTTACCAGTAGAGATTATTTTGCTGTGTGGGTGTGGCGGGGTGGGATGAGGCAGAATACTGCAATAAACTATATCAGCAAAATGCTCTTTTGCATGTTTCATTAGTGTCCACGTTAGTAGTAAACATATCTGTTGTTAACACGCCGTTCAGTGACAATAGATATACAATTAAAATCAGTAAGATACTGCCAAGTAACTGTTACTTTAAAATACATCAGGGGACTTGTACTTGGTTTTCCACGATTATGAAATAGCATGTTGTATCCTGGCAGGCTGTCAGCCTTGATTCCGCGTTTCCCATCTTGCAAGACGAGAGGAGCAGTAGTAAAAGGCTGTATATCTTTCGTCACTATGTACATTTTTGACAGGTCTATGCCGTTTGGCCAGGACGCTATCACGTTCTGGCGCTCTCAGCACTGTTGTGCTGCTCCTGCCCGCTGCCTTCGAGCTGCCCCCAACTCCTGGGAGCCTGCTGCTTGCCGTGCATGACACGGGAAGAAAAGGTTGGGGTGCTGATGTCAGAGTGCCCTTCCCCCACCCCCACAGAGTGGAAGCGGGGGGTAAGGAATGGAAAGATTTTGCTGACTACTTTTGGGAGTGGGGTGGTCTCTGGGCAGAGGTGAGCCTGCCCTAACCCCCTGCATCACTACCCAGAAGCCACCTGTGATGGAGCCTGCATTCTGAACCCCAGCCCCAGACATGAACCCTTCTTACACTCCAAATCTCTGCTCTAGACCTGAGTCCTCATGCACCCAAACTTCCTCCTACAGCCTGCACCCTGATCCCCCTCCCCCACACACCTCGGCTATGTCTACACTGGCATGATTTTCCGAAAATGCTTTTAACGGAAGACTTTTCCGTTAAAAGCATTTTCGGAAAAGCACGTCTAGATTGGCAGGATGCTTTTCTGCAAAAGCACTTTTTCTGGAAAAGCGTCCGGGGCCAATCTAGACGCGGTTTTCCGCAAAAGAGCCCCGATCGCCATTTTTGCCATCGGGGCTTTTTTGCGGAAAACGGTACTATGCTGTCTACAGTGGCCCTTTTGCGCAAAAGTCTTTCGGAAAAAGACTTTTGCCCAAACGGGAGCAGCATAGTATTTCCGGAAAAGCAGTGATGATTTTTACAGGAGATCGTCAGTGCTTTTCCGGAAATTCAAGCGGCCAGTGTAGACAGCTGGCAAGTTTTTCCGCAAAATCAGATGATTTTGCGGAAAAACTTGCCAGTCTAGACACAGCCCTCAAGTATGTTATTCTCACTAGGGATGTTAAATATCGGTTAATTCAATATAGTCGATTAACCTCCTGCATTCTTATAGGTTAGTCGACTCTTCTATAGTCCCCGGGCAGCCCCTGTCTAAAGAGGGGTCTGAGTTCCAGGACTCAACACATGCCAGGACTGAGGTGGGCGTAATCCACTTGAAATGCAGTGGTGGGGTTGGTCCAGGACCCAGTGCAAGCTGGGACTGAGCCGGGCTGCTGCCCAGCCTGTTAGAAATTTATTGGCAAGGAATGGGGGCAAATGCAGGTGGGGTCGCCAACCTTTTTCAGCACGAGATTGCTTTTTGAATGTAAGTGCGATCCAGGATCTACCTCAAACCCGAACACCCTGGCCCCGCCTCCTTCCCACCCCTTCTTCGGGGTCTGCCCTTCCTCCCTCCCCCATCCTCACTCACTTTATGAGGCTGGGGACAGAGGGTGAGGGATGCGGACTCCCGTCTTGGGCTAAAGGTGGCCTTTGGGACAAGCGTAAAGTAATGCACATCGGGAAAAATAGCCCCAACTATACGTAGAGTATGATGGCTAATTTGCCTACGACAAATCAGGAAAGAGATCTTGGAGTTATCGTGGCTAATTCTCTGAAAACGTCCATACAGTGTGCTGCGGTGGTCTAAAAGGCAAATAGGATGTTAGGAATTATTAAGAAAGGGATAGAAAATAAGACCCAGAATATTTTACTGTCCCGGTATAAAATTATGGTACGCCCACATCTGGAATACCGTGTACAGATGTGGTCTCCTCACCTCCAAAAAGATACTTTGGCCTTGGAAAGGGTTCAGAAAAGAGCAACTAAAATGATTCGGGGTCCCCTATGAAGAGAGGTTAACGCGACTGGAACTTTTCAGTTTAGAAAAGAGGAGACTGAGGGGGGATACGATAGAGGTCTATAAAATCATGAGTGGGGTGGAGAGAGTGAATAAAGAAAAGTTAGTTATTAGTTCCCTAAATAGAAGAACTAGAGGACACCAAATGAAATTAATGGGTAGCAGGTTTAAAACGAATACAAGAAAGTTCTTCACACAGCGTGTAGTCAACCTGTGGAACTCCTCGCCGGAGGAGGCTGTGAAGGCTAGGACTGTAATAGAGTTGAAAGAGAAGCTGGATAATTTCATGGAGGTTAGGTCCATAAAAGGCTATTAGCCAGGGGATAGAAATGGGGTCCCTGGCCTCTGTTTGTCAGAGGCTGGAGAGGGATGGCAGGAGACAAATCGCTTGATCGTTGTCTTCGGTCCACCCTCTCTGGAGCACCTGGTGCTGGCCACTGTCGGCAGACAGGATACTGGGCTGGATGGACCTTTGGTCTGACCCAGTACGGCCGTTCTTATGACATTCCAGTAATGAGAGTTGTGAGAGGAGGCCCCCTTCTGCTGCAGCCAAAACGTCCGTCAGGGAATGCAAGGCAGCCTGGGATACTTGGCGCCTGTGGGCAGAGTTATAGGAAACTACAAGGTCGGCTGAATATTTGTGCTTAACGGGTGTCACGGGGTGCTCTACTCACCCAAGAACACCTCCTCGGGGCAGCCGCAGCGCTTACCTCCGCCAGCCTGACCCCTTTTCCGAATGGGGTGCACGCTGTCTGTCAGTTAACGGGTAGGAGGACTGTATCTAATTCCTATATAAAAAGAAGGGAAATGAAATAAATATCAGAGCCACACGGCTCGAACACAAATATTGCCTGGCAGCCCGTGGCAAGTCCCGGGGAGACGCTGGCTAGCTGTAGACATTGAATGCGTCTTCTTACTTTGTTACTAACTCTGCGAAGAGAGGCGGTCAGGACTGTGGGTGTGAGGGAGAGAGGGATTCTTGTGGTAGAGTGTGTGTGAGTCCGAAGGCAGTGTGTGTGTGTGTGTGTGTGTGTGTGTGTGACAGTGAGATTCGTATGGTAGTGTGTGTGTGTGTGTGTTTGTGAGACCCAAGGCAGTGTGTGCATGTTTGTGAGACCCAAGGCAGTGTGTGTGTGTGTGTGTGTGTGTGTGTGTGTGTGTGAATGACAGTGAGACTCTTATGGTAGAGTGTGTGTGTGTGTGTTTGTGAGACCCAAGGCAGTGTGTGTGTGTGTGTGTGTATGTGTGTGAGAGAATGACAGAGACTCTTATGGTAGAGTGTGTGTGTGTGTGTTTGTGAGACCCAAGGCAGTGTGTGCATGTGTTTGTGAGACCCAAGGCTGTGTGTGTGTGTGTGTGAATGACAGTGAGACTCTTATCGTAGAGTGTGTGTGTTTGAGAGACCCAAGGCAGTGTGTGTGTGTGTGTGTGTGTGTGTGTGTGTGTGTGTGTGTGAGAGAGAGAGAGAGAATGACAGTGAGACTCTTATGGTAGAGTGTGTGTGTGTGTGTTTGTGAGACCCAAGGCAGTGTGTGTGTGTGTATGTGTGTGAGAGAATGACAGAGACTCTTATGGTAGAGTGTGTGTGTGTGTGTTTGTGAGACCCAAGGCAGTGTGTGCATGTTTGTGAGACCCAAGGCAGTGTCTGTGTATGTGTGTGTGTGTGTGTGTGAATGACAGTGAGACTCTTATGGTAGAGTGTGTGTGTGTGTGTGTGTGTTTGTGAGACCCAAGGCAGTGTGTGTGTGTGTGTGTATGTGTGTGTGAGAGAATGACAGAGACTCTTATGGTAGAGTGTGTGTGTGTGTTTGTGAGACCCAAGGCTGTGTGTGTGTGTGTGTGTGTGTGTGTGTGTGTGTGAATGACAGTGAGACTCTTATGGTAGAGTGTGTGTGTGTGTGTGTGTGTGTGTTTGTGAGACCCAACGCAGTGTGTGTGTGTGTGTGTGTGTGTAAGTGTGTGAGAGAATGACAGAGACTCTTATGGTAGTGTGTGTGTGTGTGTGTGTGAGAGAGAGAATGACAGTGACTCTTATGGTAGAGTGTGTATGTGTGTGTTTGTGAGACCCAAGGCACTGTCTGTGTGTGTGTGTGTGTGTGTTTGTGAGACCCAAGGCAGTGTGTGTGTGTGTATGTATGTGTGTGTGAGAGACAGAGATTCTTATGGTCAAGTGTGAGTGGGTTCCGAGGCAGTGTGTGTGTGTGTGTTTGAGAGACCCAAGGCAGTGTCTGTGTGTGGGTGTGTGTGAGAGAGAAAGGGACTCTTACAGTCGAGTGAGTGGGTTCCAAGGTTGTGTGTATATTTGTGAGACCCAAGGCAGAGTGAGTGTGTGTGTGTGTGCACGCGCACGCACGTGAGAGAGATTCTTATGGTTGCATGTGAGTGGATTCCAAGGCACAGTGTGTGTGTGACTCTCAAGGCACAGTGAGTCCCAAGGCACTGTGGTGTTGGGCGCACATTGAGAAGCGCTGCCGGGCTGCGCGGGGCCGTTGCGCGGACCCTGGGAAGCGCTATCACTTGCGAGGTGCGTTGCGTGCACACGGAGACGTTGCCGGGCTGCGCGGGGGCGTTGCGCGGACGCTGGAAAGCGCTATCACTTGCGAGGTGCGTTGCGTGCACACGGAGACGCTGCCGGGCTGCGTGGGGGCGTTGCGCTGACACTGAGAAGTGCTGCCTCTTCCCACGCTCCCTGTCGCGCCACAGTCTGGCGGAGCCCTGCAGGCAGAGCCCGGAGTTTTTCTTTGTCCGGGCACCCTTGGGCGGGGCAGGGAAGGCCTGGGCGGGGGGGAGGCTCAGGGCTGATCTTTCCAACAGGAGCCACAAACTTGCCGCGGGAGGCGTCGGGGCCCCACTGCTCTTGCCGCTGGGGCTGAGGATGGAAGTTTCCTGCCGGGGCATCTCCCGCAACGCCCGGATCTACCCCCCCTCCTTCTGGTCTGCCTGGGTGTGGGAGCTGCAGGCAGCCTGGTTGGCCCCCGAGTCCTCCTTTTTGGGGCCACCCCTGCTCCAGTCCAGTTGTGCTGTTTCCCCCCCAGACACACAGAGGGAGATGGGGGGGGGGCACAGAAGACACCAGGGTTAACCAAAGATGCTTCCCTACAGGGTGGATGACCTGGGCAGAGCCCCATGATGGGGTAGGTGGCAGAAATGGGCAAGAGCCACACTGCTAACCTGGGGAACTCCCTGCCCCAGGGCGTAAGGGAGGCCCAGGCTCAGTCACGGACAGGTACAGGGTGAGTTGCTGTGTCTGGCACGTTCTCAAAACCCAGGAGCGGGGAAAAAGTTGTCCCATGAACCATGCGTGTGTGTGACCTTTCCACATTCCCAGAATGCTCTGAGCTCGATGGAACAGCCTCTGGCTCTAACTATCCCCCTCTATGTGTCACGTCCTGCACCCAAGCTCCTGAGCGGAGGGGGAAGAGGAGACAGCTCCGCTAGTGTTAAATGCCCGCAAAGATGCTCGGCTTGACCCTACGGCTCGATTCTATCCTCAGTGCTGCTCTTGTCAACCTAGGGCTGGTGTAATCAATCGAGAGCCACACCCGCAGTAACCGGATTTACATCAGCATGATGGCTTTCCCATCTCTCCCCTCACTCAGCTGGAGGCAGACGAACTGTGATTGCTACTGTGGACAGCCCCCATGCACGCCCCTCCATGCCTACCCACTCCCTCATCCCCAGGAATTTTGACCTTCTCTGCCTCTAATGCTGGGATTTGCCACACACCAGTCCCTTTGCAAACCAGCATGGCCCCACTGGAGAAGTCGGGGGGGAGGGGCAGGCTCCATGCTTACCCCAAACCCATCTTCTTGGAAGGAGAGGGCTCTGCCTCTTCTGTGAGCTGGTCCACAGGGGCAGCACCGGGCATGGAAGCACAAGGGCAAAGCCGCAGTACCACGCCTCTGTTTGCAAATGTGTGAATTCCCTTTGCAAGAGCTGCAGCCCGATCTTTCCGTATGCCAATGGAAGGCGCTCAGCAAGCAGGGTGAAGGCGGTGTAAGAACGTGTGTGGGAAGAGGGAGGCTACGGCATAAGGAACGCACAAGTGAGGACTTGTCTGGAGCACCCACTAGGTTAGTACAAACCCTCCCCCTCAACTCGTGACTTCTTAGGAGCTGCTAAGAGTTTGAAGGCTCCTCTGGTCTTACCAGAGCTCTATGGCCAGCTAGATGCTCGTTTCTAATCTACCTACCAAGGATATAGCCAACGGTGAAAGCAATGGCCAGGGTCCCCAACGTGGCGCACAGATGCATCTCCCTTTCACGATTGGTCATCGGTTCACATGAGTTTCACTCCGTAAGGCTCTACGGCGCAAACCGACCCAACCCTGGTGCCTCATCACAGGCTGGGGCAGAGTAACCCAGGGGCCAAGTCTTGTTCACTGGCTGTAGGTTCTCCGCCTGTTCTATATGGAGGAAAATGTTTTTCCTGGTTTTTGCTTGGATGCTTCTTAACAGCTGTGAGGTCAGAGGACGCTGCATCGCTTGAACCGTTCTCTGTACATTCCTCAGCAATCCACACTGGGTCGGGGGTCCAAATACTCACCCCCAAATCTTCCCCGTATTTTCTTGGATGTTTTTTAACAGCTGTGAGGTCAGAGGACTGTGCATCGCTTGGACCGTTCTCTGTGCATTCCTCAGCAATCCACACTGGGTTGGGTGTCCAAATACTCACCCCCAAATTTTCCCTAACTCAAGGAACTCCTCATTTTCAGAGCGCCAGTGTTGGCCTCATTATTCACAGGCCTTGTTAACGGCTTCTGGCTTTGAGTACTTCCCGAAGGCAGGTTTCTATTGCTGGCACCCTTTTAGCGTAGTCCAATTGTTGTAACTGTTGGATGAGTCGCCTGTAGGCTCACATCCCTACTCCTGAAAACAGCATCAGTTCAGAGGTAGACCGGCAGGTCAACTGGGAAGCCGAAGCTTCTGGAGTAAGGTGAGCGCGAAGATGGAGAGGAGGATTGCTTAGCAAGGAGAGGAAGGGCGCCTGCAGGAAGTTGACACTTCAGGTATGTCTAGACTACAGGGTTTTGTCGAGAGAAGTTTTGTCGACAAAGCTTCTGTCGACAAAGAGTGTCTAGACTACATCCAATTCTGTCGACAAAGCGAGCCGCTTTGTCAACATAACAGTGTGGACGCAAAGGACAGTGTAGATGCAATAATGCCTTCTGTCGACAGAACTCTGTCGATAAAAGGCGTTATTCCTCGTAGAATGAGGTTTACATATGTCGACAAAACTGCTGAGTTTTGGCGACGTTATGTCGACATAACTCAAAGGCAGTGTGGACACAGGTATAGTTTTGTCGACAAAACCCTGTAGTCTAGACACACCCTTCATCTCAGTGCTCGAAGGGTTACAAGACCAGCTCCTTTCTTGAGATTTGCTTGCGGCAAGAGGTCACCTACAGCACGACACTTGCTAACAGGCCAGTACCTGGGCAGATTGCTTTTACCGTAACCCTCTCTGCATGTCTCCAAGCTGTGGGGCGTTTCCCAGAGCTGTTTCGGCACCATGCAAGGGGAAGTTGACAGCATAAAGAATAGTTAGTGAACCCCCTTCTGCAAGGTGAGGGGTGGTAACTAAGCAACAGAGGGTGGCAACTTGGTGTGAAAAGTGACGCAAGTTGTTTCTACATGCCTATAAAAGGGCACCACAAAGGGTAAGCATGAACCAACTTTGGGGGATGGGGTGCAATAGGCACTTGTATAGGTGAGTGTCATTGCCAACACTTGCAGAATGCACAGTGGCTTAGCGTCGAGACTTTCTGCTAACAACTGTTAATGCACGGCCTTTGGCAATAAAATTGCTCGACTGGTTTCATCCTTGCTTGAAGTGGTCATGTCCAGGAACTCTCAGAGGTCTACTGTGTTGACCCAAGCACACGAGGTTTAACGCTTTAGATATGAGGGAGCACACGCACGCAGCCGAAAGTTTATCATGGCCGACGGAGTAGAGGATCTGTCATGAACCCACCGGGGCAACCCCGAAACCCTGACTGACAACACCTGCATGCCTGCTCAGCTACAGCGTCCACCGTAGCGATGGAGAACGCCGGCCCCTTGGTACAGTTAGAAACCTGGCTGTGAGTTTCCTTGGGCGCAGTTACTGCCGTCTAACCCCGCCACCTTCTGCTCAGCCTCAGAGTAGGGGTGTGTCTAGACTACAGGGTTTTGTCGACAAAAGCGGACTTTTGTCAACAAAACTATACCTACGTCCACACTGCCTTTGAGTTATGTCGACATACATAAACCTCATTCTACGAGGAATAATGCCTTTTATCGACAGTTCTGTCGACAGAAGGCATTATTGCATCTACACTGTCCTTTGCGTCCACACTGTTATGTCGACAAAGCGGCGTGCTTTGTTGACAGAACTGGCTGTAGTCTAGACGCGCTTTGTCGACAGTATCTGTCGACAAAACTTCTGTCGACAAAACCCTGTAGTCTAGACATACCCTAGGTATTTCCATTAGTCGTTGCTAGATTTTCCGTTCTTCGTCTGAAGAAACATCAATTACAAGGTGCTGGACAGGATGTTCTGGTGCCAAAGGTTGGGCTTAGATCTCCAGTATACCCCAAAGGAAAAAAACTTCTTGGACTTTTACGGCATTGAACAAACAAGACAATATAACAACCCTCCTTCCTGTCATACCAGGCACAGTTCTGGTTTCTTTTAAAAAATAAATATTTATAAACAAAGGAAAGAGAGTTGAAGAACTACAATGTTAAAAACTTGCCTGCCAACTGCACAAATGTCTTTTGCATGTAAAATCACAAGAACAGATTGTACACCAACACATCAATATAATACACAGTCTAATGGCCCTCCCCTTTCATGCGCTGCTCGGGTCCCCTGTGCGGCAGGAAGCCACGCCTCAGATCACAGGGACCAACTCTTCCGTGCTGCTTGCCAGTGCTGGCTCTGGACGACTCAGTCTCCCTTGGTAATCAGGTCCTCAATATACGCGTCCAGCTCATCATCGGTATTAATATCGATGTCCTGAAACCAAAAGGCACACGAGGAGATTACTTACCGGTCACAGGAAGTTCTTCGAGCTGTTGGATTGCTTTTATCTAGATTCAACTGGGGGTGGGACACAGTGGGACATGATAAAGGAAGTCCTTACTTTCCCTAAGTTCTCCACTGGACCCAATCCAGTGGCGCTCGGTAATTCTACTCTGCCCACCAGGCTCTCACCCACCTCCTGCACTTTCTGCAGAAGTGCCACAATATTGGTCCGCAGCTTCTGTAGTTTCTCCTCCGTCTCCTTGAGTTTTCGCTCCGAGTTGCGGAGGTTTTCCTCACATGCTTTGGCCCGGGCGTCAGCACGAGTCTGATAGGAATTGCACAAATTCTGCAGCCCCATTTCGTACTGTTTGAAGTATTCTTTCTGCGGGGTGGCAAATAAAGTGAGTTGACGTGCTGTGAAAAGGGATGAGACCGATATGCCCCAAAGCTCCGCCCCAACAGAATTCCCACACCAGCTTAAATCTGCCCTTAGTTTCCTCCAGGATTGACTGGTAGAAGCATCCAGACAGCAGTATTATGAAGTTGATTTGCCTAGCACTAAACCACTCCTTTTATTTCAGCATCTGGTCACCTTCCATCCTATTTGTTTTTCATTAAAAAAAATATTCGTCTTAAGGAAAACTGAACGATGGGTGGAAAAACCCTGTAATGACCCAAAAGCTAGTTTCAGTTGCCTTATGATGACAATTGGGTCTCTTCGTATTTCTAACCTTAAGCAGCATGACCCTTAGGGTATGTCTACAGTGCCGAGATTTTTCAGAAAAATGGCTGTTTCTCCGAAAAAAACTTCGCTTACGTCCACACTGCAATTGTGTTCTTTTGAGAAAAATAAAATCGAAACAGAGGGGTTTTTCCAACATTGGTAAACCTCTTTCTACGAGGAAGAAGCCTTTTTTCAAAAGAGCTCTTTCCCCATGGGTACGTCTAGACTACAGGCTTTTGTCGACAGAAGTTTTGTCGACGGATACTGCCGACAAAGCTTCTGTCAACAAAGAGCGTCTAGACTACAGCCAGTTCTGTCAACAAAGCAAGCCGTTTTGTCGACATGACAGTGTCGTCTAGACACACCTGTAGTCTAGAGACACCCCATGTGTGGACGGGGAACAGGGAGTTCTTTCAAAAGAAGAGGAAAAAGCACAGATGTCCTGGTGGCCATTCCGTCCATAGCAATCACAGCTTACATGTGAGATAATGTCCAGACTGAATGGACAATCTCTTTCGAAAAAGCAGATTGCTTTTTTGATGTGCTTTTGTGGTGTAGACGCTCTTTCGGAAGAAGTTTTTTCGGAAGATCTCTTCCGGAAAAACTTCTTCCGAAAAGTCTGCAGTCTAGACACAGCTTCAGTGGAGTAGCAGAGGCACTTCCTGGTTCATACACCATCCATGGGTAAAAAAAAGAGGGAGAAATGTTCACCTGTTGGATACCAAATGATCATTTTCAAACAAGCTCTGATTTGGTAAAATAAAAATGGTGTGTTTGTCTTTTCTCAAAAGAACGAACACTTCAGGCACGTCGGTTTAACCCTTCTATTCCCAAACCAGAGAAACCCACGAGCCGTCCGTTTTGAATTTGTAGACCCAGCAGAAGTTTGTGTAAAGGAGAGGCGCTCAACTCACCAGAGGAAAAGCCATCAATTCTTCTGAACTCATGGAACTCAGCTCCTTTTTGGAGATGGGAAAATTCGGGGGCAAGAAGTACCGCAAACAATTCCTACCCAAGAAAAAACAAGCAGCCACAGGGATGGTTTTAAGTCTTGTTTGGAGATTGAAACACTCAGAAATTGTTATTGCCGGGAGCACCCAAGAAACCCACCGGAGCGTCTGGACTAGCAAATCCACAGTCTCCTGGTTGCTACTGGGACCGGTAGTGTCTGGCTCGATTCGGGCACAGTCAGAGGTTGAAGGCTCAGTTGCAACTTCCTCTTCTTCCTGCTGTGTGTCTGGACTCTGATACTCTGGAGAGGGAGGCTTCATCAACCGCACATCCTCACTGCCCTTCTCTACCCTGGAGGGGTCAAGAAGGAATCACATACAGCCTGTTCCAGATTAGCCACACTTGGTTAGTACCGTCTCAGAGCCCCCCATCGCTGACAACTGCTCCCAGATTACAGTATCTTCCACAGCCGCCCACTCATACAGACGCCTGTTCCTTACACAATCACAAAGCAACTTTCTCCAAACATTCCGGTGTACACAACCTTCCCAATGTAAGAATAGATTATTCCTCTCCTCAGAACCTGTGAAAATGTAACAGAGTTCCCTCACCCCTCCCTGCATCTCCAGAGCCCACGCAACCAAAAATTATGGTTAGTTACCAGCGATCTCTCGGTGTGGTGTCTGTCGGAACGTAATCGAATTTCACCTTCCAGCGTATGGCATGCTTGCCCATCTCCACAGTCGTGACACGGCCCGTGAACCATTCCTTGTTCACTCGGACCTCCACATGCAGCCCTTTGTCTGAGACATAGGCAGGTAGATGTGAGGGGGTTTGGAAAGATGCCGAAAGCACATTTCACGAGGGAAGCTCATGTTTCCTCAGTACTCGGCTGGGAACGAACGTGAATTTACAGAGGCGAAGTTCCTAAGCTTCCTGGGTGTGGGATGGGAATGACTTAAAACAGGGCTACTCAACTTCGGAAGCCCCGGGGGCCACAATGATATAGCATACGCCGAGGGCCGAAACTTAACTGTGGTTCTATATACACATGTAAATATACATGCAAATAGCTTCTTTCACACTGAACACAAAGATTAAGGCAAGACTACACAACACGCAGGCCCCATTTAAGTCAGTTCTGCTGATATTAATAAAATGCAATATTTACCCGATTTCTACCCGTATGACAGCACTTTTAACGAGCAATGACAGTCCAGGAATGTAACTACTAAAGCACATATCAACAAAAGGCCATTATATTGACTCGCTGTTGTGGAGCGTGTTCCCAGTAGAGGCCATGTGCAGGCTGTGTGTTGAGCCCCACATAAACCCAAACCGTCAGAGCAGCCCTGACTTAGAAGATGTCCATTAGGAGAAGTTATTCTATAACTACTCTATATACCAGCAACAACTATGTGTAACTACCACATACAGACAAAGAAACGAAGAGCGTGAAAGAACAAGGTTTCCAAATCAGGCCATGCAACATGACAAACAACCTGTTATCCTCTTAGCTACAAACTCAAGGGGACACATAATGAGCAGAGGTAACGGGCATGACTAAGGAAAGCTTCAGGCTCCGACATGGAAGAGCTCTTCAATGTTAACATAAATGTGCAGCCCCAAGGTTACAGGTCCCAGTAGGATCAAAGCAACTTTAGTCACAATCAGATAAACTCTATGCAAATTTCTTGGAGTTGGGCAAAATATGGACTCTATTGGCACAGACACTGCGACTACAGGTTTAAAGAGGACCTTGCTCCAATCAGGAAGGCCAGCCAGCGTGGCCGGGGCTGCAACGTGCTCCCTGCCCCTTTCACTGCCTTCTGCATACTGGCAAATACGAGCCAAGCGTAATGGTTTGCCTCACCTTTCTGGGCTCTTTTCAGATCAGCTAATTCCTCCTCCCCGGCACTGTCTGTGAGCTGTAAGCACAAAGAACTCATGTTAGCCAGCTCCCGAGGAGATGAGAACGTGCTGGCTCCCGCCCCGCAATCCTCACCTCCACCACCACCTCGTTCGAGTCTTTCTTCTCCTCTTTCACGACCACAATTTTCCCTCGTTTGGTCTTCTCCTTTTTCTGCTCCACCTCCTCCTCAGCACCCTCCTCCATGGCGTTAAACGTCCGCTTGCGGATGCTGGAAGCCTGCGGAGAGCAAGTAATTTCTGGCTGACTCTCACGAGCGCCACCGACTGTCCTTTTCCAGGGGCCGGACTTTCAGATGCCTCTATACCAATGGTCACCAACCCGTCGATTGAGATTTGTTGGTAGATCCTGGAGCTTCTGACAGGTGATCCTGACTGGTTTGGTTGGGAGGCTACTAAGTGTCCATGCTCCCCCTCCTGCCATGCTGCTCCTGCCCTCCCAGGTATCTCCTGCTTGCTCCGCAGGGTGGAGGAGGGGAGCACTGATGTCAGGGTACCCCCCGACACACTCTACCCCATCTCCAGAACTCAGGATAGAGGGAGTGGCACAAGGCCAAGGAGCCACTTGAGGTAAACTGTGCTCAGCTGGTGTCCACACCTCAAGCCCCTGCCCCAGTCCTAAGCCCCACCCCCCCGCACCGAAACTCCCCCCCAGAGTCTGTACTCTGAATGCCCTCCTGCACCCCAACTCTTTGTCCTAGGCACAGCCCAGAGTCCCTCCCACACTCTGAACACCCTGGACCAAGACCAGAGCCTATACCCCATAGGTTCCCAAACTGGGGGGTGTGAGGTGACCCAGCCCCCCTTTCCACTCATCAATCCCTCCCAAGAAAGAGCCCAGTCCGTACGGTAAAAAAAAAAAAAATTCAGAAAATACCATGTGAAATGTCTGGTATTTTCTGTTTTTCCTGACTCTGGCATCCGCTGGAACATGGCTTGGTTGGGGCTCATGGAGCGTCCCGGCGGGCAGACTTCAAAATGGCCGCCTTAAAAGGGCAATGTATGCTCTGCTCTTAAAAGGGCAACTTTTTTTTTTTTTTTGCTCAAGTTTTGCTGGGGTTTTTTTTTTTGGGGGGGGAGGTATGAGGGTTTCTCAAAAATCAAAGAGGGGGTGTGATGCCAAAAAGTTTGGGAAGCAGTGCTGTACCCCAACCCCAGCCTGAAAACGAGTGAGGATGGGGGAAAGGAAGGATGGAACAAGGAGAGCAGGGTCTCAGAGAACAGCTGGATGTCTGGGTTTGAGGGAGATCCTGGAACGTACTAACAATGCAAGAAGTGGTCTTGTGCTTAAAATGGTTGGGAGACCACTACTCTCCCACACCTACACACAGCTTCCAGAAAGCTCAGCTCTCAGCCACTCCAGCTGAGAATAATGGGAACAGCAGGGTGCGAAGCCATTTTGAAAATCGGATCACCGAAGACTTCCTACAGAAGGTCCTAGCTCGTCAATCACAGATCTTTTGCTCCACGCCACAAGGGCTCAGTCCGAACACCATCAGCGTCCTACATCGTCATGCACCTGCTGCCATGTTTCTACTCCATGCAGGGCAGGCACTGAGAGGCTCAAGGAAGAAGCTGGGGCAAGAGATCCTACCGAGAATCCATGGCCGAGCTCTCCCCTAGCACAAGTTCTTCCACCCTATGCTGACGGGAGGAGGGCGCTCTCATACCTGGAGGCTGAGTAAACGCCGATCATTTCCCATACTATCAAACAACAGACTCACCGGTGGAGAAGGCTTGGCTGCTGCAGGTTTTTTCAGTACTGGCGTCTTTGTAATTTTAGGGCTGGGCGTCTCGCGCTGGCCTACAGAGTTCTGCAGGAGCATGGGGGGCGGCTTCCCCACGTGGACCGGTTTGGCAGGCGTCCTGACGACAGTGCTGTTGGACTTTCCCACCGTCACAGTGTGTTGCTGGGTCCTAGAAGTACCGGCTTCTTCCCTGGACAGCACACTCGCCAGTTTGGGGGTGCTGATGGCCGGTCGGGCCAAGGGAGCCTTTCGCAGCTGGCTGATGGACTTGGGGGGAGGCGGTGGCGGCCTGCTGGGAGCATTTTTAATTACATCGGGTAACGGCGGCGATCGCGGGCGTTGAGGTCTGCTCAGCGACTGGGAGTCCTGAGAGAAGAGAGGAATAACAAGCCAGAAGTTGCTCTCGGAACAATTCCACGGGGTTCTGGAGAGGACAGATCTGCAGCAGCATTGGGTGGTACTCACCTCCACTATAGGCCGTGTGGTCACTTCAAGAGGCAACTTTTTCAGGTCAGCTTGGGACCGGATTGGAGTAGTTTTCTGTAGCGAGACAACCAGAACGAGGCCGCTTTAAAAGATGTCCGCGTTTTGCTGTATGATGGGGCTGGCAGAACCCATCTTCCACCGGAGGCCATTCAGCACCATGGCCAGCAGCGGGGACAGTGGAGAGGGCCTCCAAGAAGGGCAGCCGGCCCTGCAGCCAATTAGGGTTCAGCAGCCTAGTATATAAGGAGCTACTGAGTGAAGGTCAGTTAGTTCCTTCCTGGAGCTCAACCTGGCCGGCTGGGAGCATCAACACCTGGGCCAGCTCCGAGTGGAAGCTGGACCTTTTCAAGGAACCCAGGCTAGATCCTGCAACAGGAGGCTAGCCTGGGGCGGCGTGGAAGAACCCCAGGCAAGAGGGGAACCTTGGACCTCAACTGCCAATTGGACTGTGTCTCACCCCGAGTGGGCGAGGTCATTGTTGCGAGCCCCCCTATAGCCACTAAGGGGGGCTCGCTGACAGGATGAACCTGTTACAGGCTGACAACAGGCAGTAGGGGAAGGTTAACTGGGTTCTGCTGTCTCACTAAGGTGGGAATTCACCATCTCATCCAACCTTAAAAAAAAAGGGGGCGTGACCCTCTAAACACAGGGCTGTGGGCTGAGCAGTCCAAAGGGAAGAGTCCAAAACAAAGGGAAGCCTCAAGTTTGAGCTGACCCTTGTTTTACTACAGCCTCTCCCCAAGTTACGAACGAGTTACGGACCAAACACTTGGCCGTAACTTGATCTGTTCATAACTCGGACCCCATTGAAAATGAGCTACACGCAACCGTGCTGTTCATAAGTGCGGGTCGCGTTCGTAACTCGGGGACCGCCTTTACAACCGCTCCATGGGAGCTTGGGTCGTAAGTGCGAACGGTCTTAACTCGTATTGCTCATTTTTTGTTACAGGTTGAACGAACCTCTCCCGACTGACACCGTTGGCACTAGACCAGTTCCGAACGAGAGAATTTTCTGAACCACGGGAGGTCAGTGTTTTCTGCAGCATTACCTACACGACCACTGCTTACTGAGCTGTTAAGACGACCTCGAGGGGTTAATTAGAGCTAGGGAACATGGACAGCCAGGACTGGTGGCTGTAAACAAACTTTATGGGGCCACAGGAAACTTGGCCACACCCATGAGAAGTGGATAGTCAGCTAACTAAAATCCTGGATGACGGAGGTTTCTGGATAAGAGAGTTCTGGACGAGAGAGGTTCAACCTGTATTATGTTCTATGCTTCTCTCACATGGGGGAGGAACTCCTCAAACATCCACAAAATGGGTACGTCTAGACTACAGGCTTTTGTCGACAGAAGTTTTGTCGACAGATACTGTCGACAAAGCTTCTGTCGACAAAGAGCGACTAGACTACATCCAGTTCTGTCGACAAAGCAAGCTGCTTTGTCGACATGCCAGTGTAGACGCAAAGGACAGTGTAGATGCAGTAACGCCTTCTGTCGACAGAACTCTGTCGACAAAAGGCGTTATTCCTCGTAAAATGAGGTTTACCAGCGTCGACAAAACTGCTGAGTTCTGTCGACGTAATGTCGACAGAACTCAGTGGTAGTGTAGATGCAGGTTTGGTTTAGTCGACAAAAGTCCACCTTTGTCGACAAAACCCTGTAGTCTAGACACACCCAATGAATGCACCAACCTCCTTCAAAACGGCCATTTTATTTTATATATAATAGAACCGGAAGGGACCTTGAGAGGTCATCGAGTCCAGTCCTCTGCCCTCATGGCAGGATTAAGTACCATCTTCTTCCATGATGCCTACAAAAAAACCTTTACAGCAGCTAGCATGCTGGTATTGAGACTATTACCTATCGTACTGACCAGATTGGTCACTGTTTCCTTGTATTATTTGGTCGGTCTATTGTCTTGTCCTGACATGGTAAGTTCCTTGGGGAAGCAAAAAGCCTTTGGGTTCGCTTTGTACAGCACCTGCCATAAGGGGGCCCTGGTCTGGGATTGGGCTCGGTAGTGCAAATCATGAAACGATTTTGGGATGAAAGACATTTAACTCAGTGTAATTCATTTGCAAAAGATGGCATCTCAGCCTCCCACCCCGCTCAGCTCTAGAGTCACCTGAAGAGCCTCCAGTTTCTCCTGCTGCTGGCGAATTTTCTCCGTCAGCTGCTTCTGCTTCTCCTCTTGAGACCGGATGTCCTTTTTCAGCACTCCCAGGGGAACTTTCTGCTTCTGCTCTGAAGCGTCACACCTACCAGTTCGGAAGACAAGCTCAACAAGAGACCAAAAAGTAACGTACAAAAAACTTCCACAGAGAGAGAAACGTTGGCCTCCAGGAAACCTAGCTATGTTCCTACTCCGATAACCTTAACATCAGAGATGAAGAGTCACAAATTTTAGCCAGATGCCTACAGGACATACTAATTAAGGACTTCTGCTTGGCTGCCTCTTGAGGCAGGCAGCCCTGCTCACCTCATGGGCCTCACAGGCTGTGCCTAGACTGGCAAGTTTTTCCGCAAAATCATCTAATTTTGCGGAAAAACTTGCCAGCTGTCTACACTGGCCGTTTGAATTTCCAGAAAAGCATGGACGATCTCCTGTAAAATCATCAGTGCTTTTCCGGAAATACTATGCTGCTCCCGTTCGGGCAAAAGTCTTTTTCCGAAAGACTTTTGTGCAAAAGAGCCAGTGTAGACAGCATAGTACTGTTTCCCGCAAAAAAGCCCCGATCGCGAAAATGGCGATCGGGGCTTTTTTGTGGAAAATTGCGTCTAGATTGGCCACGGACACTTTTCCGCAAAAAGTGCTTTTGCGGAAAAGCATCCTGCCAATCTAGACGCGATTTTTCCAAAAATGCTTTTAACGGAAAACTTTTCCGTTCAAAGTATTTTCGGAAAATCATGCCGGTGTAGACGTAGTCACAATGTATACACTGATGGTTTTAGACTCCACCCATGGCCTTGTGGTGCATATGCCACACTCCAATGGTTTGATCCTTACTGCAACCGGACGGGTATAGAGTGTGGTGTTGTGGTTAGCTCTGGAGTCCACCCGCTGTGAAGGCTGAGCTTCACCAAGAACACCCGTTCTGGGAGGAAAGGCAGGACTCCTCTTTCCTATGCCGGTACACTGAAGGGAGAGCATGGAGGAAATACATGTGCTGAGGCAGTCTCTCAAAAAGACTAGAAAGAGAGTGTATGGAGAGATCCTCCCATGTGCGAGCGGACAAAAAAGAAGGTTGGTGAGCAGCTTGACTCGTACAAGTGCGTCTCTGGTGGCATCCCAGGGCTGTAGATCTAACTTTCATTTTATCTGCTCCTTACTGCTGTAAAGAACACCTTTGGAGAGCAACTCGGTGCTCTGCTCTCAGCCGGCGCCTGCCAACCATTAGAATCGGTCATTTCTTCCATTCGTCTCAATGGGCGTGTTGGCTCAAACCACATGATGTCACTTAATGGCAACACGGCTAACTAGTTCACTGAGGCCCGCTCTGGAGTAAAAACGTCTCAACTCAGTGGGACTGCGGGCAGACTCTTGTGATGTATGCAGAACGCCATCCTCTATCCCGTCCGATGGCCAGAACAGCATGGCAAAGGCACATCAATGCCAGTTCCCTACCTTGGCTCTCATACTCACCTGTCCTGCTCAGGGTCCGGGTTCATGGAGCATACCCAAGTATCTGGGTACTCCTTCTCCACAGAGCTCAGCTGGAATGGGAGGGTTCGCCACTTTAAACACATATCTGCCACACAAAATACACAGTCAGCATATTGATTCTAAGACACACACACACACACACACACACACACACACACACACACACACACACACACACACACACACACACACACACAAAATCCCCTAGGTTCTAAGAAGACCTATTTGGCCCTTGTGGACTTTCCAGAGCATTAATCGACTAATAACATCCCCTTCCAGCTGCAGAGACACTTGGCATTTGGGCCATCTTCCATCTCCCTCCAAGTCACTCGACTGTGTTGCAAAGTTTTGTTTTCTTTAAAAATACACTAACAAAATCATAAAAATAATTGGAATGGTGGTCAGGAAGGCTGAGGTCCCACAACTCCTAAGGTCTCCTTAAGGGTATGTCTACACTGTGCAGCTATTTTGGGATACCAGAGGTATCCCGAAATAGCTACCCCGCATCTTAGCAAGCCGCCCGTTATTTTGAAATATTTTTCAAAATAACGGGTGCACTATTTCGGCATCCCGAGGGTTAAGGGCTGTCTCGAAATAGCGCGTTATTTCGAAATGTGGCACTGGATAGACGCGCCAAATTTCAAAATAAGCTATTTTGAAACAGAATTGAAATAAGATGCGTAATTTGCGTAGTGCGAATTGCGTCTCTTATTTCAAGTTTAGGGTGTGGTGTAGACGCACCCTTGGCGAAGGAAGGGAAATCAGGAGGGATATTCTCATTTGATACTCATGCTATTCCCACACCATGTGCCAAAGGGAGGGAACACTCTGAAAGGTCCTAGACAATTCAGCAGGGGAGAATGGCCACCTGACCCCAAACCTGGTGATCAGTACGAGCCCAAGAATGCCACCAAGAATCATAGGGGTTGAAGACTTCTAGTGTCTTGGATGGCTCAATGTTCAGCCCCTCCACAATGGTTAGTCCTGCCCCGTAGCTGCTCTGCTCCCCGAAGAGTAGTTTCTCCTCCCTATGACACAACAATCCAACACCACCGCAATCAGACGCACCACACTGAATCGTGGTGGGAATCTCCATGGCTCGTCGGCGTTTGTAGCGCAGTTCACTGGAAGGAGGCTGGTTCCAGTTTGCTGATAAATAGCCAAACTCATCCCAAAACTTGATTATACCCCTCTGGGCTGGAGAAAAAACAACAAAACAAGAACGTTCATCATGCAGCTGCTCTCAGCTGTATCAATATAGTCCTTCTCTGGTACGGTTGGCCCTCTGTCCCACCAGTGACCCAGACTCCCTTCCCCACCCCAGTCAAGTTGTGAAGCCTTATTACCAATAGCAACATCCTTCCAGTACTGAGCCAAGTGGTCCCCCATCGCCCTCAGTAAGTGTCGATACTCTTTAGCGTCTGCGAAGTCCTGTTTATTGTGGGTAGGCTCCAGAACCAAGTAGGGGATGTCCACCACGCCTACCACTCCACCACATGCCCTGGGAGTGAGAAACAACTGTAACGCACTATTCACTGCCAACACCCACCATGGCACCTGACCACAATAAGCAATATCAATCACATACTACAACTAGCTGACTTCATGCGTTACCTCCTGCAGCAGTATGCTTTCAGACAGTGAAACCCTTTAATATTCGTGTCGTATCAGTCCGTTAATACCAGGGATTTAGGGCTGGATTTTTAGCGTCAAGTGTCTATTCCCAGGGGAACTCTATTCCAAACAATTCAAAATTCTGCATGCACTTTTAAAACGTTGCTTATTTTGTTAAAATAGCACAATAGAATCCACGGGAATCCCAGCCAATGTGGGGCTAACAGAAGCATGGCTGGGTTGCCATTCCCCGCCCTAAAGTAGTCACAAAATTTGCATGAAAAAATAAAATTCTATGGGGAACGTTAATTCTGCCCTGCACAGTGGCACAAAATTACAATGGGAGTAAATGTCTTTGTTTTCCCCGTTATGCCCAAAAAGTGCTTTCAAGTGTGTTCAATTAGTCCCAATAATCCTGCTTTGCCCAAAGAGTTAGTCGTTTTTGGGTACGTCTACACAGCGCAGCTATTTTGGGATACCAGCGGTATCCCGAAATAGCTACCCCGCATCTTAACAGCCGCCCATTACTTCAAAATATTTTTCAAAATGATGGGTGGGTTATTTCGGCATCCCTGCAACCCTCGTTCCACAAGGGTTAAGGGATGTCTCAAAATAGCGTGTTATTTCAACATTTGGCGCTATGTAGATGTGCCGAATTTCAAAATAAGCTATTTCAAAAGAGAATCGAAAATTGCACAAACTGCGTATCTTATTTCGATTTTAGACACACCCTTTATGACATGGGAGTGATTAACGAGTCAATGAACTGTCAACTTTAATTCTGCAGGCTTCTCTAGGAAAGGCCCAGTACCAACAGCTGGCACAGAGCAGAAAACCTTTATGTCACTGCTGGGAAAACGCCATCTCTACATGCAGAACCTCATCTTTATTGGGAAATCCGGGGCTTTCAAACATGTTATAAACGAGGACAAACTATGATTGAGGCAGATACGGCGTGAGTAACGCTCCAGAATCTGGAAGGAATGGTTCATACCCCCTCTCCAGCACTGCTGTACAAACCAATTTCCATCATCGGCAAAGGGAATTCGGAAAGTTTCTGAAAGGAACTCACATGCCACCCTCCAGCTGGGGGCCCACCTTCTCATACATCTTAATCAGTCGACTGCAGTTATAGATGAACATGCCATCCAAATCCCGCTGCTCGATATTCACCCCGAAGATAAAGTTTAGCTCTTTAGGCTCCTTCAGGGCCCTGGAACAGGAGGCAGCAAGAATCAGAAACCTCCATAGTGTACACAGAAGAAAAACAGGCCAAGATCAGCCCATTACTACATCCAGAAATTTGAAATCCACAACCAAGAAAACCCCATTTTTTGTGTCCATTTGAGACTTACTGGCGTATTTCCTGAGGATATCAATGTTTAAATTAAAAAAAAAAAATTGCTGAATGCAAATTACAGGTTACAATCCTGCTTTGCTAACTACAGGTCTGGCACACCATGAACTGTGACTTTTTATAAAGGGGTCATTGTTCTGGCTTCTGTTCCCAATATTTTTCTTTTCAGCTGGAAAGAAAAAGGCGTTAGATTAGATCAAAGTCTGCAGTCTGGCTGTATGATTCGTTGCAGATTTTGCCCTTTAATTGAAACCTATTCATTGCTCCGTGATTGATGGCTTGCATAACACAGCAACTGTGCTTTACACTCAAAACTGGGCCCAATTGTTCAATACATACTTAGCATTACACCTGTCAATTTCAGGACACGTGCCCTTGGGTTTTGTAGGATGAGGACTTAACGTTATTATAGACACTTATTTTCCAATACAGTTCCAGCACATTTCAAGCTGCTGACACACCCACGTAGCATATAAAGCAGGGCTCCTTTCTAGGCATTTTGGACCCGATTTTCAGAAGAATTCCACTTCCAGTCTGGTCCCTAAAGTGCATGGATTTTCACCAAGCAGTTTCAGTGAAAATACGTCTCCTGTTGCAACTGCTGAGCACTTTTGAAACCTTGACCCCTCATCTTTGACACCTGGGGATGTTGGCACCAGCGAGCGGTCCCATCGAGAAGGGGAGGATCAAAGACTGGTGCTGGCTGGGAAGCGGTGCTGTGTTCAAGGCAGGTCAGTGCCAGGAGTTGGAACAGTGTCGCTAATTCCGTGACCGCGATCCACACCCTTGGTTCGAACTAACGTTCCATCAAAAAATTAGGAGTAACATTAGTTCGAACCAAGGGGTTTAATTCGAACAAACACGGCCCGGAATGCACTTTCACTTTTAAAACAGCACGTGGCCGAGATTATGCCGTTCATTCGAATCAAACCCCTTGGTTCGAACTAACGTTACTCCTCATTTTTTGATGGAAGTGCTTTCAAAACAGCGGGGTTCCGAAACAGTGCACAGCCGAGATTATGCTAATGAAGCACAGGATATTTAAATCCCAGCTTCATTTACTATTTCGAATGCCTACATTTGCATCCCTAGTTCGAACTAGGGTGCAAGTGTAGACATACCCTAAGATGGTAAGAAGAACCGAGCAATAATCTATACTAGGGATAAGCATGGCAATTACAAAGCAAGAGAACCACTATTCCAACAACCATCACAGGCAGTAAGAAAGAACTAAAGGAGAGGTCAGCAGGGTCATATATACTGTGCCATTCCAGCACCACTTCGGGGGGTGACCGGATGGTCAGCTGCTAGGGAAAATCTTCCAACAGCCATGCATGTGTGTACACGTCACTAGAACTGATATGAGCAAGCACTCGAAGAAGAACGTGTTATTTTGTAACACAGGGCTCTCCTTATCTCCCGGGACCTTGTTTAGTTTACAGGCGGCCCCCGACTTGCGACGTGATCGGTTCCTGGGGAAGCACTGCAAGTTGGGGGTGTCATAACTCGAACATGCATTTAGGATTGGCACTATGCGCGGTCATAAATGCGGGTTGAGGATGTAAGTCGGGGGTTTTCAGCCCCTTCCGCACTTACAAAAATGGTCATAAGTGCAGGGGAGGGGGCCGCAACTCGGGCCGTCGTAAGGCGGGGGTTTCCTGTAATTCTAGAAAGCAAACTACAGTTCTTCAATTAGGGACAATACTGCCTTGTGTAAAGAAGTCTTTGATTGCATAAAGATGGGAGCGGGGAGGGCAGAGAAAAGCCGCACAAAGGATTTTTGCCATTGAAAGCTTAGGTTTTACAGCCAAAATATATATTTTTGATTTCTGCAGTTAACTTCAATATTGAATTCTTTAAAACTTTATGTAGGGAAGCAGGATCATGTATGTTAGCTTTAAAGTCTTTCCAACTGCACACTCTGGAGTAAATGCATTGGTGCCGTTCCAAAAGCTTTCTTGAACTGTAGTCCTTAGTAGTTTCACATTTACCGTTGAATTGTGGGATGCTGCATTTCTAGGAAGAGATGTTTGCCTGGAGACACCAGGTGTTTTATGTTTATTAATATGGGAGAGTAGAACAGCATTCCCTTGGGCCCCATTCACAGAGGTTCACTTTTATGAAGCACTTCCATCAAAAACAAAAAATAATTAATAAGGGAAAAGACATGATATACAGGGGAATAAAGGAAAGCTGTCTCCTTTTGGGATTTCTGGTTCCCTGAAGTCACAGGTCTTCCAAGATCAATTTTAAATTCAAACTTTTCTCTCTCCTCTGTTGTCTGCAAGAGTGTCTATCTGGGCCCACATTTAGCAAGGTATTTAGGTCAACGCTTCCCGACGTGCAGTACTCTCAGGCGTGCAAAAGAATTGGGGAGGAAGGAGGGATAGACGGACAGACCTCTCAACTGTTTTCAAAGTCTCGGCTTTCATTTTAAATTGATGAGTCTCTAGAGGTCATGGTTATGAAAAAACACACCACCTTCAAAATGTGAAGCGAATATAATCAATACACAGACTTCCCCACCCCGAGCTTGCAGATCACCTGAATCAACAGATCTGATGAATTTTATATGGGATCTTATTCAATGATGCCTTTGATTCTGTCATGAATTTGCAAGGAGAAAAAAGTCAAAGCAGCCCCCATCGGCATACTACAGTTTTCTTCTAGAACCCATCTACGGTAGCAAAACTACTGAGATGAATCACGTTATAAGACAATCACGCAATCCTGCTGTGACATGGTTGGTCCGATCTGTGTCTACCCATGTTACTGAAGCCAGGTCTACACACACAAATAAGATGGACATTGCTACATCGCTCATGGCTATGCAAAATTTCATGTCCTGTGTACCGTAATCAGGTTGACTAACTCTCTCTTCCTTAAAAAGCGGCAAGGAGTCCTGTGGCACCTTATAGACTAACTGAAGTGTAGGAGCATAAGCTTTCGTGGGCAAAGACCCACTTCGTCAGATGCAGATTCAGACTAACACTGCTACCCCTCTGATACTCTCTCTTCCTTGTAGATTCTGTTAGGTCAAGCATAGAACTGGCCCGAGTCTTATTACAGACCTAGTGCCAGCACTGGGAAATGTGCTTAGAGTATGATTTGGTTCCATCCACTCAGGCAAAGCCAAAACATGCTGGACTTGCATTAGATTGCCACCTCCGATTGCCACCTCCGATTACACTCTTCAGTGCCACCCTCATCGTCCAGCAGCGAAGGAAGTCTTTAGGACACAACAGCAGTATCTTCCAGCATGCAATACCACCAAAGGAGTAGGGAATCCCCCAATTCACCGCAATGGGAGAGAACTGAATTGCAAACAGGTAGGTTGAACTTTGTGGTAGTCATCGTAGTGAAGATGTCCAGCTAATGTACTTATCCAGAATAGATGTGTGGACCCCTCATGTCCTGAGTATGCTTTCAATAGGCTGTTTTATAGAATCATAGAACACTAGAACTGGAAGGGGTCATCGAGTCCAGTCCCCTGCCCTCACGGCAGGACCACGCACCATCTAGACCATCCCTAATAGATATCTATTGAATCTGATCTTGAATATCTCCAGAGATGGAGATTCCACAGTCTCCCTAAGCAACTTATTCCAGTGTTTAACCACCTGGACAGGAAGTTTTTCCCAACGTCTAACCCCAACCTCCCTTGCTGCAGTTTAAGCCCATTGCTTCTTGTCCTATCCTCAGAGGCCAAGGAGAATGATTTTTCTCCCTCCTCCTTGTGACACTCTTTTAGATATCTGAAAACCGCTATCCTGTCCCCTCTCAGTCTTCTCCTTCCCAAACTAAACAAGCCCAATTCTTTCGGTCTTCCTTCATAGCTCATGTTCTCTAGACCTTTAATCATTCTTGTTGCTCTGCTCTGGACCTTCTCCAAGTTCTCCACATCTTTCTTGAAACGCGGTGCCCAGAACTGGACACAGTGGTCCAATTGAGGCCTTATGGGGATAAGAAGGCTGGTGTAGTACAAAGACTCCACTATTCCCTTCATTGCTGGACAATTAAGATGCTTGGTATTAAAATTACATTGATGGAGTGTCAGCCTGGGTCAAGAGAAGCTGGAAACGGCCTTGTACTCACCGCTGCTTTGCTTCCTTGATTCGCCGCTTGACATCCGCCTCTCTGCGCATGGTTATGGCTGTGTTCTGGACTTGCCGGAGCGTCACCTAAAGATGCAACACAACTCACAATAAGACCAAATTTAACACACATTTCTGTAGCGCACCTTCTGCCCAAGAATCCCTGAGAACTTTACAGGTTGATCTCATTAAGGTGTGGAAAGTGCTGCCTCTTGGATGCAGCACAACCCTTATTAAACCACCCAACACAACAGATGAGAACAGGGGTGGGGAACTCGTGGCTTCATTTCATCCAGCTCATGGCACGTCTCCACACTGTTGGCTGGAAACCCTGAGCTTTTGCGCCCCCTCCCATCCTTGGGGCTGGAGCTGCAAGTGCAGACATGTCCTGGTGGCCCCCTAGGCAGAGAGTTAACGAGGCAAGTTCTGCGTGCTGCCCCCATCCTCGGCACGGTCTTTGAAGCTCTTTTGGGCAACTTTCACTTTTAACCAACTCCACGTAGCTCACGGAGCAGGGCTTTGAACAGACACCACTACCCCCCATGACGGAGCACCCCAGCAAACAAGGCAGATGTCTCACTCTGGAGTCTCGTGTAAGATCTCCGCCCAGTCGCAGTTCCAGTGCACGGGCTTTACTCTCGGCCTCTCGAGCCTTCTCCTCCGCTGGAAGACAGACAAAGAAGGGATCATTTGGGAAGCTAGTTCTATGCAACAGAGGCTGGGCATATGCATATGAGCATACACGTACGAGCAGGGCAGCCAATCAGACACGGGGGTTCACTACTACCGATGCCACTACAGAGCAAGTCAGGCATTCCTTCACTAACGCAGGACCCACGCACACACCCGGGACCCACCTATCCGAGCCATGTGCTCTGCCTTCTTCACCTCCTGCTCCGCACGGGTCTTGAAGCGGTTTGAAGTGTATTTATACATCCTGTAATGAACAGAATCGATTAGCGATCCCATTAGCCAGCTCAGGAATAACTGTACAAAGGCTACATGGAGAAAGATGGCAAAATGACAGCCCACAGGTTTTGCAATGTGCCTCGATCTACCATCAGCCTTAATAATTAGCTGGTCTAGAGACTAAATGTCTCCACATGAATCAAATTATGCTCTTCTCTCAAGCGGTCCTCCCACCAAAGTCTGCACTCCCTGCCCTATACTTGAACATTGTATTTAAAGTAAAACTGGGCAAATACAGACGGTCCCCGAGTTGTGAACGGTCAAGTTACGAATGTTCACATTTACGACCAAAGCTCCCATGGAATAGTCGTAAAGGCGGTCCCCAAGTTACAAATGCGACCTGCGCTTACGAACAGTGCGGTTGCTATGTAACTCAATGGGGTCCGAGTTACGAACAGATTGAGTTACAGCCAAGTGTTTGGTCCATAACTCGTTCGTAACTCGAGTGAAGATAGAGGAGATTTCTGACCTGGAAAAACCAGAATTTGTAAGCATTATTTCTTGACATTTGAATAGGTTCTATTCTTAGCTCTCCCACCAAGTCACTTTGGGTACATCTACACAGTAGTGTGCGCCCCAAAATAAGCTATGCAATTTGAGCTACACAAATTGTATAGCTTATTTCGAAATTTGGCACTATTTACACAGTGCTAATTTTGAAATAAATCGCTATTCCGGCATCTTCCTTAATCCTCGTGCAAGGAGGTTTACAGGAGGCCGGAATAAGAAGCCAGTTATTTTGAATGTATTTTGAAATAACAGACATGCTGTTAAGACATGCAGAACGCTATTTTGGGATAAAGGATGTTATCCCGAAATAGCGCCGCTGTGCAGATATACCCTTTGTGACCTGTAAAAATCTCTAAGGAATCCATATTCAAAATCAGTCACTCACTTTTGGCTTTTATCTAATTGATACCCCTTGGATCTAGTTTTTAAGAGGTGCAGAGAACCCACAACTACAAAGCCACTGGGAACTATGGTTTCTCAGCAGGCATCAAGAGCCTTCGCCACTTCTGAACATCTGGTCTTAGCATCTGCCTCCTCCTCCCATGTGGAATGCCGATAATGGTACTAGTCTCCCCTGATAGCTCTTTTCATCCAACACGCTAAAACAGACCTATGTATTTCACTGGCTGTCAATTAGTCGCAATTAACTCATGAAATTAACTCAAAAAAATAAATCCTTGTTAACTGCAGTTTTAATTGCATAACAACATTTCAACTGGCATTGTTTATTAAATATTTTGGATGTTTTTCTACATTTTCAAATATATTGATTTCAATTACAACACAAAATACTAGACGTACATGGCTCACTTGATATTACTTTTGATTACAAAATTATCACCCCTAATATCATTACCTCACAGACATTAACCTTCGCCCCCTCACCTCCCCTGTTCTTAAATCTGATTTGTCAATTTTATATGCGTTCACTTTTTTTTTTGATTGTATCCCTTTGGTATATATGGTCGTGTCAATTTTCTTCCACAAACTGATCCGAGGAAGTGGGTCTGGCCCACGAAAGCTCATCACCTAATAAACCATCTTGTTAGTCTTTGAAGTGCTGCATAGTCTTGTCTTTTGTTTGAGACAGACACTGGTTTTTCAGTTTGCCTCTTAAGTACTGTAGTGTAACCTCTTAGAATCATAGAGCACTAGAACTGGAAGGGACCTTGAAAGGCCATCGAGTCCCGTCCTCTGCCCTCACGGGGATAGTGTGACTTACCAATGCAGAAATTTTTTACGTAACTGCACTCAAAACCAAAACGCTATAAAACTTTAGAGGCTGCAAGTCCACTCCATCCTACTTTTTGTCCAGTCAATTAATAAGACCAACAAGTTTATTTACATTTGCAGTAGACAATGCTGCCCGCTTATTTATAATGTCACCTGAAAACAAGAACAGGAAGTCGCATGGCACTTTTGTGGCAGACATTGCAAGGTGTTTACATGCCAGATATGCTAAACTTTCATATGTCTCTTCATGCTTCGAGTACCATCTCAGAGGACATGCTTTAATGTGGATTATGCTTATTAAAAAAAAAGTGTTAAATTTGTGACTGAACTCCTTGGAAGAGAATTGTAGGTCTTCTGCTCCATGGTTTTACCCAAGTTCTGCCATATATAACGAGTTATTGTAGTCTCAGATGCCACCCCAGAATACATTTGATTTAAGAACATTTTCACTGCAGATGTGACAAGAACACAAAGGAGGTTCCAATATCAGATTTCTAACGATAGCTACGGCACTCAACCGAAGACTTAAGAACCTGAAGTGCCTTACAAAAACAGAGGGCCGAGGCATGGAGCATGCTTTCAGAAGTCTTATGAGCAACACTTCAATGTGAAAACTACAGAAGCCGAACTACCACAAAAGAAAAATCAGCATCTGACTCACATGGTGAAATGAACAAGTTTTGGGTGCATGCTGCTCTGGACTGTTATTGATCAGTCATCAGCATGGACGCATGTCTTCTGGAATAGTGGTCAAAGCATGAAGGAACATATGATTCTTCAGCGCATCTGGCATGTGCATTCCAACCAGGTGACTCTCACGCCGAACCCTTAGGAGGTGGGGTCAGAGCCACAAGATGATTGGATCACTACCCTCCCAAAGGCTGCCGTTGTGTCTGGCCTGCTGGGCGATTGCATAATGTGCTGTGCACATGTGGACAGACAACTATGTCGCTGCCCTATATCTCCGTCGTTGGAACGTGAGCAAGAAATACCGTGGATGAGGCCTGCGTCCTGGTAGAATGTGTCATGATTGCTGTGCCTAGGCCCCAAACACTAGCACTGAATTCGTGAATCAGGAGACTACCCCAGTAGGAGATTTGCTGCAATGATACAGGCTGGTCTTTCATGCTATCTGTCAATCGCTACAAATAACGGGGCTGATTTTCTAAATGGCTTAATTCTCTCAAAGGAAAAGGCCAATGCCTTGCATATGTCCAGAGTGTGGAGTCTCTTGTTCCCAACTCCCAGAATGTGGGTTTGGATAAAACACTGGAAAAAATATCTCCTGATTGATGTGGACCTGAGAAACCACCTTAGGGAGGAATGAAGGGTGTGGTCTTAACTGCACCTCGTCCGTAATGAACACAGTGTTTGGGGGCTCTGAGGTTAGAGCCTTGAGTTCTGGCACTTTCCTGGCCAAGATTATGGCCACCCGAAAAGCCACCATCTAAGAAAGGTGAAGTAGAGAACATGTGACTAGCAGTTCAACTAGTAGACCTATGAGCCTATATAGGACTAGGACTAGGTCCCATGGATGGACAGATTGGCTTATGTATGGGTATAGCCTGCCTAGAACTTTTTAAGAACTGGTTGACCATAGAGTCAGAGAATACCATGCAGCCTTGTATCCTGGGGTAGAATGCTGATATGGTGGCCAAGTAGAACCTTGTAGGTAAAACCAAAACACCTTGCTGCCTCAGCTGAAGAAGGTAGTCTACGATAAGAGCCCATGTAGAAGATGAACAGAGCTGCGATGCCTAGATGGAGAACCATTTCCACTTGTCCAGGTAAGTTGCTCTCATGGAGGGTTTCCTACTACCCATGAAAACTTGATGAACCTGGTTTGACCAGAAAAGCTCCCTGGAATTCAGCCACAGAGCTTCCAGGCTGTGAGATGTAGGACATGAGGTTCAGATGTGAGAGGACATTGGTCTTGTGTCAGAAGATCTGCACGAGGAGGAAGCGTGACTGGCACTTTCACTGAAATGTCCCAGAGGGATGTGTACCATTACTGACGAGCCAGGCCGGCACTATTAAGATGACCTGTGCTCGCTGCCCCTTGATTTTGAGGAGTACTCTGTGTACCAACTGAATTGGCAGGAAGGCGTAGAGGAGAAATTCTTCATGGGAGAAGGAATGCATTGTCGCACGATCCTGGACCGCGGCTCTGGAATGAGCAAAACAGATGACACTTCCTATTGTGGTGTGTAGTCAACAAGTCCACTTGGGAAGTGCCCCACCTTTGGAAGAGTAAGATGGCAACGTCTGGGGGAAGAGACGACTTATGTCCATGGAAAGACCTGCTGAGGTGGACTGCCAGCTTGTTCTGGGCCCCGGAAACATAAGATGCTTGCAGCTTGTCTGAATGTCCTACACAAAAGTCCATCTAGGTTTATTTCCTTAGCTGATTTATGAAAAGGTCATGCAAGTATCAAAACCTTTAGTAAAGTCAAGTCATATCATATCTGCTGCTTCTCCTATATTCACAAAGCTCGTAACCCTGTGAAAGCAAGCTATTAGATTGGTTTGACAATTTGTTCTCAACAAATCCATGCGGTTACTTAGACATGATCTTCTAGATATGGGTGAACTGATTGCTTAATTATTCACTCAACTATCTTTTCAAATACTTAAATTAAGCTGACTGGTCCATAATTCCCGAGGGTGGTCCTTATTTTATAGATGGGCATTGTATTTGCACCTTTTTCCAGTCCTTTGAAATCTCTGCTGTCTTCCATGACTTTTCAAAGACAATCGCAAATGGCTCAGATATCTCCCCAGTTTCCTGAGTATTCTAGGATACATTTCAGCAGTCCCAGCCAACCTGAATACATCTAACTTGTCTAAGTACCTTTTAACTTGCTCTTTTCCCTATTTTACCCTCCGATCCCACCTAATTTTCACTGGCATTCACTAATACACGTCTAATTACTACTAATCTTTTTGGTGAAAGCTGAAACAAAAAAAATAATTTCCACATTTTTTGTTGTTATTTTTCCCTTTCGATTGAGTAATGGTCCCACCTGGTCCTTGGTCTTCCTCTAGCTTTTAATGTATTTGTAGAATGTTTTCTTGTTACCCTTTAACACATCATAGAAAGTTAAAACTACTGTACAGGGCATCCCCGCTATACGTTGCGCCGGTATACTTTGCTTCCACACTAACATCACTGACGCTCGTAGGAACTGTCATTTTATAACTCCTCCCATTCCCTGGTCTTACGTGGTGCAAAAAAGACCAATTTGTGTAAATGGAAGTCAGCCGCAGGAAAACAATTCCCCGCTTTACGTCATTTCGCTATACACCCATGTTTTTTGGAACGTATCTTGGATGTATGGCGGGGACACCCTGTATCTAAAAAGACCACCACACACGTAGTGGTTCTAGATACTCAGCCTAGTTTCATTTCCTTGGGATATAATTTTCATACTATTCCAAAGGGGGATTTCCCAGACATACCCAACTAGGTATTGGGGTCTGAAACAAGAGCTGTAACATTGCCACAAAAGCAGCCAAAAGGCCTTTACTTCTCTGTATCCCTTAGAGACAGTTCCAGGTAGAATTTTTAGAAGACTTGTCCCATTTCCCCTGACCCAAAAGCATTGAAAATCTTGCCTTATGACTTCAGATTAGCCAGAGTCTTTGAAGTAGAGAGTCTTTGAAGTCATTTCTACGCTTCTACGTGATCTTACACAGGGCAAACACACCCAGCAAGCTACCAGGGACTTCATGGGACCCTTGCGGCTGAATGGGTTCCCCTAGGTCAGGGCTCCTACCTCGGCTTGTAGAGGCAGCAGGAAAGTCGCTTTGTTTGCACTTTGTGTCCATGGATGAAGATCCTCATTCTAGGATCAATGTAAAGGACAGCAGCATAGGCGCGGAAGGAGCGACGTTCTGGCTTTCTGCGAAAGGAGAAAGCTTACGGAATCCAGAGAGTCTATTCAAGCAGTGCCCCCTACATCTCTTATCCGAAGAGACAGCTCATATCCAACCCTGAGCAGCACCCCAACACTCTCCCCGTACCGTAAGTCCCTCCCGCTCCCAAGCCATCCTTAAACAATATCCATGATCCAGGAAGCACTGCCAATTCATCCGCCAAGCGATGTCCCGCACCTCCTTAATTAAGCAATAATTCTCTTCATTTTTTCTTCACCTTGAGCTCCTTCAGTGAGGAGACACCTCCACAAGTACCACTGCGCACTCCCTTCAGTGCCATTCTTGCCTATCTGCTCCAGCACTTCCAGATTCCCATTACGAGACACTCCATCTTTTCACATGCACTGGCCTCTACTCTGTCTACCCAAACTGAAGATCCCACATCTCTATGCCCAAGCATCTCCCAGAATGCCTGCCACTGAGCACTGGATTCCCCGTGGCGACTGAAGTTCTGACGCTCCACCAAAGCTTTCCCCAGAGACCGAATTTTTATGCATATGGAAACCGGGTGAGGTCAGGATGAGTCAGGAACAGGCACGTTAACATGAAACAGAGTAATCATTACCCAGAAGTCGGCAGCATTAGCTTCATTAACACCAGTCCTATAATTTACAGGTAACTGCTTTTGCCGTTACGTATACCTTGGATTCTGTTATTTCTCCTCTAACTCATCTGATGAAGTGGGTTTTTCCCCACGAAAGCTCATGACTATATGTGTTAGTCTCTCAGGATGCGTCTACACTGCACCATTATTTCGACATAACTAGCGTTATTTCGAAATAATGCAAGTGTCTACACAACCATTCTTTTATTTCAAAATAATTTCGAAATAACGGTCGGCTTATTCCAAAATCTGTAAACCTCATTCTACAAGGAATAACGCCTATTCCGAAATAGCTATTCTGAAATAAGGTGTGTGTAGATGCTCCACTGCTGCTATTTTGAAACAGCCCCTCTCCAGGACCATTCTAAGTTACTCCTCCCCAGTGGCTCCTGGGGCTCTAAACTGAAATATCACATCTACATTAGGAAAGCCTGCCTCGGACTAATTTTGAGTCTTCCCTGCAGCATAGATGTGCTACTCCGAAATAAGCTATTTCAGAATAACTATTCCAGAATAGTTTATTTCAAAATAAGCGTGCAATGTAGACACACCCATCAGACTAACACGGCTATCCCTCAGACTTTTCACCCTGGTTAGGCAACCAGCCTCACCAGAGCTCCATCTCTGGCCACAATGCGGATTTAGCCGCCCAACTCAAGCGAAGTTCAAGGGAGACGCTTACTACCCTCCATCCCAGTAACTCTTTCAAACGGTTATAAAAATCACTCGGTACCCCAAGTCTTGCCTCCTCCAGCTGAATTAACCAAGTGTCACATTTGGCCACGTGCTATTGCCCTCTCTGGGGTAACCCAGTAGCAGGATAGCTATAGCACGCTACTCTCCTGCCCCCTATCTAGAACACAAGAATAACGTCCATGAGCCGTTAAGAGCATCAACATCAGGGAGCAGGAGAACCGAGGCATTTCTGAAACCCCAACCTGATGCACTCCAGAATGCAGAATTCTCAGCAACTCAGCCACCTGAACAGGACACAACAACCTACAACCATCACAAGCCATTCATACAAACAGCCCCAGCACCTGGGGTGTCTCTGTTACACTTACGTTCCTTCAGGCGGTGTTTCTGCCATCTGGATATCTCGGGGGTCAGAGGTCACATCTAGCTCTGGCTCCCCATTATCCATCAGTTTGAGATTAAAGATAATCACCAGGGTTCCTGAGTAGGTGACAAACTTGAAGTTAGCTCCACCTCAATTATTTCTCCTATTTCAAGTGTTCTCAAACTCAAGGAATCCCATTTTCAGAGATCCCAAGGCCACCTACTCTGCCCTCATCCTGCTACGCCCCTTCTCAGAGGCCCCACCCCCACACACTTACTCCTCCTTTCCTCTGTTATTCAATCTGTCCTGGCTTCACTCACTTTCACCAGGCTGGGACATAGCCTGGGTTGCAGTGCTGGAGGGACTGTGGGCTCGCAGAAGACGCGTGGGAGGGATGCATTCCTATTTCAACTCCAAATGCCCCATGTGCAGCACCAGTTTACACTTACCCTTCTCCCCAGGGATTTTCTTAAATTGCTGCATCACCTCTTGCTCCGACTTAAAGGGGGAATACTTGTAAATAAGCTCCGTCTCAATAGCAAATTTCTCCATGTTGTCGGTCATGGGCTCCAAGGTGCGTGTGTTCCACGTGGGCAGTGGGACAATGACCTGTAGAAAGGACGAGATGGGGATTAAGATGAAGCTCTGATGGTATGTCTACACTTGCTCCCTAGTCTGAACTAGGGATGCAAATGTAGCATACCGAAGTTGCCAGTGAAGCACAAAGAGTAACAATCCGAGGGAAGGGATTTCTTTTGGAGTACGGCATCTACACGCAGCAAGTTAATTCAGACTAATGAATTTTTAAAATGGCGACCGGACGCGAATATGCTAATCAAGTGCGGGATATTTAAATCCCGCGCTTCGTTAGCAACTTCGGTATGCTACATTTGCATCCCTAGTTCGGACTAGGGAGCAAGTGTAGGTATATCCTGACTCTATAGGAGATACGTCCTTGGCTCCCGTGTTTGTGTTGTTTCTTCTGATGGCCTCTACCTAGGGCATTTTGAACCTCTTCTTACCCCCACCAGTAACAGCTAAGTATTCATTCAGTATCCAACACCAAGAACCCTTGTTTCTAACCCTCTCAGAGTTACCTTTTAACACAGCTTATCTTCCCAAACCAATATATTTTACCCCAAGTACAATGCAAACCACAAGAGAAATGATCAACTACTCTCAGAAATGATTAGGCTCTCTTCCTTAGAAGTGCCGACGAAGTACAGAGAACAAGAAAAAGCTCATCTTAGCAAATTCCTCACATTATATTTTAGAGTGACAAAGGGCGTGGCAAACCTCATCAATGCCTTCTTCCTCATGGAAAGTGCGTGACAGGAAGAGGCAGGTCATGGTGGCGTCTTTCTTGGTAAACAGGATAAAATCTTTCCCAATCCGCATGGAACCCCTGGAGGAAGATTTCAGAGGGCGTGTTACTTATATTAACTGCTGTACAAAGTCAGTCGGAACCCCCCCCCCCACACACACACACACTTTCTACTATAAGTTAGGGATGTAATCGTGTAGTCAATTATCTGATTAACCGATAAGCAAAAGCTTATCGGTTAATGCTATAGACCAGTGTTTCTCAACTTTTTTATTTTTTTGATAAAATACCCCTTAAAAAAATTTTTTTAAGTACCCCCAGTACCTACAGTTTTCAGACACAATTTTTTTTTCTACCATTGCAATATGTTTGTTTAAACAACTTAATCGTATCCAGGCGGGTGATTAAATTGTTGGGTGTAAAAAGCACAAAAATAATAAAACACTGTAAAACTTGAAACAAAAATTCAGTTTTGTCAAATTTCAGTTGTGTTAACGTACCCCCCAGACTTCTCGAGTACCCCTAAGGGTACTCATACCACTGGTTGAGAAACACTGCTATAGACTGCACATATTCCTGCCCTACTAGTAAATTTTTTAGCAGGCTGGCCAGCAACTCAGCTAGGTCCCGGCTTGCACCGGGTCTGGGACCTACCCCTGCTGCAGCTCTGCATTTAAAGCGTATTAAGAGCCAGGTGGGTAGGCAGCCTGGCTCAGTTCCAGCTCACACTGGTCCCCCCCCCTCCGTCCCTTCTGCAGACAGGGGCTACCACCCCACGCTGCTACTGCTCTATCAGAGGCAGCAACACAGACCGAGAGGCAGCTGGTCCTTGGGAGCGGGGCCAGAGCGCACTGGCTGCCGGCCCCACCCCTGGGGACTATAGAATGAGTAACCAATAAGAATTCATGAGGTTAATCGACTATTCAATTAACCAATATTTAACATCCCTACTACAAGTCCTGTTGTCTTCTACTACAAGCTACTAAGATCCCTTCCTCCAGCCTATTTTTCGATGTATTTTGAAATGTCAACACACAATATAGTAGTTAAACCTCTCAAAATGCTCAAGACAAAGATCTCTTGCTCTGCAAACAAAAATCCAAAGTCATTCATGCCCTAAATAATTTGATTCACCTCACAGACGACAATCCAGAAAAGGACGTATTTTTGTAGGATCAGATGGGGGCCTCTGAGCTTGTTCCCCCTGCCTCCAAAAAGCCATCCCACTATAACCAAAAGTAGGGTCAACTAGCTCTGCAGAAAAACCACTTCAGACTCAGCTGGAGATACATGCAGCACCCGGCAGCGCCACCGCCACTTTCCCCAGCCAAGAAAACTCAAGCATTCCCCCGATATAATGGCGGTTGCTTAGCTGTAACTAGAGGTTCTTTGAGATGTGTGGTCCTCATGTGCACACCATGTACCTGATTCTGGAGATTTTAAATAAGCAGGATAGGGAAAGATGGAAGGAGTCATTGGACACCAACGGGCGTTGAGCCCATGGTTGTTGATGATTAAGGGTGTGTCTAGACTACAGGGTTTTGTCGACAAAACTAAACCTGCGTCTACACTTCTGCTGAGTTTTGTCGACATAACGTCGACAGAACTCAGCAGTTTTGTCGACGCTGGTAAACCTCATTTTATGAGGAATAACGCGTTCTGTCGACAGAGTTCTGGCATGCAGAAGTCCCACAGACAAAAGGGTTTCCTGGCACAGAGCTCATGAATAGCCTCCCTCTTGCTTGTTGACGACAGACAACATGGCCTCCATATTCGTTCAACACAGAGCTGACGAATCACCTCCCTCTTGCTTGTTGTTGACAGACAACATAGCCTCTATATTCGGTCAGCACTGAGGGTACGTCTAGACGACAGGGTTTTGTCGACAAAGCTTCTGTCGACAAAGAGCGTCTAGACTACATCCAGTTCTGTAGACAAAGCAAGCCGCTTTGTCGACCTGACAGTGAAGACGCAAAGGACAGTGCAGATGCAATAACGCCTTCTGTCGACAGAACTCTGTCGACAAAAGGCTTTATTCCTCGTAGAATGAGGTTTACAGCCGTCGACAAAACTGCTGAGTTCTGTCGATGTGGTGTCAACAGAACTCAGCGGCAGTGTAGAGGCAGGTATAGTTTTGTTGACAAAAGTCCACTTTTGTCGACAAAACCCTGTAGTATGGGCACACCCCAGGTGTGGAACCAACACTGCACAAGCCAGATGGACAGCTACGAACTCCTTCATGTCAATACATAGCTCAAGCTCTTCTTGCAACCATAACCCCCTCGTTTGCAGAGTGCGGAGATGCGCTTCCCTCCTGACATCAAACACCTCGAGGGTCATGAGCTCACAAACAGCACACCTTCCAACACCAGCACCAGGTCAGACCACCTCTGTAGCTGCCAGAAGCTGTAGCGGGATCGAGAAGAGCTTGTCCAGGTGATGCCTAGCCAGGGAGTAGACGGATACCAGCCACCAAGAGGGCGTAGTCTGAGTCTCAGACATTGTACGTGCATTCAGCCACATGCTCCAATAGTCCAAGGCAGATCCAGGCAGTGGTGAATGGGTGGACACTGATGCTAGCAATCAAGACCTCGCGTTGGCCTGAGCCTGGTTTCTGGCACCGTTGAGGAGTGCTCAAACTCTATGCTTTGGACCGGGATCAGGTTATCAAGAGGCCCAGGATTTGACGGGTGGCTTGCAACGTCTCAATAATTATTGCTGCACTAGACCTGGACTTTGGTATTAAGGTCTGGGTAAATCTGAATACTCCAACATCTGAGATAGGCTGTCACTACCAAAATGCACCGGTGGTGCCATTGCTAGGTCAGACTGGGAATTGACAGTGTGCAGCCCCAACCACAAATCGCAGGAACTTGCACATGTCAACACTTCACAAACACAAAAAGTATAGGTCTTTCAAGTAGAGGGAGGTGTACCAGTCTCCTACATCCAGAGAAGGAATGACGAAAGCCAGGGACTCAATGAAGAACTTCAACTTCTTGAGATACCTACTGAGGTTTTGCAGGTCGAGAATGGGGAACAGACCGCCCTTGGCCTCTGGGATCAAACAATAGTGTGAGTAAAACTTTTCCCCCCTCCGGTGCAAAGGGACTACCTCCGTGACTCTCCCCCCGCAGTAAGCCTTACATCTGAGCAGATGAAGGTAGTGTTCAAGTGAGCTGTGGGGGCCGGCTGATGGCCTTGCCAGTGTTTGTAGCTCTTGAACCTGTGGGATTACTATGGGTTGAACAACTTTCTTGCAGGCCCCTGGTGCACAGCGCTACCGTGCACACACTGGACTTTTAGCATCTTTCAGGCCATATAATTTACTGTCGGCGTGCTCTGAGACCATTACTAGGCCATTGAACAGGAGGTCCTGAATGGACTTGCATATGCCCACCAAGAGGCCCGACGACTAGTTGGGGGACACGCCTCACAGAAATGGCCAAAGCAATGATCCAAAGTAGCAGAGTCTGCCACACTGGAGGCCAATTAGGGTGTGACTAGACTACAGGGTTTTGTCGACAAACGTGGACTTTTGTCGACAAAACTATACTTGCGTCCACACTGCCTTTGAGTTATGTCGACATAACGTCGACAAAACTCAGCAGTTTTGTCGACGTATGTAAACCTCATTCTACGAGGAATAATGCCTTTTATCGACAGAGTTCTGTCGATAGAAGGCATTATTGCATCTACACTGTCCTTTGCATCCACAATGTTATGTCGACAAAGCGGCTTGCTTTGTCGACAGAACTGGATGTAGTCTAGACGCTCTTTATCGACAGAAGCTTTGTTGACAGTATCTGTCGACAAAACTTCTGTCGACAAAACCCTGTAGTCTAGACACACCCTTATATGTTTTGTTAGTCTATAAAGTGCTACCAGACCATTTGTTGTTTTTTAAGTTAATTCTGGTAGGTTGATTATACACATCCTGGCCTCTCCAGGGGTCCAAGTGCCTTGTGGAATGTGATTGTCCATGTGGGTTCCCCAACTTAAGAGGAAAGCATCTGTGACAATATTCACCTTGGGTGTGTGGGTCAAACTTTTCCTGAGTTTGCCCACTAGGCAAGAGAAGCCACCACAATGGTTGAGATTGTTATTCTTTATTAACTGTGAGTAGAAAAACTGACATCAGGTTTGTAGACTGTGTAGGAGGATCCAGGCAAATGGTGGTACATGGGTGCATGAAGCCACATGGTCTAAATGGGAAGGGCAGACCCTGACCTGGAGTCTGAAATCTGATGCACACTTGTTTATTAAATTGTTTGTGGTGTGGACTCTCCATTGGGAGGTAGGCGCTTGCTGTGGAGACGTCCAGAGTCCTTCTATGAAATTTGTGGGTTTTGTGGGAATCAATGCAGATTCTCAGGGAGATGACAGACTAGGAATGAGGTTCATAACTAGATCGCCATGCTCCAACAATTACATTCTGAGGTCCTGGAAGATAGGCTGTCAACAAGAAGATCTTGTGGGTAAAACACCAATCCTATAACCATCTGTGCAAGGTGCCAATGACTACGTACCTCTGTTTGTTGATGTATGGTAGCAGTAGTATTTGACATAACAAGACTATGATGGAGACTAGATGGGAGAAATGCACGACACACCCTTTGTACCGCTCAAAGCTCCAGAATGTTGATATGTATTCTAGATTTCCCAGCTAGTCTGAGTTCCCTGTGTCAAGTGAGGAGACCGTGATGATGATCATGTCTGGGGAGGATGGAAGGAAGGGCTTCTTGGTGCCGACCTGACCTTAGCCTGTCCACCTTTTGAGGAAGGAGAGTACATTGGTGGAAGCCATCAGCAGAAGGTCCATGGTGTGTCACCTGGGAGAACAGACTTTCGGGAGCCACAGCTGAAGGCAGCAACAGTAGTCAAATATGTACAGGGCCAAAGGAGGAGAGACAAATCTTGACTGAAACTAAGGACTGGTGACCACTTTGGCAAATCAGTTTCTGCAGGGTATGAATCTAGACCTGGAAGGGACCTCGAGAGGTCACCAAGTCCAGCCCCTGCCCTCTTGGCAGGACCAAGCAACGTCTAGATAAGAGATTGGCAAAGAAAGAAAATCAGGCTTATGGGCCGGATCCGGTCTCTCTGGCCTGCCCAGCTGACTAGCAGAGCGTGGATACTTACAGCTGTGTGTTCAGCTGCCCCTCCCCCTACCTTGCTCTGTCCTGCAGCCGAGCTGCTCCCAGGATTCTCCTTCTAGCGGGGCAGAGAGGAGGGGAGTGCTGAAGTCAGGGTGTCCCCCTACCACTCTACCCCATCTCTGTAGAGCAGGGATCGGGGAGAGACACAATGGAGCTGCTCCCATCTGAAGCACCGACAGTAAGTGACTCAAAGGAGTGCCTGTCGTAAGAGGCAGAGTGTGCCGTTTACGATTTCAGTGCTCTCCCTCTCATGCTCTCAGACACATTTCCCCTCTATACCCCATCTCTGTAAAACACGGGAGGAGGCAGACAGAGCAGGACAGCCTGCCCGGTCTGAAAGACACAGCACATGGCTTCTCTCAGAAATCTGAAGTCTGAAGGCCACGGCCCATGACCACGTACCAAAATTCACGAAGTGGCCTGTCTGTGAAAATGATTGTCCACCCCGATCTAGATAATCCCTGAACGATGTTAATATTATCTGTTCTTAAATACCTTCAGTGATGGAGATTCCACAACCTCCGTAGGCAACTTATTCCAGCACTAAACCACCCTGACAGTCGGGAAGTTTTTCATAATGTCCAACCTAAATCTCCCCTGCTGCACTTTAAGCCCAATGTGTCTTGTCCTATCATCAGACGTCAATGAGAACAAATTTTCCTCCCTTCTCCTTGTAACATCCTTTTAGATGCTTGAAAGTCCTACTAAATGTATCTCGTGTCACGTTTAGACATTTTATCCATTCTTGTTACTCTTCTCTGGACTTTCTCCAAATCTTTCCTGAAACATGGTACCCAAAACTGGACACAATACTCCAGTTGAGGCCTAATCCGCACAGTGTAGAGTAGAAGGAGAACTTCCCGTGTCTTGCTTGGAATACTCCGGTTAATACATCCCAGAATCATGTTTTGTTTGCTTTTCATTGTGTCACACTATTGACTCCTATTTATCTTGTGATTCACTAGGACCCCTTCCTGAAGGGCTCCTTCCTAAACAGTCACTTCCTATTCTGGATGTGTGAAACTGATTTTTCCTCCTTAAGTAGAGTACTTTGTATTTGTCATTATTGAACTTCATCCTTTGATTATTTCTCCAGTTTTTCAGGTCATTTTGAATGATGACCCTCTCCTCCAAAGCTCTTGCAACTCCTCCCAGTTTGGTATCATCCACTTCATAAACGTACTCTCTATTCCATCATCTAAATCGTTGATGAAGATATTGAACAGAATTGGTCTCAAAATTGATCCTTGTGGAACCTCGCTCATTATGCCCTTCCAGCAGGACTGGGAATCATTGATAACTACTGAGAACAGTTATCCAACTAATTTCGCAACTACCTTATAGTAGCCCCATCTGTGTCATATTACCTTGGTTTATTGATAAGAAGGCCATGAGAGACTATATCAAACACATTACTGACATCGAGGTATACCATGTCTACTGCTTCCCCCTTATATGCAAGGCTTATTATCTCATCAGGGAAAACTATCAGTTTGGTTTGACATCATTAGTTCTTCATAAATCCATTCTGATTGTTACTTACCGCATCATCTTCCAGATATTTGCAGATGGACTCCTTACTTGCTCCATTATCTTTCCTACCACAGAAGTTAAGCTGACTGATCTGTAGTTCTCTGGGTTGTTGTTCTTCCCCTTTTTACAGATGGGCACTAGATTTGCCCTTCTCTCATCTTCTGGAATCTTTCCCGTCTTCCATAATTTTTCCAAGATGACAGCTAATAGTTCAGATACCTCCTCAATCAGCTCCTTGAGTATTCAAAGGATACATTCCCTTAGTAGATAGACTCATGCTGAAAATGGAGTGAGTGGAGAGTATTGCCAGCCTCAGATTTAAAAGATGAGTCACGTTGAAATTCCAGTCCTCTATAGTATTCTGTAAAGTCCAACAACATGTCATAATTGAGAAGGCACATTTAGCTAAAAGTGTCTAGTGAAGACTAGACATTGAGAAGATCTTGCATGCCAATGGGCCCAGTCATTTGCCCTCCTTTTCTGCCAGAATAGCGCATCTACCTGGTGCAGTCCATTGTCACTGGTATTGTTAGAGAACTAGATAGTTCCTGTTCCCTCATGTCCTCACATCTCATGGTCTCTTCTCTGTCCCCTTGGGAGTGAGTGTGCAAGTAGCTAGGGAGTGCCAGACAGTTGGAATGGGTTGAAGGAGGACATAATTGATTGGCAGACAGCCCTGGTTACTACTGAGGTGTGCAGGATGTCGAGAAACTGTTGTAATGTGCCCTGTATTTCCCCCAGTAGTATATGGAGGTCCTCAGCCACACTGTGCAAGAGATCCTGGAATTGACAAAAAGTCATCTGAAGGCCAAAGGAGAGGATGGTCAAAGATACAGTGGTATCAGGAGAGGATGTCAAATATCCTCCCAGTTGCAGTGGTATCACTGGAGAGGAACTGAGCAGTTCCTCCAAGACTGGCCCCAAGTGCTCAGTTGACGATAATTAAAGCGGGGAAAGAGGTGACTCCGCTCTTGCTGAACAGGAAGCCTCCAAAAGAAGGATACTGCAGCCAGGAATCTCTATGTGGCCAATAGGATGGATCAGTTAGATGCTACGGAGAGTCCCAAAGAGCGGAAAAGGGAGGGTATTGCCACAGACTGGGCAGAGGTGGTAGAGCAGAGGTGGTCCGGCAACCCATCTGAGTCCTCCAATGATGAGATTCTGGAGTCTGGTTCTAAAAGTGGTATCATCGGAACTGTACGAGGAGCAGGCAGAAGTGCAATCCAAATGCAATAAGTCCAAGGCAGGAGAACATTCTTCTCTATGTTCAGATTGTATAGGAAGGCACAGAGACTGTGTTTCACCCAAAGCAAAAAGTTCATGAGGCCCAGGTGTTGACTCCAACCTCGCTGTTGTCAGTGGCACATATCTGCAGTCAGAACCAGAGCCAGAATGGACAACTGCTTCAGGACAGATATTTTCCTGGATTTTGGGGAGCTGACTTGGAAGGCATACATGACTCGGACATAACCAGCAGATCTGGCAATTTGTCATGATTGTGAGTCTTGGAACACATTGCTTCTCCAAGGCTAGGACTTGTAGAAGATGCCTTGTTCTTCTTGAGCCTGGAGGAAGACGGACTGCCATGCTTATGCACATACTTCTTTGCCTCACAAATGGGCCCCCAGACACACTTTTCAGGTGCGATTAGCGATTTTACAAACCACTCTGATCCCCAAAACTGAGACCCAATAGTCACTCAAAGCCTGGCTGCCCCCCACATTTTGGAATGTGCCCCAAATCAAAAGAACAAATCAGAACCTCATTCCCAGTAAAGATTCATTATCATCCAAGAAGAGTCTTTAGGAACCCATGTTGTAGCTTCAGGATTCACCTTAATATGCCAACAGCAGAGCCTCCTGCTTGTAAACAGTCATTAAAACCTCTAGTCTCACTATCATGATGTTGCCACGCAGAGTAAGTTAGGGTACGTCTAGACTACAGGCTTTTGTCGACAGAAGTTTTGTCGATAGATACTGTCGACAAAGCTTCTGTCGACAAAGAGCATCTAGACTATATCCAGTTCTGTCGACAAAGCAAGCCACTTTGTGGACATGACAGTGTAGACGCAAAGGACAATGTAGATTCAACAACACCTTCTGTCAACAGAACTCTATCGACAAAAGGCGTTATTCCTCGTAGAATGAGGTTTACCATCATCGACAAAACTGCTGAGTTCACTCAATGTTATGTCAACAGAACTCAGTGTCAGTGTAGCCACAGGTATAGTTTTGTCGACAAAAGTCCACTTTAGTCGACAATACCCTGTAGTCTAGACACACCCTTACTGTGCTATCATAGGCACAGGACCAATTTCATTGCCTGAGTAGGCCAAAATGGAGTACCCCCTGTTCACAACTGCAGCCCAGCTGACCTGGGTCCCACCTGGGGTGTCGGGCTGGGGTGGCCAGGGCCGGAGCTGCCGCTGCAGCAGTCAGGCCAGGCTTCCATCTGCCTCTGTTTGGGGTGTGGCGTGGCCGGAGCTGATGGCATGGCCAGGGTCCCGTCTGCCCCCCTTAGGCCAACGCTGAGGATTCTGGCTACCTGCATGCGGTGCACACAGGGGTTGGGGTTACCTGCTGCCCTGTCTGGGTTCTTGCCATCCAGCTGGTTAACCGGTTACCTACCCAGCAAGCCTAACACTTACCAGGTAACTGTTTACATACCTAACGCTAAACTAACAAATGAGGCCGGTCACGATTCCCTTACAGCTTTATAAAATGTTTTTTAGAGTGTTTCCTTTTTATAGACATTTCAACTTTTGCTGGTGCTCTACCAGCCAAACCCCAAGACCTCAGGAGGCTGGCTTCCGTTATACCTACGATTTCAAGCCGTTCCCATACTGCCCAATTTGAGTCGATTCTGGTGATCGTTTGGCCGATTTACCAAACTGAATCACGCTTGCAGCATCACCTGGAATGACAGAGTGGAAGGTGAGAGCAACTTACGAAGTATGGAAAAAAAATCAATTCTTTCTTTCTTTGCACACATATAATTATGATTTTACAAGAGTATCATGATTACATGACATAGCAACAGATGAGATTACTGAATCCATACAGTGAAAGCCAGAAAAATGTTGGGTGGGGTATGATTTTTTTTTACGGTATTTTTGTACCAGCAAAAGAAATCTAAATGTAGTCATAATTTAGGTGCAACAGTGCACCTTTGCCGACAGCACTTATTTCATTTGGGTTTTGCTAGTTGAAGCTGTGTTTACGCTATACGGCTTGGTGCCCCTCTGTTTAGGAAGGCCATCGCTTTGATATTATCACAGGTGGTCTGAGCAAAACTAGCACGGCTGAGCAACAGGAACGTGTAACAAGTGAAGCTGGAGGACACTGATGTACAGGTGGGTCTCATGCTCAGTTCAGCCCTGGATGATCACACGACTCTAATTTGTACAAAAGTTAACAATTGGGCCAGTGGTTGCAAAGTGGATGCCAACGAGCTCCTTTGCAGTTTGGTCCACCAGACGAGGGAGGCCCAAACCAAGCATGGAACAAGCAGTGGATGGTGTGCTGTTGTGAACAGAAAGTTTTTTCCATAAACCCAGTACCATCAACAGCAGGGATTAAGTCAGCTGAGGAGTATAGATTTTGCACATCCCTGAGAGAGAGGGAGAGTCAGACAGATTGCACGCCCAATATTGACCCAAGTCTTCGGTGTAGACCAGCTCTATGCCTCCGTAGAGTATCTCTTCAAGGTTTTGGGGTCTAACACCAAACAGATATTATTAAACATCTAGGGTGTGTCTAGACTACAGGGTTTTATCCAAAAAAGTGGCTTTTTGGAAAAAAAACAAAACAAAAAAAACCTGTACCTGCATCTAGACTACCGCCGCATGCTGTCAACAGTAAATCGAAAGTATGCGGCAGTTTTGTCGACGGTGGTAAACTTCATTCTATGAGGAATAATGCTTTTTTTTTCAAAATTCATCTTTCAAACAATGGCGCTATTGCATGAAAACAGGGCTTTTTTGAAAGAGCGTCTAGACTTTCGAAAAAGCGAGCCGCTTTTTTGAAAAATCTTCTTGTCTAGATGCTCTTTTTCGAAAGAGGCTTTTTCTAAAGATACTTTCGAAAAAGCCTCTTTTGAAAGAGGCTTGCTGTGTAGACGTAGCCCTATTGACTATAAATAAAATTGAGTTGAGCCTCTTTCGGGAAACTCCCTTGATAGCCTCAATTAAAAAAAAAAGGTAAGGAACTTGTGCATATCTTAACTCTTTTGGATGTTCTTAGCCAGTAGGGAAGAACAAACCTCTCTCTAAGATAGTGTGCAAGTTCTAGAGAGTAATTGGTTCACTCTGAGATTCCCTCTGTTTAAATCATTTGCACTCATCCTTCCACAAACAGAAGTCTTCCATCAAGATCTTTTGGGGCATCAGAAATGGAGCATCAAAACTAGGTATCTGACATTTTTTGGAGGAGGGATCTAATCAGAAGTCTTCCCTAACCTCTACCTCACCTATGATATTTATTTCATATTACATAAGAAAGCGAGTTCCACATTGTCCATGTGACATGGAAAAAGAACAGGCTCTAAGGAGGGGTGTCCAAACTTTTTTCAAAGAGGGCCAGATTTGATGAAGTGAACATGCGTGAGGGCCGACCATTTTGCCTGACATTCCTTGAACCATTAAAATTAAATGCAAATTAACTATTTTATGCAAAGTTTATTGCAAACGGCATACTTTTCATTTCGTCACATGGATGACAAATCTAAACAGGTGTTAAATCACTCTGCCTTTCATATCTGAAGGCCAGATGAAAAAAAAAATCCAGGAAGCTGAAATATATGTCAGGAACATTGTAAAGTACATTACATATTATTGGTAATAAAGGTTGTCTGTCAACTTTTAAGTTAAAAAAATATGAACAGGAACATAACACCAAGTATACATGTTGTGTCCAAATATATTTATAACTGATTTAGACCAACTGACATTAACTGAGATTTTACAATGTATTCATCTCAATACATATGGATTCGTTGGCGGCCATAAAAAGATAGATATTGCCAAATTACCTGGGGGGGCCGTATTAAACCGGAACACGGGCCGCAATTGGCCCGCGGGCCGGACTTTGGACATGCCTGCTCTAAGGGAACAGTTCTTTTGGAATGTCCTGTATTTTGTCTGTTTTAAAAGACAGGCAAATATTTTCCAGGGCTTTTTTTGGATGCATATGTCACTGCCTTTGCCTAGTGTTCACCAAACATCTGACAGATATTTGGATGTTGCAAGCTACTGGGATTCAAAAACGGTTTTTCCAAAACCAAAGCCTTCCCACAGTGGCACTTGAAAGCCACAGATCAAGCTAACAAGAAAGCTCTCTTGCGCAAGAAAGCTCTGATGGACATTTTAACCATAGAGGTTTTTTGCGCAAGAAATTCATGCTGCCTGTCTAAACTGCCCTCTTGTGAAAGAGCTCTTGTGCAAGAGGGCTTATACCTCATGGGGAGAGGAATAACTCTTCTGGAAGAAGCCCAGTTTTCTGACCCTATACTGTAAATTTACTTCCGCAAGAACGCGCGTGCAGTATAGACAGCCAGCAAGTTTTTGCGCAAGAACAGTTGTTTTGGCACAAGAAGTGTGCAATGTAGACACAACCTATGAGTATATCCAGGCTCCATTGCCATCAACATGGAGAGTTACGAAGGTATTCTTAATATACTCATCTCTTTTCTAGCGAGGAGCCATGGAAGTAGCCCAGAAAACCCAAGATTTGCCCCATTCCATCCTTCCTTTGTTTGAATTCCATTTTTAAGTGACATTGCTCTGGTCTGTCTACGGAGTATACATTAACAAGCTGTTCCTTTATTGAGGAAAGACTTGTACAGAGAAGTGTTTTATCCTGAATACAAGACTCAGCTTGATTTCTGGCAGAAGATCTACTGACAATGCTATGCTTGATCCCTGCAAGTTTCATCCTAAAGGTCAACTGGTTGCCACATCTGCCGAGACTGAGAGAGATCACTGGAGACTACTAGATCCTAACATATGTAAGAGCTGAGACCTTCAGGCAGATGTGGAATGGATATAGAGCCAGTGCAGCAGGTACAGCAACGGTCTCTTTTCAGTAGTTCCGTTAAGATTGGTTGCTGCATAATGAACTAGGCAGAGCCCCCATGTGGCTTCATTACCGGTGGAGCCCAATGTAATCATCCAGCCTGGAAGCAATGAAAGGACAGATCACTGTGACTAGGTCGGTGTCACAAAGTATCACACTCTTCTGGCCTGCTGAAGATAGGAAGAAACATTTGCTGGCAAAGAGGAAGCAGTCTGAGTTGCTTACCAACTTAACAATCCAACGGCAGATGCCCTCAAAGAACAAAGACATGGTTCCATCCAATTCTTCAAAATACTTTGTCCCCTTTCTACAAGCTTCGCATTTATCCTTCACAGACTCAGGCTGAACCAATACTTTCGCTCAAGTACCAAGTCAATTGGCAAAGGACATAATTCATGTCCAATGCACAATGTTGTCACTGAAGCCCATAGTATCAACTAATATCTTCCAGTAGTTCAATATACATGCTCAAAAATAGACAGAGGACTGAATCCAGCAAGATTGCACAGATGAAAAAGCTCAGGGAAGACTAGCAACCAGCCACCAAAACCTTCTCAGATATGTCCTTAAGAAATGTGGTTAGCCAACTAAGTGAGGTTCCCATCTATCCTTTCAGGCGACCTCAACAAGGCAGTAAGACAGAGAGAGATGTGGTCAAAAGCTACAGGTAGATCTTGAAATATTGACATGGAAATCTGCCTTCTGCTCATGACTGGAAGACCAACAAGCGTTAACTCTGAGGACACACAGTCAGACCCAAATTGTCTCCGTTTCCCAGAGGGAGTTTTGATGGTTAGGCTGAGGTTGGGACTCGAGAGGTAGTTCTGAATATTGGTTGCTGCTGGAATGTGATTGCTGTTCAAACATTGCTCTCATTAAGTCAACTTCTGAGTCTGTTGATGGTATTTAGAGTTTGCCAAGAGCACCCACAGCCTAGGACGGATGCCGTTACGTACTTAGTACAAACCTCAACCAAATAAACGAGAAACTTCTAGACTATTGATGTCAAGTGCTCCTGGAGTCTTTTTACACCTTTCTTCTCTTGTCCAAAGCAGGGAAGACAGACACATGGCTTTATCAGTAATATATTCTGCAGCCCAGATTAAACTACAACAAGTAGTATTAGCCAATACTTAATCTGAGAGTAGTACTGATATGCTTTTCATCAATAGCAGACCACGTCTAATCACTTATGAGAATAAAGGGTTCATTTATGTGGTGGCATGGACTTCCCACTGTGCTTAGATGTCCTGTAGTGATATGCCTGCGTCAAACTCGTGAAAGTGTCTTCAGATCCCAACTGCTTGGTCCTGGGAAAAACTGAGTTTAGCCAGACTTTTCTGCAAAGCAGACAGAGAACTCCTCACAGCAAGACATATTTAGGTCCAAGGCAGACTAAAAAAATCTGGTTTAATTATTCTGGTCACAGCTTCACCGATTCCCTGGCCCAGGAAAAAGTAGCTCTGAGTCTCCCTTGCAGACGTGACATGGATGTGCATGGACTCCTTATGACGGTCTGATTCAATTTGTCTTGATTCACTGCTGTCCTAAATGTCTAACCAAAGTTTTTATATCCCCTGCATCGCTCACTGAGCAGACATGACATTTGTAGAATACTTGCAAAGATTAACGTTATTTTTCTCAGCAAACCATTGTGCAAACAGCTTTCTGCCACTTACTTGGATCCATTCCTGCTCCATCATCCAAAAAACATAGCATAAATCCACCGCGCAGGTCCTCCCGTCGTTCTACAAGAGAAGAATTAACATTACACTCAAATAGGGAGGGGAATTAAAAATTGTTTGAAATGTGCACATAATTTTCCGGACTAGAGCAGCATGGCAAATAAGATTCAAACTTCAAAATGATTTACGAGTGGTACCACTGCTAGTCTTGAAGGTGCTGCTCAACTATTTGTTGTTAAAGTTTTTCCAGTTAGGGTACGTCTAGACTACAGGCTTTTGTCGACAGAAGTTTTGCTGACAAATACTGTCGACAAAGCTTCTGTCGACAAAGAGCGTCTAGACTACATTCAGTTCTGTCGACAAAGCAAGCTGCTTTTTCGACATAACAGTGTGGACGCAAAGGACAGTTTAGATGCAATAATGCCTTCTGTCGACAGAACTCTGTCGACAAAAGGCGTTATTCCTCATAAAATAAGGTTTACCAGCATCGACAAAACTGCTGAGTTCTGTCGACGTTATGTCGACAGAACTCGGCGGTAGTGTAGATGCAGGTTTAGTTTTGTGGACAAAAGTCCACTTTTGTCGACAAAACTCTGTAGTCTAGACACACCCTTACAGAGTAAATTGGCTACTCACCCGAAGCACTATAAAGTAGTTAGCCACCACCATTAATAAGAATGAAAAGGAGCAGATGAAATTATAGGCATTTTTATTACTGAAAAATTTCTAATCTTTGTTATCAGAGAGAGAAGGTAGCTTAAGCTCATATGCTAAAATCAAAGCAACTAAAAGAAGCTCATGTCTTTGTTTCTGAACAGAAAATATCAAGTGGTGTACAATTCTGGTAATCTATGTTCCAAAAAGATTAATTTAAACTGAAACAAGTGCAAAGAAGAGCTACTAGGAAGAGGTGAAGCACTGGAATGGGTTTCCTAGGGAGGTGGTGGAATCTCCATCCCTAGAGGTTTTTAAGTCCAGGCTTGATAAAGACCTGCCTAGAATAATTGAGTTGGGGTTGGTCCTGCTTTGGGTAAGAGGTTGGACTGGGTGACTTGTTGAAGTCTCTTCCAACCCTAGGATTCTTCGATACTAGAATGATCAGGGAAATGGAGGGCCCAGAGCTCGGCTTGTTTAATAAACTAAACGGCACGCTGAAGAAGGATATGATGCTTTCTGTAAATACAGTACAGGGTAAATAGGGAGGGATGAAGAGCTACCTAAGCTAAATGACAACGTAGGCAGAAGAACAAACAGATATAAACGGACCATGAACAAACTCAATCTGGAAATTAGAAGAAGCTATCCAATCATCAGAAGGGGTAGGTGCTGGAACAGCCTCCAAACAGAAGTTGCGGGGGAAATAAACTAACACATTTGAGTGCAATTTTAACGACAGAATTGTTTGCAAAGGTGGGGGAGCAGGGCTCACGCTCACACCCGGTTCCTGTTCCTAAAGCTCATGCTTCAGCATCTCAGCTGGCCACTGGCAGGAGCCAGGAAGGCATTTTTTCCCCTCCCTAGTACATTCGGGGGGGGGGGGAGGAGGAATGTTTTTAGTCTCCTGCCTTTAAAGCATCAAGATCTGGTCACAGCTGGAAATGAGACCTTGGGTGGTAGCTTTGGGCTCAGAGTTGACACCAAGCATTCGTTCTCTCAGGTACTTGACTGGCTGTTTCTTGCTCATTCTCTCAGGCTCTAAATTGTCAAGCCCTGGTTATGCATTTGAAGGGATTCCTAATGTGACACTATCTTAGTGAGTTTGTGTCCCCAATACAATTTTATCCACTTGTAAATCCATAATTGCTAGGTGTATTTTGCAATCCCCTGGTTACTAAGCATTGCTGCTACCTAAGGAAAAAACAAAAGTCTGACTTACCAGTATAAATATCTATTCTTGTTGCATCAGCATCTCTACAAAGTAACAAAAACACAATCAGCATTCAAAGCGTAAATGAAGATGAAACAACTCAGAAAGCCCAAGAGGCAAGTATAAGGGGGAATTTCAACAGGAGTTAAGAGTATGGATCAAAAACTATATAAGCTAGCTCTGTGTATGCAGCGTAGCTGTAAATGTGTCAGTCCCAAGATATTACAGAGATGAACGAGGTAATAGTTTTTATAGTATTTAATAGCTTGTCTTCTCACCAACAGAAATTGGTCAATAGAAAAATCTCTCACCCACCACATTTCTCTAAGCCTATAAATGCCAGTACCCCTCAAACAAATGCAAGCAGCGTTTGCGTTCTGTTCCATTTTTGGTCTTCCTTTGTTCGGATCCAAACTCTACCTCAAGACACTGATGTTGGCATACGTAATTAAACCTGGTTACAATGAAAATAACTATTCCAATTTTATGAGGGAATCAAATACATAAAGAAAAAATCTTTTTACGTCATGATGGAATAAGCCTGAAATGTCAAGCTTCTTCCAGGTTTTGAAAGCCATCAAAACTTCAGTTGCATCACTTACCTCCTCTTCAACCAAAAGTTCTTCAGAGAGCTAGAGACACAAATGTCTAAGCCAGAGAATCACCTATGCTTGCTTTCTTAGCTAGTGAATTTGAAATGCAATTATATTGAGAAGTTGTCTCTCAGGGTACATCTACACAGCAACATTATTTTGGAATAATAATGTGCATCTACATTACAAACCTTTATTTTGAACTAATGTCGAGCTAGAGGACTTCTTAGTCCGACTCCTGGTAACCCTCATTTTACAAGTAGTAAGGGAAGTCAAAGGAAGAGTCTTCAACTTCAGTACCAAAAGCCGAGTTATGCTATTTTGACTTAAGCTACACAATTGACATAGCTGAAGTAGCATAGCTTAATTTAACTTTAGCCCTGCTGTGTAGATGTACCCTCAATGTGTTTACTTCACAAGCTGAGTTTTTTTTAAAAAGCCAGTCCTGCAAATTCAACTCAAGTTCTCCTTATCTATCTTTATTACCAGTAAATAGTTTACAACCCAGATTTTAGTTTATAATTCTGTTGAAGATACAAAACCCAAAATAAACTCCAGCTCCCTACCCCTTATTTTCATTAGTTCTGAAAGGCTAAGAGAAAAGACGTTTTGTCACTGATTGTTTGCATCTGACGAAGTGGGTCTTTGCCTATGAAAGCTTATGCTCAATTAATCTGTTAGTCTATAAGGTGCCACAGGACTCCTTGTAGCTTTTGCAGATTCAGACTAACACGGCTACTCCTCTGATATTTGTCACTGACGTGATTGAGTCAGAAAATGAAAGCGCAGATCTGTTGAAGAAGTTGTAACTTTTATGTAGTTGAGTTAAACTAAAGTAACAATTGGTAATGTCATGTATCTTATCTAAACAATCTTTAGTTTATCAACATTCTTCTTAAATCATGGGCACCGACCGGAATTGAACATTAATTCCGGCAGCAGCCAATGTCAGGATGCACAAACATCAGAATCTCAAGGAGGAGTAGAGAGTCTATTTTATTTCTGTATTTGGCACTAGTTCAACCACTGTTGGAACACTGCATCCAGTTCTGGTGCCCAAAAGTCAAGAAGATATTGATAAACTGAAAAGGGTTCAGAGAAGAGCCATGACAAAAATTAAGAGAGTCAAAAATATTCCTGCAATGATTGAGATCAAATCTAGCTATTTAGGTTAACAAAGAGAAAGTTTTGCATTGATTTGCTATACAGTATAAGTGCCTACATATGGAACAAATATTTAATAATGGGCCATCCAATTTAGCAAATAAAGGTAGAATATAGTCCAATGTCTGGAAGTTGATGCTAGACAAATTGAGACCAGAAATAAGGCATACATTTTTAATAGGGAGTCAACAGAGGAAAAATTTACTAATGTGTGTTGTGGATTCTTCACTGATGCCCATTTTTAAATTAAGATTTTAAAATAAGATGGGATGATTCTCCGTAAGGTCTGCTCCAGGAATTATTTTGGGGAAGTTCTATGGACAGTGCTATCCAGAAGATCAGACTAAAGGATAATAATGGTTCCTTCAAATTTTAGAATCTACATATCTGTGTTGGCTCTCATTTTTATCTACTTCTACTTTCTCTCTACTAATTAATTCCACTTCTGCTCTCCCTTCATCAACTCTTCTCGTTCTTAGAGTCCCCTACTCTAGCATATGCCCTATCAAGCCACCTTAAGATTCACTTTTGCAAAGCACAACAATGCAAAACCACATCAAAAGTTTAGGGGGAAAAGGCTATACAACTGATCTTCCTTCTTGGTCTCTCAACACACTGTTTTCTAGCTGCTTAATACCATCATTTTTTCAAAATGGGACCCTGTCCTCCTCTTGGATAGGGCCTGCACCATCACCATTCAGCTATAAACTTCTGCATTATGTCTTTCTGGCTATTGTACTGGAAATGAAGATCACTGCTTCTCCTAAACCACACCTCACACATTTAACCAGCAACTTAATTATCTCCCAATACAAATGCAGTCTCAAAATACATACCTGGCATTATCTACAAGCTCAGCAAGGGCACCAAACAAGAACTCATGAGTGGTTCTGCAACATCAAACACGGAGAGTCAGTAAGGTTACTGCAATATTGAAAGACTGTTTCCCTCAATTTCATATGTATGTCAAACTAAGTCTCCAATTTGTATCATACTTCCCTGCTAGTCAATGTAAAAAAACCTAACAATTAGTTGTGCACTGTAGCCTCTTCGTGACTTACGAACTGGTTATGGACCAAGCAATTGGTCGTAACTCTGTTCATTCGTAAGTCGTACCCCATTGAGTTACACGCAACTGCGCTGTTCGTAAGCGTGGATCGCGTTTGTAACTCAGGGTCCACCATTTACAACAGCTTTGGTCATAACTGCGAACGGTCATAAGTCGACCGTTCACAAACTTGGGGACCGGCTGTATTCACTCCGGTCAAAAACAAGAGACCGATAAAACAGCTAATGATTAAAGGAAGATATTAACCACTGTGAATCAACATCTAAGTTATCAGCTTTATGTATTGTTATTAAGGTTATTAGCTAATGGGAAAATTATGATATTAACTCTCCCTATTACGAGGTGTCAAAACAGAGAACTGACAAGCACTCTTCTATTGAGAAGTAATCAATACATGTGAATCCTTGATTACTTACCATACTGTCTGTTTCTTTCAAATTACAATTAATTAAATTCTTTTAACTAATAAAACACACCACAGCAATGATTAAACTGCATAGGATCGGAGGTTTCTTTTCTTCTGAGAGTTGAATTTCTGATAAATATTAATGTGGTATGCATTCATATGCTTACTACTGTTGCACAAATCATGTGATATTTTCCAGAGAAATCAATGGCTGCAGCTGTTGCTAATCCAGAAAAAGTGAGTTGCGAGTCAGCATGGCATATTTAATCACATGGTCTGAGGAATCCAATGTCAAAATGTATCTAAATGAATCCCAGTTCAGGACTGCAATGAAGACTAGAACATTTGAGTCCAAAGTTCTGAGTAATTTTGTAAGAGGTGCTCAATCCAAAACTAACATTTCACATGGTTACTTTGTGGCGGTCTGTCCCCACAAAGTCTTTTACGGGCTCTTTAAAGCTTTAAAGAAGAGGGGAAGTTATTTTTCTGGGTAATGTCCAATGGACATAAAATCTCCACTGTACATCCAACATGGTGATGCATCTTCAAAAGCTAATCTGTTTTCAAATGCAGACTAGCTGCGTACTTTGATAACTTCACCTAAACTACAGGAAACGCAGAATCTGGAGGAATGGTGTTCCTCATCAGTTTAAGTGATCAATACAGACTGGGCCACATGTAGAGCTAGAAATTCACGTTTATTGACTCAGACGTTTAACTTTAGAAGAACGCTGACACCTAATCACAGAGGTGCTTTGTCCAAATGAGTCTTGCAGATATAGGATTAATCTTTCATATCCACTACAAAAATAAAAAAAACCAACGCATCAGCTGAACTCTGATTAGACTAAAAGTAGTAGTATTCAGACTTCACCCATAGGTACAAGAGAAGAGGATGTGATGTTTCTGCACCAAAAGGTCAAAAGGATGGGCTGTTTCTAGAAAAGCGATCAGCAGTGAAGATGGTATTAGCTTTCAGGAGCCACTTCATTTATACAAATGCCTTTCACATCTTTCAGACATTGTTTCAGTTTGCATGCAAGTTGTATTAGTTTGGGAAAATTCTGTTCATAACCAGGAGACCTGGAAGCATTTAATTTTCTCTTAAAATGAAAGCTTAAAAATTGGACAGAACACAGGAATAGCCATGGAAATGCTAAATCCACAGAAAGTGAGGAATTCCCTCATACGCAGATTTCTAATGCTCTAATGTTTAAGGACAATTACAAAAACCCACAGAAAATATATCTGGAGAATACTCCATACTATGGATAGCCACAAGCAAACAAATGATTCAGAATTAATACGCATTATACTTCTGCACATTTCACATCCCCAAACACTTCAAACTAAACCATAGTGAATCTACTATTTAAGAATACGTTGTTCTGCATTATTTAAAGATGTAAATATGGATTTAAAAACAAAGATCACAGGAATGAAAAACCTGATCATACAATAAGATAAGGAGATGGAAAAAAAAAAGATTAATCCCTTTCTAAATAATTGTGTTTTTAGCACTGACTCACAGTGGTATCTGAATACCTAACAACAAAGTCTCCTCGTATCAATTGAGGCAAAAAGACGAAATGTCGCTAAAAACGCTTGAATTGAAATCCAAAAATATTTATCACTAGATAGGGCATATAAACATGTAACTTTCTTACAGTGTGTATAAAAAAGTATACTACTGATTTCACAACTGGCATCTTCTGAAAAACCACCAACGATCCCCAAAAAGTTCACATTAACTTTCAAACCAGACCAAGATGCTGACCTGCACTGTTATTAACGAAGCTCTTCATTCATAGCAACAATATGCCTACTTCCTCTGTGTCAAAGCTACCCCAAAAATAAATACTTGCATCTATCCTATGTACAACTTGACAATGTAAAGATTCTCTCCCAAGACACATTTTTTGTCCAGTAAGAGGTCTGAGCTATTTCAGTTGTAAAGAAAATGTTGTAAAACATGAATCAAATCTAACCAATGAAATGTCATCTGCCCAAGTTAGCAAAGAGCCTGAAATAATATCTGAGAGGAACGAACTATCCCATTCACCTTGGTGTATATATTTATTCAGATGTTTCTACTGTAAGTATCTTCACTATTAGCTATTGCACTGCTTAATCATATGATGTACATTTTGTTTAACTTTGTAATATATTTCCTCTCTTTACTCTGAGAAACAAGTGATGTGAGTTTGGGAAGTAGTATTACTACCATCCACCACTCAAAAATGAACCAAGTCCAAGGTACTCGAGTATCACCAAGACTTAAGCCCCAAGGAACTCAACAATGCTATAGGTATAACATATTCAGACCACAGTGAAGGGAAGTCAAATTCAAGGAACCCGGAAAGTGGGTGTGATCATGTTCTGAACATCTGCAGAATCTACTGAGAACAACATCTGAAGTGAACAAGGCTTATTTTGTGAGGGCCAGATTTCGTTTTAACTTAGCCACAAATTAACAACTCTCGACCATAGGCGGTCATTACAAGATTTGTTTCTGAAGACAATTTAGTGGTACAAATTTTTAAAAATTGCTTCAAACAACTACACATCACAAACACGTATCAACAAATCCAGCGTAAAGACAAATTAGCCAGGTCTACATGCATTTTTGTGTTCATCTCATTTTAAAACCGGGGTGGAGAGTCGCAGGACCGGGGCTTGCCTGGATCCAACCTCCCGAGACTCAGGGGCCTCCCAGCATTGGGGAACCTGTACTGGCACTCCAGATTCCCACTGCCTCACTACAGCACACAAAATCGACAGCTGGGCCCCCCCACCCCTAGTCTCTGGTGTGGGAGGGAAATGTGGGGAGTGTCTCTCTCCTTTTCAGACAGGTGCCACATTAGTGAGGGGCTTGGGGTTTTGTTTTGTTTTTTTAAACTTCTCCCTTGTGTGTGGCTCCCAACTGATTTTTCTGTGGGTCAATGGCCCCCGAACCAAAAAAGGTTCTCCACTCGTTTTAAAAATTTTAAATGCTTGAAATTTTAATTTTGTACCAGTTTCTCAAACTTTTAATAGTTACATTTTAATTTTTTTAAAATAAAGGAACACACATGAACACATGGGTTTAGGGTATCTGTAATACTAAGGATCCATAACTGTTCATTATAATCATACTTTGCCTTACACAGAACCTTTCATGAAAAGATCAAGAAGCAATGGGCTTAAATTGCAGCAAAGGAGGTTTAGGTTGGACATTAGGAAATCCTTCCTAATGGTCAGGGTGGTTAAACTCTAGAATAAGTTTCCTAGGGAGGATGTAGAATCTCCATCTCTGGTGATATTTAAGAGCAGATTAGATAAACATCTATCAGGGATGGTGTAGGTGGTGCTTGGTCCTGCCGTGAGGGCAGGGGACTGGACTCGATGGCTTCTCAAGGTCCCTTCCAGTTCTAGTGTTCTATGATCTCAAGAGTCTTTACAGTTCTTAATACAACTCAGATTTTTAACTATACTGCGAAAATGAGTTGTGATGAAAAACGTATCTATTTAAATACTTTAATTAGCAAGCTGTCAAACACACCAGATGCTTAAAAACAGACCATTAATCATAACTCCTAAGGTCGACCTTTAAAGTCATGGCTAAGGGTGATCCAGTAAATGCATGTTTAAGTGTTAGCTGAACTGCTAAGGAGTGGCTAGCAATGTTCTAATTAACAAAAAAAAACAAAACAAAAAAAAACGCTTAGTTTGTGCAGAGTGGATTAAAAAAAAAACCCCACAAAAGCAAAAATAAACAAGCCATGGTTCATTTTCCCAGTAAACAAAAATCTAAGAAGTAAATAGCTATAATCAGGAACTATGTATTTTGCATCTCCACAGCCACAAACTGCTTCAAAATCTAAGCAGCCATTTCAGAAGGTCTTAGTATTCATGGTTGTGAAAGCAACCATGAGACATGACAGTGTCAATCTGCAAATGCCCAAGACAATGGTTTTGAAAGACGAATGCTCCATTCATCTCAAGGAGTTAATTCAAAACAGATTGAAATTTAAAATGTCGCTTCTTTAATTATTTTACTCTTGATCATTTTAGTAGATATAGCCAACTAAAGTACTTGTTCCACAATCTCAAAAAGCCTGTCATCTTGGTTGGCTGCTGAAAACTCTAATTGTGCCCCTCCCTATTTCCAAAACCTCCATCCTACCTGCTAACAATTTCTGTGATGCAATTATGCACTGCAAAAATCTATAGCACATTAAAAACTGAAATTGTGATGACAGCAAAAAATTACTTTCATATAAAAATAAACATGCAACTAATGACTGTACTAGTCAATCTCATATTTATTGGAAGTCTCCATTTTGTAGCTGAAATGCAGATGCTGCAGACTTTTCAATCTGCCACACGAGAGTACTGCAGACTCTTGGGACCTCACAGCACAATTTAGAACCAGTTTGCCATGGAGCTGGATATTTTAATCATTTCCTGATTGGTAAGACACGCGCCACAGAAGTGGAGCAACTGGACATCATGGTCACTTGGCCAGTCAATGACAGCACCAGAAACTCAATGACAGCACCAGAAACTCAACTCCAAGTCTTCATATACCCATCAGATGACCTCACACAACATACATACTTCTCCTATTAATACTCAGTCAATTCTACCTGTTCCCTCTTTTACAAAGGGGCCGTAAAATCCAACCAGTAGAGTTCCTCCAACGGCCAAATGACAACAATGAGAAGAATCCATCACTAGTGTGCATCGTTATACCCAAACGTATTCCTGTAAGGATAACGAAATCTCACAGTTTATGATGGAATTCCGTCTCTCTTATATAGCAGTACACGACTGATTACTTGTAGTCTGAAGTTTTCTGACAGGTATCAATATACTATTTTTATTTTCTTAAAACACTGCCACGTTGACTCCAGAAGCAACATGGGGTATGTTCTAAGAAAACAGCCTCAGAACTTCCAATATATTGTACTAAAACACAACAGCCCCTGAAAGCCAACTGGAAACAGAAACAAAACATACTTAAAAATACACCTGAACAAGACATGCGTGAACCCAAAGAAACATTATAAAAGAGAAAAGACCATTATCAAGAAAGACTGATTGTTCATATCCAAATTCCTCTGCAGAAAAGCACATTCTGTGAACTCTAGGAAGTCTATTTTTTCCAATTGTTCCATGTTCTTCACTTTCCAAGAGCTATGCTAAAGTGTCCGCTATTTTAGGAAAGTGTCTATTTTTCTAAAACATAAGTAAGTAGATAAAAAGAAAAAAAAAAAAGAGTTCCTTTGTTAACAAATTCTCCAGTGAGATAGTTCATCTAGTATTTAAAGCAGGTACCTAGGTGTTAACTCTTGGATTTTACTCGCAGTTTTGCTACAGATGTATGATGTCATGCCATGTGCCTCAATTTACCCATCTTTACAATGGGTATAATACCTACCTACCTCTTAGAGGCATTCTGATACTTATTATTTGTAAGCACTTTGTGATGCTTGAAAGGCATTATGTACGTGCAAAAATTATTTGTCTTCCTTACCCTGTGATCTACAGATCCTTCAGGGAAAAGAAAAATACCAGTTTCCTCAGCAGACACGTTATTTTTGAGAGAAAACCAAAGGCAGAGGAATCCGACACAAAGGACATTCTTCTCACAAACTATTTTCAAGTGTCGTTTCTTTTCCTGAAGTCACCTCTGACGGCTTCTATCTTTCCGATGCTGTTGGATCATTTGATCAAGAGTAGCTGGCAGCAGGAGAAGTATGTGATTCTTTTAACATCCACCGTTGAGTTTCATCTCATATAAATGGGTCGAATGGACTTGAGGTGAAAATACAAACCCCACTCCTGTAGCGGAAGGCTCTCTTCAAGCGAGACAGGAAACGGAGGACCCTTTCTGGATTAGCAAGGCAATTTGGCATCGGTTCTTTGTTAAAAAAAAGGCCTAAAGTTGCAGATGGGCTAGAGACCAGCCGCAGTTGGCTCCTACTGGCTGCGGCTGGGTCAAGATGGGCCAGAGACCAGCCGCGGCTGGCTCCGACCGGCCGCGGCTGGCTCCGACCGGCCGCGGCTGGCTTGACATGGGCCACGACCAGCCACGACTGGCGCTGACCGGCCATGGCTGGCTCGACACGGGCCCCGACCTGCTGTGACTGGCTCGACACGGGCCCCGACCAGCCACAGCTGGCTCCGAATGGCCGCGGCCGGCTCGACATGGGCCACAACCAGCCGCGACTGGCTCCGACCGGCCACGGCTGGCTCGACATGGGCCCTGACCAGCTGCGACGGGCCCCGACCAGCTGCGACTGGCTCGACACAAGCCCCAACCAGCCACAGCTGGCTCCAACCGTCCGCGGCTGGCTCGACACGGGCCACGACCAGCTGCGACCGGCTCGTCACAGGCCACAGCCAGGCTCGACACGGGCTCCAACCGGCTCGACACGGGCCCCGATCGGCTGCAGTTGGCTCCGACCAGCCGTGGCTGGCTCGACACGGGCCACGACCAGCCGCGACTGGTTCGAGACCGGCCAAAACCGGTTGCGGCTGGCTCAAGACCGGCCCCGCCCGGCTGCCGGTGCGCTGAAAAGAAAGCTACGGCTGGGCGCCATGCGCTGGGCGGGACACTCACGAGTTGGTGTGCAGGTACTCGAAGGTGAGCTGGGCGCGGTTCAGGCTGCTGTAGTTGGTGAAGGCCATGGCGGGCCCGAGCCCTGCCCCCCCCCCCCCCTCAGCACGACGCTAATTCGCGCGCTCTTGGGCGCCTACGGGGCTTCCCCGCCCCCCTCCTCAGCGCGCCTCAGCGGGAGCCTCGAGGCCGCCGCGCCCGTCACGGCCTGTCCCAGGAGGCGCCGCCTGCCCTGGGCGGAGCCGCCATGCGGCGCGAGCCTCCCGCCAACGCCGGGCCCCGCGCGTCGCCGCCCCCCCCTCAGCCGCGAGACCCCCCCGCTCCCCTTCCGCCCGCTGCAACCGCCACCGGCCCCGCTTTGTCTGCTGTGGGCTGGCGCGCGCCGCGCTCGCAGGCTACCCCGCGCGCCGGCCCCGCCTCCCGGGAGGGCGGGAACCGAGCCGCCCGCCAATGGGCGGCCGCCGCCGGGAGCGCGTGACGGGAGAGGCATGGCGCCCGCCGCGACGGCTTCGCCCGCCTGCCCGCGTCACGTGACGGAGGCGGCCTTTAAAGCGCGAGGCGGCGCTCTGAGGCGCGCGCGAGTGAGCGGCGGCGGAGCGTGAGGTTGGGTCGGCCGGGTCCTGCGCCCTGATTGGTTGGGCCTAGGTGGCAAGCGCGCCCCCTCGGGTCCCTGGATGGCCCTTCCTAATTGCCCCCCCCCTCCGTGGGGGGCCTGGCAGCTCCCCCTTCCGTGGAACAGACCTGGCTGTTCCCCTTTCTCTGACATGCGTGTGTGTGACACGTGTGCAACGTGTGCACACGTGCGCGCGTGTGACACGTGTGCGCGTGTCCAACATGTGTGCACACGTGTGCGCGTGTGTGACACGTGTGCGCGTGTGTGTGACACGTGTGTACACGTGTGTGTGTGCATGACGTGTGCACATGTGCGCGGGTGTGTGTGCATGTTGCGTTGGTGTCCCTCACTGAGGTGACACACCCCATAGTCCCCTCCCCCACCACTGCCGGCGGGGGGCCTGGGCAAGTGCTCCAATGGGGATGGGGCGTGGGGTGAAGCGCCAGCGCGGGCTACCCGATGGTGGGATTGACCTTGAGCCTCGGGGACCAGATTGAGGCAAGCTGCGGGGTCGCATCTGTCCCCCGGGCCTAAGGTTCCCCACCCTTGATATAGAGCAAGGTTTTCCAACCTATGAGTCGGGACCCAAATATGGATTGCTATTACATTTCAGAAGGGTTGGCAAGTGTCTCCCCACCTGGCTGTGCCCCCCCCCCCCACCCTCGTTTTCGAATTGCCTTAGGTCACCAAGTCTTCCTGAATTGTCAAAATGAGTCCCTATCTGGAAAAGGTTGGGAACCGCTGCTATAGAGAGTGGGGGCTGAGAGCCATGGGACCAAACTAAACCCATATATAATGGAAATCCCGGCTGGGGGTAGCACTTCTAGTTAGGGTTGCCGGATGGTTTAACAAAAAATACGGAATACCTGCCCTCCTCCCCTCCCTCAGAAAAATCTGAAAAAAATTCTGTTGAGGAAAAAAAAGAGGGGGAGACTAAAGTTGTTAAGCCAAAACCAAAAAGTGTGCTGCGCCTTCAAATGGCCCCACGCTCCTCACTCCCCCGCCAGATGCAGCAGGGGGAAGTTGTCTCCGCAGGGCTTCCTGGGCTCCTCGTTCCCCTGCCAGATGCAGGCTTCTGTCCGAGGGAAACAGGGTTGTGGTTTTTTGTTTTTTTTTTAAACCGGATGCGGGACCTGAATACCGAACTGTCTGGGCAAAAACCGGACACCTGGCAATCCTACTTTAAGTTCCGGCAGCTATCCTGGTGGCCCATAGAAATGACCTTTGCTGCATGCAGCCTCTCCCACCTCATCCTTGTGCCTGGTTGTGCCCTTCTGCCTTTAAAGTGCATCCGCCCACAACCCACACAGGTTTTCCAGGTGTCCATCATTTTGATCTGAACACTTGATCAAAAAGAGATCTTGCCAACTGTGGTCGGCACTTCTGACCAGGCCACCAAAGCTCCAATCCGTGGCACGGCAGAATAAAATAGGATCCCTACCTGCCTTAGCGCCACATGATTCCCAAAAGCAGCTAGTGTCTTTGGCTTTTAGATGCAGGTGCAGTGCCAGGCCTGCATATGCTGCCCCCACCTCATGTGCTAGCTCTGTAGCTCCCAGTGGCTAGGAACCATAACCAATAGATAGTACAGCAATGTTGGCTGCAGGCACAAGTAATGCGCAGAGCACCCTTAGGAATCGAACATGCCGAACGTCTCCAGGAATTGCCTGAAGTCACCCAGCTGGAGTGCACACCCTGCCCTAGTCCATAGAAAGGGAGGAAGCGTGGGTGGAGTAAATGTTGATGGAGCCTTGGAGAAAGGGGTGGGGCAGAGGCGTGTGGTTTTGCGCAATCAGAAAGACTGTAATCCTGCTCCCATATGGCTGGCTGTATGCTGGCATCTTCGAACTTTCACTTGTATCTCTCCCTCCCTCCACCATTCTTCCTGTCATTCAGTCTTCGATAAGAAATTAAGGCTGTGTCTAGACTGGCAAGTTTTTCCACAAAATCATCTGCTTTTGTGGAAAAACTTGCCAGCTGTCTACACTGGCTGCTTGAATTTCCGCAAAAGCACTGATGATCTCATGTAAGATTGTCAGTGCTTTTGCGGAAATACTATGTTGCTCCCGTTCGGGCAAAAGTCTTTTTCCGAAAGACTTTTGCGCAAAAGGGCCAGTGTAGACAGCACAGTACTGTTTTCCGCAAAAAAGCCCCAATCACGAAAATGGCGATCGGGGCTTTTTTGCAGAAAAGCGTGTCTAGATTGGCCACGGACGCTTTTCCGCAAAAAGTGCTTTTGTGGAAAAGCGTCCTGCCAATCTAGATGCTCTTTTCCGAAAATGCTTTTAACGGAAAACTTTTCCGTTAAAAGCATTTCCGGAAAATCATGCCAGTCTAGACGTAGCCTAAGAGTTTAGACAACTTAGGAAATGAATTATTCCTTTTATTAAAAAAGCTACTAAGAACAAGATGGTAAGGATATAATTGAAGAAATTAAGCATACATGTACCAGCCCCGTGGCAGGAATCTGGAAATATAAACACTACTACTAATTTTTTTGAAAAGTGATGCGAACTAGAAAAGGAGAAGAAGATAAAAGAAAGTCAAACATACGGATCTTTGGAGAATTACTCTGGTCATTATCTTCTAGTAAACAGCTGTCACTCAGACATTAGAAAATAAACGAACTAGGGGCAACACAGATGTAAAAGGAAAAGTTTTTGTCAAACAAAGGTGACTCCTTGGTACTTGTACAATAGATAGATTTAGAAGGATTTCATTTTTATGTCAAATTCACTGTCCTCGCACAATTGAAAATATATTTCCACCAATCAAATTGTAGGCAAAGTAAGAAAAATAGTTTGAGAACTTAGAGTTTGATGCAAGGATGTTTACTTTGTATTTTTATTATGCGAAATTGATGTGATTTTAACGAATATAAAGCCTTAAATTTTTGATCGGTGTCTGCTGTCATTAAATAATTCTGATTGCCCATCATTTCTCATAACTGAAGATTTAAAAATGTAAAATGCTTATAACAGATAATTCTGTGAAACTGTAAAAAATTAAATTGATAAAAATTTAAAAAATGCTTAAAAATAGGCATCTATTATCCATCAACATTTTCTCTTCCAAAAGGACTCTGAAGCTAAGGGGAAAGAGGGCAGGTCACAGAGCACTCATAGGAACACGTTACGAACAACTGCCGTAACTGTACAAGGTAAGTAATTTCTCCTTGAAGAAGTGTTCCTGTAAGGTGCTCCATTTTAGGTGACTCCTGAGCAGTATACCTGGAAGGAAGAGGGAGCTTCAGAGTTGGATCATTCACTGATGGTAGAACTGGATTTCAAGTGACAGGATCATAGAATCGTAGGATTGGAAGAGACCTCAGGAGGCCATCGAGTCTAACCCCCTGCTAAAAAAAAAACCCCTTTTTCGAAAGATCCTGTACTCAAAAAATGAGTACAGGATCTTTTGAAAAAGTTTTTTTTTTCCGAAAGAACTGCGTCTAGACAGCGGTTTCACTTTCAAAATACCCGTTTTCGAAAGAACGCGCGGCTACCATTATGCAAATGAAGTGCGCGAAATTCAAATCCCGGCTTTGTTTGCAATTTTGATCTGTCTAATTTACATCCCTCTTTTGAAAGAGGGATGTAGTCTAGACATGCCCTTAGGGCTGACTCCTCTGCCACATTGGACATAGACAAACCCAAGACCTGGGGCTTAATGCTGGCTTGAGAGAGTTGGGGGTCACCATTAGGCCTTCCCTTGCTTGCCAGGGCTTGAGAAGGTTTACATGTTACGTTTGCTTCTTCTGCTGGTGGCCTGGTTGATGGATCTCGTGTGTGATGGGACCAGCTTTGCAAACTACTTCATACAGGCCTTGCCAGCAGGCAAGGAGCTTGGGTAGAGGAAATCTGAGGGTAGAAGAGCAATACTTTACTGCAGGGCTTGAACGTGCAAGCACAACCCCCTTGTACTGATCCTCTTGTACCTCTTGCGCTGTGTCACCAAGGGCCCTGCACCTCCATCTGCAGTCAGATGTGACTCTCAGCCAAAATAGAACAGAAAGTTTTAGTCATCAGGGACATAGCGTGGAACAGACTTGTCAGCACAATAACCAGAAGCAGTCAGTACAATCCATCTTGCGGAGCGAGAGGCCCAGACCAGGACCCTGGCCCTCTCTCTGTACACCAAAACAGCCGAGACTGAGACACTTCCAGAAGCCTGGTCCCGGCCTCTCAGCCAACCCTTCTTCTGGCCTTTGTCTTGCACCCCGGGCAAAAGGTGTCACCTGGCCACTCCCCTCCTGGGCTCAGGTTACAAAGGGTTTCAGCCATTGCGCACACCTAAAATTCCCATCACCCTCTAGGTACCAGTGCAGTGCCCAAGCGAAACTGAGGCACACACACATGGTGGCTACGTCTACACTGGCATGATTTTCCAAAAATGCTTTTAACGGAAAAGTTTTCCATTAAAAGCATTTTCAGAAAAGTGCGTCTAGATTGGCAGGATGCTTTTCTGCAAAAGCATTTTTTGCGGAAAAGCGTCCGTGGCCAATCTAGACGCGGTTTTCCGCAAAAAAGCCCCGTTTGCCATTTTTGCGACTGGGACTTTTTTGCGGAAAACAGTACTGTGCTGTCTACACTGGCCCTTTTGCGCAAAAGTCTTTCGGAAAAAGTCTTTTGCCCGAACGGGAGCAGCATAGTATTTCTGGAAAAGCACTGACAATCTTACATGAGATCATCAGTGCTTTTGCGGAAATTCAAGCGGCCAGTGTAGACAGCTGGCAAGTTTTTCCGCAAAATCACATGATTTTGAGGAAAAACTTGCCAGTCTAGACACAGCCCATAGGTTCTTTAATTTGAGGAAAGAAACCCCCTACCAAAACTTACTGTTACGGGATGGGCGCAAACTGAGAATCTCTTGATGAATGAAAACATGGATAGCTGCCACTAGATGGCATCTTGACCACATTCATGGAGGGATCTGACTTTTTAAATTCTAACTTGTAATGGAGGGCAGCAAAGAGGGAAAAACGAAAGGTAAAAACATTTGCTGGACATACCAGTGGTGGACTATCTTCCGTTTTTGAGGGTGTTTTGCATAGACAGATAGAGAGAGATTCGTGGTGTTTAAATATACCTGTTACACTTCTGCTGAAGACAAAATCTGTATCCCTGGGAATCAGAGTGGAGCCCAGGAATAATTCTCAGATTGGAGTGAAGAATATGATCAGAGTCCTAAGTCAGCAGATGGGGAAGGGGTGGTAGTCTCTGGGTATGTCTACACTACAGAGTTTTGTCAGAAAAACAGCCGTTTTTCTGACAAAACCTGAGTTACGTCCACACTGCAATCGTGCCTGGTGTGTTTCACCATGAACCTAGACCTTGGAGGGTGCCCTGGATTTCCCCTCAGCTGGAGCCATGTCGACTGCGGCCCTTGAAGTGAAGATCAGGGACGGGACTGTAATCGCGTTCTTCCAAAAGTAAATTGAAAGAACAGAGGGGTTTTCCTGGCGTTGGTAATCCCCTTTCTACGAAAAAGAAGCCTTTTTCTGAAAAAGCACTTTGGGAAAAAGGAGTGTGGAGACGAGGAAGAGGGAGTTCTTTCGAAAGAAGAGGAAAGAGGAAAAAGCACACGTGCTCTGGTGGCCATTCTGTCCATAGTAATCACAGCTTAAATGTGAGATAGTGTCCACACTGAATGGATGCTATCTTTCGAAAAAGCAGATCACTTTTGTGTGTGGACACACTCTTTCAGAAGACATTTTTTCAGAAGCTCTCTTCCGAAACAAGATTCTTCCGAAAGAAGCCTGTAGTCTAGACATAGCCTCTTTTGTGGAAAGAAAGTATGTGAATTATCCATGTCTTGTCAACTAGAATGACTCTGGCTTTGTCCTATTTGATCTTGTTCAATACCTCGAATCAGTGATGTCAGTGGATATGCATAAAGAAGACTATTCTTCCAAAAATAAACGAGGAAGAGATCCCCTAGGAACTAAAATGTTTGTCCAGGGGGGAAGAGTGGAGTGAGTCCACCGCTTCCTTCTTGATCATGGAGTAGGCCTTCTCCCTTGTGAACAACTTCCTTCTGATGTATAGAATGGGGTGCTCGTCACTTCTCACTATCTGGGAGAGATCAGCTCGGAGGCCCACATTGAAGACATCCGTTTGTAACAAGAACTCCTTTATGATGTTTATGAACAGCCAGGATTTGAATTTCACGCACTTCGTTTGCATAGTGGCGGCCGCACGTTCTTTCGAAAATGGGTATTTTGAAAGTGAAACCGCTGTCTAGACACGGTTCTTTCGGGGAAAAAAAACTTTTTCAAAAGATCCTGTACTCATTTTTTGAGGAGTACAAGATCTTTCAAAAAAGGGTTTTTTTAGCAGGGGGTTGGACTCGATAGCCTCCTGAGGTCTCTTCCAACCCTACGATTCTATGATCCGTATGTTTGACTTTCTTTTATCTTCTCCTTTTCTAGTTTCACATCACTTTTCAAAAAAATTAGTAGTAGTGTTTATATTTCCAGATTCCTGCCACAGGGCTGGTACATGTATGCTTAATTTCTTCAATTATATCCTTACCATCTTGTTCTTTAGTAGCTTTTTTAATAAAAGGAATCATTTATTTCCTAAGTTATCTAAACTCTTAATTTCTTATCGAATAAGTTTATTACCTAGTTTACTTCGATAAGTTCTGTTAGGACTTTCTCCCCCACACCATGTTGGCAGGAGCCTTCTCTCTCCCCCCAGCTGGCAGGGGGACTTTTCCTCTCCCCTCTCCAGTGCTGTAGCCAATGGCTGGGGGTGGGAGGAGGTTTGAGGGCAGGGAGACTACTTACCCGGTCTGAGGGCAGACAAGATGGCGAGCCCCAACTGGCCACTCTCTTGATGGTGCCCAGTGGTCACTCTGCAATATAGCTCCCCCCACATGTGCTGCCCCTAGTGGCCACTGTAGATATCACATCCCTCCTCTCTGCCTCCTCCCTTTCCATGTTACGGAACAGAGTTCCATTTCAAAGGACTTCCCATTTTCCTGGCACAACCTTGCTTTAAGTTAAGGTAAAAAGTCCAAGCATTGCTATAGGCTGGGGACCGACTGGCTAAGTAGCAGTTCTGCAGAAAAGGGCTTGAGGATGACAGTGGATGAGACGCTGGATATGAGTCAACAGGGCGCCCTTGTAGCCAAGAGGGCTAATGGCATATTAGGGTGCATTAGGTGGAGTATTGCCAACAGATCCAGAGAAGTGATTATTCCCCTTTATTCGGCTCTGGTGAGGCCACATCTGGAGTAATGTGTCCAGTTCTGGGCTCCCCACTACAGAAAGGATGTGGACGCATTGGAGAGGGTCCAGCGGAGGGCGACCAAAATGATTCGAGGGCTGGAGCGCATGACCTACGAGGAGAGGCTGAGGGAGTTGGGTCTGTTTAGTCTGCAGAAGAGAAGAGTGAGGGGGGATTTGATAGCAGCCTTCAACTTCCTGACGGGAGGTTCCAAAGAGGACGGAGAAAGGCTGTTCACAGTAGTGACAGATGGCAGAACGAGGAGCAATGGTCTCAAGTTACAGTGGGGGTGGTCTAAGTTGGATATTAGGAAAAACTATTTCACTAGGAGCGTGGTGAAGCTCTGGGATGGGTTACCTAGGGAAGTGGTGGAATCACCATCCTTAGAGGTGTTTAAGTCTCAACTTGACCAAGCCCTGGCTGGGTTGACTGAGTTAGGATTGGTCCTGCCTTGGGCAGGGGGCTGGACTTGATGACCTTCCAGCTCTAAGATTCTATGATTCTAAGAGGAAGCTGTATACTGAATTTGGTGGTCATAGCTCTTACCGTTTAGGAGGCGCTCTTGGACAAATGGACTCACAAACAGACAGATGCACTCTAATATATGTAGATTCTCGAATATTTTTATGACGTGCTTGTAAATGTTTTATATAAAGAAAAATCTTGTGCTTGGCCAATACTCCACTGAATCTAAATATTTGGTTCTTTGCTTCCCTCCACTTTCTTCAGAGATTTGATGTGTTGTTAATTGCACAGCTCTCTCCCGGAACTCGGCACGGTTCCCCCACCCACGCATCACTCCACAGAGTGTTTATTGATGACTCAGGCTTCCAAACGAACAACCTCCAAGCAAGCAAGTGGCCAGGGAATGAGGAGAAAATTTGACCCGGGTTCTGCATCTGGTCATTCCTTCTAATGAGAGTGAGGGAGATAAGGGATTGAGCATGGAGTAAGGATGCGTTAATTAGGTTAGAACACTAGAACTGGAAGGGACCTCGAGAGGTCATTGAGTGCAGTCCCCTGCCCTCACGGCAGGACCAAGCACCATCTAGACCAGGGGTGGCCAACCTGTTCAGCACAAAGATGTGGGCAAAAAAATGGTAGAGAGAAAAAAAAAAAGACTGGCCCTTGAAGATGGCTTTTTGACTCCCATCAATGGCCACGACAGCCATTTTGGATCCAACAGCTTTTTGGCCTCAGCAAGCTCCCATCCGCAGCCCCCATTTTGGGTCCACCATTTTGGATGCGGACGGCGCCCTTACCCCGGTGAGCACAGGGGAACCAGGAGGCGGGGGCAGCTTCGCAAGCCTCAGGGGTGGCTTTGTGAGCCTCACTGATGGGGGAGGAAGAGCGGCATGCCAAAAAGAAGAAGGCCAAAGTTGTTGAGCAAAAAAAAAAAAAAAAAAAAAAAAAGTGTGGCCCCTTTAAGAAATGCTTTGCTTTTGAGGCTTTTTGGCCCTAACAGCCACCTGCCATCTTGCCTCCCTGTGCCGGGTCAGATGGCTCCCCTGCAGAACCTGGTAAGCACCCGGGATTTTCGCCTCCTTGCTGGGAAAAAATCAGAAAATACCAGACATGTTAGGTGTCCGGTATTTTCTGTATCTTTTTACCAGACAGGGTGCGAAAATACCGGACTGTCTGGTTCGATACCGGACAACCCTAATGGAATGCAGGAGGAGAAGCCCTACCCTGAGGGAAAAATTTAGCAGAGGCGCTCCTTGAGCTATGAGAAGAACCAGCTATAAGCCACGATAGCTCCCCCCCATCCCCTCCCGGCCAGCCCCGCTTCCCATTGGCCGGTCCCCTCCCCCACCCGATCTCCCCCAGCCAGTCCCGCTGCCCCCGACCTACCCTGCTTGCTGCCAGCCAGTTCTCTACCCTCCCCACCGGGACCTCCCCCGGCCAGCCCTGCCACCCCCGACTCCTCCCTCCCCCGATCTCCTGCAGACAGCCACCCCCCCCCCACCAGCTCTGCTTCCTGCCAGCCAGTTTCCTGCCTGCCACACACTTTTGTGTGTGGACACTCTTCCGAAAGAAGCCTGCAGTCTGGACATAGCCTCTGTAGGGGTGTGTCTAGACTACAGGGTTTTGTTAACAAAAGTGGACTTTTGTCGACAAAACTATACCTGTGTCCACACTGCCTTTGAGTTATGTCGACATAACGTCGACAAAACTCAGCAGTTTTGTCGACGTATGTAAACCTCATTCTACGAGGAATAACGCCTTTTATCGACAGAGTTCTGTCGACAGAAGGCATTATTGCATCTACACTGTCCTTTGCGTCCACACTGTTATGTCGACAAAGCGGCTTGCTTTGTCGACAGAACTGGATGTAGTCTAGACGCTCCCTGTTGACAGAAGCTTTGTCAACAGTATCTGTCGACAAAACTCTGTAGTCTAGACATACCCTAATAGTCATAGAACAACAATTCAACAACATTAACTCTGTAGGAGCAGTGACGTAGTGAGGCTAATAAAACAAACAATCCCTAATCAACTCTGTGTGGAGGCGAATCCATAATCCTGTCCGTCCACGGCCCTGTGAGTTGACAAGGATGAAGGGCAATTGGATGGGTTTTGCCCGGCTAGGCTGCCATTTATGGGGAATAGCAGGGGTCAGTAGCCCCCACTAAAGTTTGAACCCTTGGATTTCATACTTGAGGTCTGCTTTAAGTGCGTGGCTTGGCTCCAGATGCAACTCATCACTGCAACAGAGTTTATGCTGTTCCCAGCTTTGCTTTTGGGACAGGAAGTTTGTTTATAAACAAGAGGGAGGCAGGGTTAGTAAGATAACCAAGGGCTTGTCATTCAAGTAGCTGAAGGATCGTTAGAACATCATGGAAACATTGGCTACTCCACTTAACAGATACGGGGGCGGGAGAGGGAAAAGAGTAGGAATAAATAGTGATGTACTGCAGGAATCTGCATTTGGACACTGCTGTACAATCTCTCATAAATGTTCTTGACAATGAGATGGCAAAATAGAGAGAGGCTACATCTAGACTGCACTGGAAAACTGAAAAAAAGAGATGCAATTTGTGCTTTTTTTCGATTGAATCGAGAGAGAGGCTCTTTCGACATTTAGTGTGTCGACACAGCGCCAAGTTTCGAAAGAAAGCGCTCTTTCGAGCCATCTCTTATTCCGCGTAGAATGAGGTTTCCAGGCATAGTGAAAGAGCGCGCCCGTACTTTCGAAAACATTTCAAAATAGCGGACGTGTTCTTCAGACGCAGTGTTGCTATTCTGGGATACTTCCAGTATCCCGAAATAGGAATGCAGTATAGACGTACCTAGAGATCTTGAAATCATTGTGGATAGTTCCCTGAAAACAGCTGCTCGACGTGCATTAGAAGTCTAAAACCCTAACACATAGGTTCCCAAACTGGGGGGTGCATGAAGAAATTCCAGTGGGGGGGCGCAAGGTGACCCTGCTCCCCGTCAATTCCCCTCCAAAAAAGAGCCTGGTTCGTCTGGTAAAAAAAAATTCAGGGGAGGATGGAGCGTCCCGGGTAGGCTTAAAAATGGCCGTCTTAAAAGGGCAATGTCTGCTCTACTCTTAAAAGGGCAACTTTTTTTTTTGTTCCGAGTTTTTCTGCTATTTTCGGGGGGGGGGGGGGAAGGCATGAGGATTTCTCAAAAATCAAAAAGGAGGCGTGGTGCCGAAAAGTTTGGGAACCACTGCCCTAACAGAATATTGAGAATCATTAGGAAAGGAATAGAGAATACGACAGAAAATACAGGAAACCCCCCACGTTACGATGGCCTGAGTTGCAACCCCCTGTACTTGTGACCATTTTTGTATGTGCGGAAGGGGCCAACCTCCCCCGACTTACTTCTTTGGTCTGCATTAACGATGGCGTATGGTGCCTATTGTAAATTTGGGTTCGAGTTACAACGCCCGCGACTTGCAACACTTCCGCAGGAACCGATCGTGTCGCAAATTGGGGGCTGCCTGTATCATATTGCTTCTGGCATGCCCATATCTTGAATACTGCATGCAGATCTGGTCACCCCATCTGAAAAAAGATCTGTTGAATATGGCAAAGGTACAGAAAGGCCAACAGAAATGAAGAGGGGGTAAGGAACAGCTTCCATATGAAGAGAGATTAATAAGACAGGGACATTTCACCTTGGAAAAGAAATGACAAAAGGGTGGAGGGATAGGTTAGAGGTCTAGGAAATCATGAACGATGTGGGGAAAAAGAAGAATATTGGGATGATGGAAAGGCCCAAACTATAACAGGGCTCCAGTAGTATCTTGAGATATACCTAGCTCATACAACTGGAAGGGACCTTGGGAGGCCATCAAGTCTAATCCCCTGCCCTCACAGCAGGACCAAGTACCATCCCTGATAGATTTGCTCTAGATCACTAAGGGTACGTCTAGACTACAGGGTTTTGTCGACAGAAGTTTTGTCGACAGATACTGTGGACAAAGCTTCTGTCGACAAAGAGTGTCTAGACTACATCCAGTTCTGTCGACAAAGCAAGCCGCTTTGTCGACATAACAGTGTGGACGCAAAGGACAGTGTAGATGCAATAATGCCTTCTATCGACAGAACTCTGTCAACAAAAGGCGTTATTCCTTGTAGAATGAGGTTTACATATGTCGACAAAACTGCTGAGTTCTGTCGACGTTATGTCGACATAACTCAAAGGCAGTGTGGACGCAGGTATCGTTTTGTTGACAAAACCCTGTAGTCTAGTCACACCCTAAATGACCCTCTCAAGGACTGAACTCACAACTGTGGGGTTAGCAGGTTAATACTCAAGCTACTGCACTATCCACCCTCCTCCATAAAGTAAGCTCATGGAGGTTAGGTCCATCAATGGCTACTAGCCAGGATGGGCAGGAATGGCATCCCTACTCTCTGTTCAGAATTGGGTGAGAGGGGAGGGATCACGTCACGATTCCCTGTTCTATTCACTCCCTCTGGGGCACCTGGCATTGGCCACTGTGAGCAGACAAGACACTGGGTTGGATGGCCCTTTGGTCTTATCCAGTTTGGCCATTTTCATGATGTTCTACAGCGCCCAAATGTATCTCCCCCCTGCTGTAACCCAGTAGACCCCACTCCCCTTCCAGAGCTGAGCTAGCGCCTGTCACATTACTGGATGTTAAGGGGATCAGACAGGTCACTGCTGTGCCCAAAGGGGGGGATGGTTGCCCCAAAGTCTGAACAAAGGGGGCCATGTGAGGTGTCAAACAAAAGCTAATGTTCTACTGATTCTATATATGCTATTCATGTGCGTGTGTGATATCTGGATGTGGAGTTATGAATATGGACTCTGTGTTGATGCTGGAAGATTCTCAGTCTGAGACAGAGCAATGGGCGAGGAATGTCCAATCAGTGACTATGCTAATTAGCAGGGCTCCAGGGACAAGACTGTCAGAGAAGCCAATACACACCAGAGGAATGTGTCTGGGACCTGCAAACCAGCCAATATCATGACACGGGTAGGTCACTGGGCAATGTGACCTGCTCCTACTTGGAAGATACCAGGGATGGATATAAAATGCCATTAGGGTCCATCTTGCCTTCTATTCTGCTCCTGATTCCAGATGCAGCCTTGCGAGGGACAGCGAGCCGGGAAGAATCGGGGGCCCATCATGACATAGGATGTACAGCAGAGACTTTTAAACTAGCAGTTTGTAACATCTCTGCTGAGAGCCTGCATCGATAACTCGGTGATTGGTGCTTGTAATGTATTCTCCTTAACAACCTTACTCTTATGCTTTTCTTTCTTTTAGTCATAAACCTTTCGATTTTAGATTCTAAAGGATTGGCCCAGCAAGATTTTGTGGATAAGATCCAAAGTGTAAATTAACCGGGGATTTGTGGCTGGTTCTTTGGGACCAGAAAGATCTGTTCGGTGTAGGTGAGGTTGGGTTCTATAACCCCTCACCTGTATGTTAGGTCCGGGGCTGATCGGGACACAGGAAGAGTTAGGGTGTCAGAGGAGTTTTCATAGAATCATAGAATACTAGGACTGGAAGGGACCTCGAGAGGTCATCGAGTTCAGTCCCCTGCCCTCATGGCAGGACCAAATATTGTCTAGACCATCCCTGATAGACATTTATCTAACCTACTCTTAAATATTTCCAGAGTTGGAGATTCCACAACCTCCCTGGGCAATTTATTCCAGTGTTTGACCACCCTGACAGGTAGGAAGATTTTCCTAATGTCCGACCTAAACCTCCCTTGCTGCAGTTTAAGCCCATTGCTTCTTGTTCTATCCCCAGAGGCCAAGATGAGTTTTGCCAGTGTTGTCTTCAAGTCATCATTGTCAAGTCCAAGTCTAGTCTCAAGTTGCTACAGTTCAAGTCTCAAGTCAAGTCCCAAGTCGAGTCTCAAGTCTTAATTTTAAAAATGTCAAGTCGCTTTTGTGCAAGCCATCAATATCGGCATTTTTGGACAATTTTTTCACCAAGTCGATGTAACAAAATTAGCAAGTCTCAAGTCACAAACAATGAACCTGAGTCGAGTCTCAAGTCGAGTCACCTAGGCGACTGAAGTCGGACTCGCGTTCAAGTCGTGGGACTCAAGTCAACAACTCTGGGTTTTGCTCGTGAGACTTCTGGCTGGCCAGATTGGCAGTTAAAGTGCTTGGTGTGACAGGTTTGTGGCCTATTTGGGAAAGTCTCCAGTTTGGGGCTGTAAGGAGCTCCAAGTTTGAGCAATGCACCCTGAACGGACACCCTCAGCTGTGCCCAGTCCCGGCCTGGTTCATCACACTCCCCTTCCAGAGCTGAGATAGAACCCAGGAGTTCTGACGAGCCTCATGAGACCATCTACATGTTTTGTTAGCCTTTAAGGTGCTGCTGGATTACTTGTCGTTTTTTACATTTTTCAAGCTATAGACGAATACGGCTCCCCCTCTGAAGCTTCTCTTTGCAGAGTTAGGCTATGTCTAGACTACAGAGCTTTTCCAGGACACTGGAGGTCTCCCGGGAAAGCTCTGCTGCATCCAAAGGACGTCTGCTTTTCAGAAAAAAAGTCGGAAAAGCAGACACGTTTTTCTGGCATCCCTGTAAACCTTGTTCTACGAGGAAAAAGGGATATTCCAAAAGAGGGTTTTTCCCCCAACATCTACACATGGCCAAATGTCGGAAAAGCCTCTTTCGGAGGCAAAGCGGAAAAAGATACGCACGTTCGCAATTTGCGTATCTTTTCCCGACTTTTCTTTCTAGCGTTGACACCGCCTTAGTCACAAAGTAAGAATAAATATTACATTTTAAGGCTAACCCTTACGTGACTTGCCACAAGATGTCGGAATATGTTAGTGTTAGAGCCGGTCTAATAATAGCGGCAATAAAATATTCTCGGTCTTATTCTTGATCCCTTTCTTAATGATTCCTAACACCCTGTTGGCTTTTTTCCCCACCTCTGCACATGGAGGGGATGTTTCCAGAGCATGATCCACACCGACTGCAAGATCTTGAGCGGTAACAGCGAATAGACGTTGGCAAGGCTGGATACGGCGGCATTGAGGAGTGATAGCACCAAAGCTGCCCGGTGAAGTCTGGAGATGCCCGGGTACACCGGTAGCGGAACACGGCTTTGGTAGAGTTTTCCCCCTTTCTTTCTCCCCTTCTCGCTACGTGCCTGAGATGTCCCTTCCTCCCTGTGCAAAAAAAACAGCTTTCCCCCCTCCTTCGACTCCAGCCAGAGTTGTGTTTATTACAAACTGTCAAGCTCCGACTAGTAAAATCGTGACAGCAGAAGATACAATCTAGGGCCTCTGGCAGGCGGAGCTGGGGGGAGGAAGAACAATACAGAACAGCCTGCGTCATTAGCAGAGGGTTGCTTCCTATGCGCTAACGAAGAGAAGCCTTGGGAACGTGGGATTCTTCACTCTTCGAGATTAGCTGTCAGGTGCGCTCGCCTCCCTTAACCCCTTCCTGTCCCGGTCCGTTCACTCCCCATCCAGCCCTGCCTTTCTTGGGCACAGCCGAGGTCGGTGATGGAACGACGCTGAGATCGAGGCGATCAGTGGAACGCTGCAAGGTGACCTGAAAAGGAGAAGTAACTGGGCAGCCTCTGAATAATGGAGAGGCCTTATCAGGGCCGTCAGGAGTATGAAAAATAACTTGGCTGCTAAAGATGAAGACATTTAAGGCGAAAGCCTCGTGGGGGACTGGTGATGAAGGAGATCTTTCCGGGCCAGTGACTGCAGCCCTGCCGGAAGGGGGACAGGCATAGTTTGCATGGGCACCAAGAGACAGTCCTGGCTGGGCCAATCAGCTGAGAGTGGAGGTGGGCAGTGCATGAGGCATGTGGCTGTCTTCTACTCCAGTTCTGTCTACCGTCCCAGAGCCACTGGGCATGTTAGCGAAGCTGGGCAGGAGTGCTACTGTTAACAAGTTTGCCCCGGTGACACCATTAGGTTCCAGAGTTAACACTCTGCTGCTACAAGCTATCATAAGAAAATCACATAATAACATAAGAATGGCCATACTGGGTCAGACCAAAGGTTCATCTAGCCCAGTAGCCTGTCTCCTGACAGTGGCCAGCACCAAGTGCCCCAGAGGGGGTGTACCGAAGACAATGATCAAGTGATTTGTCTCCTGCCATCCGTCTCCAGCCTCTGACAAACAGAGGCCAGGGACACCATTTTATCCCCTGGCTAATCGCCTTTTATGGACCTAACCTCCATGAAATTATCTAGCTTCTCTTTAAACTCTGTGATAGTCCTAGCCTTCACAGCCTCCTCTGGCAAGGAGTTCCACAGGTTGACTCTGCGCTGGGTGAAGACAAACAGAAGCTAGGGACACCATTTCTATCCCCTGGCTAATAGCCTTTTATGGACCTAATGTCCATGAAATTATCTAGCTTCTCTTTAAACTCTGTGATAGTCCTAGCCTTCACAGCCTCCTCCGGCGAGGAGTTCCACAGCTGTGTGCTGATTCAAGCCTGCATGAACATATATAAGAGTGGCCACACTGAGTCAGACCTAAGGTTCATCTAGTCCACAGTGGCCAATGCCAGGTGCCCTAGAGGGACAGAACCGAACAGGGAATCTTCCAGTAATCCCTCCCCTGTCACCCATTCTCAGCTTCTCACAAACAGAGGGACTCCAACTCTACCCATCCTGGCAAATAACCATGAATGCACCTGTCCTCCGGGAATCTATCTAGTGCTTTTTTGAACCCTGTTAAAGTTCTGGTTTTCACAGCCTCCTCTGGCAAGGAGTTCCACAGGTTGTGCACTGCATGAAGAACGATTTCCTTTTCTTTCTTTTAAACCTGCTACTTATTCACTTCATTTGGTGACCCCTAGTTCTTGTGTTACAGGAACCAGTCAATAAAATTTCCTTATTCACTCTCTCCACACCAGTCATGATTTTATAGACCTCTCTCCTTTCCCCCCTTAGTTGCCTCTTTTTTAAGCAGAAAAATCCCCGTCTCTTTCATCTCTCCTCCTATGGGACCCGTTCCAAACCCCTCATCATTTTGGTTGCCCTTTTCTGAATCTTTTCCAATGCCAAGAGATCTTTTTTGAGATGAAGCGACCACATCTATATGCAGTATTCCAGCACCTAACCTTCATGAATTTATCTAGCTTTTTAAAAATCTTGGTCTTCACCACATCCTCCAGCAAGGAGTTCCGCAGATTGACCATCAAGTGATCCCACTTCTGCCACCAATTACCAGCCTCTGACAAACAGAGGCTAGGGATACCATTTCTACCCATCCTGGCTAATAGCTATGGATGGACCTAACCTCCATGAATTTATCTAGCTCTTTTTTGAACCCTGTTAAAGTCCTGAATATTCACATTTGGAATACTGCGTACAGATGTGGTCTCCTCATCTCCAAAAAGATATCCTGGCATTAGAAAACGTTCAGAGAAAGGCAACGAAAATGATTCAGGGTTTGGAATGGGTCCCATAGGAGGAGAGATTAAAGAGACTAGGACTTTTCAGCTTGGAAAAGAGGAAAAAAGGGGGGATAGGATAGAGGTCGACAAAACCCTGTAGTCTAGACACACCCTGTGAGAGTCCCCGGCGCGCCGTAAGGGGTCTGCGTCGTGAGTCCCACCGGCAGGGCCAAAGTCTCGGGAGCTCCCCGGCCCCTATCAATTGCCTATACACCTTCAAAGTCCGGGACCATTGTCGGTTCCCCAAAAGTCTTTGTATCAAGCCTCTCAATGGATAATTCTGCTCTAGGAAGAAATAGGGGGGTTCTCCCACTCCGCTGGGCCCTGACTCAGGACCCTGAAGATGGGGGGGATACCCCACTGTCAGGAGTTGGCGGGGTCACCGCCGAAACACACCAACCCCTCTCCGGGTTCAATAGCCCTTTCCTGGCTTGCGTCCTACTTCCTCCAAACTACCGATTCATCGCGAGTCTCCGACGTAAGGTCCCTCGGTTCGTGGAGCTGAGTCAGCGGCAAGGGAGGAGTTCGTGCCGCTGGGTCTGCGAGGTGCTGGAACTTGTCTCGACCTCCCAGCGTCCGTGCAGGCTCGGAGGAAATCCACGGGACTCGGTACTATCTGGGAGCACGACCGGAGAGGCTGGGTTGGCACCCAGATGTGCCCTCGCATCCCGCCCTCTGGGGTCATAGCCTTCCCCCTGCTTCCAGTGTCGGGGACTGTGGATCTCTCCCCGGGTTCTCGGAGAAACCCAGGAAGTCACCCAGCACCAGGGTCGGGCATGGTGTCCCACCGCCCCCACTTTAGGCTCGGACCGCACTCTCAGGTGGGCAAGCACGAGACCAGGAGCGGCCCGAGGCGGGCTGCGGCAGCTGGTGCCCCAGGGGGAACACGCGATCGGCGCCCCCGCATGCACGGTTGTCAATGGGCCATCAATGGGCCATCAACGTCACTATCAGGCGCGGTTGAAGGCAGCGCCCTAGGCAACAGCCGAGTCGGCCTATAGCCACGGGTCACCTCCGCACAAAACCTCCCCCTCCTATTCCGAGGCCTAGGTCCTTTATAGCGCGAGGCCGACCAGCACGGCCACATTCGCTATCCGGAGGTCCTGGCGTGTGGCGCTCCCCCCGGGGTAGGGGTTTGTGAGTGAGGGGGCTGGGGGGTACGGGTTGTTGGCTGGGTTGGGTTGTGAGTTTGTTGGCTGGGGGGTTGCGAGTTGTTGGCCAGGGAGACGGGTAGGGGTGTGTGAGTGAAGAGGCGAAGGGGTTGCGGGTTGTTGGCCGGGGAGAGGAGTGCGGGCGTGGCAGGGGGATTGCAGGTTGTTGGCTGGGTGGGGTTGTGAGTGAGGTGTCGGGGGGCTTCAGGTTGTTGGCTGGGTGGAATTGTGAGTGAGCTGTCTGGGGGTTTCAGGTTGTTGGCTGGGTGGAGTTGTGAGTGAGCTGTCTGGGGGGTTTCAGGTTGTTGGCTGGGTGGGGTTGTGAGTGATGTGTCTGGGGGTTACAGGTTGTTGGCTGGGTGGGGTTGTGAGTGAGGTGTCTGGGGGTTTCAGGTTGTTGGCTGGGTGGGGTTATGAGTGAGGTGTTTGGGGGACTACAGGTTGTTGGCTGGGTGGGGTTGTGAGTGAGGTGTTTGGGGGACTACAGGTTGTTGGCTGGGTGGGGTTGTGAGTGAGGTGTCTGGGGGTTTCAGGTTGTTGGCTGGGTGGGGTTGTGAGTGAGGTGTTTGGGGGACTACAGGTTGTTGGCTGGGTGGGGTTGTGAGTGAGGTGTTTGGGGGTTTCAGGTTGTTGGCTGGGTGGGGTTGTGAGTGAGGTGTCTGGGGGTTTCAGGTTGTTGGCTGGGTGGGGTTGTGAGTGTGGTGTCTGGGGGTTTCAGGTTGTTGGCTGGGTGGGGTTGTGAGTGTGGTGTCTGGGTGGGTTACAGGTTGCTGGCTGGGTGGGGTTGTGAGTGATGTGTCTGGGGGTTACAGGTTGTTGGCTGGGTGGGGTTGTGAGTGAGGTGTCTGGGGGTTTCAGGTTGTTGGCTAAGTGGGGTCGTGAGTGAGGTGTCTGGGGGGTTACAGGTTGTTGGCTGGGTGGGGTTGTGAGTGATGTGTCTGGGGGTTACAGGTTGTTGGCTGGGTGGGGTTGTGAGTGAGGTGTCTGGGGGTTTCAGGTTGTTGGCTGGGTGGGGTTGTGAGTGTGGTGTCTGGGTGGGTTACAGGTTGCTGGCTGGGTGGAGTTTTGAGTGAGCTGTCTGGGGAGTTTCAGGTTGTTAGCTCACTCACAACTTCACCCAGCCAACAACCTGTAACCACCCCAGACACCACACTCACAACCCCACCCAGCCAACAACCTGTAGTCCCCCAAACACCTCACTCACAACCCCACCCAGCCAACAACCTGTAACCCCCCAGACACCTCTCTCACAACTCTACACAGCCAACAACCTGTAACCCCCCCCAGACAGCTCTCTCACAACCGCACCCAGCCAACAACGTGTAACCCCCCAGATAGCTCACTCACAACTCCACCCAGCCATCTTGGGGATTACAGGTTGTTGGCTGGGTGGAGTTTTGAGTGAGCTGTCTTGGGGGGGGGGGCGGGTTACAGGTTGTTGGCTGGGTGGAGTTTTGAGTGAGCTGTCTGGGGGGGGGGGTTACAGGTTGTTGGCTGGGTAGAGTTGTGAGTGAGCTGTCTGGGGGGTTACAGGTTGTTGGCTGGGTGGGGTTGTGAGTGAGCTGTCTGGGGGGTTACAGGTTGTTGGCTGGGTGGGGTTGTGAGTGAGCTGTCTGGGGGATTACAGGTTGTTGGCTGGGTGGAGTTGTGAGTGAGGTGTCTGGGGGGTTACAGGTTGTTGGCTGGGTGGGGTTGTGAGTGAGCTGTCTGGGGGGTTACAGGTTGTTGGCTGGGTGGGGTTGTGAGTGAGCTGTCTGGGGGGTTACAGGTTGTTGGCTGGGTGGGGTTGTGAGTGTGGTGTCTGGGGGGGTTACAGAGGTGTGTGGGGCTGGTTCACCTCGTGCCCCTCCCTGGAATTTCTTCGCGCCCCCCCAGTTTGGGAACCCATGATCTAGAGCAAACTGGCTCAGAGACAAAGGAAGGAAAACCCCCAAATTCCTTTCTCCCAGGTTGAAATCCCTACCTGCATTTCTATTGGCTGACTGCTACCTGGCGAGGTACAGTTAACCCCTTCGTCCCCAGGCTGCTGCCCATCCCTCCTGGCCATGGCACCTTCAGAAAACCGCCGCAGTCCGGACGGAGCCGCTGTGATGGCCAGTACGACAGGAAGGGTGGCGCTTAACCAGCAGGTGGCGCTGAGTCGGCACCGAGCCCACGCTGGTGACAGGCAGGTATCGCTGTTGCTAAAGAGGCTGTTTCGGGCTGACCTCAAAAGTCAGGTGAATTACTGCTCCCTGCTTGAAGCGAAAGAGACCCTACTTTGCCTCCACTTCCACGCACTAGGGGGCCTAGAATACCGTCAGTAGATATCTACCTGGGGACCAGCTACGGGCTTTTTGATTGGGCAGAGAAAGATCCAACATGTTCGCAAGGCTGGATATTGATGCTAGACCCGGGGTGGGCAAAAGGGCTTCCACGGGCCAGCCCTTCCAGGAGCATGGGGCACTTTGAAGCATCGTGCGCTGCTCACTTGGGGAGAGAGCAGAGGAGGCTTCGCGCGCTCCCCACACCCTAATTGGCCAAGGGGCGGGGGACCGAGGGAAGTCTCCCACGCCAGGGGCGTGGGCCTCTTGGGGAATGTGGGGTGGGGGCAAAGGCACTCCCTCACCCCCAGACCTGGAAATACCTTGGCTCCGCTTCTTCTCCTTGATGCCCCGCCCCTTCTGCTCAATGCCCCGCCCCTTCCTGTTCTGCCCGGGGCCACTTCAAACCTGTTCGAAGTGGCCCCTGGCCAAAAATGATTGCCCACCCCGTGGGCTAGCCCCTGGCAGGCTGGAAATGGGTGTAAATACTTGACGTAAATTCGCTGTGGAATAATTTCCCCGGATGGAGGGAAACTCCATCGCCAGGAAATTGTCAATCAAGATGGGATATTTTCCTGGATGATCTGCTCTGATCAGACAGAGACTGGGGCTACTCGGTGCACGTAACAGTATCATGGCCATGCTCCCTGAATGCCACAGATTTGGGCACCGAGAATGTCCCACGCTCTCGCATCGCTCCTGCCCTGGTACAGCACCGCACGCCCCAACACGATGCTTAGCAGCAACGGGCCAAGTCAAAGGCACCGAATTGCAGGAACAGCGCCCCGAGCAATCCCCCGGCAGGACGTGAATCAGGTCGGAGGAATGAGAAAGCTGGTGCCGGGCAGACGCACCAAATTGCCTTCGGCCAGGGCATGAGCCGAACATGAGATCTGACAACTTCAGCACGTGTGACGGTGTCTCACTCCGTGCAGGCACGACTCAACGCCCGGCGGCCAGAGCATGTCCCCTCTTCCCTGGGTTGAGACGGAGACACGACGTCAGAGGAACTCGGTTTGGGCAACGGTGTCACAGCTCAGATCCCGGCCCATCAGCCAGAGTAGGCGCAATGGGAGTTTCACCCTGTATCCGGGAAAGGCTCGTATCAAGGAGAGAGTTTACCCCCTCTGGAGTGTCGAGAGTAACTGCATGTCCCAGCATCCTCTGAGCTTGTTCCCAATCGAAGGGGAGGGGCTTAAAGTGATGCAATTAACCCAGCGATCACTGGGATTTAATGCTCCTCCATCCCTCTGTTGGTTCCAAACAAACAAAAGGAAGTTTCTCTTCATGCAGTGCGCAGTCAACTTGTGGAACTCCTCGCCGGAGGATGTGGTGAAGGCTAGAACTTGAACAGGGTTCAAAAAAGAGCTAGATAGAATCATAGAACACTAGGACTGGAAGGGACCTCGAGAGGTCATCGAGTCCAGTCCCCTGCCCTCATGGCAGGACCAAATACTGTCTAGACCATCCCTGGTAGACGTTTATCGAACCTACTCTTAAATATCTCCAGAGATGGAGATTCCACAACCTCCCTGGGCAATTTATTCCAGCGTTTGACTAATTCATGGAGGTTAAGTCCATCAGTGGCTATTAGCCCGGCTGGGTAAGGAACGGTGTCCCCAGCCTCTGTTTGTCAGAGGATGGAGATGGATGGCAGGAGAGAGATGGCTTGATCATTCCCTGTTCAGTTCACTCCTTTTGGGGCACCTGGCATTGGCCACTGTTGGCAGACAGAATACTGGGTTGGATGGATGTTTGGTCTGACCCAGTATGGCCATTCTTAGGTTCTGGCCTTTACCACATCCTCTGGCGAGGAGTTCCACAGGTTGACGGTGCGCTGCGTGAAGAAGAATTTCCTTTGGTTTGTTTGAAACCTGCGGCCTGTTAATTTCATTGGGTGACTCCTAGTTCTGATGCTATGGGAACAAGTCAATCACTTTTCCTTATTCCCTTTCTCCACACTCGTCATGATTTTGTAGACCTCGATCTTATTCCCCCGTAGCCTCCTCTTTTCTAAGCTGAAAAGTCCCCGTCTCTTTAGAATATAAGAATATAATAACATAAGAATGGCCGTAGACATAAGAGACATAAGTGGAGTCGAGACGCTGAAGGTCCTCCAAGATTTTGGAAGGGGGTGCAAAGAGCTTGAACCATGGGCAGGACAGGGGGAGCCGGGCAGAGAATCCCACTTTTATGGACTGAGCGGGTTCTTTTAGGGGGCTGGACTCTGACCCGGTGTGGGAAACTGAGGCTCAGAAAGAGCTGGCCGCTTGCTCCTCTCTGCACATGGATACTCCCAGCCTGGCCAGTGGAGGGCGCCAGAGGTGGGGTCGCATGGCCCTGTTGGACAGGGCCTAGAACCCACAGATGGATGCAGCGGGGGGGGGGGCACAGGATTTCCCCTTTACTCTGCCCCTTGGCCAATCCCCTATGGCAGCGAGATCAGTGGTCACTGTCTGAACTACCTTCCTCTTTCGAAAAAGGAACGTAAATGAGGCCGATCACAGAATCCTCGAGCTGGAAGAGACCTCCGGAGGTCATCGAGTCCAGCCCCCTGCTCAAGGCAGGACCAATCCCAACGCAATCCCTCGCCTGCCTTTCGTCTCGAAGCCAATGGGGCAGCAAAGTGGAGAAGCGAGAGGAGAGCCAGCCCCACGTCCTTTTTACGGCGTCCCAAATTAAGTGACTGGGCCACAAAACGGCAAATGAAATTTCGTGTGGAGCGATGTAAAATAATGCCCATGGGGAAAAGTAACCCCAACTAGACACATCATATAATGGGGGCTAATTTAGCTACAACGAATCAGGAAAGAGATCTTGGAGTCATCGTGGATGGCTCTCGGAAGACAGCAGCCGTCAAAAAAGCCAACCGGATGTGAGGAATCATTAAAAAAGGGATTGAGAATAAGACGGAGAATATCGTATTGCCCTTATATAAACCCATGGTACGGCCACATCTGGAATGCTGCGGACAGATGTGGTCTCATCTCGAAAAAAGATATCCTGGCATTCGAAAAAGTTCAGAGAAGGGCAGCTAAAATGATTCGGGGTTTGGAACGGGTCCCGTATGAGACGAGATTAAAGAGACGGGGACTTTTCAGCTTGGAAAAGAGGAGACTGGAGAAAGGGAGTGGAGAAAGGGAATAAGGAAAAGTGATTGACTTGTTCCCGTCACATCAGAACTCGGGGCCACCAAATGAAACGAATGGGCCGCAGGTTTAAAACAAACCAAAGGACGTTCTTCTTCACACATCGTCAATCTGTGGAACTCCTCGCCGGAGGAGGTTGTGCAGGCTAGGACTAGAACAGGGTTTAAAACAGAACTAGATACATTCATGGAGGTTACGTCTGTTTATAGTTATTACTAGCCAGGATGGGTAAGGAAGGGTGTCCCCAGACTCTGTTTGTCAGAGGGTGGAGATGGATGGCAGGAGAGAGATCGTTTGATCATTCTCTGTTTGGTTCACTCCCTCTGGGGTACCTGGCATTGGCCACTGTCGGCAGACAGGATACAGGGCTGGATGGACCTTTGGTCTGACCCAATATGGCCGTTCTTATGTTCTGGCCTTCACCATATCCTCTGGCAGGGAGTTCCACAGGTGTGCTGCGTCAAGAAAAACTTCCTTTGGTTTGTTTGAAACCAGCTCCCTGTTCGTTGTCTTTGGTGGCCTTTGGTCTGACCCAGTAAGATCATTCTTATGTTCTGGCCTTCACCATATCCTCTGGCAGGGAGTTCCACAGGTGTGCTGCGTCAAGAAAAGCTTCCTTTGGTTTGTTTGAAACCAGCTCCCTGTTCGTGGCCTTTGGTCCGACCCAGTATGGCCGTTCTTATGGTCTTATGTCTCCTCTCCAGACTCCCGGATCTCACGGCCACGGCCGGGCAATCGTCAGTCGGGGGAGTCTGGGCCACCGTACGCTTCGTTCAGGCCCTTGACACGGGGGAAGGTTGGGCTGTGCTGTGCGGAGAGAGGGAGGTTGTTGGCGTGACAGTGCCTGGCTCAGGATCCGACTGGCTTCCCCCCTCCCTCCTAGCATCGAGAGTTCAGATCCTCCAACCATTCCCCCGCCCAGCCGCAGCTCTCTGACCTGACCCGTTCCCCCCAGGCAGGTGTGTCCCGTTGGCTGGGGCGACCCGGGCAAGTGCCGACAGCCTTGTTATTTCTTTTTATGGCGTGAGGTCATCTGCCGACGTTCCCAGCCCCGATGTTCCCAGCCCTCCTCCGTGCACGCCGGAGCCAAGAACGCCGAGGGAGCTCGTAAATTTCTCCCAGCTGAGGCCGCGTTGGAACGAGGAGAGCTGCCCAGTCAACCGGCTGCCCGCGTTCTCCACCAAGCCTCCGCTGAACACTGTATGCCTGGTGCCTCGTCTGTAAGCCACAGCAGAATGGCCGATGCCCCCCAAGTTACTAAGCCGCACAAAGGGATCAGCACTGTGACCCACTATCTGCTGCCTTCGAAGCAGAGACAGCGGGCTCCTGGAGCTTTCTGGAGGGGCAGGCGTGGGGCGTTTTGAATTAAGGGCGCGCCTTTCTTCCGTGCGCAAACAGGAGGCTGCGGATAGCCTTGCTCTATAGACAGGCTTGCACAAAGACTAGACCTGCCCGGCATTCCTCTAAATTCAAGTGCCAAGGGGTTGATTCGCAGAGCGCCCACCCCTGCCGGCTGTGCTGGAGGTGGTGCACATCCCCTGTGCGTCGGCACACCGAACAAAATTGATTCCGCACCCGGAAAAAATCCGAGGGAATTGTGGCCCCGATGGGCATCATTGATTCCGAGCGGCTTTCATGGCTCTGTCGAACGACGCTGCCGCGAAAAACCTGCCCCCTCTCGTAGCTCCGCTCACCTAAGCCACGAAATGCAGCGACCGCTTCTCGGGGAGGTGGGTTGACGACAGCGAGGGGAGAACCGTGCCTGTCCCGGCCGTGTCCCCACGACAGCGGGCACGGTCGGAGGCCACGCAGGAGGGGGGGCGTTCTCTGGCCGCGCCCGCCGGAGAGCGGACGCATAATGGTTAACCGTGGCCCGTCCAATTGACCACCAAATTTGGGTGTTTAGGACAAAGCCGGCCAGGGTGCAGCAATATTTCCATGATGTGCCCAGCGTTGCTGATTCCAGTGGAAAAAACCTTCTTTTTAAACAAATTCCAGGCCGCTTGGCGGGGTCAGAACACGAGGAGGAGGAATACGGTGAAGACGGAAAGGACAGCACAGCTGACTGCACCGAGCTCTGGACGGCAGAATGACCCCGGGGCTGCTCTGTGGCTACACGTGGTAGCCTGGCAGTGGCCTGGCTTTTAACCTGGCAGCATCCCACAGAGCCACACTCTGCCCCACGGCTGGCAGAGGGAGATGTGGAGTCGTCGGGGAGTCATCAGGGGAGTGAGCACTGTGCCACGTGGGTCAGACCCCAAGTCCGTGCAGCCCAGTGTCCCGTCTGCCGGCAGTAGCCAATGCCAGGTGTGAACCGAACAGGGAACCGTCAAGTGATCCCACTACTGCCACCAATCCCCCCGCTTCTGACAAACAGAGGGACGCCATCTCTGCCCATCCTGGCAAACAGCCACTAATGGGTCCTGTCCCCCAGGAATGTATCTCGTGTTTTTTGGAACCCGGTTCAAGTCCTGGTTTCCACCCCATCCTCTAGCAAGGAGTTCCACAGGTTGTGTGCTGCGGGAAGCAATATTTCCTTTGTTTTAAACTTGCTACCTGTTCACTTCATTTGGTGACCCCCGCCCTCAATTCTTGTGTTACGGGAACCAGTCAATAACGTTTCCTTATTCACTTTTCCCTCACCTGTCATGATTTTATAGACCTCTGTCCTATCCCCCCCATAGTCTCCTCTTTTCTCCGCCGAAAAATCCCCGTCTTTTTCATTTCTCCGTTCCAAACCCTTCCATCATTTGGGTTGCTCTTTTCTGAACCTTTTCCAAGGCCGAGAGAGCTTTTTGGAGATGAGGCGAGCACCTCAAGACGTGGGCGTCCCACGGACGCCTGTTATGTCTCCCCGCCATGCCCCAGTGGGAGGCTATGCCTGTGGGGCTGGAGACGCCATGGAGTGACCCCCCCTTGCCAGCTCTGGTGGGAATGTGACGCAGGGAGGTTTCTCCAAACCAAGCAAGAGCAGTGTGTTGTGGGGGGAGTCCCTGCTGAGTGAGGGAGTGGGGTAGGGTGGGCCTGGGTACCTCCCCCCATGGGGGCTACTGCCCCCAAACCTGTGACTCTAACCATTGGGCAGCGCTGCCCTGAACTGAGGAGCTGTGCTTGCTGACTCTGGGCAGGGCTATCCTGAATGAGGGGCCGCGATTGCTGACTCTACCCATTGGGCAGCGCTGCCCAGAACTGAGGCGCTGTGCTTGCTGACTCTGGGCAGGGCTATCCTGAATGAGGGGGCCGCGATTGCTGACTCTACCCATTGGGCGGTGCTGCCCTATGCCCCAGGACTGTCGTGGACTGTAGCTGTTAGGCTGCGCTGCCCTGAACCTTTGGACTGTGTTCGAGACTGTGGCCATTGGGCTGCGCTGCCTTGGGACCAGATGAGCTTCCAGCACCAGGCCCGGCCTGGCACAACCCCCCCCCCCCCTTCTCTTCTCCTCCGGAAAGCTCCGTGCCCCGGGGTGTGCAGGGGGGTGCGGGAGTGACTCCAAAGAGGGGCCTTGTGGGTGTTTGCAGGCAGATCGGGCACACGAGGGTGCTGTGGTGGGGAGGGGGGGCAGAAGGGGCAATTGGGGGGGGCAGGGGCAGGTGGGAGGGCCCTGGGGGCAGAGCCAGGGCATCCAAGGAGCAGGCAGTAGCCCCCTAGGGAGGCTGGTAGGTGCCAGGACGGATCTAGCTCCGCCCTGCACCGCGTGGCCACGCCCCCTCTCGCGGCTCCGCCCCCCCGGCGCGTCCCAGAACTACCCGCCCCAGAATGCCGCGCGCGCGGGGTTCTAACGCCAGGGGGCGGCCCCAGCGATTGAAACGGGCCAATGGAGGGGGAGCGGGAGAGGGATTGGGCGCCGCGCGCCCGGGGATTGGTGGGCGCAGGGGCGGGGGGCGGGGCCAAAGGGCGGGGGCCGGCGGCCGGTGGGGCAGCGCCGCCCAGTCCCAGCGGCGGCCGGAGCGGAGCGGAGCCGTCTCGGCCCATGGCCGGCCCCGGCGGAGCGAGGTGGGAGGGGAGCGCTCCGGATCTGCGGGGGTCGCAGGCGCGGGCTAATCCGGATCGGGGGCGCGCGGGCTAATCCGGATCGGGGGGGTTGGCGGCTAATCCGGATCGGGGGCACGCGGGCTAATCCGGATCGGGGCATTGGAGGCGAATCCAGATCAGGGGTGCCCGGGCTAATCCGGATCGCGGGGTTGGAGGCAAATCCGGATCGGGGGTGCGCGGGCTAATCCGGATCGGGGGTTTGGCGGCTAATCCAGATCGGGGGTGCCCAGGCTAATCCGGATCGCGGGGTTGGATGCAAATCCGGATCGGGGGTTTGGTGGCTAATCCGGATCGGGTGGGCGCGGGCTAATCCGGATCGGGGGTTTGGCAGCTAATCCGGATCGGGGGTTTGGCAGCTAATCCGGATCGGGGGTGCGCGGGCTAATCCGGATCGAGGGTTTGGATGCGAATCCAGTTCGGGGGTTTAGAGGCGAATCCGGATCGGGGGGGATGGAGCCGAATCCGGATCGGTGGTGCGCGGGCAAATCCGGATCGGTGGCTTGGAGGCTAATCCGGATCGAGGGTGCGTGGGCTAAACCGGAGCGAGGGGCGGGCCGGCGCTCTTTGATCCGGTTTAAGGCGTTGGTGGCGCCGGCTCATCCCAGTGCGGGTGGGAAGGGAGGGGCAACTGTCGCCCGTCTGGATTGCCCCATTGAGGCTCCTACCCCATCCGGGGGAGCCGCTTGCTAATCCGGATTCACAGGGGGCGGGAAAGACCCTGGTTGACCCCAGCAAACCTCCAAGTGTGTGTGTGCGGGGGGAGTCTAATGTAAACCCAATTTCTGGCTCCTTGTGGGCAGGCAGGCACGCCCTGGACCAGGCTGTACCCTGTGGCTTTTCCCTTCCCTTCCCTAGCGCATCCGGTCCAGAGATGAGCTATTTCGGATCTGGTTTGGCAGTTCCCACTTCCTTTCGTGAATTCTGGATCCAAGGGGGGGGGGGGGTGTGTGTGTGCGAACATAGACCCAATCCGTATTAAGGAAATCGGGGGTCTTAGCTGGACCTCAGGCGAGCTGCTACTCGGATTGGCTGGAGCCGTTCCGAGCTCCCCTGTTACCCCAGAACAAAGTTTGCCTGGTAGGCCGGTGACTTTCCCCAGCGCTGAATTCGGAGCGTGGCAAATACAGTGTAAACAGACCCGGCCGGGCTGAAGGTACGGGCCGGTGTTAAAACGATGGGTGTACTCCGACCAGCCGAGCCAGGATCATGAATTGGGGGGGCCCTGGTATAACTGGTCTCCACGCTTTCTGGCGGGAGGTAAAGAGACCCAAATATCGAACCGTTCTGGGGTGGAACGACTCTTCGGTTTATCGTACGAAAGCCAAACGGAGTTTGGAGACTTTCAAACTTTTGAGACTTTCGAAAAAGCGTCTGTCTCGGGAGAGCCTTTCGGAAAAGCCTCTTTCGCAAAAGAGCGCCCAAAGGCTTTCGAAAAAGCGTCTGTCTCGGGAGAGCCTTTCGGAAAAGCCTCTCTCGCAAAAGAGCGCCCAAAGGCTTTCGAAAAAGCGTCTGTCTCGGGAGAGCCTTTCGGAAAAGCCTCTTTCGCAAAAGAGCGCCCAAAGGCTTTCGAAAAAGCGTCTGTCTCGGGAGATCCTTTCGGAAAAACCTCTTTCGCAAAAGAGCGCCCAAAGGCTTTCGAAAAAGCGTCTGTCTCGGGAGATCCTTTCAGAAAAGCCTCTCTCGCAAAAGAGCGCCCAAAGGCTTTCGAAAAAGCGTCTGTCTCGGGAGAGCCTTTCGGAAAAGCCTCTTTCGCAAAAGAGCGCCCAACGGCTTTCGAAAAAGCGTCTGTCTCGGGAGAGCCTTTCGGGAAAGCCTCTTTCGCAAAAGAGCGCCCAACGGCTTTCGAAAAAGCGTCTGTCTCGGGAGAGCCTTTCGGAAAAGCCTCTTTCGCAAAAGAGCGCCCAACGGCTTTCGAAAAAGCGTCTGTCTCGGGAGAGCCTTTCGGAAAAGCCTCTTTCGCAAAAGAGCTCCCAACGGCTTTCGAAAAAGCGTCTGTCTCGGGAGAGCCTTTCGGGAAAGCCTCTTTCGCAAAAGAGCGCCCAAAGGCTTTCGAAAAAGCGTCTGTCTCGGGAGAGCCTTTCGGGAAAGCCTTTTTCGCAAAAGAGCGCCCAACGGCTTTCGAAAAAGCGTCTGTCTCGGGAGAGCCTTTCGGAAAAGCCTTTTTCGCAAAAGCGCGCCAAGCAGTACTTTCGGAAAAGCACGCCGCTTTTTCGAAAGGCAGCCGGGATGCTCTCTTTCGAAACAGCACCGTTTGCACGACGTAGCGCCTTTTTTCGAAAGCGCGCTGTCTCGAAAAACGAGCTTTTCCCGCGGTCGAAAAAACCCGCCGCGTTCTTTCGCTGTACCTCCGAAAGAACGCGGCGGCAGTCTGGACGCAGGGGAAGTTTTGTCGAAAAAAGGCTACTGTTTTGGAAGAAACCCTATAGAATAGACACACCCTTTGTGTGTGGGGCAGGCAGAAGATAGCTCTGGGTGTGTGAACTGTGGGGGGGGGGATGCTATGGGGCACTGGCAGATCAGGGGGTGTATGAATTTGGGATGGAGAAGGGGCTGGACGTCCTCGGTGAGCTTGGAGAACGGCGGACGGACTTTCGGAGGGGCTGGTGGCAGCGGTGGGATCAGCGGCCGGCGAAACAGCGGGAGGCCGATTCTTCGTTGCCGTGTGGCAACCCGGGGACCGGTGGGCGGCTTCGTTGATGTGCCCGCCGCCTGGTTTCTTTGCAGATTCCTCTCGTGAGCTGACGGGCCCGACCCGGCGGTCTCATCGTCTCCCGCCCGCGCGGTTTCATCCGGCTCCGAGAGCTGCCGGGGCCCGGGTCCCTGTGCCTGGAGCGAAGCCAGCGAGCATGTCTGAACAAAACCTCTTGAGCATGGACGAAGGCGCCCTCCGAAAACTGGTTAGTCCCCCCCCCCCCACGGCTTCGTGGGGCGGGGGCTTGTTTCTGTTTCCCCTGTAACGGGGGCGGGCTTAGGGGGGGACTCGTGTACGGCCCTCTCGAGCTTCGTGGTCAAGCGGTGGGCCCCCTAGAGGCCGTGGCTGTGCGTGGCGCCCGTTTTCGGGTGCGGCGTGGTGGGGGGGGGGGCTGCCTGTGTGACTCCGTAGGTAGCACGTTTGCCTGCTCCCCGGAGACTCGCCGGGCCAGGGTGGGGCGTGGGAACGCCGAGGCTGGCCCGACTCGGTTTCCCTCCCCCCCCCCGTAACAACCGTGTCCTGGCTTCCCCTGTAAGCCAAGCCCCTGATGAGTGGGGGGGGGGGGGGGGGAAGACGGCTTAGTGGTTAAAGCGCTTGCCTGCATCTTAGGAGAGGAGGGCTTGGTTTTTCCTCCGCCACTGACGTCCCGGATGGCCTTGGTCGCGTCCCTTATCCGGCCTGCGCTCGGTCACTCCGGGGCTTCCACGACCTCCCGGCTCCGAGCTGGAAGACACCTCCGGGGGTTGTCAAGTCCAGCCCCTCCCCCGCCCCAGGCGGGTCCGATCCCGGGGTCCCTGGTTCGGGGCTGCAGGGGGACGCTGGGGGGGGGCTCTGCCCCCCTTTGCGCAGGGTGTGTGTGTGGGTGGGGGGGGGAGGGCGTGCATCTCTCCCTGCCGGTGCCACTTGTGAAGGGGGCTGCCTCAGTTTCCCCCGGCCCGGCTGGCGGGGCTGGAAGGGGGCTAGGATCCCCCCACCCCCCCGGGCCGGCTGGGAGAGGCCCCTTCCCGGCTGGCACGGGAGGCGGCATTTTTCCGCTGCCTCTTGGCTCGGCGCGGCTGGAACAGGCTTAGCCCATATAAGGGAAACCTGCCTGCCTCTCCCCCCCGCCCCCCCCCCGCTTCCTCCGTGGGGCTCGCCGCGCCCGGCTGCCTCTCCGCCGGCTCTTCCCGGGAGCACGGGGGGCTGGCCCTGTTCTGGGGGGAAGGCTGGGGGGGCACCATGGGGCTGGGGGGACCCATGCCTGTTCCTAGGGGGCACCGTGGGGGGCCTGTCGGGTGCATTGGGGGGCTGGGCGGGTTCCTAGGGGCTGGGGGGGCGCTGGGTCTGTTCCCAGGGGGGGCACCATGAGGGTAGGGAGGCTGTTTGGGGGGCTGGTCCTGTTCCCAGGGGGCACAGTGGGGCTGGGGGGACTCGGGGGCATTGGAGGGCTGGGTCTGTTGCCAGAGGGGGCAGAGGGTACTGGGGGGCTGGGCCTGTTCCTAGGGGGTACCATGGGACTGGAGGGGGCACTGGGTCTGTTCCTGGGGGGGCACTGTGTGGGTCAGGGGACCACTGGGGGCTGGGTCTCTTCCTGGGGGGCACTGTGTGGGTTGGGGGGCTGGGCCCGTTCCCAGGGGGCACTGTGGAGCTGGGGGGGCACTGGGTCTGTTCCTGGGGGGCACTGTGTGGGTTGGGGGGCTGGGCCCGTTCCCAGGGGGCACTGTGGAGCTGGGGGGGCACTGGGTCTGTTCCTGGGGGGCACTGTGTGGGTTGGGGGGCTGGGCCCGTTCCCAGGGAGCACTGTGGAGCTGGGGGGGCACTGGGTCTCTTCCTGGGGGGCACTGTGTGGGTTGGGGGGCTGGGCCCGTTCCCAGGGAGCACTGTGGAGCTGGGGGGGCACTGGGGCTGTTCCTGGGGGGCACTGTGTGGGTTGGGGGGCTGGGCCCGTTCCCAGGGGCGCCGTGGGGTGGGGATGGGGGAGGACGAGGGACCCCGCTGCAGATCCAGGGCCTGTCGTGGGCCGGTGCTGTCCCCCCCCCTTGCCCCACCTCTCCCCCGGGGCCCCCCCCACGCCCTGTGGCTTGGGCGGGTGTCACCGTCCCGGCCCAGCTGGGCTGCTGGCGAGGGGCCGGGCCCGGCTCACAAGGCCTCATTGTCCTGGCGGCGGCGGCCGTTGGCGGCGGCCGGGTCGTTTGGGGCCTTACGGCGGCGGCGGGGGGAGGCGTTTCCTCCCCCTGTCTGGGGAAACCGGGCTGGCCCGGTTCAGCCCCTGAGGCTGGCTGGGGGCCACTTAGGGGGCTGGAGGGGGGGCCAGACACACACACCCGTGTGGGGCAGCCCAGCGTGAGGTCCGTGTCGCTCTGCCCCCCATAGGCCGGGCCCTGGGGGTCAGAGGCTCTCCCCAGGCCACATACCACCTCCGGCCCTGGCACGCAAGCTGCCTGGAGAAAGGGGGCTGCCCCACATCTGCCCCCGGGCTGCCCCACATCTGCCCCCGGGCTGCCCCCCTCCTTTGCCCTCGGCCGCTCCCTCTGGAACGGCAGCCAGTGTGGGTCCGAGCGTTTCTTTTGACAGCTGCGCTCCCTGGGGGTCTGGAACCCCCCCTCCTCGGGGCGGGGGAGTTCTGGGGGGTGCCCCCTGCCGCCCGGACTCCTATTCCATGTCACATGGGGCCCCTGATGCTGGGAGAGGGGGGCTACATCCCCCCCAAGTCCCTCCTTTATTCCTGCTCGATTTTTCCGCCGCTGTGCGGAATAATTTTCTCCGCGCACCACGGCGCACGGGAATGGGTCACAGCCGCCCAAGCGCCCAACCCACCTGCTACCCGGTGATGCAAGAGGACCCATTGTGACCCCCCCCCCAATTCTCTGCCCCTCCCCCCCAGCTGGAGGCCACGGCCGACCTCGCCGAGCGGCGCCAGATCCGATCGGCCATCCGGGAGCTGCGGCGGCAGGAGCTGGAGGGGGACGGGGAGGCCCTGGCGTCCAAGCGTTTCCGGCCGGAGCAGGGCGGCAGCCGCCGGCGGGAGAACAAGGAGAACTGGCTGCGGTAGGTGCCGTGGGGCGGGGATGTGGGGGGCATCGGGGACCCCTGCGGGGCCTGATGGGGGCGTCTCGCCGCAGGTCTCAGCGGCTGGAGGAGGAGCAGGCCAAGGCCCTGGAGCTGCTGGCGGGGAAACTCGACTCCATCACGGACGTGGAGGAGCTGACGGTTCTGGTGAGTGTGGGGCGGCGGGGGGCTCTTGGGTTCTCTGGCGGCTGCCTGGCCTTGGGCGAGTCATGGCCGCACGGTGCCTCAGTTTCCCCCCTTGCTGGGGCTGCCGGCGTCTCGGCCGTGCCTCAGTTTCCCCTCTTATTGGGGACGACACTCTCTCGGCCGTGCCTCAGTTTCCCCTCTTATTGGGGACGACACTATCTTCGCCGTGCCTCAGCTTCCCCTCTTACTGGGGCTGCTGCTGGCTCGGCTGTGCCTCAGCTTCCCCTCTTACTGGGGCTGCCACCATCTCAGCCACGCCGGGCCTCAGTTTCCCCTCTTTTCCTGCGGCTGCCGCCATCTCGGCCAAGCCTCAGTTTGCCCTCCTGCAGGGGATGCCGCGGTCTTGGCCGCGCTGTGCCTCAGTTTCCCTTTTTACGGGGGAGGCCACCGGCTTGGGCGTGCCGTGCCTCAGTTTCCCCTCTTCCTGGGGACGCCGCTGTCTCGGCCGCGCCTCAGTTTCCCCTCTTCCTGGGAAGGTGCCGCCTCGGGCGTGCCGTGCCCTCAGTTTCCCCTCTTCCTGGGGACGCCGCTGTCTCGGCCGCGCCTCAGTTTCCCCTCTTCCTGGGGATGCTGCCGTCTCGGCCAGGCCGTGCCTCAGTTTCCCCTCTTCCTGGGAAGCTGCCGCCTCGGGTGTGCCGTGCCTCAGTTTCCCCTCTTCCTGGGGACGCCGCTGTCTCGGCCGCGCCTCAGTTTCCCCTCTTCCTGGGGAGGCCGCCATCTGGGCCCGGCGTGCCTCAGTTTCCCCTCTCGCTGGCGCCGCTTGGAGGGAGGCTGGCCGTGGGGCTGGCCGTGGGGCTGGACCTGGGGGGGGGGGCGGGTAGGGTTAGGGCGCTGCGCCATGCCCCGGCTGTGCCCCTTTCTGCCGCAGCTGCGAGGCGCCGGCGAGTACGAGGAGCGCAAGCTGATCCGGGCGGCCATCCGCAAGCTGCGGGCCCAGGAGATCGAGGGTAAGTGAGCGCCCTGTGCCCCATGCGCCCTCCGGGGGGCTGGCCCCCCAGCCCCGGGCCGCTGCGTCACTGCCTCCTTCCTCCCGCCCAGCCGCAGCCGCGCCCGGGAGAGCCGCCGGCAGCCGGAGAGGGGAAACTGAGGCACCGGGAGCCTGGCCGGGGCCCGCTCTGAGGTGAGTGGGGGCAGGGGGCTCCGGGGAGGGGGAGCTGCCGTGCTTTGGGGGTGGGACTCGGCTGAGCCCCCCTGGGGACTCCTGGCCACTTCCTCCGGGGGCTGGATTTGAACCTGCTGCCCACAGGGCTGTGGGGGGGGTGGGTAGAGTGGCGTGCTCCAGGTGGCTCTGAGGGCGGGGAGGCAGCTCTAGGGGCGGGGGGGCAGAGTGGTGCGCTCCGGGCGGCTCTGAGGGCGGGGGGGGGCGGTTCTGGGGGGCAGGCAGCTGTAAGGCGGGGGGGCGGCTCTGAGGGCGGGGGGGCAGAGTGGTGCACTCAGACGGCTCTGAGAGCGGGGGGGGCGGCTCTGGGGGGCAGGTGCTGTAAGGGCGGGGGGGGGCAGAGTGGTGCGCTCCGGGCGGCTCTAAGGGCGGGGGGGCAGAGTGGTGCGCTCCGGGCGGTTCTAAGGGCGGGGGGGGCAGAGTGGTGCGCTCCGGGCGGTTCTAAGGGTGGGGGGGGCAGAGTGGCGCGCTCCGGGCGGCTCTAAGGGCGGGGGGGGCAGAGTGGCGCGCTCCGGGCGGTTCTAAGGGTGGGGGGGGCAGAGTGGCGCGCTCCGGGCGGCTCTAAGGGCGGGGGGGGCAGAGTGGTGCGCTCCGGGTGGTTCTAAGGGCGGGGGGGCAGAGTGGCGCGCTCCGGGCGGCTCTAAGGGCGGGGGGGGGGCAGAGTGGCGCGCTCCGGGCGGTTCTAAGGGCGGGGGGGGCAGAGTGGCGCGCTCCGCGTGGTTCTAAGGGCGGGGGGGGGCAGAGTGGCGCGCTCCGCGTGGTTCTAAGGGCGGGGGGGGCAGAGTGGCGCGCTCCGGGCGGCTCTAAGGGCGGGGGGGGGGGGCAGAGGGCGCGCTCCGGGCGGCTCTAGGGCGGGGGGGCAGAGTGGTGCGCTCCGGGCGGTTCTAAGGGCGGGGGGGGGGCAGAGTGGTGCGCTCCGGGTGGTTCTAAGGGCGGGGGGGGGCAGAGTGGTGCGCTCCGGGCGGCTCTAAGGGCGGGGGGGGGGGGGCAGAGTGGTGCGCTCCGGGTGGTTCTAAGGGCGGGGGGGGCAGAGTGGCGCGCTCCGGGTGGTTCTAAGGGCGGGGGGGCAGAGTGGCACGCTCCGGGCGGCTCTAAGGGCGGGGGGGGGGCAGAGTGGTGCGCTCCGGGTGGTTCTAAGGGCGGGGGGGGGCAGAGTGGTGCGCTCCGGGCGGCTCTAAGGGCGGGGGGGCAGAGTGGCGCGCTCCGGGCGGCTCTAAGGGCGGGGGGGGGGGCAGAGTGGTGCGCTCCGGGTGGTTCTAAGGGCGGGGGGGGGGCAGAGTGGTGCGCTCCGGGCGGTTCTAAGGGCGGGGGGGCAGAGTGGCGCGCTCCGGGCGGTTCTAAGGCGGGGGGGCAGAGTGGCGCGCTCCGGGCGGTTCTAAGGGCGGGGGGGCAGAGTGGCGCGCTCCGGGCGGTTCTAAGGGCGGGGGGGCAGAGTGGCGCGCTCCGGGCGGTTCTAAGGGCGGGGGGGGGGGGCAGAGTGGCGCGCTCCGGGCGGTTCTAAGGGCGGGGGGGGGGCAGAGTGGCGCGCTCCAGGCGGTTCTAAGGGCGAGGGGGGGGCAGAGTGGCGCGCTCCGGGTGGTTCTAAGGGCGGGGGGCAGAGTGGCGCGCTCCGGGTGGTTCTAAGGGCGGGGGGGGCAGAGTGGCGCGCTCCGGGTGGTTCTAAGGGCGGGGGGCAGAGTGGCGCGCTCCGGGTGTTCTAAGGGCGGGGGGGGGGCAGAGTGGCACGCTCTGGGCGGCTCTAAGGGCGGGGGGGGCAGAGTGGTGCGCTCCGGGCGGCTCTAAGGGCGGGGGGGGGGGCAGAGTGGCGCGCTCCGGGCGGCTCTAAGGGCGGGGGGGGGGGCAGAGTGGCGCGCTCCGGGCGGCTCTAAGGGCGGGGGGGGGCAGAGTGGTGCGCTCCGGGCGGCTCTAAGGGCGGGGGGGGGGCAGAGTGGTGCGCTCCGGGCGGCTCTAAGGGCGGGGGGGGGGGCAGAGTGGTGCGCTCCGGGCGGCTCTAAGGGCGGGGGGGGCAGAGTGGCGCGCTCCCGGGCGGCTCTAAGGGCGGGGGGGGGGCAGAGTGGTGCGCTCCGGGCGGCTCTAAGGGCGGGGGGGGGGGCAGAGTGGCGCGCTCCGGGCGGCTCTAAGGGCGGGGGGGGGCAGAGTGGTGCGCTCCGGGCGGCTCTAAGGGCGGGGGGGGGGGCAGAGTGGCGCGCTCCGGGCGGCTCTAAGGGCGGGGGGGGGCAGAGTGGCGCGCTCCGGGCGGCTCTAAGGGCGGGGGGGGGGCAGAGTGGCGCGCTCCGGGCGGCTCTAAGGGCGGGGGGGGGGCAGAGTGGTGCGCTCCGGGCGGCTCTAAGGGCGGGGGGGGGGCAGAGTGGTGCGCTCCGGGCGGCTCTAAGGGCGGGGGGGGGGCAGAGTGGTGCGCTCCGGGCGGCTCTAAGGGCGGGGGGGGGGGCAGAGTGGTGCGCTCCGGGCGGCTCTAAGGGCGGGGGGGGGGCAGAGTGGCGCGCTCCGGGCGGCTCTAAGGGCGGGGGGGGCAGAGTGGCGCGCTCCGGGCGGCTCTAAGGGCGGGGGGGGGCAGAGTGGCGCGCTCCGGGCGGCTCTAAGGGCGGGGGGGGGCAGAGTGGCGCGCTCCGGGCGGCTCTAAGGGCGGGGGGGGGCAGAGTGGCGCGCTCCGGGCGGCTCTAAGGGCGGGGGGGGGGCAGAGTGGTGCGCTCCGGGCGGCTCTAAGGGCGGGGGGGGGGCAGAGTGGTGCGCTCCGGGCGGCTCTAAGGGCGGGGGGGGGGCAGAGTGGTGCGCTCCGGGCGGCTCTAAGGGCGGGGGGGGGGCAGAGTGGTGCGCTCCGGGCGGCTCTAAGGGCGGGGGGGGGGCAGAGTGGCGCGCTCCGGGCGGCTCTAAGGGCGGGGGGGGGGGCAGAGTGGCGCGCTCCGGGCGGCTCTAAGGGCGGGGGGGGGCAGAGTGGCGCGCTCCGGGCGGCTCTAAGGGCGGGGGGGGGCAGAGTGGCGCGCTCCGGGCGGCTCTAAGGGCGGGGGGGGGGCAGAGTGGCGCGCTCCGGGCGGCTCTAAGGGCGGGGGGGGGCAGAGTGGTGCGCTCCGGGCGGCTCTAAGGGCGGGGGGGGGCAGAGTGGCGCGCTCCGGGCGGCTCTAAGGGCGGGGGGGGGCAGAGTGGCGCGCTCCGGGCGGCTCTAAGGGCGGGGGGGGGCAGAGTGGTGCGCTCCGGGCGGCTCTAAGGGCGGGGGGGGGGCAGAGTGGTGCGCTCCGGGCGGCTCTAAGGGCGGGGGGGGGGCAGAGTGGTGCGCTCCGGGCGGCTCTAAGGGCGGGGGGGGGCAGAGTGGTGCGCTCCGGGCGGCTCTAAGGGCGGGGGGGGCAGAGTGGTGCGCTCCGGGCGGCTCTAAGGGCGGGGGGGGGCAGAGTGGCGCGCTCCGGGCGGCTCTAAGGGCGGGGGGGGGGGCAGAGTGGCGCGCTCCGGGTGGTTCTAAGGGCGGGGGGGGGGCAGAGTGGCGCGCTCCGGGCGGCTCTAAGGGCGGGGGGGCAGAGTGGCGCGCTCCGGGCGGCTCTAAGGGCGGGGGGGCAGAGTGGCGCGCTCCGGGCGGCTCTAAGGGCGGGGGGGGGCAGAGTGGCGCGCTCCAGGCGGCTCTAAGGGCGGGGGGGGGCAGAGTGGTGCGCTCCGGGCGGCTCTAAGGGCGGGGGGGCAGAGTGGCGCGCTCCGGGCGGCTCTAAGGGCGGGGGGGCAGAGTGGTGCGCTCCGGGCGGCTCTAAGGGCGGGGGGGGGGGCAGAGTGGCGCGCTCCGGGTGGTTCTAAGGGCGGGGGGGGGGCAGAGTGGCGCGCTCCGGGCGGCTGTAAGGGCGGGGAGGTGGCTCTGGGGGGGGGTGGCTGTCAGGGCGTGGGGGGGCGCGGAGGCCTCACCCCCTCTCTCCCGGACGCAGACCCCGGAGGACCAGGCGCAGCGGGAGCAGGGCCGGGCTCCGATCCGGGCGCCGTGCGGCCAGCGAAGCGGGGAGCCCCCGAAACCGGAGGCGCCGGGTGAGTCGCGTCCTCCCGCCCCGGGCTCCCGGGTGTCACCCCGGCGCCCCATTCTCTGGGGGGGGGCTGATTCGGGGGGGGGCGCCGGACTCTGGGGCGACCCTCCCCCGTCAGACGCTGCTCCTCTCTCCCCCAGACTCCTCCTCCGGGCCCCTCCTGCTCCTGCACCCGGAGCCCGGCCAGAGCCCGGCCAGTCCCTGCGCCCCGGAGGGCGGCGGCGAGCCCGAGGCCAGGGGGGACTCAGAGCAGCCCGAGGCAGCGGCCGGGCCGGGCGACCCCCGCCCGAAGCTGCCCCACGACGGCCAGGTACCGAGAACCCTGCCCCTTCCGGGGGGCACCGGGGGGCCCGCCTGGGGGTCCGGCACTAACCCGACACCCCCCTCATCTCCCCCCAGGCCACCGTCTCCCTCGTAAGTCGGGCCTCGGGCGGTGCCACCGAGATGCCAGCTGGTAAGCCGCCCCCTCTCCCGGCTGGAGTGGGGCAGAGAGAAGACCATCGGGCCCGTTTGCCCCCCCAGTGGAGCGCTGAGTGGGGCAGTGCGGCTGCATGGGTGGCTCAGCTCACTTGCCTCCTGTCTCCCCTTCCAGCGCCCGCCCGGCCTGCCGCCGCCATACCCGTCCGGCCGGGCCCCGCCGCCGCCTCGGAGGAGCCCGCCGCCGCCTCTTCTGCAGCCGCTCCGACTGCCGGGGGCCCGGCCGGGCCGGGAGAGGAGGGCCGTGCCGGGGGGCGGAGCCGGGCCGGCCCCTCGCTGCTGACGTCGGCCCCCAGGCCCCTGAAAAACGCCGCCGCCCGCCCGGCCGGCCCACAGGAGCCCGTCCCCTCGTCCTCGCCGCCGCCGTGCGCCCGAGACGAGGCCGCCATGAAGACGCTCTTCACCATCCAGATCAAGGACGCCCGGGCGCAGCCCGTCAGCGGCCGCCTGATTGGCCCGCCTGGCGGCCAGCGGGCAGGTAGGTGCCTCGGAGCTGGGGGGGGGGGGGGGCTGGGGGGCCGGGCCCCACGGATGCCGGCCGGCCCCACACCTGTCCTCCTGTCCTAGAGCTGACCCTGGGGCTGAGCAGCCCGGCCGCCCGGATCGCCAGCAGCCGCACCGGCGGGAGCGTGGCCAAGGTGAGTGCCCCCCCCCCCACCGCCCCACTCTCCCCCCCCCCCCCCCCGGTCGTGCACTGGGCTATGGGGCGGCTGAGTCTGGGGGGGAGCCGGCTCCGTTGTGAAACGGGAGCTGGGTCTGAGCCAAGCCGGGTTTTCTCTTCCCCCTCCCACTCCCCCCCCCCCCCGCACCCTCCCCACCTCGGGTCTGCCTGCCTCCTGCCCCCCTCCCCACCCCCCAGGTATCGGGTCCGAGCCAGGCCGGGTACCTGCCCCACTCCCCACCCCCTATGTATCGGGTCTGAGCCAGCTGCCGGCCAGAGGTGTGTGGGGGGGAAGTGTGTGTGTGTGTGTGTGTGTGTGTGGGGGGGGTCCCGGGTGACGCCGTGGGGCGTGACCCCCACGTGGTACCCAACCGGGTGCCGGAGGGGATTCTTGGGACGGACTGGAACCCCCCCACCCCCACCGCTGTGGCCAAGGGAGCCGGGTCTGTGTGGGGCAGGCGTGGGTCCCGGCGGGGGGGGCGGGCCTTGGAGCTGAGCCAGCTGGGAGACACAGCCGGGCACGCGGCCCAGGGGAGGGAGGCTGGCCATGTCCCAAGTGACGAGGGAGGGGGGGGGGGCGTGGGGCAGGAGGTCCGTGGGGAGGGGCGGGCGCGTGGAGCTGGGCACGTGGGGTGGGGAAGAGGCCGGGGCAGGCATGTGGGCAGGTGCATGAGGGGCTGGGGCACGTGTGTGGGGCCGGGCAAGTGGGGCAGGGAGGGGAGCAGGCGTGGGTGGGGAGGGGAAAGGAGGGGGACAGAGCAGACATGTGGGGGGGATTTGGAGGGGGCGCGTGCATGGGGAGAGGGGGAGGGGGCTGGTATGTGTGGGGGGGAAGAGAGCCAGGGCGGGCAGGCATGTGGGGGGGGGGATCCGGAGGGGGCGGGCGCATGGGGGGGAGGGGGCCGGTGTGTGTGTGGGGAGGGAAGAGAGCCAGGGCAGGCAGGCATGTGGGGGGGGGATCTGGAGGGGGCGGGCACATGGGGGAAGGGAGAGGGGGCCGGTGTGTGGTGGGGGGGGAGAGAGCCAGAGCGGGCAGGCATGTGGGGGGGGTCCGGAGGGGGCGGGCGCATGGGGGGGAGGGGGCCGGTGTCTGTGGGGGGGAAGAGAGCCAGGGCGGGCATGTGGGGGGGAATCCGGAGGGGGCGGGCGTGAGGGGGGGAGGGGGCCGGTGTGTGTGTGGGGGGGGGGAAGAGAGCCAGGGCGGGCATGTGGGGGGATCCGGAGGGGGCGGGCGTGTGGGGGGGAGGGGGCCGGTGTGTGTGTGTGTGGGGGGGAAGAGAGCCAGGGCGGGCATGTGGGGGGATCCGGAGGGGGCGGGCGTGAGGGGGGGAGGGGGCCGGTGTGTGTGTGTGGGGGGGGAAGAGAGCCAGGGCGGGCATGTGGGGGGGAATCCGGAGGGGGCGGGCGTGAGGGGGGGAGGAGGCCGGTGTGTGTGTGTGGGGGGGGAAGAGAGCCAGGGCGGGCATGTGGGGGGGATCCGGAGGGGGCGGGCGTGTGGGGGGGAGGGGGCCAGTGTGTGTGTGGGGGGGGGGGAAGAGAGCCAGGGCGGGCATGTGGGGGGGAATCCGGAGGGGGCGGGCGTGAGGGGGGGAGGGGGCCGGTGTGTGTGTGTGGGGGGGGAAGAGAGCCAGGGCGGGCATGTGGGGGGGATCCGGAGGGGGCGGGCGTGTGGGGCCGGGCCCGGCCGGCGCTCCTGCCCATGTAGGGTCATGCCGAGTGCCCGGGAGGATCCGGGGGGGGGGGGGGGCCGGCTGCCGCCCAGAGGCCGTGGGGATGGGCCTGCCCTGCCTCTCTGGGTGGCTCCCCCTAGTGGCGGAGTCCATCTCCCCAGCCCCCTCTCTGTCTCCCCACGGCGTCTGCCATGTGTCCGGGACCCCGCAGGCTCCGGCCGGCCGCCCCCCCAGCCCTGACGGGGGGGTCTGGGCCGCACTGAGGGGCGGCTCTCGCCGGGGGGGGGGAGGTGGCGTGTCCTGCGCTAACGAGCCGCCGGCCCGTCAGCTCTCATTAAAGTATTAGCCGGGCCAACGCGGAGCCGGGGGGGGGGGGGGCCAAGCTGTCGGCAGCCGGGGAGAGGGGCCGGAGGGGCAGCCCCCCACCGCTCGCAGGTACAGGCTGCCCCCTAGGTTTGCTGCAGGGCTGGGTGCTGTGGGTCCCACCTCCCCTTCCTTCGGGGGCCGGGGAGGGGCACCGGTGCCAGCCTGTGGCCACTGGAGTGGGGGGGGGGCCACGCTGGGGGCTGGACTAAGGGGTGGGGGGCATGGCGGGGGCTTTTCTGGGGCAGCTGTGGGGGGCACGGTGGGGGCTTGGTGGGGGGCTGTTCTAGGTTGGGGGGCTGTTCTGGGGCAGCTGGGGGCTTGGTGGGGGGCTGTTCTAGGTGGGCTGTTGTGAGGCAGCTATAGGGGGCACGGTGGGGGGCTTGATAGGGGGCTGTTCTGGGGCAGCTGGGGGGCACAGTGGGGGCTGTTCTAGGTTGGGGGGCTATTCTGGGGCAGCTGGGGGGCATGGTGGGGGCTTGGTGGGGGGCTGTTCTAGTTGGGGGGCTATTCTGGGGCAGCTGGGGGGGCATGGTGGGGGCTTGGTGGGGGGCTGTTCTAGGTGGGGGGCTGTTCTGGGCAGCTGGGGGGCATGGTGGGGCTTGGTGGGGGGGCTGTTCTAGGTGGGGGGCTGTTCTGGGGCAGCTGGGGGGCATGGTGGGACCTTGGTGGGGGGCTGTTCTAGGGTGGGGGGGCTGAGCCCCTCCCCCCCATCTGTGCTTTGCTGGATCGCTGCCCCATTTACTGAGGGCTAGGGGAGCCCATGGGGGGCAGGGGGAGCATGCTCAGTGCCTACTCCAGCCCCCGCCCCCCAGCATGGCCGGACCGTGCCCCCCAGGATCCGGTCACAACACCCTGGGCAGCGTTCGCTGCTGGGCTGGGGGGGGGGGCGTGTTTGCTGCTCTCGCCCCCCAGATCCCGCTGAGGGCAGGGGTCTCCCGCCAGCCCCCAAGGCCACGCCCCTGCCCCCAAGGCCACGCCCCTGCCCCAAGGCCTCCTGGGAACTCGTGCTCCCCGGGCGGTTGTCTAAGCCCCTAGGGAACGGGACCAGCAGCAGACGGGGTGGGGCGGGGCTGGCTGCCCCCTTGGGGGGCGGGAACGGGGCCGTGCGTTGCTGTGGGGGGCCGGGCCGGACGTGTTAACGAGGACGCTGTCGGAGAAGAAGTCGGGCCCGGCCGCCGCTGATCCTCTTTCCGCTAAGCCCCCTTAATCCCGAGCCGGAGCTGGCACCGTGCCCCACGGCTCCGGCTCCCGTCGCCCTTCGAGGCACAGCACTGGGGCGGGGAGGGGCGGCCGCCCCCCAGGCCGGGATCTCGTGCCCCACCGTGGCGGCACACCGGCCAGGGGGAAACCAGACCCCCGGGGGGCAGGTCTCCGACGCGGGCGTAAGGCCCGGCCCGTCGGCTTCCACGCTCCGCCCTCGTTGCAGATGGAGGCGGAGCCGAGGCGCCCAATGGGACGGCGCCGGCCCGGCCAGGCAAGCTCAGCGCCGAGGAGCTGAGCAAGATCGAGGAGGAGGAAGTGCTGGATAAGATGGTGGGTTGGGCCGGGGGGGGTGGCTGGAGTTTGGGGGAGAGGGGGGTGATACCAGCAGGTCCCGCGGGAGTTTCGAGGGGAGGGGGGTGATACCAGCAGGTCCGCGGGAGTTTCGAGGGGAGGAGGGTGATACCAGCAGGTCCCGCGGGAGTTTCGCGGGGCGGGGGGTGATACCAGCAGGTCCCGCTGGAGTTTCAAGGGGCGGGGGGTGATACCAGCAGGTCCCACGGGAGTTTCGAGGGGCGGGGGGTGATACCAGCAGGTCCTGCTGGAGTTTCGAGGGGAGGGGGGGGCGATACCAGCAGGTCCCGTGGGAGTTTCGGGGGGAGGGGGTGATACCAGCAGGTCCCGCGGGAGTTTCGAGGGGAGGGGGGCGATAGCAGCAGGTCTGGCGGGAGTTTCGAGGGGAGGGGGGCGATACCAGCAGGTCTGGCGGGAGTTTCGAGGGGCGAGGGGTGATACCAGCAGGTCCCGCTGGAGTTTCGAGGGGCGGGGGGTGATACCAGCAGGTCCCACGGGAGTTTCGAGGGGCGGGGGGTGATACCAGCAGGTCCCCGCAGGAGTTTCGAGGGGAGGGGGGCGATACCTGCAGGTCCTGCGGGAGTTTCGAGGGGAGGGGGGGCGATACCAGCAGGTCCCGCGGGAGTTTCGAGGGGAGGGGGGCGATACAAGCAGGTCCCGCGGGAGTTTCGAGGGGAGGGAGGTGATACCAGCAGGTCCCGCGGGAGTTTCGAGGGGCAGGGGGTGATACCAGCAGGTCCCGTGGGAGTTTCGAGGGGAGGGGGTGATACCAGCGGGTCCCGCGGGAGTTTCGAGGGGAGGGGGGTGATACCAGCAGGTCCCGTGGGAGTTTCGAGGGGGGTGATACCAGCAGGTCCCGCGGGAGTTTCGAGGGGCGGGGGTGATACCAGCAGGTCCCGTGGGAGTTTCGAGGGGAGGGGGGGTGATACCAGCGGGTCCCGTGGGAGTTTCGAGGGGAGGGGGGTGATACCAGCAGGTCCCGTGGGAGTTTCGAGGGGAGGGGGGGTGATACCAGCAGGTCCCGTGGGAGTTTCGAGGGGGGTGATACCAGCAGGTCCCGCGGGAGTTTCGAGGGGAGGGGGGTGATACCAGCGGGTCCCGCGGGAGTTTCGAGGGGCAGGGGGTGATACCAGCAGGTCCCGTGGGAGTTTCGAGGGGAGGGGGGTGATACCAGCGGGTCCCGCGGGAGTTTCGAGGGAGGGGGGGGTGATACCAGCAGGTCCCGTGGGAGTTTCGAGGGGGGTGATACCAGCAGGTCCCGCGGGAGTTTCGAGGGCGGGGGGTGATACCAGCAGGTCCCGTGGGAGTTTCGAGGGGAGGGGGGGTGATACCAGCGGGTCCCGTGGGAGATTCGAGGGGAGGGGGGTGATACCAGCAGGTCCCGTGGGAGTTTCGAGGGGGGTGATACCAGCAGGTCCCGCGGGAGTTTCGAGGGGCGGAGGGTGATACCAGCAGGTCCCGTGGGAGTTTCGAGGGGCGGGGGGTGATACCAGCGGGTCCCGCGGGAGTTTCGAGGGGAGGGGGTGATACCAGCGGGTCCCGTGGGAGTTTCGAGGGGCGGGGGGTGATACCAGCGGGTCCGCGGGAGTTTCGAGGGGCGGGGGTGATACCAGCAGGTCCCGTGGGAGTTTCGAGGGGAGGGGGGGTGATACCAGCGGGTCCCGTGGGAGATTCGAGGGGAGGGGGGTGATACCAGCAGGTCCCGTGGAGTTTCGAGGGGGGTGATACAGCAGGTCCCGCGGGAGTTTCGAGGGGCGGAGGGTGATACCAGCAGGTCCCGTGGGAGTTTCGAGGGGCGGGGGGTGATACCAGCGGGTCCCGCGGGAGTTTCGAGGGGAGGGGGTGATACCAGCGGGTCCCGTGGGAGTTTCGAGGGGCGGGGGGGGTGATACCAGCGGGTCCCGCGGGAGTTTCGAGGGGAGGGGGTGATACCAGCAGGTCCTGTGGGAGTTTCGAGGGGCGGGAGGTGATACCAGCAGGTCCCGTGGGAGTTTCGAGGGGCGGGGGGTGATACCAGCAGGTCCCGCGGAAGTTTCGAGGGGAGGGGGGCGATACCAGTAGTCTCCACGACCGCTGCGTCTTGCTTCCCCCGGCAGCTGGACCGGGCGTCGGATTTCGAGGAGCGGCGGCTGATCCGCGCCGCCCTGCGAGAACTGCGCCAAAGGAAACGAGGTAGCTGAGAGCGGGCGATTCCCTGCTCCCGCCCCACCGGCTGTCTCTCTCCCTGGGGAAGGGGTCGGACCCCCCGGAAGGCCGGGGGGGCTCCGTGCCCTCCTGCCCCCCGTTAACGCCCCTCCCCGGCGCGTGCGTTTGCAGAGCAGCGGGACAAGGAGCGGGACCAGCGGCTGCAGGAGCTGAAGAGCCAGGCGGGTGCGGGAAAGGCCGGCCGGGCCACCGAGACCACCACCCGGCAGAGCGCCCAGTCGGCCGACGGCTCGGCCCGCCGCACCCTCACCCAAACCGAGCGCCTCGTGCACTCCAGTAAGGGGCGGGGCCTGAGCTGTGTCCCCCGGGCACGGGGCTGTCTCTCTCTCTCTGCCGCCGTCTTCTCTCCCCTCCCGGGCACGGGCTGTCTCTCTCTCTCTGCCGCCGTCTTCTCTCCCCTCCCGGGCACGGGGCTGTCTCTCTCTCTCTCTGCCGCCGTCTTCTCTCCCCTCCCGGGCACGGGGCTGTCTCTCTCTCTCTGCCACCGTCTTCTCTTCCGTCCCGGGCACGGGGCTGTCTCCTCTCTCTCTCTGCCGCCGTCTTCTCTCCCCTCCCGGGCACGGGGCTGTCTCTCTCTCTCTGTCGCCGTCTTCTCTCCCCTCCCGGGCCACGGGGCTGTCTCTCTCTCTCTGCCGCCGTCTTCTCTGCCCTCCCGGGCACGGGGCTGTCTCTCTCTCTCTGCCGCCGTCTTCTCTTCCGTCCCGGGCACGGGGCTGTCTCTCTCTCTGCCGCCGTCTTCTCTGCCCTCCCGGGCACGGGGCTGTCTCTCTCTCTCTGCCGCCGTCTTCTCTGCCCTCCCGGGCACGGGGCTGTCTCTCTCTCTCTGTCGCCGTCTTCTCTGCCCTCCCGGATACGGGGCTGTCTCTCTCTCTGTCGCCGTCTTCTCTGCCCTCCCGGGCACGGGGCTGTCTCTCTCTCTCTGCCGCTGTCTTCTCTTCCGTCCCGGGCACGGGGCTGTCTCTCTCTCTGTCGCTGTCTTCTCTGCCCTCCCGGGCACGGGGCTGTCTCTCTCTCTCTGCCGCCGTCTTCTCTTCCGTCCCGGGCACGGGGCTGTCTCTCTCTCTCTGTCGCTGTCTTCTCTGCCCTCCCGGGCACGGGGCTGTCTCTCTCTCTCTGTCGCCGTCTTCTCTGCCCTCCCGGGCACGGGGCTGTCTCTCTCTCTCTGCCGCCGTCTTCTCTTCCGTCCCGGGCACGGGGCTGTCTCTCTCTCTCTGCCGCCGTCTTCTCTTCCGTCCCGGGCACGGGGCTGTCTCTCTCTCTCTCTGCCGCCGTCTCCTCTGCCCTCCCGGGCACGGGGCTGTCTCTCTCTCTCTGCCGCCGTCTCCTCTGCCCTCCCGGGCACGGGGCTGTCTCTCTCTCTCTGCCGCCGTCTTCTCTCCCCTCCGGGCACGGGGCTGTCTCTCTCTCTCTCTGCCGCTGTCTTCTCTTCCGTCCCGGGCACGGGGCTGTCTCTCTCTCTCTCTGCCGCTGTCTTCTCTTCCGTCCCGGGCACGGGGCTGTCTCTCTCTCTCTGCCACCGTCTTCTCTCCCCTCCCGGGCACGGGGCTGTCTCTCTCTCTCTGCCACCGTCTTCTCTGCCCTCCCGGGCACGGGGCTGTCTCTCTCTCTGCCACCGTCTTCTCTGCCCTCCCGGGCACGGGGCTGTCTCTCTCTCTGCCGCCGTCTTCTCTGCCCTCCCGGGCACGGGGCTGTCTCTCTCTCTCTGCCGCCGTCTTCTCTCCCCTCCCGGGCACGGGGCTGTCTCTCTCTCTCTGCCGCCGTCTTCTCTTCCGTCCCGGGCACGGGCTGTCTCTCTCTCTCTGCCACCGTCTTCTCTTCCGTCCCGGGCACGGGGCTGTCTCTCTCTCTCTGCCACCGTCTTCTCTTCCGTCCCGGGCACGGGCTGTCTCTCTCTCTCTGCCGCCGTCTTCTCTTCTGTCCCGGGCACGGGGCTGTCTCCTCTCTCTCTCTGCCGCCGTCTTCTCTTCCGTCCCGGGCACGGGGCTGTCCCTCTCTCTCTGCCGCCGTCTTCTCTTCCGTCCCGGGCACGGGGCTGTCTCTCTCTCTCTGCTGCCGTCTTCTCTCCCCTCCCGGGCACGGGGCTGTCTCTCTCTCTGCCGCCGTCTTCTCTTCCGTCCCGGGCACGGGGCTGTCTCTCTCTCTCTGCCGCCGTCTTCTCTTCCGTCCCGGGCACGGGGCTGTCTCTCTCTGCCGCCGTCTTCTCTGCCCTCCCGGGCACGGGGCTGTCTCTCTCTCTCTGTCGCCGTCTTCTCTGCCCTCCCGAGCACGGGGCTGTCTCTCTCTCTGCCGCCGTCTTCTCTGCCCTCCCGGGCACGGGGCTGTCTCTCTCTCTGCCACCGTCTTCTCTGCCCTCCCGGGCACGGGGCTGTCTCTCTCTCTGTCGCCGTCTTCTCTGCCCTCCCGGGCACGGGGCTGTCTCTCTCTCTGCCACCGTCTTCTCTTCCGTCCCGGGCACGGGGCTGTCTCTCTCTCTCTGCCGCCGTCTTCTCTTCCGTCCCGGGCACGGGGCTGTCCCTCTCTCTCTGCCGCCGTCTTCTCTTCCGTCCCGGGCACGGGGCTGTCTCTCTCTCTCTGCCGCCGTCTTCTCTTCCGTCCCGGGCACGGGGCTGTCTCTCTCTCTCTCTGCCGCCGTCTTCTCTTCCGTCCCGGGCACGGGGCTGTCCCTCTCTCTCTGCCGCCGTCTTCTCTTCCGTCCCGGGCACGGGGCTGTCTCTCTCTCTCTGCCGCCGTCTTCTCTGCCCTCCCGGATACGGGGCTGTCTCTCTCTCTCTGCCGCCGTCTTCTCTTCCGTCCCGGGCACGGGGCTGTCTCTCTCTCTGTCGCCGTCTTCTCTGTCCTCCCAGATACGGGGCTGTCTCTCTCTCTCTGCCGCCGTCTTCTCTTCCGTCCCGGGCACGGGGCTGTCTCTCTCTCTGTCGCCGTCTTCTCTGTCCTCCCAGATACGGGGCTGTCTCTCTCTCTCTGCCGCCGTCTTCTCTGCCCTCCCGGGCACGGGGCTGTCTCTCTCTCTGCCACCGTCTTCTCTGCCCTCCCGGGCACGGGGCTGTCTCTCTCTCTGCCGCCGTCTTCTCTGCCCTCCCGGGCACGGGGCTGTCTCTCTCTCTCTGCCACCGTCTTCTCTTCCGTCCCGGGCACGGGGCTGTCTCTCTCTCTCTGCCGCCGTCTTCTCTTCCGTCCCGGGCACGGGGCTGTCTCTCTCTCTCTGCCGCCGTCTTCTCTGCCCTCCCGGATACGGGGCTGTCTCTCTCTGCCGCCGACTTCTCTGCCCTCCCGGATACGGGGCTGTCTCTCTCTCTGCCACCGTCTTCTCTGCCCTCCCGGGCACGGGGCTGTCTCTCTCTCTGCCACCGTCTTCTCTGCCCTCCCGGGCACGGGGCTGTCTCTCTCTCTCTGCCACCGTCTTCTCTGCCCTCCCGGGCACGGGGCTGTCTCTCTCTCTGCCACCGTCTTCTCTGCCCTCCCGGGCACGGGGCTGTCTCTCTCTCTGCCGCCGTCTTCTCTGCCCTCCCGGGCACGGGGCTGTCTCTCTCTCTCTGCCACCGTCTTCTCTTCCGTCCCGGGCACGGGGCTGTCTCTCTCTCTCTGCCGCCGTCTTCTCTTCCGTCCCGGGCACGGGGCTGTCTCTCTGCTGGCGTCTTCTCTACTCACCGCCCCGATCACAGGTCTGTCTCTCTGCTGGTATCTTCTCTGTCCCCTTCTCCCCCCCAGGCATGGGGCTGTCTCTCTCTGCCTCGCCTCCCCGCCCCCCTTGGCCACGGGGCTGTCTCTCTCTGCTGGTGTCTTTTCTGCCGTCTCCCAAGTCTTGGGGTCCTGCTCTTGGTGTCGGCTTCTGGGCTTCGTACCCCTCTCCCCCGCACTGCTGGTGCTTGGTTGCCCGGGCCTGGTGCTTGGTTGCCCGGGCTTCCTGCTGCCCAGGGGTCCCTGGATCCACCCACGGGAGGGCAAGAGGCCGCCACGGGGCCTGTCTCCCCACACGGCGCTGCCCTTCGGCTTGGGAGGTGCGGCTTGCTCCGTAGGACCAGGCCAGGCTGGAGCTCCTAGCAAGTACGCCCGACAGCCAGGCGGGCAGGGAGCTTGTGGGTCCGGAAGAGGCTTCCCATTGGTTGGCTGGAGCCAGCGGGGGGCGTGGCCAGGCCCAGTGCATTCTGGGACCCATCTCGCTCCACGGCGAGTGCCCCGCCTCACGCCCCGTCGGCTTCTCTTCCCCTTGCAGACGACGGCACCCAGACCTCCCGCCTGACAACGGTGGAGTCGAGCTACACCAAACGCTCGGAAAGTAAGGTCCCGCCCCTCCCCGCCCCCATTCTTCTGGGCCCGCTCCCTGCCCCCCATCTTCCTGGGCCAGGGTCGCCGAAATGGCCCCAGCTGGAAAGGGGCCCGAGGGCTCCACCCAGTGGGGGAGGTCTGTGAACTGTCTCCGCCCCCAGGGCCGGCCCCGCAGCTCCCATTGGCTAGCAGCCACGGCCAATGGGAGCTGTGGGGCCGCAGACCCACCTGGAGGGATGGGCCAATCCCTTCTAGGAGCCACCTGAGGTCAGCTCCGTCCACAGCCCTCACGCCGGGCCACTTCCTCAGAGCCCATACCTCCGTCTCCTGGAGCCCATACCTCCCCCTCCTTGCCCCATACCTCCCTCTCCTTGCCCCATACCTCCCCCTCCTGGAGCCCATACCTCCCTCTCCTTGCCCCACGCCCCCTCCTGGAGCCCATACCTCCCTCTCCTTGCCCCATACCTCCCTCTCCTGGAGCCCATACCTCCCCCTCCTGGAGCCCATACCTCCCTCTCCTTGCCCCATACCTCCCTCTCCTGGAGCCCATACCTCCCTCTCCTTGCCCTGTGCCTCCTCCTGGAGCCCATACCTCCCCCTCCTGGAGCCCATACCTCCCTCTCCTGGAGCCCATACCTCCCTCTCCTGGAGCCCATACCTCCCCCTCCTGGAGCCCATACCTCCCTCTCCTGGAGCCCATACCTCCCCCTCCTGGAGCCCATACCTCCCTCTCCTTGCCCCACGCCTCCTCCTGGAGCCCATACCTCCCTCTCCTGGAGCCCATACCTCCCTCTATTGGAGCCCATACCTCCCCCTCCTGGCCCCGTGCCCCCTCCTGGAGCCCATACCTCCCCCTCCTTGCCCCCATACCTCCCTCTCCTTGCCTCCCTCCCTACTCTCCCCGCCAGCGTCTTGAGTTTCCTTTTGCCCCCCCTGCAGATGGCAGCACCTTCGTCCAGACCAAGTCCTCCTACAGCTCCTCCTCCAAGAAGGTTGGCAGGTGAGTGCCCCCCCTGGTGCCCGCTTGAGGGTGCCCCGCAGATTCCCCCGCCCCCGATGGACGGTTCCCACCGCCCTGGGCTATGTTGGACAGCCAGGACCAGGCGGGGACCTGCGCCTCCTTGCTCCTCCTCTCCGGAGGGGTCGGCTGATCAAGGTCCTCGTTCCCCCCCCCCCCCAGCATCTTCGACCGGGAGGACGAGAGCAGCGGGCCGGAGCGGCGCCAGGCGGAGAAGAAGAAGGAGCTGTTGAGGGCCCAGAACCTGCCCAAGACTTCGACCAGCCAGGCGCGCAAGGCCATGATCGAGAAACTCGAGAAGGAGGGCGGGAGGTGAGGGCACCAGGCGAGGGGGCAGGGCTGGGAGGAGTGGGGGGGCGCGGGGCCGGCGACCAACGCGCCCTGTGTTGTGTGCCCCCCGCAGCCCCGCGAGCCCGGCCCTGTCGCGGGTGGCCGTGCAGCGCTCCTCCAGCTTCGGGGTGCCCAACGCCAACAGCATCAAGCAGATGTTGCTGGACTGGTGCCGCGTGAAGACCCGCGGCTATGAGGTCAGTGCCTGCCCCCCGGCCCTCTTCTCCTGGGCCCACTCCCTGCCCCCCATCTTCCGGGACCAGGGTGGCCCCAGCCGGAAAGGGCCGCGAGGGCTCCGCCCAGCGGGGGAGGTCCGTGAACTGCCTCCGTCCCCAGGGCCGGCCCCGCAGCTCCCATTGGCTATCAGCCACGGCCAATGGGAGCTGTGGGGCCGTAGACCCATCTGGAGGGATGGGCCAATCCCTTCTAGGAGCCACCTGAGGTCAGCTCCGTCCACAGCCCTCACGCCGGGCCACTTCCCCGGAGCCCATACCTCCCTCTCCTTGCCCCATGCCTCCTCCTGGAGCCCATACCTCCCTCTCCTTGCCCCATGCCTCCTCCTGGAGCCCATACCTCTCTCTCCTTGCCCCGTGCCCCTTCCTGGAGCCCATACCTCCCTCTCCTTGCCCCATGCCCATTCCTGGAGCCCATACCTCCCTCTCCTTGCTCCATGCCTCCTCCTGGAGCCCATACCTCCCTCTCCTTGCCCCATACCTCCCTCTCCTGGAGCCCATACCTCTCTCTCCTTGCCCCGTGCCTCCTCCTGGAGCCCATACCTCCCTCTCCTTGCCCCGTGCCCCTTCCTGGAGCCCATACCTCCCTCTCCTTGCCCCATGCCCATTCCTGGAGCCCATACCTCCCTCTCCTTGCCCCATACCTCCTCCTGGAGCCCATACCTCCCTCTCCTTGCCCCGTGCCTCCTCCTGGAGCCCATACCTCTCTCTCCTTGCCCCGTGCCCCTTCCTGGAGCCCATACCTCTCTCTCCTTGCCCCGTGCCTCCTCCTGGAGCCCATACCTCCCTCTCCTTGCCCCGTGCCCCTTCCTGGAGCCCATACCTCTCTCTCCTTGCCCCGTGCCCCTTCCTGGAGCCCATACCTCCCTCTCCTTGCCCCGTGCCCCTTCCTGGAGCCCATACCTCCCTCTCCTTGCCCCATGCCCATTCCTGGAGCCCATACCTCCCTCTCCTTGCCCCGTGCCTCCTCCTGGAGCCCATACCTCCCTCTCCTTGCCCCATGCCCATTCCTGGAGCCCATACCTCCCTCTCCTTGCCCCATGCCTCCTCCTGGAGCCCATACCTCTCTCTTTGTGCCCCATGCCTCCTCCTAGAGCCCATACCTCCCTCTCCTTGCCCCGTGCCCCTTCCTGGAGCCCATACCTCCCTCTCCTGGAGCCCATACCTCCCTCTCCTGGAGCCCATACCTCCTACTCCAACTGTGACCCTTTCATCCCCCTCGCCCCGCCCGATGGAAATGAGCAAACCTGGATTGGGGGGAGCCAGCAACCGGAAGGAGGGGGATGGAGTGAGAAGGGGAGGGTCTTGGGGGGCAGCGGCAGGGAAGGGGGCACTTTTGGAGGCAAAGGTGTCCTGAGGAGGAAGCTGGCTGCCCTGCGCCCCCGCCTGACTCGGCCTCCCCCACCCCAGCACGTGGACATCCAGAACTTCTCCTCCAGCTGGAGCGACGGCATGGCCTTCTGCGCCCTGGTGCACAACTTCTTCCCCGAGGCCTTCGACTACGCCCAGCTGTCGCCCCAGGACCGCCGGCGCAACTTCGAGGTGGCCTTCTCCTCGGCCGAGTACGTCCCCCTCCCCGGGGCGTGGGAGCCGGGGCGTGGGAGCCGGGGCGTGGGAGCCGGGCCGCCGCCAGTGCCCCCGGGGCTGCCTCTGAGCACTAACCCTGGGCGCACGGAGCCCCTCTTCCCGCCGCTGGCCCCTCTTCTAACCGCTTGAGCGCTGGAGCGACGCCTGCCCTGGCCGAGGCCCCGCCAGCTGTCTGGGGCGTGGGGCGGGGACGGGACGGCGGGCGGGGGCCCCGTGGCCGGGAGGCGCGGTCCTGGGGGCTGAGTCCCAGCCCATAGGCTGGGGGGGGCTCCTGCAGCTTCCGGAGCTGCCCTTCGGCTTGTGGGGCTCTGAGACGCGGGAGGGGGTTTGGCCGGGAATCAGCTCTCGTCATCCCTCTGTCTGTCCTCTCACCCGTCCTTCTGTCCTTCCCTCCGTCCGTCGGTCCGTCCTCTCACCCGTCCTTCCGTCCCTCCCTCCGTCCGTCCTCTCACCCGTCCTTCTGTCCTTCCCTCCGTCCATCCTCCCGTCCCTCCGTCCGTCCGTCCGTCCTCTCACCCATCCTTCCGTCCCTCCCTCCGTCCGTCCTCTCACCCGTCCTTCTGTCCTTCCCTCCGTCCGTCCCTCCTCTCACCCGTCCTTCCGTCCTTCCCTCCGTCCGTCCCTCCTCTCACCCGTCCTTCTGTCCTTCCCTCCGTCCGTCCCTCCTCTCACCCGTCCTTCCGTCCTTCCCTCCGTCCGTCCCTCCTCTCACCCGTCCTTCCGTCCCTCCCTCCGTCCGTCCTCTCACCCGTCCTTCTGTCCTTCCCTCCGTCCGTCCCTCCTCTCACCCGTCCTTCCGTCCCTCCCTCCGTCCGTCCTCTCACCCGTCCTTCTGTCCTTCCCTCCGTCCGTCCCTCCTCTCACCCGTCCTTCCGTCCTTCCCTCCGTCCGTCCCTCCTCTCACCCGTCCTTCTGTCCTTCCCTCCGTCCGTCCCTCCTCTCACCCGTCCTTCCGTCCTTCCCTCCGTCCGTCCCTCCTCTCACCCGTCCTTCCGTCCTTCCCTCCGTCCCTCCCTCCTCTCACCCGTCCTTCCGTCCTTCCCTCCGTCCGTCCCTCCTCTCACCTGTCCTTCCGTCCTTCCCTCCGTCCGTCCCTCCTCTCACCCGTCCTTCCGTCCTTCCCTCCGTCCGTCCCTCCTCTCACCCGTCCTTCCGTCCTTCCCTCCGTCCGTCCCTCCTCTCACCCGTCCTTCCGTCCTTCCCTCCGTCCGTCCCTCCTCTCACCCGTCCTTCTGTCCTTCCCTCCGTCCGTCCTCTCACCCGTCCGTCTGTCCCTCCCTCCGTCCGTCCCTCCTCTCACCCGTCCTTCCGTCCTTCCCTCCGTCCGTCCCTCCTCTCACCCGTCCTTCTGTCCCTCCCTCCGTCCGTCCTCTCACCCGTCCTTCTGTCCTTCCCTCCGTCCGTCCCTCCTCTCACCCGTCCTTCCGTCCTTCCCTCCGTCCGTCCCTCCTCTCACCCGTCCTTCCGTCCTTCCCTCCGTCCGTCCCTCCTCTCACCCGTCCTTCCGTCCTTCCCTCCGTCCGTCCCTCCTCTCACCCGTCCTTCTGTCCTTCCCTCCGTCCGTCCTCTCACCCGTCCGTCTGTCCCTCCCTCCGTCCGTCCCTCCTCTCACCCATCCTTCTGTCCCTCCCTCCGTCCGTCCCTCCTCTCACCCGTCCTTCCGTCCTTCCCTCCGTCCGTCCCTCCTCTCACCCGTCCTTCTGTCCTTCCCTCCGTCCGTCCCTCCTCTCACCCGTCCTTCTGTCCCTCCCTCCGTCCGTCCTCTCACCCGTCCTTCTGTCCCTCTGTCCGTCCGTCCTCTCACCCGTCCTTCCGTCTGTCCGTCCTCTCACCCGTCCTTCTGTCCTTCCCTCCGTCCGTCCTCCTCTCACCCGTCCTTCTGTCCTTCCCTCCCTCTGTCCCTCCTCTCACCCGTCCTTCCGTCCTTCCCTCCGTCCGTCCTCCTCTCACCCGTCCTTCTGTCCTTCCCTCCGTCCGTCCCTCCTCTCACCCGTCCTTCTGTCCTTCCCTCCGTCCGTCCTCCTCTCACCCGTCCTTCCGTCCCTCCGTCCGTCCTCTCACCCGTCCTTCCGTCCCTCCGTCCGTCCGTCCTCTCACCTGTCCTTCTGTCCCTCCCTCCGTCCGTCCTCTCACCCGTCCTTCTGTCCCTCTGTCCGTCCGTCCTCTCACCCGTCCTTCCGTCTGTCCGTCCTCTCACCCGTCCTTCTGTCCTTTCCTCCGTCCGTCCTCGCCCACCCATCATTCCGTCCTCGCTCACCCGTCCGTCCTTCCATCTGTCTGTCCTCTCGCCCACCCGTCCCTCCAGCTCCCCATCCCTCTGTCTTCACGTCCGTTCCTCCATCCATCCTCATACCCACCCACCCATCCATCCATTTCTCCATCCATCCTCACGCCCACCTCTCCTTCCATCTCCTCATGTACCCATGCGTCCCGTCACCCACCCATCCCTCCCTCCCTCCATCCCTCATCCGTCCCCACACCCATCCCTCCACCCGGCCCGTCAACAGCGGGCTGCCCCAGGCCGTGCAACGACAGACTCGTTCCTCCCGTGAGTCCACGGGATGGGGACTCCCTGCGGTTCCCCTGGCTCGTGCAGGCCGCCCTGCCTGGGAAGACGTCTGGGATCAGGAGGCCCCCGCCAGACCGTGGTTGCTAGGCCCCACATCTCCAAGCTACCATGACTAGGGGCAGTCTTCAGTTGCCTTTTGCCTTCCCGGGGAGCGGTGTGCGTACCAGGAGAGCTATTCATCCCTCCAGCCTGGAAGCCAGGTGGCTTTTCCCCTTCCCCTCCCACCCCCCGATTCCAAGCGGGGCCCGGCTATATACCCAGCTATATAGCTTGGTCCGCTCTGGAATTCATCCCTCAACCACTGGTTGGCGCCGAACTCACCTCACGTCCCTTTTCTCCTCTCTCGCTCCGGCCTTCCGCTCCGGCTTCCTCACGCCTGGATCTCACGCTCCCACCCCCTCCGGCTCTGCTTGTGTCCCCCAATTTCTGGCCCGTTTCACACTCCCGGTAGGGCAGGTTCCCCTGGGAACGGATCCCCCTTTCTTCTCGCTTGCACCCCCTCCCCAGAGCATGAAGGAACTGGAGTGTTTTGTTCCGGGGGAATGTGAATTGGATTGATACGTTTCTCTTCTCTCTCTTTCTCCCCCCCCGCCCCGTCCTCCCCTTCCCCGACTGGGCTGTGGTCACTTGCTACCCCCTTCCCCCCTCCCGCCTCCGCCCCCCAGGAAGCACACAGACTGTCCGCAGTTGCTGGACGTGGAGGACATGGTCCGGATGCGCGAGCCCGATTGGAAGTGTGTGTACACATACATTCAGGAGTTCTATCGCTGCTTGGTCCAGCAGGGGCTGGTCAAAACCAAAAAGGCGTAGCCCAATTCCACCCCGATGGTGAGAATCCTTCCTTGCGAGCGAGCGCCCGCCCGGGCCGAGCCCTACGGGGCAGACGTGAGGGCAGGGGGCCGGTGCCCCTAACGTGGCAGTCCTCAGCGTGGTGCCCGAGGGCGCTATGGTGCCTGCTGGGCCGTTTCTGGGTGCCGGCCCCGGGCGTGTGGCGTACGGGTGTCCCCAACCCCAGGCGCGCAGCAGAGCAGCAAGGCTGGCTCCGGGCGTGCGACGTATGGGTGTCCCCAACCCTGGGCGCGCAGCACAGCAGCGAGGCTGGCTCCGGGCGTGTGACGTATGGGTGTCCCCAACCCTGGGCGCGCAGCACAGCAGCGAGGCTGGCTCCGGGCGTGTGACGTATGGGTGTCCCCAACCCTGGGCGCGCAGCACAGCAGCGAGGCTGGCTCCGGGCGTGTGACGTATGGGTGTCCCCAACCCTGGGCGCGCAGCACAGCAGCGAGGCTGGCTCCGGGCGTGCGGCGTACGGGTGTCCCCAACCCCGGGCGCGCAACACAGCAGCGAGGCTGGCTCCGGGCGTGTGGCGTATGGGTGTCCCCAACCCCGGGCGCGCAGCACAGCAGCGAGGCTGGCTCCGGGCGTGTGGCGTATGGGTGTCCCCAACCCCGGGCGCGTAGCACAGCAGAGGCGCCGGCCTCGGGCGTGCGGCGTATGGGTGGCGCCGGCACTGGGCGTGTGTGCAGCTCCGCCCCCGGGCGTATGGGTGGCCCCGCTGCCCGGGCGCCCGGCACGTGAGTGACCCCACCCCCGGGCGCCCGGCAGCCCCAAAAGTTTGGGGACCACCGCCCTAACGGATTTCCCTTCCCCGGCTCGGCCAAGGGCCACGCAGGTGGCTGCTCCAATTTTACGGCCCCAAAGCTGGCAGCGTGGGGACCCCCCGAACCCGAAATCTGGCAGAGTCAGCCCCCCCGGCCCCAAAGCTGGCAGAGTAGCCTCCCCCCTCTCCCGGCCCCTGGCTGTTTGCTCAGCCTCTCCGTGCTTTGCTGGCTCCCGGGGAGATCAGGCGTGATGCGCTCGCGTTCTCCACCAAGATGCCTCCTTCTCATATATGGACAGGAGCCGGCTGCCTGGAAAGTGTGACTCAAGGCACGCGGCTCCCTGTCCGTGTTTGGGCTCGTGGGGGGACCCACGGCCGGCTCGGTTATGTCTTTATAAGGGCAGGGATTGTCTCTGGAGGCTGCCTCGGTGTTTCTGTCATGAACCCGGCCAGGGCTGCTTTTCCGAAGGTGCGGCCGGGCCCTGCTGTTTCCCTGCCGGTGGGGGGCATCTGGGGGCAGGAGGGAGCGTGCATCCTTTCATGTTCTCACACTCAAACTCGAAGAGTCGTGCATGGCTCGGGGTGCATGCTGGGAACCGTGGCCCTGGCATGCGGTGTGCCCCTGGACCCCTAGTGCCTCAGTTTCCCTACCTGCACAGCTGGGAGGAGTGCCTTGGCTGGGAGCTGGGGGAGGGGGAGAGGCACCCTGCGGCCAGCAGGAGGCGCTGCCCCGCCTCTGGGAGAGGAGTCGGGCCGGGGCCCACCATCCTGTGGGTGTCCTGCCCTGGGGCAGCATGAGCTAGACCTGCGTTGGCTCCCTCTGGGCCCATGTATCACCCTCCGCTCTGCTCTGGGGTGCAGTGGGGGGAGAGGCCTCTTCCCCAGCCGCAGGCCAGGCCCCACGCAGCAGCCGGTTTCAAAGAGATGGACGTTTTTCTACACGGGCCACTTGGTTAACCTGCGGAACTCCTCGCCAGAGGATGCAGGGAAGATCAGGGTTTTAGCAGGGTTCCAAAAAAGAGCGAGAGGCATTCATGGAGGCTGGAGTCTACATCTCCTCCTACCCCCCGGGCCTTCACCCCTCCTGAAACGTGGAGTCCCCTCTTGTATCCTGGACCCTGCCCTCAACTTGTCGCCCCCTGCTGTAGCCTGAATCCGGTGGTCCCCCTGTTGTGCCCCAAACCCCAGACTCCCAGCTGTCTTGCACTATTTGCAACCTTGGCTGTGGCCGTGTAGCGTAGGCCATCATGCTTAGGTCATAGCTCCCCTCCAGCCTGCGCCCTGCCCCCCTGCCCCCCAGCATATGTGGAGGGACGTGACTAAGGAAAAATGATTGGCGTGTTCCCATCACACCCAGGGCCACTCGAGGAAATGACTAGGCCAGAGGTTTCAAAGAAAGGAAACGTTTTTTCTTCGCGAGGCGCGCTGTCAACCTGTGGAACTCCTCGCCGGAGGATGGTGGGAAGGCAAGAACTAGGGGGAGGGGGTGACCAAATGAAGAGGTAGCAGGTTGAAAACAAACCAAAGGAAATTTTTCGTCACTTGGCGCGCTGTTAACCTGTGGAACTCCTCGCTGGAGGGTGTTGGGAAGGCAAGAACTAGGAGGGGGTGTCACCAATTGAAGAGGTAGCAGGTTGAAAACCAACCAAAGGAAGTTTTTCGTCACTTAGGGCGCTGTCAACCTGTGGAACTCCTCGCCGGAGGATGTTGGGAAGGCAAGAACTAGGGGGAGGGGAGGTCACCAAACGACTAGGTAGCAGGAAAAGAAACCAAAGGATGTTTTTCGTCACTTGGGGCGCTGTTAACCTGTGGAACTCCTCGCCGGAGGATGTCGGGAAGGCAAGAACTAGGGGGAGGGGAGGTCACCAAATGACTAGGTAGCAGGAAAAGAAACCAAAGGATGTTTTTCGTCACTTGGGGCGCTGTCAACCTGTGGAACTCCTCGCCGGAGGATGTTGGGAAGGCAAGAACTAGGGGGAGGGGAGGTCACCAAACGACTAGGTAGCAGGAAAAGAAACCAAAGGATGTTTTTCGTCACTTGGGGCGCTGTTAACCTGTGGAACTCCTCGCCGGAGGATGTTGGGACGACCTGGATTTTAACAGGGCTCCAAAAAAGAGCTAGGCACATTCGTGGGGGAACAGGGCCATTCAAATATGGGGATATTTCTATCTTGGGAGGTCCAGGCCAGTCGTCCCCCGTCACGGGGGGGGGGGGATGAAGTCCCATCCCTCCTGAGAGATTTGCCCTAGATCTCTGTTAAGGATTGAGCTCCCAACCCTGCGTTGAAGAGGCCAGTGCTTTAACCATTGAGCTACCCCTCCTTGCCGTGGCTCACGGTGATTGGCCAGGACAGGTAGGGCTGGCCGCCCTAGCCCGTTTGCCGGAGGCTGGAAATGGATCACAGGGCGGGATTGCTTGATTCCCTGGTCTGTTTGCTCCCTCTGGGGCACCTTCTTTGTCACTTGGTGCCCTGTTAACCTGTGGAACTCCTTGCCGGAGGAGGGTGGGGAGGCAAGAACTAGGGGGAGGAGGGTCCCCAAATGAATAGGTAGCAGGGAAAGAAACCAAAGGATGTTTTTTGTCACTTGGGGCGCTGTTAACCTGTGGAACTCCTCGCCGGAGGATGTTAGGAAGGCAAGAAGCAGGAGGGGGGGGGTTAGATGGACCTATGGTCCGACCCGTTCTACCCGCTCGACTGTATGTCAAAGCCCAGCCTCCTAGCGTGGCTTAGGAACTACAGCTCCCAGCATGCACTGCAGCAGCGCTGCCCAATCGGGCAGCGGCAGGCTGGGAGTTGTAGTCTCCACCAGCCTGGCCGGGTGCAGGGCCTTCCTGGGGCACCCCAAAAACGAGGCAGCCTTGGCAGGGCACTCTTGTCCCCGGGGGGGAAGGGGCTTGTGGGGCCCAGCCCCACTGGTTACTGAGGGGGTGGGTGACGGGCCCTGGGGGCCCCATTGAGGTGGGCGTGGAGAGGGGCACCCAGGACACAAGGTGTGGAGGGATGATCGTGCCGGGGGGGGGGGATATGGGCACAGGCTGAGGGTGCCAGGTGGGGGGGCCCAGCGTGGCTCAGCCATAGGGTGAGCCCCATAGCGGGGTGGTCAGGCCCTGGTGCAAATATCTGAGCACCCGCCCCACGTTGGGCACCATAGCCTGGGGGTGCACGGAGAGGCCTGGGGGGGGGGGCCCTGAGCAGTTGGGGGGGCTGCTCCGGTGGCGAGCAGGGGGTCCGGCAGCCCCGACCCATTGCCCTCCCCCCCCCCCCCCAGGATGCTGGCGGACTGCGTGCCCCTGGTGGAGGTGGAAGACATGATGATCATGGGCAAGCGGCCGGATTCGAAATGCGTCTTCACCTACGTGCAGTCGCTCTACAACCACCTGCGGCGCCACGAGCTGCGCCTGCGCCAGAGCAAGCGCTAAGGGGCCCGCCCCACGGCTCCCTCCCGCCGGGGCTGGGGGGCCCAGGAGGCACCGCCCGCCCCAAAGGCCCCGGGCGAGGCTGAAAGACTGGCTCTGCACTGGCTGTTCATGCTGCGAGCGCCCCACACCGGCGCCTCTGCCCCACGGCGGGCGGAGCCCTGGCCTGCCCCCCACCCAGCTTGGGGCTCAGCCCCTCCCCCCTGCGCTTTTTAGAGTCGCTGGTTAAGTTATTTGCTGTAAGGAGTCGGGTTTGTGTTGGGCAAGGCCACAAGGCTGGGCGGGCTGAGGCCCCGCCCCGTCTGGCCCAGGCCCCGCCCCGTCTGGCTGGCTGGTCTAGCTGTGGCCCTGTCTGGCCCAGGCTCCGCCCCATCTGGCTGTCTGGCCCATGCTCTGCCCTGTCTGGCTGTATGGGCAAGGCCCTGTCTGTCCCAGGCTCCACCCCGTCTGGCCCAGGCCCCGCCCCATCTGTCTGTGTGGGCAAGGCCCTGTCTGGGCTAGGCCCCGCCCCGTCTGGCTGTCTGGCCCAGGCCCCGCCCCGTCTGGCTGTCTGGCCCAGGCCCCGCCCCGTCTGGCCCAGGCCCCGCCCCGTCTGGCCCAAGCCCCGCCCCATCTGGCTGTATGAGCAAAGCCCTATCTGATCTAGCTGTGGCCCTGTCTGGCTAGCTGGTTGAGGCGCTGTCTGGCCCAGGCCCCGCCCCGTCTGGCCCAGGCCCCGCCCCTTCTGGCTGTCTGGCCCAGGCTCCACCCCGTCTGGCTGTATGGGCAAGGCCCTGTCTGCGCTAGGCCCCACCCCATCTGGCTGTCTGGCCCAGGCCCCGCCCCGTCTGGCCCAGGCCCCGCCCCATCTGGCTGTCTGGCCCAGGCTCCACCCCGTCTGGCTGTATGGGCAAGGCCCTGTCTGCGCTAGGCCCCACCCCATCTGGCTGTCTGGCCCAGGCCCCGCACCGTCTGGCCCAGGCCCCGCCCCATCTGGCTGTCTGGCCCAGGCTCCACCCCATCTGGCTGTGTGGCCCAGGCCCCGCCCCATCTGGCTGTCTGGGCTAGGCCCCGCCCCCTCTGTCTGTGGTCGTGTCCATCTTGGCTGTAGCCACTGCTATGCTGCTGGGTTTGCGGCCACCCATGGGGCCCCCAGCTTGGGCAGCTGGTGTCCGGATTATGTGGGGCAGAGGGGGGGCCCTGCCCTGCCCTCTTGCTTGTAGCCTTCTCCCTCCCTGCCCGGCGTTGGGCCCACACACAGCGACAGCCCCCCCCTTGGCACACTGCTGCCTGCTGCTGGCTCACCCCCCCACCTCCCCCTCCCGGGACCCCCCCTCCCCGTCAGTTAGGGGGAGCCGGACTGGAACCCGGTGAAGAGGCCGGCTCCGGGGGACAGATCCTACCCCACGGAGCAGCCCCCCCAGGGCCTGGCCCCCTCCTCCCCCGTGTCCCCCGGGCCCTTTGCACGCCGTGCCACGAGCCTAGTGAGCAGGTCCCTGTGGCCACGTGCATGAACGTGTCTCACCACCATCCGGCCAATAAACGTTGTGATCGACCGGTTGTGGGTCCTTTTTGTGGGGCAGGGCTGGGCCCTTCCAACCCCTCCCCCCGCCCCCCAGCTGCTCTCCCCCCCCCCCAGTGGATTCATGGCTCTACCCCGTCCCCCACCTGGCTCCTGTAAGGAGGATCGCTATGGGGTGGGGGCTTCGGGACCACCCTAGGGGGCCTTCCGCCTGCCCCATTGGTGGGCCTGGTGGTAGCTCCTGCCCCACGGGGAAGCAGAATTGGGGGTGCCCCATTGGCTGTGGAAAGCCGTGCCCCCCCCATGTGGGGCTCAGCTACCCCCCCCTTCGTGGCAGACCCCGAGTCCGGCTCTTCTGTAGGACTCAACCTAGGCACCACTAAACAGGGGCTGGCCCCTAAGGGCCACAGGTCCCGGGGCCCAAAGGAGGTGGGGGGGGGGGCTCCCTAGCTCCCAGTTAAGGCACTCCTCCCGGCTGTGCAGGTAGGGAAACTGAGGCACTAGGGGTCCAAGGGCACTCCCGCCGACTCCTGGAAGTGACCAGCCTGGCCCTCCAGGTGGCTCCACCCACGGCCTTCAGGCCCCACCTCTGCCTCTCCCATTGGCCGCAACGGCCAGCCAATGGGCACCGCGGCGGCGGCCGCCCCCTGCTGGCTGCTCCAGGAGGGACACCCATCAAAATCGCCCATCGCCGCATGCCGAGTCCGGAGGGCTGCCTCCCCACCCCCAGGAAGGGGCCCGATCCGACAGGGAAGACGACACACCGCAGCATGGGGGGCTGAAGGCGGCTTTACTCCTGCTCCGGACCCACACCCTGGGACCGTGCCCCCCAGCGTGCCACCCCCCCCCCCCCCGGGACTCCCCACATCCGCCCTCAGCACGTAAGACTTTCTGCCGAGGGTTTCATTCGGTCCCGGCGGGTAGGGGGCGGCCGTACCCGCTACAGATCGGGGTGGTCCCGGCCGGGGGGCGGCGGGCCCGGGTCCTGCTCCGGCGCGGGCGAAAACCCGGCCGGGGCGAGCTGGAACGGCTCCGGCACCGGGGCCTCGGGCGCCTCCTTGCGGTAGAAACCCAGCTCCTGCAGCAGCCGGTTAATCTCCTGCCGGCTCATGTCGCTCAGAGGAATTCGCTGCAACGAGAGGGGGGAGAGCCGTGGGGGTCTGCCCTCCAGGGCCGGGCGTGGGCGTCCCATCCGGGCCACCGTAGGCCTCAGGGCTCCGGTTTGGCCGGGCACCTATGGGTGGGCCTGGCTTCCAAAGGGTGGCGGTAAACCAGCGGGCAAAATACGGCCCACCGGGCTATTGGAACCGGCCCCGGGGGCGGAGCCAGCTCAGGGCCCGCCCCCACGCTGCCCCGCCCCCAGACCAATCGAGATCCGGGGACGGGGGGAGGAGCCTGTGAAGTCATTGGCCCTCTCCCTGCCGGAACCGCGGGCCGTTTGTGATAGCGAACGATGTCGTGAACGGGGGGCCCAGAGGGATCCGCCCCTTTCCTCTGAGGCCACGCCCCTTTTCATCCGGAGGCCCCGCCCCTTTAATCAGGAGGCCACGCCCCTTCTAGGAACGGAACCAGCCCACGCCTGCCTATCAAAAATCATGAAGTGCGCCCCCCCCCCCGAAAAATAATTGCCCACCCCATGGGGACAAGCAGCCAATGGCTTCTCCCCCCACCCAGCTCCCTCCCCATAGCGCCCCCTACTGGGCACGGCCAGGGTGGAGCAGCCACGGGACCCCCCCCCCCAGTACGTACTCCAGGTGCCCCCTACTGGGAACAGCCAGGGTGGAGCAGCCAGGGGATCCCCCCCCCCATACGTACTCCTGGCCCTGCTCCCCATAGCGCCCCCTACTGGGCACGGCCAGGGTGGAGCAGCCAGGGGACCCCCCCCCCGTACGTACTCCTGGCCCTGCTCCCCATAGCGCCCCCTACTGGGCACGGCCAGGGTGGACCAGCCAGGGGACCCCCCCCCCCGTACGTACTCCTGGCCCTGCTCCCCATAGCGCCCCCTACTGGGCACGGCCAGGGTGGACCAGCCAGGGGACCACCCCCCGTACGTACTCCAGGCCCTGCTCCCCATAGCGCCCCCTACTGGGCACGGCCAGGGTGGAGCAGCCAGGGGATCCCCCCCCGTACGTACTCCTGGCCCTGCTCCCCATAGCGCCCCCTACTGGGCACGGCCAGGGTGGAGCAGCCAGGGGATCCCCCCCCGTACGTACTCCTGGCCCTGCTCCCCATAGCGCCCCCTACTGGGCATGGCCAGGGTGGAGCAGCCAGGGGACCCCCCCCGGTACGTACTCCTGGCCCTGCTCCCCATAGCGCCCCCTACTGGGCACAGCCAGGGTGGACCAGCCAGGGGACCCCCCCCCCCGTACGTACTCCTGGCCCTGCTCCCCATAGCGCCCCCTACTGGGCACGGCCAGGGTGGACCAGCCAGGGGATCCCCCCCCCCCGTACGTACTCCTGGCCCTGCTCCCCATAGCGCCCCCTGCTGGGCACGGCCAGGGTGGACCAGCCAGGGGACCCCCCCCCCCGTACGTACTCCTGGCCCTGCTCCCCATAGCGCCCCCTACTGGGCACGGCCAGGGTGGACCAGCCAGGGGATCCCCCCCCCGTACGTACTCCTGGCCCTGCTCCCCATAGCGCCCCCTGCTGGGCACGGCCAGGGTGGACCAGCCAGGAGACCCCCCCTCCCCGCCAAGTATTGCACAGCGCCCCCTGCTGTCCCGGGCCGGGATCACAGCGCCTCCCCGCACCCAGCTCGTACCTCGAGTTCCTCGTAGCGGCCGTTCAGCAGCACGAGTTCAGGGTCGGCTCCCGGCAGGTGTTTCATGACCAGGTTGTGGCTGGAAGGGGGAATTAAGGAGCCTGGCCATGGGGGGCAGGGAGGCTCCCCGGGGCTGGGGGGCAAGAACGCCCGACCCCCACCCCACCTCGGCCGGCCCGGCAAAGGATACTACAGAGGGAGGTCCTCGGTGACGAAGGCCTTCACCTGGAAAGGAGCAGACTGTGAGCAGCACCCGAATGCTCCCCCCCCCCCCCGCCGCAGAGCCCCCCCAGGCCTGCCCCCCACAACGGGAGGGGGCTGGGCAGAATTCGGTGAGCCTGCCACTCACCTCCTTCAAGCGGTTCAGCCATCATCCGCCGCACGTCTGTGGGGCAGAAAGAGCAGCGTGAGCGACGCCTCCAGCCCCACTGCCGTCTCCAGCCCCCCCCCCGCCTCCTCGCCCGCCGCAGGATCGCCCTCCAAGCCACCTTCCCCCCCTCCCCATCCTCCGCTCGGAGCCCTTCCCGGACCCGCCTGGGCCCCTCTGATCGCCCCGTCGGTCATGCGCGTCGAGGGCAAGTTGCCGGGGGACCCCACAAGTCTCCAACCCACCCGTCCTCTCCTCCCTCGGGCAGCTGGCCTCCCCTTCCTGCCTCACACCGGTCTTCATCCCAGAAGAACGGCCGGACGGGGTCAGACCAAAGGTCCATCTAGCCCAGTAGCCTGTCTGCCGACAGCGGCCCAGAAGGGGTGCACCGAAGACAAGGATCAAGTGATTTGTCTCCTGCCATCCCTCTCCTGCAGCAAGGAGTTCCACTGGTTGTGCACGGGGGCGCCGAAAAACCCACTATCCCTACCCCTCTGTCCTCCATGAATTTTTCTAGCTCTGTCCGGAGCCCCGTTCAAAGCCTGATCGTCCCCCACATCCTGCAGCAAGGAGTTCCGCTGGTTGTGCACGGGGCGCCGAAAAAACACCCTTTTGTTTGGGTTCGGCCTATTCACGTCATTGGCTGATGCCTAGTTCTTAGGTGAGGGGAACACGTTTCCTTGGGCCACTTTCTCCTGGACGCGGAGATGCCAAATCAAGCATTTTCGTCTCATCCGCATGGCCGTTCTTGTCTCGTGCCATCCTTCTCCCGCCTCTGACAAACAGAGGCCAGGGACCCCATTTCTATCCCCTGGCTAGTCGCCTTTGATGGACGTAACCCCTGTGAAATGATCCAGCTTCTCTTTCAACTCTGCTATAGTCCTAGCCTCCTCCGGCGAGGAGTTCCACAGGTTAACAACACGCTGTGCGACGAAGAACTTCCTTTTATTCGTTTTAAACCTGCTCCCCGTTCATTTCCTTTGGTGTCCTCTAGTTCTTCTATTTAGGGAATTTATAAATCACTTTTCTTTATTCACCCTCCCCACACCACTCCTGATTTTACAGACCTCGATCCTATCCCCCCTCCGTCTCCTCTTTCCAAGCCGAGAAGTCCCGTCTCTTTAATCTCTCCTCATACAGGACCCGTTCCCAACCCCGAATCATTTTAGTCGCCTTTCTCGGAACCTTTTTCTAATGCCAGTATCTCTTTTTTGACAGGAGACCACATCTGGACACAGTATTCCAGATGTGGGCGCGCCGTGGTTCTATATACGGGCAATACGATATTCTCCATCTTGTGCTTGATCCCTTTTTTAACGATCCCTCACATCCGGTTGGCTTTTTGGATGGCCGCTGCCCACGCCGGGGACGTCTCCAGAGAACTATTCACGATGACTCCAAGATCTCTTTCCTGATGAGTCGTAGCTAAATTAGCTCCCATCATATTGTACGTAGAGTTGGGGTTATTTTTCCCCCATGTGCGTTACTTTCCATGTCTCCCCATTCAATTTCGTTTGCCGTTTGTTGCCCAAACGCTCAGTTTGGCGAGATCTTGTCGACGCTCTTCCAGTCTGCTTTGGTCTTAACTACCTTGAGTTTAGTATCGTCTGCAAACTTTGCCCCGTCTCTGTTTACCCCTTTCTCCAGATCGTTTACGAATACGTTGAATAGGATTGGTCCTAAGACTGACCCGTGGAGAACACCACTAGTTCCCCCTCTCCAGTCTGAAAACTGACCATTTATCCCTACCCTTTGTCTTTTAACCAGTTTTCAGACCCACAATTTTTGTCTACCATTGCAACACATTCGTTTAAACAACGTCATCGTCACTGGGCAGGCGTTGAGATTTTGGGGAGTAAAAAGGACAAAAATAAGCGGTAAAACATCCAACACAAATTCAGCGTTCTCCAAATGTCAGCGGTGTTCACGTTCCCCGAGACTGGCTCTCGACTATCGCGAAGGGACGTGAACCTCTGGTTGAGAAACACTGCTCAAAAAAAAATAAAAAAGGAGGCGTCCTACAAGAAGCAGACAAATAAAAGTGCCGTAAGAGTGCCGGATTAGAAAGGCCCAGGTACAAAACGGAGTGGAGACCGAAACGGCAACAAGCAAGCATTCTACAAATATATTAGAAGCAAGAGGAGGAGCAAGGACATGGTAGGTCCTTTGATGATTGGAGAAGAAGCTAGGGGCTTCAACTGCAGGAAGGGGGAGTTGAGGATGGACGTTTCGGAAAAACTTCCCGACTATTCAGGGTGGTGAAACACTGGACTATGTTGCCGAGGGAGGTTGTGGAATCTCCATCGCTGGAGATATCGAAGAGCAGGTTGGGTAGACATCTACTAGGGATGGGGTTGGTTCTGCCGGGAGGGCAGGGGATGGGACTTGATGAACTCTCAAGGTCTCTTCCTGTTCTAGGATTCTGTAGACATCTACCAGGGATGGTCTAATGGGCTTGGTCCTGCCGGGAGGGCGGAGGATGGGACTTGATGACCTCTCAAGGTCTCTTCCTGTTCTCGGATTCTGTAGACATCTACCAGGGATGGTCTAATGGGGCTTGGTCCTGCCGGGAGGGCGGGGGATGGGACTTGATGACCTCTCAAGGTCTCTTCCTGTTCTAGGATTCCGTAGACATCTACCAGGGATGGTCTAATGGGGCTTGGTCCTGCCGGGAGGGCGGGGGATGGGACTTGATGACCTCTCAAGGTCTCTTCCTGTTCTAGGATTCAGTAGACATCTACCAGGGATGATCTAATGGGGCTCGGTCCTGCCGGGAGGGCGGGGGATGGGACTTGATGACCTCTCAAGATCCCTTCCACTTCTATGATTCTGTAGACATCTACCAGGGATGGTCTAATGGGGCTTGGTCCTGCCGTGAGGGCGGGGGATGGACTTGATGACCTCTCAAGGTCTCTTCCTGTTCTAGGATTCAGTAGACATCTACCAGGATGATCTAATGGGGCTCGGTCCTGCCGGGAGGGCGGGGGATGGGACTTGATGACCTCTCAAGGTCTCTTCCTGTTCTAGGATTCAGTAGACATCTACCAGGGATGATCTAATGGGACTCGGTCCTGCCGGGAGGGCGGGGGATGGGACTTGATGACCTCTCAAGATCCCTTCCACTTCTATGATTCTGTAGACATCTACCAGGGATGGTCTAGTTGGGGCTGGATCCTGCGTGAGGCGGGGGATGGGACTTGATGACCTCTCAAGGTCTCTTCCTGTTCTAGGATTCTGTAGACATCTACCAGGGATGGTCTAGTTGGGGCTGGATCTGCCGTGAGGGCGGGGGATGGACTTGATGACCTCTCAAGGTCTCTTCCTGTTCTAGGATTCTGTAGACATCTACCAGGGATGGTCTAGATGGGGCTGGGTCCTGCCGGGAGGGCGGGGGACTGAACTCGATGACCTCACGAGGTCCCTTCCTGTTCTAGGATTCCAAAGCGAGGTCATCAGCGACGAATGCCTGGTTGCCATGGTAACGCCACATGCCTCCGGTTGTCCTGGCAACGGGCCACGTTCACGGTTTCCAGGGGAACGCGCAGGGAGGCTCCGCCCCCTCCCTCGCCCAAAGTTTGGGAGTGGATCCCGGCTAGGCTGGGCCCGTCCCCACTGTCCCCCAGGGGGGTTTGCTTGCACCCCAGCGGCCCTGCTGCTCGTGGGGAAAGGGGACCCAGCCCCCTGGCTTCCCCCCACACCCCCCAGGCCTGGCTTTGCTGTTCAGTACCAGGGACTGGAGGCAGGAGTCCCCTCCCCCTCCCCGCCCCATAGCAACCTCCCTGCCCCAAACTCGACTCCTCAGGTTGCAAGCACCACTCAGCGCTGCCCATATGTGTTGGGGGGAGAGGTGGGACGAAGGCCCCCCCACGGCCTGTGCCCCTCCGCTGGACTCTACCCCCCCATGAGGCAAGCCCCCCACGGCCCGTGCCCCTCCCCAGTGCTCTGCCCCTGATCCCCAAGCCCCCCACGGCCCGTGCCCCTCCCCAGCGCTCTGCCCCCCGATCCCCAAGCCCCCCACGGCCCGTGCCCCTCCCCGGCGCTCTGCCCCCGATCCCCAAGCCCCCCACGGCCCGTGCCCCTCCCAGCGCTCTGCCCCCCGATCCCCAAGCCCCCCACGGCCCGTGCCCCTCCCCGGCGCTCTGCCCCCGATCCCCAAGCCCCCCACGGCCCGTGCCCCTCCCCAGCGCTCTGCCCCCCGATCCCCAAGCCCCCCACGGCCCGTGCCCCTCCCCAGCGCTCTGCCCCCCGATCCCCAACCCCCCATGGCCCGTGCCCCTCCCCAGCGCTCTGCCCCCCGATCCCCCAACCCCCCATGGCCCGTGCCCCTCCCAGCGCTCTGCCCCCCAATCTCCAAGCCCCCCCACGGCCCGTGCCCTCCCCAGCGCTCTGCCCCCCAATCTCCAAGCCCCCCACGGCCCCGTGCCCCTCCCCAGCGCTCTGCCCCCCAATCTCCAAGCCCCCCACGGCCCGTGCCCCCTCCCCGGCGCTCTGCCCCCCCTTCCCCAAGCCCCCCACAGCCTGTGCCCCTCCCCGGCGCTCTGCCCTCTGTTCCCCAAGCCCCCCACGGCCCGTGCCCCTCCCCAGTGCTCTGCCCCCCGATCCCCATCCCCCCACGGCCCGTGCCCCTCCCCAGCGCTCTGCCCCCCCTTCCCCAAGCCCCCCACAGCCCGTGCCCCTCCCAGCGCTCTGCCCCCCAATCTCCAAGCCCCCACGGCCCCTGCCCCTCCCCAGCGCTCTGCCCCCCAATCTCCAAGCCCCCCACGGCCCGTGCCCCTCCCCAGCGCTCTGCCCCCCAATCCCCAAGCCCCCCACGGCCCGTGCCCCTCCCCAGCGCTCTGCCCCCCAATCTCCAAGCCCCCCACGGCCCGTGCCCCTCCCCAGCGCTCTGCCCCCCAATCTCCAGCCCCCCACGGCCCCTGCCCCTCCCCAGCGCTCTGCCCCCCAATCTCCAATCCCCCCACGGCCCGTGCCCCTCCCCAGTGCTCTGCCCCCCAATCTCCAAGCCCCCCACGGCCCGTGCCCCTCCCCAGCGCTCTGCCCCCCCTTCCCCAAGCCCCCCACGGCCCGTGCCCCTCCCCAGCGCTCTGCCCCCCGTTCCCCAAGCCCCCCACGGCCCGTGCCCCTCCCCAGCGCTCTGCCCCCCAATCTCCAAGCCCCCCATGGCCCGTGCCCCTCCCCAGCGCTCTGCCCCCCAATCTCCAAGCCCCCATGGCCCGTGCCCCTCCCCAGCGCTCTGCCCCCCAATCCCCAAGCCCCCCACGGCCCGTGCCCCTCCCCAGCGCTCTGCCCCCCAATCTCCAAGCCCCCCATGGCCCGTGCCCCTCCCCAGCGCTCTGCCCCCCAATCTCCAAGCCCCCCATGGCCCGTGCCCCTCCCCAGCGCTCTGCCCCCCAATCCCAAGCCCCCCATGGCCCGTGCCCCTCCCCAGCGCTCTGCCCCCCAATCTCCAAGCCCCCCATGGCCCGTGCCCCTCCCCAGCGCTCTGCCCCCCAATCTCCAAGCCCCCCACGGCCCGTGCCCCTCCCAGCGCTCTGCCCCCCAATCTCCAAGCCCCCCATGGCCCGTGCCCCTCCCCAGCGCTCTGCCCCCCAATCCCCAAGCCCCCCACGGCCCGTGCCCCTCCCCAGCGCTCTGCCCCCAATCTCCAAGCCCCCCATGGCCCGTGCCCTCCCCCAGCGCTCTGCCCCCCAATCTCCAAGCCCCCCATGGCCCGTGCCCCCTCCCCAGCGCTCTGCCCCCCAATCTCCAAGCCCCCCATGGCCCGTGCCCCTCCCCAGCGCTCTGCCCCCCAATCCCCAAGCCCCCCATGGCCCGTGCCCCTCCCCAGCGCTCTGCCCCCCAATCTCCAAGCCCCCCATGGCCCGTGCCCCTCCCCAGCGCTCTGCCCCCAATCTCCAAGCCCCCCACGGCCCGTGCCCCTCCCAGCGCTCTGCCCCCCAATCTCCAAGCCCCCCATGGCCCGTGCCCCTCCCCAGCGCTCTGCCCCCCGATCCCCAAGCCCCCCACGGCCCGTGCCCCTCCCCAGCGCTCTGCCCCCCGATCCCCAAGCCCCCCACGGCCCGTGCCCCTCCCAGCGCTCTGCCCCCCGATCCCCAAGCCCCCCACGGCCCGTGCCCCTCCCCAGCGCTCTGCCCCCCAATCCCCAAGCCCCCCACGGCCCGTGCCCCTCCCCAGCGCTCTGCCCCCCAATCCCCAAGCCCCCACGGCCCGTGCCCCTCCCAGCGCTCTGCCCCCCCGTTCCCAGTCCCCTCCCCCCCCCCTTTACCTCCACTTTTCCCCGCGCCAGCCCCGGAGGTCTCGGCCGGTCCGGCCCGGGGGCGCGCAGCGGCGCCAGCAGCGCAGCCAAGAGCAGCAGCCGGCGGCTCATCGGAGCGGGCCGGGGCCGCTGCCACGTCGGTGGGAGGCGGAGGGCGCCGCTGCGCCCCTCCCCGTGGCGCCGCGCCCGGCCCCTCCCCGTGGCCTCGCGCCCGGCGCGAGCTCACTCCGGAGTGACCGCGTTGACACGGGCCGGCCAATCCCACGTGGAAACT